>NC_092343.1:181308125-182542500 GCF_046630445.1 Rutidosis leptorrhynchoides | reverse complement strand
TTATCAAAATACTTCTACTTAACAAAAATGCTTACAATTACATCCTCGTTCAGTTTCATCAACAATTCTACTCGTATGCACCCGTATTCGTACTCGTACAATACACAGCTTTTAGATGTATGTACTATTGGTATATACACTCCAATGATCAGCTATTAGCAGCCCATGTGAGTCACCTAACACATGTGGGAACCATCATTTGGCAACTAGCATGAAATATCTCATAAAATTACAAAAATATGAGTAATCATTCATGACTTATTTACATGAAAACAAAATTACATATCCTTTATATCTAATCCATACACCAACGACCAAAAACACCTACAAACACTTTCATTCTTCAATTTTCTTCATCTAATTGATCTCTCTCAAGTTCTATCTTCAAGTTCTAAGTGTTCTTCATATATTTTACAAGTTCTAGTTACATAAAATCAAGAATACTTTCAAGTTTGCTAGCTCACTTCCAATCTTGTAAGGTGATCATCCAACCTCAAGAAATCTTTGTTTCTTACAGTAGGTTATCATTCTAATACAAGGTAATAATCATATTCAAACTTTGGTTCAATTTCTATAACTATAACAATCTTATTTCAAGTGATGATCTTACTTGAACTTGTTTTCGTGTCATGATTCTGCTTCAAGAACTTCGAGCCATCCAAGGATCCGTTGAAGCTAGATCCATTTTTCTCTTTTCCAGTAGGTTTATCCAAGGAACTTAAGGTAGTAATGATGTTCATAACATCATTCGATTCATACATATAAAGCTATCTTATTCGAAGGTTTAAACTTGTAATCACTAGAACATAGTTTAGTTAATTCTAAACTTGTTCGCAAACAAAAGTTAATCCTTCTATCTTGAATTTTAAAATCAACTAAACACATGTTCTATATCTATATGATATGCTAACTTAATGATTTAAAACCTGGAAACACGAAAAACACCGTAAAACCGGATTTACGCCGTCGTAGTAACACCGCGGGCTGTTTTGGGTTAGTTAATTAAAAACTATGATAAACTTTGATTTAAAAGTTGTTATTCTGAGAAAATGATTTTTATTATAAACATGAAACTATATCCAAAAATTATGGTTAAACTCAAAGTGGAAGTATGTTTTCTAAAATGGTCATCTAGACGTCGTTCTTTCGACTGAAATGACTACCTTTACAAAAATGACTTGTAACTTATTTTTTCGACTATAAACCTATACTTTTTCTGTTTAGATTCATAAAATAGAGTTCAATATGAAACCATAGCAATTTGATTCACTCAAAACGGATTTAAAATGAAGAAGTTATGGGTAAAACAAGATTGGATAATTTTTCTCATTTTAGCTACGTGAAAATTGGTAACAAATCTATTCCAACCATAACTTAATCAACTTGTATTGTATATTATGTAATCTTGAGATACCATAGACACGTATACAATGTTTCGACCTATCATGTCGACACATCTATATATATTTCGGAACAACCATAGACACTCTATATGTGAATGTTGGAGTTAGCTATACAGGGTTGAGGTTGATTCCAAAATATATATAGTTTGAGTTGTGATCAATACTGAGATACGTATACACTGGGTCGTGGATTGATTCAAGATAATATTTATCGATTTATTTCTGTACATCTAACTGTGGACAACTAGTTGTAGGTTACTAACGAGGACAGCTGACATAATAAACTTAAAACATCAAAATATATTAAAAGTGTTGTAAATATATTTTGAACATACTTTGATATATATGTATATATTGTTATAGGTTCGTGAATCAACCAGTGGCCAAGTCTTACTTCCCGACGAAGTAAAAATCTGTGAAAGTGAGTTATAGTCCCACTTTTAAAATCTAATATTTTTGGGATGAGAATACATGCAGGTTTTATAAATGATTTACAAAATAGACACAAGTACGTGAAACTACATTCTATGGTTGAATTATCGAAATCGAATATGCCCCTTTCTATTAAGTCTGGTAATCTAAGAATTAGGGAACAGACACCCTAATTGACGCGAATCCTAAAGATAGATCTATTGGGCTTAACAAACCCCATCCAAAGTACCGGATGCTTTAGTACTTCGAAATTTATATCATATCCGAAGGGTGTCCCGGAATGATGGGGATATTCTTATATATGCATCTTGTTAATGTCGGTTACCAGGTGTTCACCATATGAATGATTTTTATCTCTATGTATGGGATGTGTATTGAAATATGAAATCTTGTGGTCTATTATTATGATTTGATATATATAGGTTAAACCTATAACTCACCAACATTTTTGTTGACGTTTTAAGCATGTTTATTCTCAGGTGATTATTAAGAGCTTCCGCTGTAGCATACTTAAATAAGGACGAGATTTGGAGTCCATGCTTGTATGATATTGTGTAAAAACTGCATTCAAGAAACTTATTTTGTTGTAACATATTTGTATTGTAAACCATTATGTAATGGTCGTGTGTAAACAGGATATTTTAGATTATCATTATTTGATAATCTACGTAAAGCTTTTTAAAACCTTTATCTATGAAATAAAGGTTATGGTTTGTTTTAAAAATGAATGCAGTCTTTGAAAAACGTCTCATATAGAGGTCAAAACCTCGCAACGAAATCAATTAATATGGAACGTTTTTAATCAATAAGAACGGGACATTTCAGTTGGTATCAGAGCCAGGTTCTTAGAGAACCAGAAAATTTGTATTAGTGTGTCTTATCGAGTTTGTTAGGATGCATTAGTGATTCTGGACTTCGACCGTGTTTTCTTTAAAAATGATTGCTTAACATTTTTGTTGGAAACTATATATTTTTAACATATGAATATTATGTGATATATTAATCTCTTAACGTGTTTGATATTATGTGATAGATGTCTACCTCTAGAACAAGTCCCATTGACTCACCTAATAATAATGAAGAGTCAAATGTAAATTGGAATGATTCGTGGACTGATTCACAAGTTCCCGAAGAGGAACCGGAAGAAGAGTCGGAACCGAAAGAAGAATCGGAACCGGAAGAAGAATCGGAACCGGAAGAAGAATCGGAACCGGTGGGGGAAATAATAAAACGGTTAAGTAAAAGAGAATCCTCAACCAACCGACCAAGGTTAATTATGGTCAATGGTGTTTCCGCCAAGGAAGCAAAATATTGGGAGGATTACCAATTCTCCGATGAATCGGATTCCGACGAGAATTCCAATGATGTTATAGAAATTACCCCAACTGAATTTAAAAAGGCAAAAGAAAATAATAAGGGAAAGGGCATAAAAATAGAGAAATCTAATTCCAACCCCGATGAACTTTATATGTATCGTCAACCCCCGAAGTCCTTAAGTTGTAACAATGACCCGGGAACCTCTAAACCACCAGGTTTTTCTAAACCAATGTGGACAACGACGGCTCGTATTAGGGGAACATCATATATCCCTAGAAACTTGGCAAAACGAACCAAAACCGAAGAAGAAGAAACGAGCGAGTCGGAATAAGATAGTTGTATTCGTGTGGTGTAATATATGTAATATAGTGTTCTTATGCTTTATGATATATGTAAAAATTGCTTGTATTAATAAGTATTTTTTTATGAATCTAACTCTTGTCTATTTTACAGTTTAAAAACACAAAATGGATAGACAACCCAATATTTTAAGAGACCTACCCGGAGACATGATTGATGAAATCTTGTCTAGAGTCGGCCAGAATTCCTCGGCACAACTATTTAAGGCGAGATCAGTTTGTAAGACATTCGAAGAACGTTCCAAGAATGTCTTGGTTTATAAGAGACTTTCGTTTGAAAGATGGGGGATATCACATTGGGAAACCCATAAGTTACGATGTGTTTACTTTGACGCATATATTGCGGGGAACCCAAATGCTATTTTACGCAACGGGTTAAGAAATTATTTTGACTCAATATATCCGAATATTGGACTTCGTGATTTAGAAAAACCGGCTAACATGCAACATAAAGAAGCATGTTATGCTTACGGATTAGTAATGTTCGCTTCTCACCAAAGTGAGAACAAGAACATCGGGCTACAACTATTAAACAAAACGTTTCCACAAGTGACGGAGTCGGTAATTGGGGTAAGAAATGAGGTTTTTAGATTATTACGGGACTGTTGGACATTACGTAACCCTCGTCCCTTTGACGACGTTACAACACGCTGTCTTATCAACGGCCATAACGGTTATGTTGCACAAGACCAAGGATGGGAAGTAGTCCTAGTAAAACCAGAATGCATGACTTGTTTCTGGACGTATGAATTACGTGTCTTTATTGCCTTTGCTGAACGACTTGTGTACTAGCTAGAATTATCTTCACAACTATCTTGTATCAAAGTTATTGTGTGCTATATTTCATGCTTTATGTAAAATAAGCGGTATTGTAAGTTTGTAAAATATTGTATAAAAGTTTGAACGCGAAATATTATTATAATCAGTTTTTCATATAGAATTGTAGTAGTTGAATTGTATATTAGCTACTAAGTATGAACTTAACGGTTAGGTACTACCCGAATTTAAACTTATAAAACGCTAATATGAAGAAAAAGCTTTTATAAATGAGTTCATATTATGCTACGAAATACTATTAACTACTCTTAATATTCTGTATGATTAACTTGTTCCATTTGACTATTTTGAAGGAAATGGCACCGACTACTCGACACACCGTGAATATGAATGAAGAGGAATTCCGTACTTTTCTAGCTTCAAACATAGCCGCAGTACAGGTTGCGCTACATACCAACAATAACCTTGGATCTAGCAGTACAGGAAATCGTGTAGGATGCACCTACAAAGAATTCACTGCCTGCAAACCTTTGGAATTTGATGGAACCGAAGGACCGATCGGATTGAAACGGTGGACCGAGAAGGTCGAATCGGTGTTTGCCATAAGTAAGTGTACTGAAGAGGACAAAGTGAAGTACGCTACGCATACCTTCACAGGTTCTGCGTTAACATGGTGGAATACCTATCTAGAGCAAGTGGGACAAGACGATGCGTACGCACTACCGTGGTCAGCATTCAAGCACTTGATGAATGAGAAGTACCGTCCCAGAACCGAGGTCAATAAGCTCAAGACAGAACTTAGAGGGTTACGAACCCAAGGATTTGATATTACCACGTACGAAAGACGATTCACAGAATTGTGCCTATTGTGTCCGGGAGCATTCGAAGATGAGGAAGAGAAGATCGACGCATTTGTGAAAGGATTACCGGAAAGAATCCAAGAAGATATAAGTTCACACGAGCCCGCCTCTATACAACAGGCATGTAGAATGGCTCACAAACTAGTGAACCAGATTGAAGAAAGAATTAAAGAACAGACTGTTGAAGAGGCCAATGTGAAGCAAGTCAAAAGAAAGTGGGAGGAAAACGGTGATAAGAATCACCAATACAACAACAACAGCAATTACAACAATAATCGCAACAATTATCCCAACAATCGCAACATCAATCGCAACTACAACAAACGGCCCAACAACAACAACAACAACAACAACAGCAACTACAACAATCATCCCAACAACAATAATAACCGCAACAACAACAACAATCAGAAGCAGCTATGCCAAAGGTGTGAAAAGAATCACTCGGGGTTCTGCACCAAATTTTGCAACAAGTGTAAAAGAAATGGTCATAACGCGGCGAAGTGTGAGGTCTACGGACCAGGGGTTAATAGAACGAAAGGAACAAATGGTGTCGGAACGAGTAATGGCGGAGCAAGTAGTGTCGGAGCAAGTTATGCCAATGTAGTTTGTTATAAATGTGGAAAACCGGGCCACATTATTAGAAATTGCCCGAACCAGGAGAACACGAATGGACAAGGCCGTGGAAGAGTTTTCAATATTAATGCGGCAGAGGCACAGGAAGACCCGGAGCTTGTTACGGGTACGTTTCTTATTGACAATAAATCTGCTTACGTTTTATTTGATTCGGGTGCGGATAGAAGCTATATGAGTAGAGATTTTTGTGCTAAATTAAGTTGTCCATTGACGCCTTTGGATAGTAAATTTTTACTCGAATTAGCAAATGGTAAATTAATTTCAGCAGATAATATATGTCGGAATCGAGAAATTAAACTGGTTAGCGAAACATTTAAGATTGATTTGATACCAGTAGAGTTAGGGAGTTTTGATGTAATAATCGGTATGGACTGGTTGAAAGAAGTAAAAGCGGAGATCGTTTGTTACAAAAATGCAATTCGCATTATACGAGAAAAAGGAAAACCCTTAATGGTGTACGGAGAAAAGGGCAACACGAAGCTACATCTTATTAGTAATTTGAAGGCACAAAAACTAATAAGAAAAGGTTGCTATGCTGTTCTAGCACACGTCGAGAAAGTACAAACTGAAGAAAAGAGCATCAATGATGTTCCCATTGCAAAAGAATTTCCCGATGTATTTCCGAAAGAATTACCGGGATTACCCCCACATCGATCCGTTGAATTTCAAATAGATCTTGTACCAGGAGCTGCACCAATAGCTCGTGCTCCTTACAGACTCGCACCCAGCGAGATGAAAGAACTACAAAGCCAATTACAAGAACTTTTAGAGCGTGGTTTCATTCGACCAAGCACATCACCGTGGGGAGCTCCTGTTTTGTTTGTCAAGAAGAAAGATGGTACATTCAGGTTGTGTATCGACTACCGAGAGTTGAACAAACTTACCATCAAGAATCGCTACCCACTACCGAGAATCGACGACTTGTTTGATCAACTACAAGGCTCGTCTGTTTATTCAAAGATTGACTTACGTTCCGGGTATCATCAAATGCGGGTGAAAGAAGATGATATTCCAAAGACTGCTTTCAGAACACGTTACGGTCATTACGAGTTTATGGTCATGCCGTTTGGTTTAACTAATGCACCAGCTGTGTTCATGGACCTTATGAACCGAGTGTGTGGACCATACCTTGACAAGTTTGTCATTGTTTTCATTGATGACATACTTATTTACTCAAAGAATGACCAAGAACACGGTGAACATTTGAGAAAGGTGTTAGAAGTATTGAGGAAGGAAAAATTGTACGCTAAATTTTCAAAGTGTGCATTTTGGTTGGAAGAAGTTCAATTCCTCGGTCACATAGTGAATAAAGAAGGTATTAAGGTGGATCCGGCAAAGGTAGAAACTGTTGAAAAGTGGGAAACCCCGAAAACTCCGAAACACATACGCCAGTTTTTAGGACTAGCTGGTTACTACAGAAGGTTCATCCAAGACTTTTCCAGAATAGCAAAACCCTTGACTGCATTAACGCATAAAGGGAAGAAATTTGAATGGAATGACGAACAAGAGAAAGCGTTTCAGTTATTGAAGAAAAAGCTAACTACGGCACCTATATTGTCGTTGCCTGAAGGGAATGATGATTTTGTGATTTATTGTGACGCATCAAAGCAAGGTCTCGGTTGTGTATTAATGCAACGAACGAAGGTGATTGCTTATGCTTCTAGACAATTGAAGATTCACGAACAAAATTATACGACGCATGATTTGGAATTAGGCGCGGTTGTTTTTGCATTAAAGACTTGGAGGCACTACTTATATGGGGTCAAAAGTATTATATATACCGACCACAAAAGTCTTCAACACATATTTAATCAGAAACAACTAAATATGAGGCAGCGTAGGTGGATTTAATTGTTGAATGATTACGACTTTGAGATTCGTTACCACCCGGGAAAGGCAAATGTGGTAGCCGATGCCTTGAGCAGGAAGGACAGAGAACCCATTCGAGTAAAATCTATGAATATAATGATTCATAATAACCTTACTACTCAAATAAAGGAGGCGCAACAAGGAGTTTTAAAAGAGGAAAATTTAAAGGATGAAATACCCAAAGGATCGGAGAAGCATCTTAATATTCGGGAAGACGGAACCCGGTATAGGGCTGAAAGGATTTGGGTACCAAAATTTGGAGATATGAGAGAAATGGTACTTAGAGAAGCTCATAAAACCAGATACTCAATACATCCTGGAACGGGAAAGATGTACAAGGATCTCAAGAAACATTTTTGGTGGCCGGGTATGAAAGCCGATGTTGCTAAATACGTAGGAGAATGTTTGACGTGTTCTAAGGTCAAAGCTGAGCATCAAAAACCATCAGGTCTACTTCAACAACCCGAAATCCCGGAATGGAAATGGGAAAACATTACCATGGATTTCATCACTAAATTGCCAAGGACTGCAAGTGGTTTTGATACTATTTGGGTAATAGTTGATCGTCTCACCAAATCAGCACACTTCCTGCCAATAAGAGAAGATGACAAGATGGAGAAGTTAGCACGACTGTATTTGAAGGAAGTCGTCTCCAGACATGGAATACCAATCTCTATTATCTCTGATAGGGATGGCAGATTTATTTCAAGATTCTGGCAGACATTACAGCAAGCATTAGGAACTCGTCTAGACATGAGTACTGCCTATCATCCACAAACTGATGGGCAGAGCGAAAGGACGATACAAACGCTTGAAGACATGCTATGAGCATGTGTTATTGATTTTGGAAACAGTTGGGATCGACATCTACCATTAGCAGAATTTTCCTACAACAACAGCTACCATTCAAGCATTGAGATGGCGCCGTTTGAAGCACTTTATGGTAGAAAGTGCAGGTCTCCGATTTGTTGGAGTGAAGTGGGGGATAGACAGATTACGGGTCCGGAGATTATACAAGAAACTACCGAGAAGATCATCCAAATTCAACAACGGTTGAAAACCGCCCAAAGTCGACAAAAGAGCTACGCTGACATTAAAAGAAAAGATATAGAATTTGAAATTGGAGAGATGGTCATGCTTAAAGTTACACCTTGGAAAGGCGTTGTTCGATTTGGTAAACGAGGGAAATTAAATCCAAGGTATATTGGACCATTCAAGATTATTGATCGTGTCGGACCAGTAGCTTACCGACTTGAGTTACCTCAACAATTCGCGGCTGTACATAACACTTTCCACGTCTCGAATTTGAAGAAATGTTTTGCTAAAGAAGAGATCACTCTTCCGTTAGATGAAATCCAAATCAACGAAAAACTTCAATTCATCGAAGAACCCGTCGAAATAATGGATCGTGAGGTTAAAAGACTTAAGCAAAACAAGATACCAATTGTTAAGGTTCGATGGAATGCTCGTAGAGGACCCGAGTTCACCTGGGAGCGTGAAGATCAGATGAAGAAGAAATACCCGCATCTCTTTCCAGAAGATTCGTCAACACCTTCAACAGCTTAAAATTTCGGGACGAAATTTATTTAACGGGTAGGTACTGTAGTGACCCGAACTTTTCCATGTTTATATATATTAATTGAGATTGATATTTACATGATTAAATCTTTCCAACATATTAAGCAATCAAACTTGTTAAGACTTGATTAATTGAAATAGGTTTCATATAGACAATTGACTACCCAAGTTGACCGGTGATTCACGAATGTTAAAACTTGTAAAAACTATATGATGACATATATATGGTTATATTTATAGTTAACATGATATTATGATAAGTAAACATATCATTAAGTGTATTAACAATGAACTACATATGTAAAAACAAGACTACTAACTTAATGATTTTGAAACGAGACATATATGTAACGATTATCGTTGTAACGACATTTAATGTATATATATCATATTAAGAGATATTCGTACATCATAATATCATGATAATATAATAATTTAAAATCTCTTTTGATATTATAAACATTGGGTTAACAACATTTAACAAGATCGTTAACCTAAAGGTTTCAAAACAACATTTACATGTAACGACTAACGATGACTTAACGACTCAGTTAAAATGTATATACATGTAGTGTTTTAATATGTATTCATACACTTTTGAAAGACTTCAAGACACTTATCAAAATACTTCTACTTAACAAAAATGCTTACAATTACATCCTCGTTCAGTTTCATCAACAATTCTACTCGTATGCACCCGTATTCGTACTCGTACAATACACAGCTTTTAGATGTATGTACTATTGGTATATATGTTGGGATTTAACAAGTTCCATTATACTTAAAACCATTTAAGAATCAATTAAAAGCGGAAGCATGTAATTACCATTTTAGAACATGTTAATCTTTAACCAATTAAAGTTAAATCCCAATTAGGATCAAGTTGTGAAACATACTTACAAACTACAAGTAAGAAAAGTGTTTATACCTTCTCCTAGCTTGTTGATAGATGATGATGAAGATGATGATGAATGGAGCTCCAAAACTATGAAACCTCAAGTAGTTATACCCCAAACTTGTGCACCAACACCCTAGCTTTGGTTAGGATTTAATTTACACTTGATATGGACTTTCAAAATCAAATTAAGAACCCCTTAATCCTCTTGAAAACCCACGGCCAACAGCTGCAGTTTGTAGAGCTTTTTTGCAGTTTTTTTGAACTATAATTGTATGTGTGTGTTTCAAAGGGAGTCAACATGCATGTATATGGAAATGGGAAGGCATGGCTAAAAGATGGAATCTCTAGCATGTGCACTTCAACTCCCATGCCACTACTTCAAGTTATATTAATAAAATAGGTTTTATAAAAAAACTAGATTTTATATAACTAGTTCCCTTAGATTATATAAAACTAGATTTTATAAAATTTATTTTATAAACTTGCACATTATTTGTTTTGTACATTTTATAAAACCAATTATATAAAATGTAACATAACTTCATTAATTATTTAACCTATAAATAATTAAATCCTCATTATATAATTTTCCATAAATTATATATATATACACACATCAAGTATTATTTAAGAAAACCATTTTTCTTAAAGTTCAAGTGTCGCGTATTTAATCAACGATTCAATCGTTAAAATCAAATACAAATAAGGTGTCGGTAAGTTTGTTATTGGGTATGACCCGACTTGGATCAAAACGTATTAGCCACGTTAATTTAATATGTCTCTCGGGCATATGAAATACCTTCAATCTCCCACTTGCACGAGAAACATAAGAAATTAATGCAAGTGATGGATACAGCCTAACACACCGTCCATCACCCCTAATATGTTATGACTTTGTGCCATTCAATAACATCATCCCTTTCGAGTTCCCATCTCGAATATGATTAGGTGAATCTTTCATTATTTCCTTTCGTCCTAGATGTCATGTTAAATCCAAGAGATACAGAGTGATCACTCTCTTATAGATTTAACTTTTCAGGCCTTAGACATCTGACTCTCAACGAATAAGAGGGACAAATTCCATCTTGACTACATACGTCCTAGATATACACTTTGTAATATACCTGAGTTCTTCCTTATGTACTACCATGTTTCAGAATAGCGAAGGAAAGAATCAAGGCACAGTACTTGGTGAATATCTGAACCCAATATGTATCTCAGGTCAGAGGATACAATGATATTCGCCTTTACTCAAGATTACATGTGATCAACCACAAAGGCTCTATACAGTAATTCTTGAGAGCGGGTCTTCCAATATTTGTTTCCCACAAATATCTATGAACCTTGGTTGCATCCTTGCCCCACATTCAACCTATGAATGTATACCAATCCGAGTTCATAATAGTCTGAACCTCACACTTGTTCCCACAAATGTGATCGACTATGGAAATTTAGAATAATTGCTTATTCATGGATGAAATATGCAAAATAGGAACATAACTCAGATAAATTAACACCATAGTTATATTAATGAGTTTGAATAATTTCGTTCCGGTACAATACATAAAATAGATCATATCCAATCACTAGAATATCGAAGCCCTAATGCACAAACATGTCCCTCATGTTTTGGCCCATGTAAAAGCTTCGTGAGTGGATCCGCAACATTATGATCTGTGTGAACTTTGCGAATACATATCTTTCCTTTTTCAACTTCATCCCTTATGTAGTTGAATCTCCGCTCAATGTGACGAGTCTTTTGATGGGCACGAGGTTCCTTGATTTGAGCAATCGCACCCTCGTTGTCACAAAAGATCTCAAGAGGGTCCTGAATGGAAGGGACCACTCCTAAGTCGTCTATGAATTTCTTCATCCATGCAGCTTCCTGAGCTGCCAGTGAGGCGGCAATGTACTCTGACTCTGTAGTGGATAACGCAACAACCTCCTGTTTCGAACTCTTCCAAGAGACCGCACCACCATTTAACATGAAGACATATCCGGATTGTGATCGAGAGTCATCTCGGTCAGTTTGGAAACTTGCGTCCACGTAACCTTTTACAGCGAGTTCCTCCTCACCAGACCCATATATTAGAAACATATCCTTAGTCCTCCTAAGGTATTTCAATATGCTTTTAACAGCAATCCAATGACTGTTTCCTGGGTTATTCTGGTATCTACTTGTCAAGCTTAGAGCGCATGACACATCCGGTCTAGTACATATCATTGCATACATGATAGACCCAATAGCAGATGCGTATGGGACTTTCTTCATTCTCTCTTGTTCATCTTTCGTGGCAGGACACTGAGATGAACTGAGAACGGTTCCCTTTTGAATAGGTACCAAACCTCTCTTGGAGTTTTCCATCTTGAACCTTTTCAAGATTTTATCAATGTATGTACTTTGACTTAAACCTATCAATCTCTTGGATCTATTCCTATAGATCCCTATCCCCAAAATGTATTGTGCTTCTCCAAGATCCTTAATGGAGAAGCAACTCTTTAGCCAAGTTTTGACTCCTTGCATTTTGGTAATATCATTCCCAAATAATAATATATCATCCACATATAGTACAAGGAACATGATAGTGCTCCCACTAGCTTTCTTATATACACAAGCTTCATCACCATTTTTAATGAAGCCAAATTTCTCGGCTTCCTCATTAAAACGATGATTCCACATTCTAGATGCTTGTTTCAATCCGTAGATTGACTTCTTTAACTTGCATACCCTTTTAGGATATTTTGGATCAACAAAACCTTCAGGCTGGACCATATAGACATCTTCTATAAGATATCCATTTAGGAAAGCGGTTTTGACATTCATTTGCCATATTTCATAGTCGTAGTGAGCAGCAATGGCAAATAATATCCTAATAGACTTTAGCATTGCCACTGGCGAGAAAGTTTCATCATAATCAACCCCTTGAGTTTGAGTGAAACCTTTTGCTACAAGTCTAGCTTTATATGTATCCAAGTTTCCATGTATGTCGGTTTTCTTCTTGAAAAGCCATTTGCAATCAACTAGCTTAGAGCTAGGAGGTTGCTCAACAAGTTCCCACACTTGGTTTTCATACATGGATTGCATCTCGGCGTTCATGGCTTCCTGCCATTTATCTTTATCAATCCTTGATAAAGCATCTTCGTAGTTTGTCGGTTCATCCAAATCAACCGTATAGCATCCATCCACGAGAAAACCATATCTCTCAGGAGGATTACTAATCCTACTAGATCTTCGAACGTCTTGTGTACTTTGATCATCCACTTGATCATTTTCAACATCCTCATGTTGAGTACTAGTGTCAACCATTTGTGTATCATCAACTTGATCTTGTACCTCTACAAGATCTATTTTCCTTTCACCATCACCTTCCATTAGGAATTTGGTTTCAAGGAATTCTGCCTTTCGAGCAACAAATACATTTTGCTCGGTCGGATCATAGAAATAGTATCCCATATCATCCTTGGGATATCCTATGAAGATACACTTTGTGGATCGAGCATGTAACTTATTAGCTACATGGCGCTTAGGATAAGCTTCACATCCCCATACTTTCAAGTATGAAAGAGAAGGAGGTTTTCCAAACCACATCTCATGAGGAGTTCGTTCCACTTTCTTGGTTGGGGCCATATTTAAAATACGAACCGCGGAGCTTAGACAATAACCCCAAAATGATAGAGGTAACGAGCTTCTTGCCATCATAGATCGAACCATATCCATTAGGGTTCGGTTCCTCCTTTCGGAAACTCCATTGAGTTGGGGTGTTCCGGGTGGAGTGAGTTGTGAGATAATCCCACAACTCCTAAGATGATCTTGGAAGGCATCGCTTAGGTATTCACCTCCTCTATCGGTACGTAGTACCTTAATTGTCTTATTGAGTTGATTTTGTACTTCGTTTTGATATTCTTTGAATGCTTCAAACGTTTCGTCCTTGTGTCTTAATAAGTAGACATATCCGAAACGACTAAAGTCATCAATAAAAGTAACAAAGTATCTTTCACCTTTCCTAGTCATGGGTTTAAAGGGTCCACATACATCCGAATGTATTAATCCCAATAAATCTTTAGCCCTTTCATAAGTCCCTTTGAAAGGTGCTTTAGTCATCTTGCCTTGTAAACAAGATTCACATACATCAAACGAATCCATTTCATTTGATTTCAAAAGTCCATTCTTTTGAAGTGTATGCATTCGGTTCTTGTTCATGTGACCAAGGCGACAATGCCATAAGTAGGAATCACTCAAATCCCTTTTGAGTTTCTTGGTGCTTGTATGGTACATTGAGCTACTAGATAATGTGTTATCGTGAACCAATTCATAAATTCCATTTGAAGGTGAAGCCTTGAAATAGAATACATTATCTAAATAAAAGTGGATATCATCATTAACAAAATTAGGATTAAAACCACATTGTTTCAAACGGGAAACAGAAATAATGTTTCGACATAAGTCGGGTGCATACAAAACATCATTCAAAATAAGTTCCAAGCCACTTGGAAGTTTTAACACAAAGTCTCCTTGAGCTTTCACTTGCACTTTAGCTCCATTCCCCATGAAGAGACTTGATGTTCCCGTTTGCTTGTTACTTCTTTTGAACCCCTGCAAAGAATTGCAAATATGAGTTCCACATCCCGTGTCTAATACCCATGTATTAGAAGAAGTAATACTAAGCTCTATATATACCATATATATGTTACCTGAGGTTTGCCCCGCATCCCTCTTCTCCTTCAACTCCTTAAGGTAGACCGGACAGTTTCGTTTCCAATGACCCATCTCACCGCAACCGAAACATGGGTCTTCCTTGGGGTTTGCCTTCTCGGCTACCTTTTGCTTCTTTGCCTTGTTGATGGTTGGGGTAACCATCTTCCCCTTCCCTTTGCCTTGATGGGCGGGTCCTTTTCTCCTAGCCACCTTTGGCTTAGAGGTGTTACCTTTAGACCCACCTTGATCGATTGCTAACACGGGTAAAGTCCTTTTACCCATGCTAGTTTCCGCCGTCCTAAGCATACCATGAAGCTCACCTATACTCTTATCCATCCCATTCATGTTGTAATTAATTACAAATTGATCAAACCTCTTTGATAGGGAGTTAAGGATAAGATCGGTGGCTAACTCATTAGATATGTTAAGGTTAAGACGGTTAGCACGATCGATAAGGCTTTTCATCTTAAGTACATAAGATGAAACCGATTGGGTGTCGTCCATACGACAAGCATGAAGCGCCCGAACCGTTTCGAAACGCTCAACACGTGCTTGTTGGAGAAACATCTCCTTCAATTGTGTTATCATGTCGTATGCGCTATGATGCTCGAAATCCTTTTGGAGTTCGGGTATCATAGTCCCAAGCATTAAGCATGAGACTTGAAGGGAGTCGTGGCAATACTTATCGTAAGCGGCCATTGCCTCCACATCATTCTCATCCGGTTGATCGGGAATGGGGTCCTCAAGCACATACATTTTATCCTCTTGTTTGAGGACAATCCGAAGATTGCGGAACCAATCCATAAAATTTGTATGGTTGAGTTTGTCTTTCTCGAGGAGAGACCGTAACGATAGGTTGTTAAAGTTAAGTGGTGCGTTTGGAATGTTGTTGTTGTTATTGGCGGCCATCTACAAAATTAACAAAGTTCATTTAAGTATCGATTTTAATTTAACATTCAATACCCTTTTAAATTTTAATTGACTTATTAAATATTAGAATCCAACGGTAAATCAAATTTCGGTTAGGTGACCTTTATCCCGTTATTTGATTTAGCTAGGTAGTCATTATATGACAATTGCAATCCTTTTGCAACTTCTAAGTTATGGGATCATGCAATCCTTTTGCATGGCATATTTATCCCATCAACGCCTATTTGTTCATCATGCTTCGGTGACCCTAAGTTCATGATTCCCAAATCAAGTCGTCCTACTTGTGTAAACATGTAGACTTAACATACAAGTGGTTAGGTGACCTTTATCCCACATGTATGCGAAGTGTACCTTATTCATATTAGTTCGCTCATGACGGTTAGGTGACCTTTATCCCATCAAGAGTTTCCTAATACGTCTAAGTGTTTCCACAAAAGGATGACGTTTAACTTGTTTGCCTTGTTAATAAGGGATTTTAAGTTTTCATTAATTCTAGTTTGAGAAAACTTTTGCACCATACACCAACATGCATTTAGTGTATGGTTTATTTGAAATCCATTTTCATGTTATGTAATAAAGCCAATTTTATTACTTTGATATAAACCATTTTATATGTATGATCCTTATCATGTTCTTAATAACCGATTATTAATGTCCTTTTAGCCGTTTTTAATTTAACCATTTAAATTGACGTTTTGCATGTCGTTAATAATGTCAATTTTAACCAATTTAAATTGCCATTTTAGTTTGTTGTTAACTTTTGTGATTAACTTGTAGCATACAAACATACAATCCACATAATCATACAAAACAACCACGCATGCAAAATCATATGTTCACAATCAAGCCATTTTTGGTAGACATTTGTTTAGCCGAAAACAAATGCCACCGGTTAAGGGTAATAACACAAAGTAGGAGGTTTTAACCTCCCACTTAATCTTGCATCCAAATGCTTCTTCATGTGTTCTTCAAGTCTTCATCATCTTCATCATTTTACAAAATATATCCTAATACATTTTGTCTAGAAAATGAAAATACAACCTAATCTATTTTACATACCAAATATAAAATAAATTACATAACCAAAATAATAAATATTACAACCAAATGAATAATTATTACATGCCTTTTGAATGAATGATAATACATACCAAATGAATCATAAATCAACCAAACAAACATTCATTCAACCACAAGGTCTTGGCTATGATTGTGAACATCAAAATATCACCAAATATTAACCAAATGGCAAACCCAAAACCATTTTGGAACACCCATAAATTCGGCCAAAAGACCAACCCACCCAAATCCATTAATTTTTGCATTTTTCTTTCATGCATGTACATAAAATGCAAAATATAGTGGGTTTAATAAATCATCTCGAAGCATATTTCAACAACTTCGGCTCTAGATACCATTGTTGGGATTTAACAAGTTCCATTATACTTAAAACCATTTAAGAATCAATTAAAAGCGGAAGCATGTAATTACCATTTTAGAACATGTTAATCTTTAACCAATTAAAGTTAAATCCCAATTAGGATCAAGTTGTGAAACATACTTACAAACTACAAGTAAGAAAAGTGTTTATACCTTCTCCTAGCTTGTTGATAGATGATGATGAAGATGATGATGAATGGAGCTCCAAAACTATGAAACCTCAAGTAGTTATACCCCAAACTTGTGCACCAACACCCTAGCTTTGGTTAGGATTTAATTTACACTTGATATGGACTTTCAAAATCAAATTAAGAACCCCTTAATCCTCTTGAAAACCCACGGCCAACAGCTGCAGTTTGTAGAGCTTTTTTGCAGTTTTTTTGAACTATAATTGTATGTGTGTGTTTCAAAGGGAGTCAACATGCATGTATATGGAAATGGGAAGGCATGGCTAAAAGATGGAATCTCTAGCATGTGCACTTCAACTCCCATGCCACTACTTCAAGTTATATTAATAAAATAGGTTTTATAAAAAAACTAGATTTTATATAACTAGTTCCCTTAGATTATATAAAACTAGATTTTATAAAATTTATTTTATAAACTTGCACATTATTTGTTTTGTACATTTTATAAAACCAATTATATAAAATGTAACATAACTTCATTAATTATTTAACCTATAAATAATTAAATCCTCATTATATAATTTTCCATAAATTATATATATATACACACATCAAGTATTATTTAAGAAAACCATTTTTCTTAAAGTTCAAGTGTCGCGTATTTAATCAACGATTCAATCGTTAAAATCAAATACAAATAAGGTGTCGGTAAGTTTGTTATTGGGTATGACCCGACTTGGATCAAAACGTATTAGCCACGTTAATTTAATATGTCTCTCGGGCATATGAAATACCTTCAATATACACTCCAATGATCAGCTCTTAGCAGCCCATGTGAGTCACCTAACACATGTGGGAACCATCATTTGGCAACTAGCATGAAATATCTCATAAAAGTACAAAAATATGAGTAATCATTCATGACTTATTTACATGAAAACAAAATTACATATCCTTTATATCTAATCCATACACCAACAACCAAAAACACCTACAAACACTTTCATTCTTCAATTTTCTTCATCTAATTGATTTCTCTCAAGTTCTATCTTCAAGTTCTAAGTGTTCTTCATATATTTTACAAGTTCTAGTTACATAAAATCAAGAATACTTTCAAGTTTGCTAGCTCACTTCCAATCTTGTAAGGTGATCATCCAACCTCAAGAAATCTTTGTTTCTTACAGTAGGTTATCATTCTAATACAAGGTAATAATCATATTCAAACTTTGGTTCAATTTCTATAACTATAACAATCTTATTTCAAGTGATGATCTTACTTGAACTTGTTTTCGTGTCATGATTCTGCTTCAAGAACTTCGAGCCATCCAAGGATCCGTTGAAGCTAGATCCATTTTTCTCTTTTCCAGTAGGTTTATCCAAGGAACTTAAGGTAGTAATGATGTTCATAACATCATTCAATTCATACATATAAAGCTATCTTATTCGAAGGTTTAAACTTGTAATCACTAGAACATAGTTTAGTTAATTCTAAACTTGTTCGCAAACAAAAGTTAATCCTTCTAACTTGAATTTTAAAATCAACTAAACACATGTTCTATATCTATATGATATGCTAACTTAATGATTTAAAACCTGGAAACACGAAAAACACCGTAAAACCGGATTTACGCCGTCGTAGTAACACCGCGGGCTGTTTTGGGTTAGTTAATTAAAAACTATGATAAACTTTGATTTAAAAGTTGTTATTCTGAGAAAATGATTTTTATTATGAACATGAAACTATATCCAAAAATTATGGTTAAACTCAAAGTGGAAGTATGTTTTCTAAAATGGTCATCTAGACGTCGTTCTTTCGACTGAAATGACTACCTTTACAAAAACGACTTGTAACTTATTTTTCCGACTATAAACCTATACTTTTTCTGTTTAGATTCATCAAATAGAGTTCAATATGAAACCATAGCAATTTGATTCACTCAAAACGGATTTAAAATGAAGAAGTTATGGGTAAAACAAGATTGGATAATTTTTCTCATTTTAGCTACGTGAAAATTGGTAACAAATCTATTCCAACCATAACTTAATCAACTTGTATTGTATATTATGTAATCTTGAGATACCATAGACACGTATACAATGTTTCGACCTATCATGTCGACACATCTATATATATTTCGGAACAACCATAGACACTCTATATGTGAATGTTGGAGTTAGCTATACAGGGTTGAGGTTGATTCCAAAATATATATAGTTTGAGTTGTGATCAATACTGAGATACGTATACACTGGGTCGTGGATTGATTCAAGATAATATTTATCGATTTATTTCTGTACATCTAACTGTGGACAACTAGTTGTAGGTTACTAACGAGGACAGCTGACTTAATAAACTTAAAACATCAAAATATATTAAAAGTGTTGTAAATATATTTTGAACATACTTTGATATATATGTATATATTGTTATAGGTTCGTGAATCAACCAGTGGCCAAGTCTTACTTCCCGACGAAGTAAAAATCTATGAAAGTGAGTTATAGTCCCACTTTTAAAATCTAATATTTTTGGGATGAGAATACATGCAGGTTTTATAAATGATTTACAAAATAGACACAAGTACGTGAAACTACATTCTATGGTTGAATTATCGAAATCGAATATGCCCCTTTTTATTAAGTCTGGTAATCTAAGAATTAGGGAACAGACACCCTAATTGACGCGAATCCTAAAGATAGATCTATTGGGCTTAACAAACCCCATCCAAAGTACCGGATGCTTTAGTACTTCGAAATTTATATCATATCCGAAGGGTGTCCCGGAATGATGGGGATATTCTTATATATGCATCTTGTTAATGTCGGTTACCAGGTGTTCACCATATGAATGATTTTTATCTCTATGTATGGGATGTGTATTGAAATATGAAATCTTGTGGTCTATTATTATGATTTGATATATATAGGTTAAACCTATAACTCACCAACATTTTTGTTGACGTTTTAAGCATGTTTATTCTCAGGTGATTATTAAGAGCTTCCGTTGTAGCATACTTAAATAAGGACGAGATTTGGAGTCCATGCTTGTATGATATTGTGTAAAAACTGCATTCAAGAAACTTATTTTGTTGTAACATATTTGTATTGTAAACCATTATGTAATGGTCGTGTGTAAACAGGATATTTTAGATTATCATTATTTGATAATCTACGTAAAGCTTTTTAAAACCTTTATCTATGAAATAAAGGTTATGGTTTGTTTTAAAAATGAATGCAGTCTTTGAAAAACGTCTCATATAGAGGTCAAAACCTCGCAACGAAATCAATTAATATGGAACGTTTTTAATCAATAAGAACGGGACATTTCAAAAAGAACCCTAATTTCTTCCAACACCTCAATAATCACTAAATACTAGTGATTACACCCATTTGCAAGTCTTACAAGCATAAACTTGCACACCAAACCCAAAACCCGCCAATAACAACAATAAACCCGAATATTGGTGTTAATCTCCAATTAACAACTAAATGGGTTTCACCTATGAATCATACAATCAAAAGCTCTAAATTTGAATGATGAACACGAAAATGAAATTTGGAGTTAGAGCTTACCACTAGTATCACCGTGTAGCTAAGAACGAGGAGAATAAACTTGTCAACTATGCCAAAGATCAAATCCCGATTCTTCCTTTCCAAAAATCCTTTTGAAATCAAGTGGGTGTTTGAGTTTTTGAGGGGAAAATGGAAAGAAAAGGAAAAATAAAATGAGAAATGAAATGGGTGGACCAGATTTAAGATCCCCATCTGGCTCAAACGTGATATGACCAAATTGCCCTTGAACTTCATTAAAAATTACAAGAATTCGGTGCCAGTTCGCACAGTATGCCGCGCCGCGGCCTAATTCATCGCGCCGCGACCTATAACTAGGTCTGGGATCATTTTATATCAAGCTTCTGATCTGGATTCTTTCGAAACGCCGCGCCGCGACTCCATTTGTCGCGCCGCGACACTCTGCTTTCCCTGATTCATTTTTCTCGCGTACTAACTTCAACATACAAGTACGCCTTGAACCATCTGTAAACTAGTCGTACGCACACTTTACACCTATAAGTCATGTACGGGGAAAACGGGGTGTTACAACTCTCCCCCACTTAAATTCGATCATGTCCTCGTGATCCTAGTCACAAACCCAAACGGACCCACCCTCAATGGTCCTCGAACATGTATTTCAAACCGATTTCTACCACAATTTCACTAACCCGAAGGTTAATCCAATGAAAAATTACACATTTGCTCGCATCTCGAGACGTATAATACACGCAACCACGAAGTCTACAATGATCCCTTAGACAATTCTTCTCAAAGAGTTACTCTTAACAACTAAATCGTCACCCGCGATTTATCAAATTCTACAATTTCCGAGCATTAGCACTAACTCAATCCCTCATATCGGGAAAACTCAACCAATCTCGTACCGAGATATCAACCCCTAGCGTACCATACCAAGTACATCGCTAGTAACAACCGCACATCAGAATAAAGTCAACCATCTAAACCGACGAAGACCGATCCAAACGAATCCTTACGGATAACACAAATCACTAATCATCCCTTGTTGTGCGCAACACGACCCATGCGCAACTACCGCAACATCTTAATCCGACGGGTAAAACCGATAACGCCCAAACGACTATGGAAATGCTAATCCCAAGGTAAACAAAATCGACTATCGTCACACCCGTAACAACACGTGAACGAAACACGGCTATCGCATCACTAATCATACAACATGGTCCTCACGACCCCACCATCGGCGTATAAAACAATCGATAGATCACACCACATGGTCCTTACGACCCCACCATTGGTGTATAAAATAACCAATAGATCACAACACAACATGGCCGAAACAACCCGAGCCTAAACACATATGGAGGATGGTTGAAACAACCCGAACCTTAGTGAATTTGCAACAACCCGAAATTCACCAACCCAATCCATATTTGCCACAACGAAATGACCGCACAACCCGAGTCATCGTGAATACGCGCAAACCGATATCCACTACCTCCACCACATAGTATAACCAAGGATGGCCGTATAACCCGAGACTTAGTGAATCCGAACTACCCGACATTCACTACCTCAAACTATGAGCCCAACCAACAGGGACAATCGTACTACCCAAAATATTGTGAATACAAACAACCCGATACTCACGTCCCACAACACAACTCATGAATGGTACTCCCATTCCGATAACGTTATACCATACAGATATAACACTAAACCCATGATGAAGTCAGCGGGCCCTGAAGGTCATGCTCCACCAATCAACAATACCATGATGAAGTCAGCGGACCCCGAAGGTCATGCTTCACCAATCAACAATACCATGATGAAGTCAGCGGACCTCGAAGGTCATGCTTCACCAATCAACAATACCATGATGAAGTCAGCGGACCCCGAAGGTCATGCTTCACCAATCAACAATACCATGATGAAGTCAGCGGACCCCGAAGGTCATGCTTCACCAATCTCATGCGCACTTTTGGCCTTAAACAACGAGTAGTGCAACATCGCGCTCTGCTACACTATAATGAACCCTAACGAATACCACTAACCATCCACACAATCGAGCGAGAGCCACCTATATCGAACATAGGCACCAAAATAATAATTCTCTACAAGATAATCCACCACGCACATCCCTTAGCCGAGGGATTTCACCTTGCTCGCCAAACACGCCCATTATCTCTCAACTAGATTACCACATTATCACCTCGGTGATAATTTATATCCAAAATCATAAGTACAATTTAACCGAAATTGTACTCTACCACAAATCAACCAAAACTAGGTCCCAACACAAACTTACGGATCTACCAAAAGCATTATCCGAAATCTCACACTAAAACTTCCTCGTGCGGGAGTGTAACTCCCCCACTGAGAACTATGTTCCATAACCGCCTCTCGTACAACCGTACAATGCTACCAAAGGTAGACTTTGCCAACCATTGGGTTCACACGACCCCTTACCATATCTTACTCCAAACATTGAGCATACGAAGGATTTTAACCAATCCTTAAACACTTGAACGAAAAGTGTACCACGCTCACATAACCCATACTCTCGCAATCATCCAATTGCTTTAGGTTGTCAAATTTTACCCTGTCACTCATGTACCTAAGGGTTTCTCTCCGGTAGCCTAAGCACAATGTAACCGCAACACCATCGAAGTCGAACACTACGCTAGTAGGTATGAAAGAGGCACCTAATGTCGCGTCAAGGAATATCGAGATCCAAAACACTTGATCTCAAAGGTTCCAACCACCCGACGAACCTCACGGTTCATCAATCTCAACACAAAAGTGAACACGCGCTTAACAATCGAATACCAAAACCCATTTCCATGGCTTGGTAGAACATTTCCCAAATACTAAGGAATGCTTGGTTGCACCAAGTCTTACGCCCTTCGCCTGACAATCCAACGTCACCATAGGGTACTTCCATCAGGAACGTCACCCATAACAACAATATGCACAACACAAGGCATTTAATCAACTCAAATTCAAATGGCACTTTAATAAATAATCAAAACGAAACGTACCTCAACGTCTCCCTGCGGCATTCGCCGCCGCCAACTCGGGACAATTCGGCTTGCGATGCCCCTCCTTATGACAATAGTAGCACATCCCGTCATCACTTCTCGGCGTTGTGCACTCCCATAACTTGTGGCCCCTAACACCATAATTGAAACATCTAGGTGCACGAGAATCCAATGTACCCGTCCGTGTACCACCCGTGCTCACACTCGGACCCTTAGTCCTCTTACTCGGAGCACCATACGAAACAACCCTTCTCTCACTTGAAGGTTCACCCTTCTTGGATCATGAATACGACTCCAAACCTCTAGCCAAGTCGAATAATTCCGCAAACAATTTCACTTGACCCCGGCTAATTTTACTTTTCAAGTCATCATTTAAGGTCCGATAGAAATCCCCCATTAACAAACGATCATTCCCCAAATACTCCGGGCAAAAACGAGCCTTCGACATAAAGGTCGTCTTGAGAGTATTCAAATCCATAGATCCTTGTCCCAAATTTCACAACTCATTACGCAATTCCCACAAATTGGCTGAAGTCCGAAACTCCTCGAAGAATTCCTCCTTAAATTCGTCCCATGATAATGCCATAAACGTTTCACCACTGACAAGATCAATCTTACCATCCAACCAATCCCTCGCCCTACCCCGCAACAAACTAGTAGCGAGTCTCGTCTTTTTCTCGGGAGAGCATTCAATAGTGCGAAAACACCCTTCGACATCCGAGATCCAAGTTGTGCTTATCAAAGGATCCGGTTTCCCATCATACATCGGGGGCTTAGTCCTCATGAAGCTTTTAATACAACACTCCATTTCACTACCACCCCGAAATTCGAAATACTTCCTATCCATTTCTTCTCGTAACTCACCCACTTGCTCCACAACGTCGGTCGCAACTCTAGCGTTAAACTCCATGTCGTTCGTCTCGATCCCATTTCCTGTCGCCATTCTAAGGAATGCAAAGCGATTAGATCATGAACGTATAAAACACACACTCCACAACGCCCCATCTTGCTAAGTACTCATCGTACATCACTTGTTAGACATGATTTGCACCCGTAATAAGGTTTGCAAGTCCTTATTACGCACACACGCCGTATCCACTCGTTAGTACAACAACCGCCTCGCTCGATGATATAAACAAACACAAACAAAATTCTACGCGATATAAGCACACGCTAGAATTATCATCACAACACAATAATATATTAATAGTATCCGCATTACTAATACAAACGTTAGTCTACCTACAAACAAGGCACAAACTATAAACCATTTCGACCAGTAATGCTACAAGTCCCGCAACAATTAAGCACACACAAAAGTCTAAGTCTAGGCACCTATCTCAAGTCACCTAAATCCCTTAGACCATGCTCTGATACCACTTGAAACAACCCAACCCGTATTAAAACCAGCCCATAAAAATTTTTCCTTTTAATACGCTTTAAACAACACTTTAGGTCCCAATTGTGTTTCCATAAACATCTTTAATACAATAGAAGGTTTAATAAACCTTAAAACATTTAATACATTGATTAATTGTCCAAACGGACATACACGAACCGACTAGTTTAGTTTCCAACCAAAACCGAGCATGGTGATTTGGGACTACGCTACCCAAATCCTAATCGAATACAAAAGCAAGATCTTCTAAGCAACCTAGCCAAGATCTCTAATCCCCAAGCTTACCCGAGCCGCCAAGCATGCGAACCTATAAAAATATCAACAACGAGAGGGTAAGCTAACACTTAGTGAATGATAATATACTACATACATATATATGTATAAAATGGACACGCCACACAAATATCCAAATACCGCATACCGGAGCATCCAAGTAATAGGGCAAGCTAATCTAAGCATACCGTACGATCACTAAGCAACAAGAAAAATATGCATCAACAAACATAAGTTCACCAACGATGGGTTAGCTACATCACAACAATACATCAAGAAGCTACATAAGTTCACCAAGAAGTTCACCAACAACGACGACGGGTTAGCTACAACGCCAAGAAGCTACACCCGGAGGGTTAGCTACATCACAACAATACATCAATATATATATATATATATATATATATATATATATATATATATATATATATATATATATATATATATATATATATATATATATATATATATATATATATATATATATATATATATATATATTTACGTCCAAGGTTAACCCCTTAACCCAATACCGAGAACCAAATACCACAATGAAGATTGGCCTAACAACCCGAGCCTTAGTGAATTCGCACAACCCGATATTCACTTCTTCACCAATTCAACAACCGAGATTGGCCGAACTACCCGTGCCTTAGTGAACTTGCACAACCCGAGATTCACTACCTCATAACATGATGACCGAACAACCCGAGTCATCATGAATCCGCACCACCCTAGATTCACTTCTCCAACTCAAAACCCACGATCATAGGATTATAAAATCCATCACATCGGGGTCATCCACATCATGACAATATCAACCCTTCGCCATTGGGGTTATATACTCCATATCACAAACACGTGTGATAATGTACACACAAAATGTGTACCTCGCCAAAGGTGGTCAACCAAAACACACAATCATGCCAATTGGACCTAAACGCAAGTCCATCAAAATCCACCTATATGTGAAGTGAGCTCTATAATCAAGAACCACTTCACCCGACCCGCACCTATCCTACACATACATATGCATATAGGATATTAACACTCACCTTGAAGTCTTGAAGAATGCTTCCAAGCAATCCGCAACTCGTTAATGGAAAGTACCTATTCCATTATCACAAATTCAATAACACACTTAGATTGGATTTACAAACCAACCCAATTCGACACTTAGTGCAAATTCGACCCAAATGCACTTCCAAGTACAAACCGCGCCCAAATTAACCAACCATCACTAACACGAGTGACAATGGTCCTAATATGCCAATTAAACCCAAACACAAGTGTTAAACACTTAACTTCTCAAAATCGCCCATTTTGACCCTTAAAGCCAATTGTGAAGACCCGTCCTAATCCATCCGGACGAAGTCCACATCGATTTTAAACGATTCACAACAGTTGATTACATTGCGAGGTACTTGACCTCTATATGATACATTTTACAAACATTGCATTCGTTTTTGAAAAGACAATCTTTCATTACATCAAAAGTTGACGGCAGGCATACCATTTAATAATATATCTAACTATAATTGACTTAATAATAATCTTGCTGAACGCGATGACTCAAGTGCAACGTCTTTTGAAATATGTCATGAATGACTCCAAGTAATATCTCTAAAATGAGCAAATGCACAGCGGAAGATTTCTTTCATACCTGAGAATAAACATGCTTTCAAGTGTCAACCAAAAGGTTGGTGAGTTCATTAGTTTAACATAAATAATCATTTCATAATTTTAATAGACCACAAGATTTCATATTTCCATTTCTCATAAACATACGTCCCATACATAGAGACAAAATAATCGTTCATATGGATTGAACACCTGGTAACTGACATTCACAATATGCATATAAGAATATCCCCATCATTCCGGGATCCTCCTTCGGACATGATATAAATTTCGAAGTGCTAAAGCATCCGGTACTTTGGATGGGGCTTGTTGGGCCCGATAGATCTATCTTTAGAGTTCGCGTCAATTAGGGTTTGTATTCCCTAATTCTTAGATTACCAGACTTAATAAAAAGGGGCATATTCGATTTCCATCATTCAACCATATAATGTAGTTTCAATTACTTGTGTCTATTTCGTAAAACAGTTATAAAAACAGCGCATGTATTCTCAGTCCCAAAAATATATATTGCAAAAGCATTTAAAAAGGGATTAATGAAACTCACGCATATAAGTATTGTGAAACAGTTAATAAAGCATTTGCATGTATTCTCAGCCCAAAAATGTAAAGAGTAAAAAGGGCAAATGAAACTCACGCATATAAATATTGTAAAATAGTTAATAAAGCATTTGCATGTATTCTCAGCCCAAAATGTAATGAGTAAAAAGGGAGCAAATGAAACTCACTGTACTTTATTTTGTAGTAAAAATACATATGACGACATTTGAACAATGCAGAGTTGGCCTCGGATTCACGAACCTATATCATTTATATATGTTAACACATATATTGGTAATCAAACCATTACATCTATTTATTATATAATACTTATATATTTAGTGTTGTAATTTATATATAATTTCTACTAAATTTTTATATAAATATAATATTTTAAATTTTATAATATATATATGTTTATTTTGTATACATAAAAATATTAATATATTTAATATATAAATATAGGTAATATTAATATAATTATAGTATATGTATTAGGTTTATTTTATGTATAAAATCTTTATTTATTACAATATAATAATAATAATTTTAATTTTAATAAAATTGAAAATTTTAATCATAGTGATACTTTAAATAAGTAGAATAATAAAAGTAATAATACTAATAAGAATTATAATAATAATAATTATAATAATAATAATAATAACCCTATCATGATAATAGTACCAACACATCTATTAGTGATATTAATAACAAATTTCATACTTATAGTTATAATCATAATATGTGAAAATTTTATCATAATACTTATTTTCATAATACTAGTGTTAATGAAAAACAATCATTTTATTATTTTCTTAATAATACTAATAAAATTAGTTGTTATCATAATAATAATAAATGATAATTTTATCCTAATACTTGTATTTGTAAAGCTAATAATAATTATATTACTAATAATCTCAATAATATTAACAATAATAATAATACTAATAACAATAATAAAAATAACAATAATAATTATAATAATAATAATAATAATAATAATAATAATAATAATAATAATAACAATAACAACAACAACAACAACAATAATAATAATAATAATAATAATAATAATAATAATAATAATAATAATAATAATAATAATAATAATAATAATAATAATAATAATAATAATAATAATAATAATAATAATAATAATAATAATAATAACAATAACAATAACAATAATAATAATTTTAATAAAAAAGAACTACCTTCTTTGAGGAAGGCTAAAAAAATATAATGCTCCATGAGGGACTCGAACCCAAGACCTCTCGTTAAACACAAACACTTCAAACCATCCCTCCATCCCTCTGTTTTCTGTTTTATAACCCAGAATATATTTATAACTCGATGTTATTTCATTTCGGTCCAACAGAAAGAGTGAATCGTAGCAGCCCAAAACAGGTAATTTATGTTGGATCTTGGCCCAACAGAAAGAACGAGACATAGCAGCCCAATTATCAATCTAATAACATGATTTTAATGGACCTTCTTCTAGTCCTCGGTCCAAAAAAAAATTATACAATAATATCACATGGCCAAAATATGATCTGATTCTTGTTTAATGAAATGGAATGCCTTTTCTATCATATGGTGAGCTGTAAAGTAAACTCATGACTTAACATCAATAATTCCATTATTGCTTTCATCTTCCACTAAAACTACATCATCATAAAAAAAATAGTGCATCATAAAGGAGTCTCATTTTGGTATGGCCACACCTCAATATTTATACCCAACGAATAGCAGTGATGTTATATTCTTCTTCTTCAATACGTGCAACAGCTAGCAAACGAAATAAAAACACAACAGCTGCAGTAGTAAACGGACATAGCTGCTGTAACAGAAACGGAGCAAGAATAGCTGCTACAGCAGTGTACACAAGCAGCAGCAGTGGTCACTTCGAAATAGAAAAGGCGTACAGCAGTGGCACACAATAGGTGGTTGTTCAACTAAGGTGTCGTCAACTACCCAAACAGAAAGTTTATCCATGGTATCGAAGTGGTTATTTGGATAACAATTTTTGAAATCGAAGTGAGAGAGGGAGGAGATGAGAGAATGGTGGTGACCGGTTATGATGGTGGCGATAAGTGGTGATTATGGTGACTAGTAGATCAAAACACCATGAAGGTGACCCCGATTGTTGGTGGTTAATCGTTGTGGGTTTACGTTAGATTTGCTCAACAAAAATATGAATACAAGTTGTTGTAGTAACGAAGGTCGTAGGTGGTTGTGATCATTAGTTGAAGTGTGTGGTTGAAAGATGGTGGGTGTTGGATATGGTTTCGTGAGATGACTCAATGGTCTTGAAACCGAAGACGGAAATTGGTTCAATGGTAACTTCGATTTAGTAGAGCGAATAACAAATGGGTTTTACAAATGAGAGATCGTTGTGGGTTCCCAAAGGTAGGAATGAAGAATGAAATTTGTTTTAAGTGTTTAGCAGCTACGTTGATCATTTTATGAGATGTTGACAGAATTTTTAATCAAACAAGAATAAGAAAGTGGAATATCAGAGAAAGTAATTATGAAATCGACTTCAACAGATTTCGTTTTGTAATTTGATTAATTAGATTGGAATCAATTTATACCTGATTACAGACAGCAATCAATTTATGAAAAAGTTTGATAGCTACTTTGTTCAGAATTTCGATCCTTTCCTTTAATTTTACATATATATATAAAATATATAATTAATATTAATAATTAATAAATATAATCATATAAATAATAATAATAACAAAAATAACGATAATAATATCAATAATATTAATAACACTAATCAAGTTTCATATATATTAAGAATAAGAATAATAATAATAATAATAATAATAATAATAATAATAATAATAATAATAATAATAATAATAATAATAATAATAATAATAATAATAATAATAAGTAAAAAAATGATAATGATATTATTAATGATAATAATATTACTAATTATAATAGTACTAATATTATTAACGTTAATAATAATATTAGTAATAATAATACTACAATCATTTATATATAACAATTTCGTATCTATATATATATATATATATATATATATATATATATATATATATATATATATATATTTCTACTACTACATAATTAATTATGTTTTAGATAGCATGTAACACAAATATATTATTTATATATATTGAAACAATAATCTCAGAGTACATCTTTAATTATTTTGTTAACGTTGACAAATTATATTCAAAGTCATTTACATTCAATATACTCTTAATAATTAACTAAACCTTTTTAAATAACAGTTTTTAAATTATCTTAAGTTATATTTCATAATAACTAAATCGAATGATATTTTTATTTATAATATATATTTATTTACATATATTCTTATTTATATATATACATTTTCATTCATAATTAAAGGTTCGTGAATCGTCGAGCACAGTCAAAGGGTAATTGATTACATGAATATAGTTCCAAAATTTTTGAGACTCAACATTACAGATTTTGCTTATCGTGTCGGGAATATATAAAGATTAAAGTTTAAATTTGGTCGGAAATTCCCGGGTCATCACAGTACCTACCCGTTAAAGAAATTTCGTCCCGAAATTTGAGTGTGGTCGTCATGGCTAATAATAAAAATGTTTTCATGACGAATATGAGTCAATAATTAAAGTTTTATCATCATCATGTGATTTGAATAAAAACAACTCAATTATTCGAAGCGTACGAGTGAAATTATCACAAAAGATTAAAATAGGATATGTAAAGATTCGTCGTAACTTTTGACGGAGTCAGGGTTGAATTTTGAAAGTAAGATGCATCTTAACTTTTGACGTAGTCACAAATGAATTTAGAAAACAAGATGCGTCTTAACTTTTGACGTTGTTTTGGTTGAATTCCGGAATTTAAGGGATTTGAAGAAAATCTTCGAAATCTAAAAGATTTGATTCTTCTGCGAATAAGGAAATTCAGATTTCTATAATTAAATGCAGTGATCTGCCTCGATTCCTCTGTCTAATATTTTCACTATAAATTTTACCTTTTTCGTTCCATTAATCTTCACCATTTCAATACTCAATTCCCAAATTCAAAAGATCGTGAAATTCTTAATCCAGTTCTGATCCTTGTCCTTATCCTGATTATCGCAACAATCATTCTCCTTTTCCAACTTCTACCGGAGGAATCCGTTTATTTCTACTATGCTTTAGGGATTATTATATTTATAATCCTCCCGTGTCTTTTTATTGCTATACGCACTGATATCCATGGTTTGTAATTTCAGTGTTGGTGTTGGGCTTTATATTTTCTCTTATATTTTGGAACTCTTTGCCTTTTTTATTATACTCTCGACCTCTATTAAAGCGAGCAAAGGTCCAGAATTCATAGATATGAATTTTGAAATGAACGTAGTTAATGTTCTAAAAAAGAAATGGTAATAACACGATCTTGATTCGTCAAATTACCAGAATATTCGGGAAAGATAGAACTATCAAGAAAATATGTTCTTGATATGTTTATATATCAGATAAAATGTAAGAATCGTGTAACATGGCACATGATGACGTTATAATCTATGAATCATCATGTCCCATTTAGAAACTCAGCATGACTTACTGTAATATAATCACGTTGATCAAGTGTCATTATATTATACTAACTCATGCATCAGTTCCCAACATTACTTTAATAACATTCATATTTTAAGCTTGAAAGTTTACAGAATATAGAAACTAACAGTTTCTATATGATGTAACACTGATAGCATGACGAGATTAATGATTTCAGATAAGAATAGTTATGAAAATATCTTCAGAAATATGGAGGATATTTATAATGAAAGATAGGATAATATCTTTGAATATCTAATATCAGAGGATGATAGAAACTATTGTCTGCAAGGGTTTAGAGTAAGGAGCGAGATATTCACTAAAGACTTTAGCAGACATTGAATCATTTGGATTCTTTGAAGTCAAACTTATTCTTTGTGATTTATCCACGGCTTTCTTCATAGTTTCGCTTAGTCTGCTTTTCGGTACTAAATTTTCTATTGAATGTTTCCAATATAATGATATACAGGAAGCACGAAGAGGTATATAATTTCGAAAGAGAATATTTATGAAAATATCCTCAGAAATATCGAAGATATTGATGATGATATTTTGGAATTTCTAAGTTCGATGGTTGGTGGAGAAAGATTTTTCGCAAGATTTTACCATGACTTCGGAGCAAGATATTCTTTAACGATTTCAACGGATCCAGAATTATCTGAATTCTTTGAATATAGGGTATGGTCCTTGAATTTGTCCTTGGTCTCCTTCATAGGTAGCTCAATTTGTTTTTCAATACCCAATTTTCTATCGAGCGTTCCTAACACTCCTTTCTTTATCATCAAACTTTTGATCGTCTAGACCATTGATAATGCCAAAAATGAACACATATTTTATAGCATTACTCTCCAAGAAAGACAAGATTTTAGTTGCAATTGTTCAAATTACAAGCGATATTCGTTTAAATATTAAAAAGTGAAGACAAAAGGCAGATTCGACGAATTGAAGACAAAAAGGTCCAAAAAGCTCAAAAGTACAAGATACAATCAAAAAGGTTCAAATTATTGATGAGGAACGTCTAAAAATGACAAGAGTACAAGTTACAAAACGCAAAGTACACGATATAAAATAGTACGCAAGGACGTTCGAAAATTCGGAACCGGGGCATGAACCAACTTTCAGCGCTCGACGCAACGGTGTAAAAATTACGAGTCAACTATGCACAAGAATAAAATATAATATTTAAATAATTCATAATAAGAATAATATTAAATAATAAAAAGTTGTTAATTGAGCATAGTTCAGGGGTCGTAAATGAAAATTCAATTTCATATTTTGCCTATAAAAGGCGATGATTGTCGATGTATTTTAGGCACACATTTTTCTATCCTAAATCTATCTTTCTATTTCTATATCTTTCCCCTTAATATCAAATATCAATATCTATATTCTATATCTCTATCATAATGTTAACTTAATAAGATATAACAATAATCTTAATTTTAATTTTAAATTATGATAATAATAAGATTTATGATAGAGATCGTTTGAGTGTGTAAGTCGAAATTCTGTCCGTGTAACGCTACGCTATTTTTAATCATTGTAAGTTATGTTCAACCTTTTTACAATAATGTCTCGTAGCTAAGTTATTATTATGCTTATTTAAAACGAAGTAATCATGATGTTGGGCTAATTACTAAAATTGGGTAATTGGGCTTTGTACCATAATTGGGGTTTGGACAAAAGAACGACACTTGTGGAAATTAGACTATGGGCTATTAATGGGCTTTATATTTGTTTAACTAAATGATAGTTTGTTAATGTTAATATAAAGATTTACAATTGGGCGTCCCTATAAATTACCATATACACTCAATCGGACACGATGGGCGGGGTATTTATATGTACGAATAATCGTTCATTTAACCGGACACGGGAATGGATTAATAGCCACTAGAATAATTAAAACAGGGGTGAAATTATGTACAAGGACACTTGGTATAATTGATAACAAAATATTAAAATCTTGGGTTACACTCAGTCGACATCCTGGTGTAATTATTAAACAAAGTATTAAAATCTTGTTACAGTTTAAATCCCCAATTAGTTGGAATATTTAACTTCGGGTATAAGGATAATTTGACGAGGACACTCGCACTTTATATTTATGACTGATGGACTGTTATGGACAAAAACCAGACGGACATATTAAATAATCCAGGACAAAGGACAATTAACCCATGGGCATAAAACTAAAATCAACACGTCAAACATCATGATTACGGAAGTTTAAATAAGCATAATTCTTTTATTTCATATTTAATTTCCTTTATTTTATATTTAATTGCACTTCTAATTATCGTACTTTTTAATTATCGCAAGTTTATTTTATCGCACTTTTATTATTCGCAATTTCATTATCGTTATTTACTTTACGCTTAAAATTAAGTCTTGTATTTAGTTATTATTTTACATTTGATTTTAACTGCGACTAAAGTTTTAAAATCGACAAAGCGGTCATTAAACGGTAAAACCCCCCCTTTTATATAATAATAATACTACTACTTTATAGATATATATTTTTCTATTTTTCTATTTTGTGTGCGTTAAACTTCTCGAGCTTTCCCTGTGGAACGAACCGGACTTACTAAAAACTATACTATAATACGATTAGGTACACTGCCTATAAGTGTTGTAGCAAGGTTTAAGTATATCCACTCGATAAATAAATAAATAACTTGTGTAAAATTGTAGCATATTTAATAGTATTTCGTACTAAAAATAATAGTATTTTCGTACACCACGTGCAACACATCAAGTATTTTTGGCGCCGCTGCCGGGGAACGCCGAAGCGAAACGCCACAGAAAATTTTTTTTTATTAAATTTTATCTAGTTTTTGTGAAATATACATAATAATTATTTAAAAAAAAAAAAACATTGGATGCTTTCAAAATAAGTTGAAAAGTTGAAAAAGAAAACATTGGATGCTTTGTTGAACCACGCTTTTGGACTTGACAGTAATAAAAATATTCCTACACTTGTGTAGCCTTTAAATAAAATTTTTAATATGAAGTATTGAAAGATAACATAACTAGCGATTTACATGTACATGGTTTGCATGTTTGACTAGCGATTTACAATTTCGTGTTTAATTTCGTATTTTGTAAAAAAAAAAAAAAAACGTTTTTTTTAAGAAAAAAAAAATCGTTTTTAAAAAAAAAAAATTTAAAAATTATATATTTTTAAGATTTTGTCTTTAAAAAAAAATTATTTTAAGTTTTATTACCTTTAGTTTTTTTTTTTAGACTATAGTCGCAACTTTTAGTATTAAGTTTATTTTTGCCGTAGTTATTTTTATTTTTAGATTTTTAGGCTTTGCCGTAAAATCCCTTAAGTACTTTTTCTTTAGATTAAAATTTAGGTGCCTTAAAATTTTGCGACGCCATTTTTCGTGCTATTTTCTTATTTTTATTTTTTTTTTTGACGCGTTTACCTATGTATCAATTACAATTCCAATTAGTGATCTCCATTTGTAGCTTTAATTTTAAGATAGTGATAGTTATAAGGTTGGATTAACCGCGTGTTTACAAACCACTCTTCGTCTTTTTCATTTTTCGACACTTTTCGACGCGCAATCTTTTTCTCTCTTATTTCTCGCCATTCTAGTTTTTAGGACTTAGAATTTTTTTCTACTTCTTCTCTAAATTTCTTAAAATTACGAAAATTTATTTTAAGTGGTTAAATTAATAGACATCAAAATTTTCTGGTTCGTAGTAATAGTTGGATTTGTACGTGGACCGGGTTATTGGAGCCAAACAGTCCTCAATTATATTGAGACCAAACGAATCCTGCCCCTCTGCTGCATCTTTTGGCTATTCAAAACGTGGGCAAAATCAGAAAAGTCTATTGATTGGATAACTTATATAATTTTTCTTTCCTTTTTAAAAACTAATAGGATATTCAGTGAATGCACCGAGCAAGACGTTCACCACCTTTTGTACGTTCACCACCTGTAACTCGATCAAGACATCTAGCAAACATTGTCGCCGTTGATTTTTCTTTAGAATCGTCATCCAGCCGACCAAGTACTCCAATTCAAATTTCCGATAATCCATTTTTTGAAACCAACATCACAATTGAGAATCCGGAGAATACTCAGGGACAATTCCGAGACCCTGATCCACTAATCATTCCTCCGGAACCTCCAATCATTCAAACAGAGATTGTTGAGGAAGAAACCATTAAATCAGAAACCTCTAGTGATTCGGATACAACACTTCCAATCATGGAAAATCTAGAACCTCTAAGTATGGAAGACCGAATGAGAGCTAAACGTACTGGCCAAGGTTATGCAATTACTCAACCAAACGTTAATGCGCCAGATTATGAAATCAAAGGACAAATTCTACATATGGTGACTAACCAATGCCAATTCAGTGGTACGCCGAATGAAGATCCAAACGAACACCTTCGTACGTTTAATAGAATTTGTACACTATTTAAAATCCGAGAAGTGGAGGATGAACAGATATATCTCATGTTATTTCCCTGGACTTTAAAGGGAGAAGCCAAAGATTGGTTGGAATCGTTACCTGAAGGGGCGATCGATACATGGGATGTTTTAGTTTACAAATTTCTTAAACAATTCTTTCCTGCATCTAAAGCCGTAAGACTTCAAGCAGAAATTGTTACGTTCACACAGAAACCAAATGAAACTCTATATGAGGCGTGGACAAGATATGAAAAGTTGTTAAGAGGATGTCCGCAACATGGTTTAGACACCTGTCAAATAGTACAAATATTCTACCAAGGATGCGACATCACTACAAGGAAAGACATAGATATAGCAGCTGGTGGTTCTATTATGAAGAAAACCGAAACTGATGCTTACAAAATTATTGATAATACTGCTTCCCACTCACATGAGTGACACCAAGAAAAAGACATCGTTAGATCATCTAAAGCAGCTAGAGCCGATTCTAGCCATGACTTAGATTCTATTTCCGCAAAGATAGATGCTGTGGAGAGACGAATGGAAAAGATGACTAAAGATATTCACTCAATACTAATTAGTTGTGAGCAGTGTGGAGGACCACATTTGAAAAAAGATTGTCTCAGTATTGAATTAACAATGGAACAAAGAGAGAATATTTCATACATAAACCAAAGGCCTGGAAATAATTATCAGAATAATTATCAACCGCCAAGACCGATTTACAATCAAAACCAGAATTATAACAGAAATATTCCATACAACAACCAACAAGGTCCTAGCAATCAACAAGTATCCAATAATAATTACAATCAGCAAAGACCGAATTTTCAAAACAAACCACCACAACAAACCGATGATAAAAAGCCGAATTTAGAAGATATGATGACAAAGCTAGTTGAAACTCAAACGCAGTTTTTCACATCTCAGAAACAAACCAATGAACAAAATGCTCAAGCATTTAGAAATCAACAAGCTTCTATTCAAAATCTGGAACAAGAAGTAAGTAACCTAGCAAGGTTAATAGGTGAAAGAAAACCGGGAAGTCTACCTAGTGATACAAATGCTAACCCCCGGAATGAAACAGCTAAAGCCATTACCACAAGAAGTGGTACAACACTTAAACCACCTGAAATACCTGTAACTTCTGATAAAGCTATTCCTACTCCACAAGAACCACAACCTGATCAAGATAAGGAAAAAGAACCGGTAGTTGAGAAGGTTAATGAAGATAACAAAGTTAAGGATAAACCTTATGTTAAACCATATCAACCACCACTTCCTTACCCGAGTAAAATGAAGAAAGAAAAACTTGAAGCCGAGCAATCTAAATTCTTGGATATGTTTAAACAGATAAATGTAAATCTTGCTTTCATTGATGTGATTTCAGGAATGCCTAGATATGCTAAATTCTTGAAAGATCTAATCTCAAATAGAAAGAAAATGGAAGAACTCTCGGCTGTTACTATGAATGCTAATTGTTCAGCAGTGCTGTTGAATAAGATACCAGAAAAACTATCTGATCCAGGAAGTTTCACAATTCCATGTTTTCTGGGTAGTCTTAGTTCAATAGAAGCATTGGCAGACTTAGGTGCTAGTATAAATTTAATGCCGTATTCACTATACACTAAACTAGACCTTGGAGAATTGAAACCAACCAGAATAAGCATACAACTAGCCGATAGATCAATAAAATATCCTAGAGGGATAATGGAGAACATGCTAGTTAAAGTTGGTACTTTAGTATTCCCAGTAGATTTTGTTGTTTTAGACATGGAAGAAGATTCTCAAGTTCCTCTCATATTAGGAAGACCATTCTTAAACACGGCTAAAGCAATGATAGACGTGTTCGGTAAGAAATTGACCCTAAGTATAGAGGATGAGAGTCTTACCTTTTCAGTTGATAGAGCAATGCAACAACCACAATCTGCAGATGATACATGTTATTATATTCAAACTATAGATGCACATGCAGAATTATTAGAAGAATTTCCAGAATTACAAGGAACAGGAGAATGTTCTTTAGGAGAAGGTAATGAACCAATTGATGAAGCTGAAATGTCAGCTACACTTATAGCTAATGGATATGAACCAACAACAGAAGAAATTCAAATGCTAAAAGAAGAAGACAGATATCGATACAAATCATCGATAGAAGAACCTCCGAAATTAGAGTTAAAGCCACTTCCAAACCATTTGGAATACACTTATTTACATGGTGAATCTGAATTACCTGTAATAATATCGTCTTCTCTTACTGAAAATGAGAAATCACAACTCATTTCTGTGTTGAAAGCTCATAAACTAGCCATTGCATGGAAGATTCATGATATTAAAGGAATAAGTCCTTCGTATTGCACACATAAAATCCTTATGGAAGAAGGTCATAAAACGTATGTGCAACGCCAACGAAGACTAAATCCTAATATGCAAGATGTAGTTAAAAAAGAGATTATTAAACTGCTAGATGCAGGTTTAATTTATCCAATCTCTGATAGTCTATGGGTAAGCCCAGTTCAATGCGTGCCTAAGAAGGGTGGCATGACTGTCATTACAAATGAGAAAACTGAGCTTATTCCTACTAGAACTGTAACAGGATGGCGTGTGTGTATTGATTATAGAAAATTAAATGACGCCACCAGAAAAGATCACTTTCCCTTACCTTTTATTGATCAAATGTTGGAAAGATTAGCCGGAAATAGTTACTATTGTTTTCTAGATGGATTTTCCGGATATTTTCAAATTCCAATAGCACCCGAAGATCAAGAGAAAACCACATTCACGTGCCCTTATGGTACTTTTGCTTACAAACGCATGCCATTTGGACTTTGCAACGCCCCTGCAACCTTTCAAAGGTGTATGATGGCAATTTTTCACGACATGATAGAAGAATGCATGGAAGTTTTCATGGATGACTTTTCAGTCTTCGGTGATACATTTGAATCATGTCTAGTTAATCTGGAACGAATGCTTATTAGATGCGAACAATCAAATCTAGTACTTAATTGGGAGAAATGCCATTTCATGGTTAAAGAAGGCATCGTTCTTGGACATAAAATTTCAAAAGAAGGAATTGAAGTGGATAGAGCTAAAGTAGATGTAATTGCTAAACTTCCACATCCCACCAATGTTAGAGGAGTTAGGAGTTTTCTAGGGCATGCCGGTTTTTACCGACGTTTCATAAAAGATTTTTCTAAAATTGCCACTCCTATGAATAAACTCCTAGAAAAGGATGCTCCATTCATCTTTTCAGATGAGTGTATCAAATCTTTTAATATTCTTAAAGAGAAACTCACTAATGCGCCGATCATGATAACACCAAATTGGAATCTACCATTTGAACTAATGTGCGATGCAAGTGATTTTGCAATGGGAGCCGTTTTAGGACAAAGGATTGAAAAACGATTTCAACCTATTTATTACGCTAGTAAGACATTACAAGGAGCACAGACGAATTACACAACTACTGAAAAAGAACTCCTTGCTATTGTCTTTGCTTTTGACAAATTTCGTTCATATCTCGTTCTATCAAAAACAATAGTCTATACCGATCATTCTGCTCTTAGATACCTATTTTTGAAATAAGATGCCAAACCATGATTAATTCGTTGGATCTTACTATTACAAGAGTTCGATATTGAAATCCGAGACAAAAAGGGAGCAGAAAATCTCGCAGCCGATCATCTTTCTCGTCTTGAAAATCCCGAATTAGAAGTTCTAAATGAATCAGCCATACAAGACAACTTTCCTGATGAATATCTATTGAAAATAGATTATAAAGAAATCCCATGGTTTGCAGACTATGCAAATTATTTAGTATGTGGATTCCTTGAAAAAGGATTATCGTACCAAAGACGAAAGAAATTCTTCAGTGATATAAAACACTATTTTTGGGAAGATCCACATCTGTTTAAAAGTTGTCCCGATGGAATAATACGCCGATGTGTATTTGGAGATGAAGCTAGTAAAATATTAAACCATTGTCACACAGGACCAACAGGAGGGCATTATGGGCCTCAACTAACAGCAAGAAAAGTTTATGATGCTAGATTCTATTGGCCTACAATTTACAAAGACGCACACCTTCTTTGCAAATCCTGTGATGCATGTCAAAGGGCCGGAAAAATAAGTCAACGTGATGAAATGCCACAAAATGTCATCCAAGTATGTGAAGTATTTGACATTTGGGGTATTGACTTTATGGGTCCATTTCCAAAATCTCATAATAATCTATATATACTCGTAGCCATTGATTATGTGTCTAAATGGGCGGAAGCACAAGCTCTCCCAACTAACGATGCACGAGTTGTAGTCAACTTTTTAAAACGTCTTTTTGCAAGGTTTGGAACACCGAAAGCTTTAATAAGTGATCGGGGAACTCATTTTTGTAATAATCAACTTGAGAAAGTTCTCAAACGTTATGGAGTAACTCATAAAATCTCAACCGCATATCATCCACAAACAAGTGGACAAGTTGAAAATACCAACCGAGCTTTAAAACGTATTCTAGAGAAAACCGTAGGATCAAATCCGAAGGAATGGTCCATTAAATTGGAGGATGCACTCTGGGCTTTTAGAACAGCCTACAAAACTCCAATTGGAACCACACCTTTTAGACTTGTTTATGGAAAAGCATGTCATCTTCCAGTAGAAATTGAACACAAAGCATTTTGGGCTTTGAAAACATGTAATCTTGATTTACATGAAGCTGGACGTCTACGATTAAGTCAACTAAACGAATTAGAAGAATTAAGACATGAAGCATACGAAAATTCGTTAATCTATAAAGAAAGAACGAAGAAATGGCATGATAAAAGAATCAGAAGTTCAAAAGAATTTAAAGAAGGAGACAGAGTTCTTCTTTTCAATTCACGATTCAAGCTATTTCCTGGAAAATTGAAATCAAGATGGTCTGGACCATTCATAGTCAAAAGAGTTTTCCCATACGGAACGATAGAATTAATAAATTCAAATGGGATTGAATTTAAAGTTAATGGTCACAGAGTTAAACATTACATACATGGTCCAATGGAAGTCGACAACGAAGTTAATCACAATTTTGACACCACAGCTAACTAAGTGTGGGAAGAATCAAGTCTTTAAAGGATAATATGTATTTCTGTTAGAGTTAGATTGTCTGTTTTCGTGTAGTTCTCGAAAATGGAACCCGAATGGTCTTTCCCTAGCAGACCCTAAAGAACTACTCTTCTCCCCCCATTCTGAATTTTTATTTTTTTTTAGGTTTTTACAAAATGAAGACTGCCTGTGAACTAAACCATGGTCTAATGCTACACGCTTTGATCACTAAACGTAATAATGACATACTACCGAGTGAAATAGTATCAGTAATCAGAGAAAGAATGGACGGAGTTAGAAAAGAATCCAGATGCGAAGATAATAAGTTACAATTTGGTAAAGGAAAATCAAAATCCGCAGCGAAAAGAAGAGCACGACACCTAGAAAGATGTCACAAATGCGGAAAATGGTCACATGGAGGTAAATGTTCAAATAATCAAACCTATTCAAATACCGAATTTGTTACTTTATGCAGAGACGGACCGTTCATATGTTTAGAAGAAAAGACACTGAATGCTCGAGGTTACGCCTATGTAGCCATGGAAAACCAATTAAACCGACTATCTTATGAATAGGATAGATCATATAACTAAGAAATCTATTTCACAGGTATGTCTGTACAGTTTTTATTTTTATTTTTATTTTTAACCTTTTGATAATAAACGCTAATTTGTTCGCTAAAAAGTATCAAATTGGTATTGAATAAAATTAGGTTTAGCGACCGAAATTATTGATATCATTCAAAAATTTATTACATCACTGCGAAATTTAACGTTTATTCTTAAGGTATAAATATCTTTAATCAATCAACCCAAAATATTTCAAAAATTCGTCATGAGTTAAATTAGGTCTTGGAACCGAAATTACTTTACCGAAAAAAGGGGCGCATATTTTTGATAATATTTGATTGATTAAAGTGGGATAAAAAGCCAAAAAGATTTTTAATTTTATTTTTACCATATTTTTAAAATTAATATATAAATCTTAAATTAATATTGTAAACTTTGTAAAAACAATATATTTAAAATTGTAAATATTTGAAAAATTAATATAAGTTTGGTGTGAATTTATAATATGAATTTTTAAATTAAGTATGGTGTGAATTTTTAATTTTTAAAAATATGAATTTTTTAATTTTATGCATTTCAAATTTTAAGTTTGGTATGAATTTTTAATATTAATTTTGAATTTTATATTTAAATTGTGTGAATTTAAAAACAAAAATTTACTTTATCTCATTAAGTTAAAAATATGATTTTTAAAATTCGTCGTAAGTTGAAGACTAGGTCATTGAACCGAAATTGCTTTACCCGAGGGAGGGACGAGAACTTTTATTATCATTATTTTTAATCTTATTGAATTAAAGTATGCCAAAAACATTAAAAAAAAAAAAAATCCAATATGTTTGAAAACTTTGGTAAAATTTAATCATTTTTCTACGCTAATCACCCTCAATAATTTAAATTGTTACTGATTTCTTGCAAATGAGGGCATTGCAAGATCTTAAGTGTGGGAAGGGGTTAAATTCTTTCGGATTTTAAAAATTTTTGATTTAAACACTTGGTTACCATTAAAAATACTAGTAACGCAGTAGTTGTATTAGAATCTAGTGCTCTCCGATAACAAGGAACAGCCCTAGTCTTATATACTGACTACCCAATTCTAGTAAAAATTTTCAAAATTTTCAATAAAATGAACTCAAAATCATGTTTATACATATTTATGAACGATAAAACTAGGTTTTAACACCGAAATTATCGTTACCTCGGAAAGGACATAAATTGAGAAACAACCAAAATGTTAGAATTCATTTAAGAATGGAATAGAGGAGAAAAAGGCAAAGAAAAACATAAATAAAAGCCAAGTGTGGGAAAACTTTACCAAACTATTCAAAACATATATCACATATTTTTGTACAAATTTTTGAAAATACTTTTGTTTTGGAACGATAATCAACTGTTATATCCGATGAAAGAAAAGAAGAGATAGATCTACACGATGAATCAATTCCATCATTAAAAGGAAGTAAAGTCTTCCGAAAAAGACACGCGCTTCTTGATTTAGGTCATGAAGTTGTCGTCCAGACCAGCTGTAGGTTGACGAAAAATCTAGAAAAGTCATCACTAAAATTGGCTGGAAATCCACGGACCTCAGCATCAAACAGGATCGCCAAGTGGTCAGATTTATCCTAACCATGAGAAGGATTTATCTCGTACAATGGGGGGGCACCGTGCAAATTAGCTTGATAAGACTAATGAATCAGATCCCCAGAAAGGATAATCTCCTTAAAGATTAAAAATTAGCTTTTAAGACTGATATTACTCAATCCTTGAGATTGACCTTAAAGATTGAGAATTCAAACTCATGGAATTCAATGATATCTAAACTCGAGCTTGAACGAGAAAATATTTTGATCAAAAATACAAACCGATTTGTTTTCTGAAAATCCATTTTCAATGCGTTCATTACCATTGAACGTAAAATCCTAGGAATTCACCTGGAATTCATTAGGTCACCTGAACAAAATCGGGTGTCAACCGTAAGAACGGTGGTTGCATAGCATGGTCGGAGTCAGGACCTTGTGCCAGACCGAAAAATCATAGGATGATCTTTACTATTGCTCCTACCAAGGATAGTTCTAGCATCCGACACGTTAAAAGACCATAATCATCTGCATCTCACGGGACATTGCCTTAACAGTTTCTTGTTCATCGCTTTCCTTTACAACCGGACGGTAGTTTACCGAAAGGTAATATACGGAACAAGTAAACTGGATGTGTGCTTTCCGATACCGGGATAGCAGTGGATTACACGAACCTAAAATTTTTAGCCAAAATATTGATCCACAAATATATTTTGCAACACCAATGATGGATCAAATCAGAAAACTTGTCTAGGGTAAAATCTAGCTTGAATTTTCAAAAGATCAAATGTTTTCATAAAGATCCAATTTCCTTAAGGATCTAAATTTTTATAGTCATGTGGGACTGTAAACCGCCTTTCAAATGTGCACTTTGCTTTGGAAACCGAAAGTAAATCGGCTATTTGATTGCAAGTGTCGTTGACCTAAACCCGAGGCAACTGCGGATGACACACCCACCTTTAACCATGGTTACATTGTTACTACCATTGTTCATACCGCCATATTGAAATCACTGATGTACAAAGTGTGAAGAATAAAGAAGTGATTCAAGTGTTTTTCAAGACCATATTGCTTGAGGACAAGCAACGCTTAAGTGTGGGAATATTGATAATGCCAAAAATGAACACATATTTTATAGCATTACTCTCCAAGAAAGACAAGATTTTAGTTGCAATTGTTCAAATTACAAGCGATATTCGTTTAAATATTAAAAAGTGAAGACAAAAGGCAGATTCGACGAATTGAAGACAAAAAGGTCCAAAAAGCTCAAAAGTACAAGATACAATCAAAAAGGTTCAAATTATTGATGAGGAACGTCTAAAAATGACAAGAGTACAAGTTACAAAACGCAAAGTACACGATATAAAATAGTACGCAAGGACGTTCGAAAATCCGGAACCGGGGCATGAACCAACTTTCAGCGCTCGACGCAACGGTGTAAAAATTACGAGTCAACTATGCACAAGAATAAAATATAATATTTAAATAATTCATAATAAGAATAATATTAAATAATAAAAAGTTGTTAATTGAGCATAGTTCAGGGGTCGTAAATGAAAATTCAATTTCATATTTTGCCTATAAAAGGCGATGATTGTCGATGTATTTTAGGCACACATTTTTCTATCCTAAATCTATCTTTCTATTTCTATATCTTTCCCCTTAATATCAAATATCAATATCTATATTCTATATCTCTATCATAATGTTAACTTAATAAGATATAACAATAATCTTAATTTTAATTTTAAATTATGAAAATAATAAGATTTATGATAGAGATCGTTTGAGTGTGTAAGTCGAAATTCTGTCCGTGTAACGCTACGCTATTTTTAATCATTGTAAGTTATGTTCAACCTTTTTACATTAATGTCTCGTAGCTAAGTTATTATTATGCTTATTTAAAACAAAGTAATCATGATGTTGGGCTAATTACTAAAATTGGGTAATTGGGCTTTGTACCATAATTGGGGTTTGGACAAAAAAACGACACTTGTGGAAATTAGACTATGGGCTATTAATGGGCTTTATATTTGTTTAACTAAATGATAGTTTGTTAATGTTAATATAAAGATTTACAATTGGGCGTCCCTATAAATTACCATATACACTCAATCGGACACGATGGGCGGGGTATTTATATGTACGAATGATCGTTCATTTAACCGGACACGGGAATGGATTAATAGCCACTAGAATAATTAAAACAGGGGTGAAATTATGTACAAGGACACTTGGTATAATTGATAACAAAATATTAAAATCTTGGGTTACACTCAGTCGACATCCTGGTGTAATTATTAAACAAAGTATTAAAATCTTGTTACAGTTTAAATCCCCAATTAGTTGGAATATTTAACTTCGGGTATAAGGATAATTTGACGAGGACACTCGCACTTTATATTTATGACTGATGGACTGTTATGGACAAAAACCAGACGGACATATTAAATAATCCAGGACAAAGGACAATTAACCCATGGGCATAAAACTAAAATCAACACGTCAAACATCATGATTACGGAAGTTTAAATAAGCATAATTCTTTTATTTCATATTTAATTTCCTTTATTTTATATTTAATTGCACTTCTAATTATCGTACTTTTTAATTATCGCAAGTTTATTTTATCGCACTTTTATTATTCGCAATTTCATTATCGTTATTTACTTTACGCTTAAAATTAAGTCTTGTATTTAGTTATTATTTTACATTTGGTTTTAACTACGACTAAAGTTTTAAAATCGACAAACCGGTCATTAAACGGTAAAAACCCCCCCTTTTATATAATAATAATACTACTACTTTATAGATATATATTTTTCTATTTTTCTATTTTGTGTGCGTTAAACTTCTCGAGCTTTCCCTGTGGAACGAACCGGACTTACTAAAAACTATACTATAATACAATTAGGTACACTGCCTATAAGTGTTGTAGCAAGGTTTAAGTATATCCACTCGATAAATAAATAAATAACTTGTGTAAAATTGTAGCATATTTAATAGTATTTCGTACTAAAAATAATAGTATTTTCGTACACCACGTGCAACACATCAACCATCTACCATTTCTCTGTTTCCTCTGCATTTAATGCTATGATATCTGAATCATCGGTTATTAATCCGAGGTGGTTTCAGGAAATTTGTGTTTTTAGATGATTAAACGATGATGGTAATATGGTGGAATATGAAAGGTTCCCTGGTAACAATAAAAGAGCACGCGTATATATCAACGTTATAATAAGGTTGTTTCGTACGAAGAGTCGAAGTTGTCTTGCTGGAGCTGTGACAAAATTGGCTACCTTGAAAAGGGATCGCAAAGTTATTTTTGCTAATAAATGCCAAAGGATCTGACGCGGCTACGTGTTAAACTTTTACTCAGTTGTCGAGAGTTTCTCAGGTGCATAACTATATGCATAAATCTTTCCTTCCGTAGATGAAGTGCGGTTGATTCATCCTATCGATTGAGGTGTTTCCAAGAATCATGAAAGGTTTGAACGCATATTGTAATCGTCAAGATACAATGAGGTTTAAGATGAAATCAAGTGGCAACTTGAGGAAATATTTAACTGTAGAAGATGAAATTTATTTACAATCTTTTAAGTCGAAAAGTGTTGTATTTAATATTTCCTACTCTTTTAATAATTTTTAATTATCCATAATAGTAGTCCAATAGTCCAATAGTTCAATAGCTCCACCAAAACTAGTATATTTTAAGGAAATAGTCATATAGTAACAGTTAGCTAGAAACAGTTAACATAGTTTTAAAGTTTTACGTAGTTAATTAATTTGTTACTAATAATTTTTATTTTGTTCATTATTTTCTTCTTTATGCCACTTATCAAATCTTGACTTGGGGTTTGATCGGAAGAAACTCGTATGTGAAATTTAATTGGAATGAAAATGGTTATTCTTTGGTGAACAGATACGTATATCTGTGGAGTAAGTAGGATAGTAAATGACTGTTGAATCAGATTCGAAGAATGTACATTGTAACTCATTAATGTGAAATCTAAATATTCCTCGGGTATTACCTACCCGTTAAAATATTTTCATCATTAATAGTTTGTACGAAAGACTTTTTAATCACAATCTTTATGAAAATATATATACATATATATTTTCTTCAGATGTAATCATGGATTTAATAAGTCAATATTATATTAGACTCATTTGATTTTTCGGTTCGAGCTAGAATAAGTAATCCCTAAAACTATTAGGATCCACATATTCTCCGCAGAATATTGATGAAGTTAGGGATCAATACTTCATCATTAATTGATGTTGGTACTCCTTGGTATCTATGGTGCGTATGATGTTGATGTTCGTGGGACAGATTGTGAAATTCAGGCTTGGGATGCGGATGTTGTTGTTGGTGGTACTGTTGGTGCTGGTGATGTTGCTGAAGCTGGTACATTTTGCACCATACTTTTGAAGGCTACAACTCGATTGCGAAGTTCGCTGACTTCTTCTATTATTCCGGGATGATTGTCGGTCGGAACGAGCGAATGCATAAGGTTTTGAAGTTGAGATAGTATATAAATATGGCGAGATATTCGAGTAATGAGGGTGAAAATGGTGTTTCAGATTGGTTCGCCGGTGAGTGCTACAGGTTCTTCGCTAAGAGGGCAATTTGGTTGGTGGAAAGGATCGCCGTCTTCGCGTCTCCATTGATTAAGTCGACTACGAACTCATTATATGAATTGGGGATGGATGATTGGTTGATTCATTCTGGTGACACCGTTTTCAGAGCTTAGGTGATTATCCATGTCGGAATAACTGTCGAAATAACTATCGGAATAGCTATCGAAATCTGAGGGACTCGAATTGGTTGAGGGATTCATCTCGTACGATCAGATGAAGGATTTTCGATAAGAAATAGATTATAGGATGTAGATTAGTACTCTGCAATACATAATTTACATATGCATATATAATACTAAAATCCCATAAGTTACGGAGGAATCTACGGAATCTGTCAGGCAAAGTCTATAGTAACAGATATGCTAAGATATGAATTAGCAGATACGCTAAGATACGAATTTTGTCTATACACTATTCATGTAATCATTGCAGTAAGATGTGTCTAGACTAAGAATGATAAGCAGGTAATTTCCTAAGGATGATAAACAGATGATTTCCGACAAAAATGATAAGCAAAACTTTTGACATACAGACACGGTCGAAGTCCAGACTTAATAATGCATCCTAACGACTATCAGTTAGACACACTAATGCAAGACATGGTTCACTAAGACCACCGCTCTGATACCAACTGTGAAGACCCGTCCTAATCCATCCGGACGAAGTCCACATCGATTATAAACGATTCACAACAGTTGATTACATCGCGAGGTACTTGACCTCTATATGATACATTTTACAAACATTGCATTCGTTTTTGAAAAGACAATCTTTCATTACATCAAAAGTTGATGGCAGGCATACCATCTAATAATATATCTAACCATAATTGACTTAATAATAATCTTGTTGAACGCGACGACTCAAATGTAACATCTTTTGAAATATATCATGAATGACTCTAAGTAATATCTCTAAAATGAGCAAATGCACAGCGAAAGATTTCTTTCATACCTGAGAATAAACATGATTTCTATAACGACCCGTCCTTATCCACCTGGACGAGGTCATCAACATTTGGTCCCATTGCGATGATCGACTCCAAGTAATGTCCTTAAATTGAGCAGATGCACAGCGGAAGACTTAATTCGTACCTGAGAATAAACATGCTTTAAAGTGTCAACCAAAAGGTTGGTGAGTTCATAGGTTTATCATAACAAACATTTCAATATTTTAATAGACCACAAGATTTCATAATCATAAACATAATACACTCGCTAGTGTATGTAAAACATTCTAAGTGGTTGAGCACTTGGTAACCATACTTAACATTTAATCACGTCGCATATTCCCTTTATTATGAAATCTCACTACACCGTACCAAGTGTAGTCACCGAAACGTAGTACTGTGCAACCGTTGAATACTGGTCGTCCAGTCCGGTTGGGGTTGTCATGCCCGATAGATCTATCAACAGGATTCGCGTTTACAATACCCATGTAAATAGTAGTTACCAAGCTACAGGGAAATATGCCAGTGGTACAACTCAACGTAGAATATATTTTTAAGTACTTGTGCCAATTTTGTAAACATTTATAAAAGCAGCGCATGTATTCTCAGCCCAAAAATATATATTGCAAAAGCAATTAAAAAGGGAGCAAATGAAACTCACATATTGTATTTTTGTAGTAAAAATACATATGACGACATTTAACAAATGTAGGGTTGGCCCTGGATTCACGAACCTATATCAGATATATAAATTAATACATATAAATGTAATCGAACAAATTTATTCTTAATTTATATATCTTATATATTTAATTTATATATATATATATATATATATATATATATATATATATATATATATATATATATATATATATATATATATATATATATATATATAAATTAAATATATAAGATATATAAATTAAGAATATCTATGTAGTCTTATATATATATATATATATATATATATATATATATATATATATATATATATATATATATATATATATATAGAGTATTATATTAATAATCAAAAATTTTGTTATGTGTAAATATATATAATGTTAATATATAATTATCTGTAATATTATGGTATTTGTAATAAATGTATTTTTTTTATATAGAAAATATTTATTCATTATAATAATATTGTTAATATGAAAGTAATAATAATAATAGTATTTTATTATATTAATATAGATGTTAAAAATTAACAATAATACTAATTATAATAATAATGGTAATGATCATAATAATATTAGTAGTGAGTAAAATATTAATAACTTTTACTAATGATGATAATAATTTTATTAATAATACTAACAATAATAAAAATAATAATTTTAAAAAAAATTGATACTTTTTAATAATAATGATAAATTTAACTAATATTTCATTTAAATCGTAACTAGATTTTAATTTTCATTGTTTTCATTTTCTTCATTATAAGTATTATATTCGTAATCATAACTCTAATAGTATTTTACCTAAATCATAATAGTTATTATACATATATCTATACTTAAAATTATAACTATAATTATTTTGCTTATTATATTTAGCTCCTGATCAAAATCATAATCTTAATCTAAATCATAATAATAATAATAATAATAATAATAATGATAATAATAATAATAATAATAATAATAATAATAATAATAATAATAATAATAATAATAATAATAATAATAATAATAATAATAATAATAAATTTTATACCTTAAATCACAAAGGAGTCCATTGAGAAAGATCCACAACCAAAAGCCCAAAGTGTTTTGTTAATTGGATTAGTTAGCCCATTTTCTCATGTTTTAAATACACCGATCGATGGATTAGGGGTGTCGGTGCAGTGGAGTTCAATCAAAAACAGAAACGGCGAGGAGAGAATAAAAAATAATAATAATAATAATAATAATAATAATAATCACCACTATGATCGGAGAATTAAAATTTTTGGTTTAGGGTCTGCAATCGAACAGAATCATACGTAGCAGTCTGGATGGTGTTTGAGTTTAATCAGTCAAGAAAAACAGAAAGATGTATCAAGTATTCGGTTTATCTTCTCCATTTTAGTAAAAAAAAAATCAAACACGATTTCTAGTTGTTTGAAGGTCTTAATTACTTCTTGAAAGATGTTAGGAATAATCTTCCAAACACGTTAAGTTCATCAATTGAATCGGAAACATCAATCTGACTACAAATTTTAGGATGAACAATTTAGTTGACTTTTGGATTTTTAAACTTTGACTCTCAAATTGACAATCAATTTGATGAATTAAGGTTTGAAAATTTACGGAGAGTTTCACTATATAATTTATAATAACTCTGTATTTTTAGATTTTGCTAATTGTTTTGGAATTGAGTTATGGCATAAAAGTTATCTTGAACAAAGTGGTTGAATGGGTTTTATAATATTTCTGTGTTGGTTTTCGAATCATGGCAAGTGATATCTATATAAGGTGTAATTGAAAAATTGATGTGGTAAGCATAAATTAATCTCTGTCGTGTTGTAGTGTAATGGAAGTCGATAGAATATTAGAGTCAGGAAGAGACCAAGAATAACAATTTAGAAACAGTTTTCAAAATGGTACGATGGATGGAGATGTGTAACAGAATTGAAGATAGATACAAGAATTGAAAACAGTTTGAAAGAGATTGGAATTGATCCCCTTGACAAAATTCGCTGTATCAGTATCACATACTATATCTATTTGCAATAAAACTGTGTTTATTTATTTATCTGTTATATATCTATTGTCTGGTATATATCTTAATCTGTATTAATCAATCTAACCAAATATTGCTGTATATATTTTGTAGTTGTATAACTATTTGCATAAATACATATATATATATATATATATATATATATATATATATATATATATATATATCTATATATATATATATATATATATATATATATATATATATATATAGTTGTATAACTATTTGCATAAATACATATATATATATATATATATATATATATATATATATATATATATATATATATATATATATATATATATATATATATATATATATATATATATATATATATATATGTATCTGATTTGATATGTTTGTATATATGTACCTGTATTTATATATTCATATGTATATATATGTGTTTATAAATTATGATCCATCTTATTAATTAATAATTATACCATAGTAATACTCTCAATGTTATAAATAATAATAATAATAATAATAACACTTTATAATACAATTAATATTATAGATGATAATAATATCTACATTAATATTGCTAATAATAATAATATTAATTATAATGTTAATAATATTTTTATTAATCATATTATTAGTAATAATAACATTAGTAATAATTATATTATAACAATTTATTTATCACACCTCATATCTATATATACAATAACATTACTAATACTGATTCTAATACTAACAGTAATTATATTAATGATATTAATAAAGATAACAATAATACTAGTAGTATTAATGATAATCATTTAAATATATCAAACTTTATATCTATTTATTATATTAGATTAATAATAATCATAATACATATATTATTATTAATATTTATGAAAGTAATAATAATAATATTTATAATTATATTTAAACTTGTATTTACATTTATTATATTATCATTACTTATTATGTAATATTCATATAACATGTTCGAATATTTAATTCAATATTCACATTTATTTACAATAAAGTTGCTTGTGAATCGTCGAGCATGGTCAAAGGGTAATTGATTACATGAATATAGATTTCAAAACTTTCTCGACTCAACATTACAGATTTTGCTTATCGTGTCGGAATCATATAAGGATTAAAGTTTAAATTTGATCAGAAATTTCCGGGTCATTACAGTACCTACCCGTTAAAGAAATTTCGTCCCCGAAATTTGATAGAGGTTGTCATGGATAACAGTAAGAATGTTTTCATGACAAATATTAGTTGATAAATAGAGTTTTATCATCATTGAGTAATATGGAATAAACCATTTGATTTTGTGAAGAGCACGAGTGAAGCTGTCACAAAAGATTAAGATAAAGATTTAACTTTTGACGTAGTCACGGTGGATTTTCGAAATTCAAAGTATTTAAAGAAATCTTCTAATCAGCAAGAAAATGTGATAGCACGATTTATTAGCAACTGTTGGAATTTCAGAAGAACGAAAATATCAAGGAAATATTTTCGTGATATGCTTAGAGATTAAATAGAATGAAAGAGTCGTGTAACATGACACATGATGATGGTATAATCTACTGTGAACCATCATCACATTTCATTAGAAACGCAGCATGACTTACTGTAATATAATCACGTTGGCCGGGCGTCATTATATTATACTAACTCATGCTTCAATTCCCAACACTACTCCAGAAATCATTCATAATTTAAACTCGAATTTTACAGAATATAGAAACTAAAACCGGTTCCTTTATGATGTAATACAGATAGCACGAAGAGATAAATAATTTCTGACGAGAATATTTATGATGATATTCTCAGAAATATCGAAGATATTTATGATGATATTTTAGAATTTCTAAGTTCGAATGTTGATAAAGAAAAAATTTTCCGCAAGATTTTAACATGACTTTGGAGCATGATATTCTCTAAAGATTTCATCGGATTCAGAATTACCTAGATTCTTTGAATATAGAGTTTAGTCCTTGTATTTATCCTTGGTCTTCTTCATGGTGTGCTCAATTCAATTTTCAGTACCAAATTTTCTATCGAGCGTTCCTAACACTTCCTTCTTTATTATCAACTTTTGGCCATTAAGACCATCTACAACATGCTGCTTCGTCAGCATTTTCAAAGTTAACAGATCTGGGTCATCGGTTACCAAACCGAGGTAGTTTCAGGAGAATTGTGTTTTTAGAATGATTAATCGCTGATGGTAATATTGTGGAATATAAAAGGTTCCCCAGTAACAATAAAGAGTACACATATATATCGTGGTTATAATAAAGTTGTTTCGGATGAAAAGTCGGAGTTGACTTGCTGGAGCTGTGACAAAATTAGCTACTTTGGAAAGGGATTGCAAAACGATCTTCAGTAATAACAATGTCAAAGGAACTAGAACAGATACGTGTCAAACGTTTACTCAGTTTCTGAGGGTTTTTCAGGTGCATAACTATATGCATCAATCTTTTCTTCCGTAGATGAAGTGCGGTTGGTTTATCCTCTCGATTGAGATGTTTTTAAGAATCATGATAGATTTGAACGCTGATTGTAATCGTCGAGATACAATGAGGTTTAAGATGAAATCAAGTGGCAATCTTGAAGAAATGTTTAGTTTCATATGTTATAATCAATATTTTAATTCATTTTAATTATCCAATGTCATTAGTCCACAGTCAATAGTCCACAGTTAACAGTCTAATAATTCATATATAGTTTAATATATAATATTCGAAATTAATTAATACGTTTCGTGACCCGTATACGTCTCAGACTCGATCACAACTCAAACTATATATATTATTGTAGAATCAACCTCAACCCTGTATAGCTAACTCTCGCATTACTGCATATAGAGTGTCTATGGTTATTCCAAATAGTATATATAGATGCGCCAATATGATATGTCAAAACCTTGTATATTTGTCCCGATATTTAAAGTGCGTAAAATAAATAACAGAAATTAAATGACGATAAATAAAGTGCGTAAAGTAAATAACAGAAATTAAATGACGATAAATAAAATTGTGAGAATGTAAATTGCGATAAATAAAATGTAATCAGTTAGCTAGGAACAATTAGCTAGGAACACTTAGCGTGAATTCTTAACAAAATTTCTCATAGTTAATTTGTTTGTTTCTAACAAATTTTATTTTGTCAAATGTTTTCTTCATTATGCCACTTGTTAGATCCTGATAAGTCAAAATCCAAATATGAAATTGAATGAAAATGATTATTCTGCGGTGAACGGATACGTATATCGGTGGTGGTAGGTAGGATAGTAAATGATTGTTGAATTTGATTCGAAGAATGTACAATGTAACTTATTAATGTGAAATCTAAATATTCCTCGGGTATTACCTACCCGTTAAAATATTTTCACCATTAACAGTTTGTACAAAAGAATTTTAATTATAATCTTTATGAAAATATGCATACATATATATTTTCTTCAGATGTAATCATGGATTTAATGGGTTAATATGATATTAAACTCATTTGATTTACCGTTAGAACTAGAATACATATTCTCTAAAACAGTAGAGATTACATAATCGCCATGTAGAACGAAGATAAATGATGTAGAACGATACGTAGAACGATGATTATACTTGAGGTACAGAATGAGATGTCGAGACATGGATTGTTGATGGTACTGGTGCTATTAATGATGGTACTTTTGGTGCCGGTGATGTTGCTGAAGCTGGTACATTTTGCACCATATTCTCCAAATTGATTATTCGACCGTGAAGTTCGTTGACTTATTACTCCAGGATGATTGTCGGTCGGAATGAGCGGATGAATAAGGTCTAAAATGTGAGATAGTATATAATCGTGACGAGCTACCCTGGAGATGAGGCAAAAATGGTATTTTAGATAGGTTCACAGGTAACTGCTTCAGGTTCTTCGCCGAGAGGTGAATTCAGTCAATGAAAAGGATCGCCTTCTTTGTGTCTCCATTGATTAAGTCAACTACGAACCCATCAGATGAATTGGGGATGGCTGATTGATTGATTCATTATGATGGCACTGCTTTCGAAGCTTAGGTGAATATCCATGTCGGAATAGCTGTCGGAATAACTATCGGAATAGCTATCGAAATCTGAGGAACTTGAACTGGTTGAGGGATTCATCTCGTACGATCAGATAAAGGGTTTTCGATAAGAAATATATTATAGGATGTAGATTAGTACCCTGCAATACATAATTTACATATGCATATATAATACTAAAATCCCATAAGTTACGGAGGAATCTATGGAAGCTGTCATGTAAGGTCTACAGTAACAGATACGCTAAGATATGAATTAGTAGATATGATAAGATATGAGTTTTGTATATACACTATCTAGACAATAGAGGCAGTAAGATGTGTCTAGACTTTAAAAATGATAAGTAAGTAATTTTTGACACGAAATGATAAGCAAAACTTTTGACATGCAGACACGGTCGAAGTCCAGACTCATTAATGCATCCTAACAACTATCAGTTACATACACTAATGCAAGACCTGGTTCGCTATGACCAACGCTCTGATACCACCTGTAACGACCCGTCCTTATCCACCTGGACGAGGTCATCAACATTTGGTCCCATTGCGATGATCGACTCCAAGTAATGTCCTTAAATTGAGCAGATGCACAGCGGAAGACTTAATTCGTACCTGAGAATAAACATGCTTTAAAGTGTCAACCAAAAGGTTGGTGAGTTCATAGGTTTATCATAACAAATATTTCAATATTTTAATAGACCACAAGATTTCATAATCATAAACATAATACACTCGCTAGTGTATGTAAAACATTCTAAGTGGTTAAGCACTTGGTAACCATACTTAACATTTAATCACGTCGCATATTCCCTTTATTATGAAATCTCACTACACCGTACCAAGTGTAGTCACCGAAACGAAGTACTGTGCAACCGTTGAATACTAGTCGTCCAGTCCGGTTGGGGTTGTCATGCCCGATAGATCTATCAACAGGATTCGCGTTTACAATACCCATGTAAATAGTAGTTACCAAGCTACAGGGAAATATGCCAGTGGTACAACTCAACGTAGAATATATTTTTAAGTACTTGTGCCTATTTTGTAAACATTTATAAAAGCAGCGCATGTATTCTCAGCCCAAAAATATATATTGCAAAAGCAATTAAAAAGGGAGCAAATGAAACTCACATATTGTATTTTTGTAGTAAAAATACATATGACGACATTTAACAAATGTAGGGTTGGCCCTGGATTCACGAATCTATATCAGATATATAAATTAATACATATAAATGTAATTGAACAAATTTATTCTTAATTTATATATCTTATATATTTAATTTATATATATATATATATATATATATATATATATATATATATATATATATATATATATATATATATATATATATATATATATATATATATATATATATATATATATATATATATATATATATATATATATATATATTTAAAATAATTAATATCTATGTAGTCTTATATATATATATATATATATATATATATATATATATATATATATATATATAGTATTATATTAATAATCAAAAATTTTGTTATGTGTAAATATATATAATGTTAATATATAATTATCTGTAATATTATGGTATTTGTAATAAATGTATTTTTTTATATAGAAAATATTTATTCGTTATAATAATATTGTTAATATGAAAGTAATAATAATAATAGTATTTTATTATATTAATATAGATGTTAAAAATTAACAATAATACTAATTATAATAATAATGGTAATGATCATAATAATATTAGTAGTGAGTAAAATATTAATAACTTTTACTAATGATGATAATAATTTTATTAATAATACTAACAATAATAAAAATAATAATTTTAAAAAAAATTGATACTTTTTAATAATAATGATAAATTTAACTAATATTTCATTTAAATCGTAACTAGATTTTAATTTTAATTGTTTTCATTTTCTTCATTATAAGTATTATATTCGTAATCATAACTCTAATAGTATTTTACCTAAATCATAATAGTTATTATACATGTATCTATACTTAAAATTATAACTATAATTATTTTGCTTATTATATTTAGCTCCTGATCAAAATCATAATCTTAATCTAAATCATAATTATAACATCAATAATAATAATAATAATAATAATGATAATAATAATAATAATAATAATAATAATAATAATAATAATAATAATAATAATAATAATAATAATAATAATAATAATAATAAATTTTATACCTTAAATCACAAAGGAGTCCATTGAGAAAGATCCACAACCAAAAGCCCAAAGTGTTTTGTTAATTGGATTAGTAAGCCCATTTTCTCATGTTTTAAATACACCGATCGATGGATTAGGGGTGTCGGTGCAGTGGAGTTCAATCAAAAACAGAAACGGCGAGGAGAGAATAAAAGAAAAAAAAATTAATAATAATAATCACCACTATGATCGGAGAATTAAAATTTTTGGTTTAGGGTCTGCAATCGAACAGAATCATACGTAGCAGTCTGGATGGTGTTTGAGTTTAATCAGTCAAGAAAAACAGAAAGATGTATCAAGTATTCGGTTTATCTTCTCCATTTTAGTAAAAAAATATCAAACACGATTTCTAGTTGTTTGAAGGTCTTAATTACTTCTTGAAAGATGTTAGGAATAATCTTCCAAACACGTTAAGTTCATCAATTGAATCGGAAACATCAATCTGACTACAAATTTTAGGATGAAAAATTTAGTTGACTTTTGGATTTTTAAACTTTGACTCTCAAATTGACAATCAATTTGATGAATTAAGGTTTGAAAATTAACGGAGAGTTTCACTATATAATTTATAATAACTCTGTATTTTTAGATTTTGCAAATTGTTTTGGAATTGAGTTATGGCATAAAAGTTATCTTGAACAAAGTGGTTGAATGGGTTTTATAATATTTCTGTGTTGGTTTTCGAATCATGGCAGGTGATATCTATATAAGGTGTAATTGAAAAATTGATATGGTAAGCATAAATTAATCTCTATCGTGTTGTAGTGTAATGGAAGTCGACAGAATATTAGAGTCAGGAAGAGACCAAGAATAACAATTTAGAAACAGTTTTCAAAATGGTACGATGGATGGAGATGTGTAACAGAATTGAAGATAGATACAAGAATTGAAAACAGTTTGAAAGAGATTGGAATTGATCCCCTTGACAAAATTTGCTGTATCAGTATCACATACTATATCTATTTGCAATAAAACTGTGTTTATTTATTTATCTGTTATATATCTATTGTCTGGTATATATCTTAATCTGTATTAATCAATCTAACCAAATATAGCTGTATATATTTTGTAGTTGTATAACTATTTGCATAAATACATATATATATATATATATATATATATATATATATATATATATATATATATATATATATATATATATATATATATATATATATATATATATCTGATTTGATATGTTTGTATATATGTACCTGTATTTATATATTCATATGTATATATATGTGTTTATAAATTATGATCCATCTTATTAATTAATAATTATACCATAGTAATACTCTCAATGTTATAAATAATAATAATAATAACACTTTATAATACAATTAATATTATAGATGATAATAATATCTACATTAATATTGCTAATAATAATAATATTAATTATAATGTTAATAATATTTTTATTAATCATATTATTAGTAATAATAACATTAGTAATAATTATATTATAACAATTTATTTATCACACCTCATATCTATATATACAATAACATTACTAATACTGATTCTAATACTAACAGTAATTATATTAATGATATTAATAAAGATAACAATAATACTAGTAGTATTAATGATAATCATTTAAATATATCAAACTTTATATCTATTTATTATATTAGATTAATAATAATCATAATACATATATTATTATTAATATTTATGAAAGTAATAATAATAATATTTATAATTATATTTAAACTTGTATTTACATTTATTATATTATCATTACTTATTATGTAATATTCATATAACATGTTCGAATATTTAATTCAATATTCACATTTATTTACAATAAAGTTGCTTGTGAATCGTCGAGCATGGTCAAAGGGTAATTGATTACATGAATATAGATTTCAAAACTTTCTCGACTCAACATTACAGATTTTGCTTATCGTGTCGGAATCATATAAGGATTAAAGTTTAAATTTGATCGGAAATTTCCGGGTCATTACACTTTCAAGTGTCAACCAAAAGGTTGGTGAGTTCATTAGTTTAACATAAATAATCATTTCATAATTTTAATAGACCACAAGATTTCATATTTTCATTTCTCATAAACATACATCCCATACATAGAGACAAAATAATCATTCATATGGATTGAACACCTGGTAACCGACATTCACAATATGCATATAAGAATATCACCATCATTCCGGGATCCTCCTTCAGACATGATATAAATTTCGAAGTGCTAAAGCATCCGGTACTTTGGATGGGGCTTGTTGGGCCCGATAGATCTATCTTTAGAGTTCGCGTCAATTAGGGTTTGTGTTCCCTAATTCTTAGATTACCAGACTTAATAAAAAGGGGCATATTCGATTTCCATCATTCAACCATATAATGTAGTTTCAATTACTTGCGTCTATTTCGTAAAACAGTTATAAAAACAGCGCATGTATTCTCAGTCCCAAAAATATATATTGCAAAAGCATTTAAAAAGGGATTAATGAAACTCACGCATATAAGTATTATGAAACAGTTAATAAAGCATTTGCATGTATTCTCAGCCCAAAAATGTAAAGAGTAAAAAGGGCAAATGAAACTCACGCATATAAATATTGTAAAACAGTTAATAAAGCATTTGCATGTATTCTCAGCCCAAAATGTAATGAGTAAAAAGGGAGCAAATGAAACTCACTGTACTGTATTTTGTAGTAAAAATACATATGACGACATTTGAACAATGCAGGGTTGGCCTCGAATTCACGAACCTATATCATTTATATATGTTAACACATATATTGGTAATCAAACAATTACATCTATTAATTATATAATACTTATATATTTAGTGTTGTAATTTATATATAATTTCTACTAAATTTTTATATAAATAAAATATTTTAAATTATATAATATATATATGTTTATTTTGTATACATAAAAATATTAATATGTTTAATATATAATTATAGGTAATATTAATATAATTATAGTATATGTATTAGGTATATTTTATGTACAAAATCTTTATTTATTATAATATAATAATTTTAATTTTAATTTTAATAAAATTGAAAATTTTAATCATAGTGATACTTTAAATAAGCAGAATAATAAAAGTAATAATACTAATAAGAATTATAATAATAATAATAATAACCCTATCATGATAATAGTACCAACACATCTATTAGTGATATTAATAATAAATTTCATACTTATAGTTACAATCATAATACATGAAAATTTTATCATAATACTTATTTTCATAATACTAGTGTTAATGAAAAACAATCATTTTATTATTTTCATAATAATACTAATAATATTAGTTGTTATCATAATAATAATAAATGATAATTTTATCCTAATACTTGTATTTGTAAAGCTAATAATAATTATATTACTAATAATCTCAATAACATTAACAATAATAATAATACTAATAACAATAATAAAAATAACAATAATAATAATAATAATAATAATAATAATAATAATAATAATAATAATAATAATAATAATAATAATAATAATAATAATAACAACAACAATAATAATAATAATAATAATAATAATAATAATAATAATAATAATAATAATAATAATAATAATAATAATAATAATAATAATAATAATAACAATAACAATAATAATAATTTTAATAAAAAAGAACTACCTTCTTTGAGGAAGGCTAAAAAATATAATGCTCCATGAGGGACTCGAACCCAAGACCTCTCGTTAAACACAAACACTTCAAACCATCCCTCCATCCCTCTGTTTTCTGTTTTATAACCCAGAATATATTTATAACCCGATGTTATTTCATTTCGGCCCAACAGAAAGAGTGAATCGTAGCAGCCCAAAACAGGTAATTTATGTTGGATCTCGGCCCAACAGAATGAACGAGACATAGCAGCCCAATTATCAATCTAATAATATGATTTTAATGGACCTTCTTCTAGTCCTCGGTTCAAAAAAAAACTATACAATAATATCGCATGGCCAAAATATGATCCGATTCTTGTTTAATGAAATGGAATGCCTTTTCTATCATATGGTGAGCTGTAAAGTAAACTCATGACTTAACATCAATAATTCCATTATTGCTTTCATCTTCCACTAAAACTACATCATCATAAAAAAAAATAGTGCATCATAAAGGAGTCTCATTTTGGTATGGCCACACCTCAATATTTATACCCAACGAATAGCAGCGATGTTATATTCTTCTTCTTCAATACGTGCAATGGCTAGCATACGAAATAAAAACACAACAGCTGCAGTAGTAAACGGACATAGCTGCTGTAACAGAAATGGAGCAAGAACAGCTGCTACAGCAGTGTACACAAGCAGCAGCAGTGCTCACTTCGAAACAGAAAAGGCGTACAGCAGTGGCACACAATAGGTGGTGGTTCAACTAAGGTGTCGTCGACTACCCAAACAGAAAGTTTATCCATGGTAGCGAAGTGGTTGTTTGGACAACAATTTTTGAAACCGAAGTGAGAGAGGGAGGAGATGAGAGAATGGTGGTGACCGGTTATGATGGTGGCGATAAGTGGTAATTATGGTGACTAGTAGATCAAAACACCATGAAGGTGACCCCAATTATTGGTGGTGAATTGTTGTGGGTTTACGTTAGATTTGCTCAACAAAAATATGAATACAAGTTGTTGTAGTAACGAAGGTCGTAGGTGGTTGTGATCATTAGTTGAAGTGTGTGGTTAAAAGATGGTGGGTGTTGGATATGGTTTCGTGAGATGACTCAATGGTCTTGAAACCGAAGACGGAAATTAGTGCAGTGGTAACTTCGGTTTAGTAGAGCGAATAACAAATGGGTTTTACAAATGAGAGATCGTTGTGGGTTCCTAAAGGTGGGAATGAAGAATGAAATTTGTTTTAAGTGTTTAGCAGCTACTTGATCATTTTATGAGATGTTGACAGAATTTTTAATCAAACAAGAATAAGAAAGTGGAATAGCAAAGAAGTAATTATGAAATCGACTTCAACAGATTTCGTTTTATAATTTGATTAATTGGATTGGAATCAATTTGTACCTAATTACAGACAGCAATCAATTTATGAAAAAGTTTGATCGCTACTTTAAACAGAATTTCGATCCTTTCCTTTAATTTTACATATATATATAAAATATATAATTAATATTAATAATTAATAAATATAATCATATAAATAATAATAATAACAAAAATAATGATAATAATATCAATAATATTAATAACACTAATCAAGTTTCATATATATTAAGAATAAGAATAATAATAATAATAATAATAATAATAATAATAATAATAATAATAATAATAATAATAAGTAAAAAAAATGATAATGATATTATTAATGATAATAATATTACTAATTATAATAGTACTAATATTATTAACGTTAATAATAATATTAGTAATAATAATAATACAATCATTTATATATAACAATTTCGTATCTATAGATTATATATATATATATATATATATATATATATATATATATATATATATATATATATATATATATATATATATATATATATATATATATATATATATATATATATATATATATTTCTACTACTACATAATTAATTATGTTTTAGATAGCATGTAACACAAATATATTATTTATATATATTGAAACAATAATCTCAGAGTACATCTTTAATTATTTTGTTAACGTTGACAAATTATATTCAAAGTCATTTACATTCAATATACTCTCAATAATTAACTAAACCTTTTTAAATAACAGTTTTTGAATTATCTTAAGTTATATTTCATAATAACTAAATCGCATGATATTTTTTTTTATAATATATATTTATTTACATATATTCTTATTTATATATATATACATTTTCATTCATAATTAAAGGTTCGTGCATCGTCGAGCACAGTCAAAGGGTAATTGATTACATGAATATAGTTCCAAAATTTTTGAGACTCAACATTACAGATTTTGCTTATCGTGTCGGGAATATATAAAGATTAAAGTTTAAATTTGGTCGGAAATTCCCGGGTCATCACACCAATATCTCAACATTTACAAGTTTTGACACCAAAACACATTTAACTCAGGTTTATACTTCAACTTAATCCATTTTAAGTTCATAAACCTTATTAATTCACAATCGGGTCATAATCATCACCAAAACCCTAATTTTGACTCTAGTAAAATTAGTCAACCAAAAGAACACTAATTTCTTCCAACACCTCAATAATCACTAAATACTAGTGATTACACCCATTTGCAAGTCTTACAAGCATAAACTTGCACACCAAACCCAAAACCCGCCAATAACAACAATAAACCCGAATATTGGTGTTAATCTCCAATTAACAAATAAATGGGTTTCACCTTTGAATCATACAATCAAAAGCCCTAAATTTGAATGATGAACACGAAAATGAAATTCGGAGTTAGAGCTTACCACTAGTATCACCAGTAGCTAAGAACGTGGAGAACAAACTTGTCAACTATGCCAAAGATCAAATCCCGATTCTTCCTTTCCAAAAATCCTTTTGAAATCAAGTGGGCGTTTGAGTTTTTGAGGGGAAAATGGAAAGAAAAGGAAAAATAAAATGAGAAATGAAATGGGTGGACCAGATTTAAGATCCCCATCTGGCTCAAACGTGAAATGACCAAATTGCCCTTGAACTTCATTTAAAATTACAAGAATCCGGTGCCAGTTCGCACAGTATGCCGCGCCGCGGCCTAATTCGTCACGCCGTGACCTATAACTAGGTCTGGGATCATTTTATATCAAGCTTCTGATCTGGATTCTTTCGAATCATCGCGCCGCGGCTCCATTTGTCGCGCCGCGACACTCTGCTTTCCCTGATTCATTTTTCCCGCGTACTAACTTCAACATGCGAGTACGCCTTGAACTATCCGTAAACTAGTCGTACGCACACTTTACACCTATAAGTCATGTACGGGGAAAACAGGGTGTTACACCTGACTTCATAAATATATGATCACGCAAAAGCAACATAAATATAATACAAGATAAAACAAATTACATAAAGGCACAAGGCCACATTAGATTGTTTTAAAAGCTCACATAAGGAGCACCATCACCATCAAATACAAATTATCCAGTAGGCATGAAGGCCAAAATTATAACACATTGTTTAAAAGACAAGCTTCACAAGCCAAACAACCCTACAAAGGAACATCACCAAAAGCTACACATGGCCAAAAGATAAAGAGGATAAAAGTCAGGGTTGGTTACCATCAGCACAAATCTTCATCAACTCAACCATCTTTGCATCAGGATGAGCGACTATAATAGCAACATAATCGAACTGCACATCAACTAACTTGGTATAGGCAGCATCGATGAAAGCATTACCCTGGTCAGTGTACGCGGGGTAATATTCCAAGCGAACCACTCTTTTCTCAGCCAACTCCTCTAAAAGGGTGCTCCTCTCATGCTGCCTAGCCGCAAGAACAATCTTAGCAAGATAATCACTCAGTTCTTGGTTGTTCACTAGCTCCTTGCATACATGGAGAACAACTTCAGAAACAACCTTGGCATAATCAGACCTCAATCCATCGATCCTCTTCTTCTGAGCTTCTTGTTCAACAACTACATCCCTTAGCTTCCCACGAAGATCTTCACATTCTGCACTCAAACTTGCGATTTGTTCTTTATCAAGATTCTGTTGAACCTGCAACCTGTTTATCTCATCCTTAGTAGACTTAACCTCCTCCTCCCAAGAAGGATTCATCAGTATCTATCTGATGTTGAAGTTTCTTAATCAGTTCAACGTTGGACGCATTCACTTGCTTCAAGCCATATACCTCTGTTTCCCTTGAAACCAGATCCTAGTTACACTTCTTCCAGTGAGACAGTAAGAGGTGATCCATTAAAGCAGAACGATAACTTTACACAGAGAAATATTCAGCGAACATGAGAGGATAAGAATGAGAAGCTTCAAAATCTGGAGATACAAGCTTCCCCAAAATACTATAGCAGGCAGAAGGAGATGGAACCATTGGCAGGGGATCTACAAAATTAGCAAAAACTAACTATGTATCAACCACAAACAAGATACACGATGAAAAGAACAAAATAAAAAAATAAACCTGAAAGGGTATTCTCATCAGAACCTTCAGCAGGACAAGAATGAGTGACATTCTCTGTGATGACCCTGGAATTTCCGACCAAATTTAAACTTAATTTTTATATATTTCTGACACGATAAGCAATGACTGTAATGTTAAGACTCGACAAAGTTTTGAACTGTGTCATATATTCATTTGACCTTTGACTATGCCCGACGATTCACTAACAATTATGTGTAAATAAATATGTAAATATATATATAAATAAATAAAAGTATATGTATATAAACATCTTGAATTAATAAGGTATATATTAATCATTTGAATTAAAAAATAATAATATACAACATAGTTAAACTATTATGAATCTATATATATATATATATATATATATATATATATATATATATATATATATATATATATATATATATATATATATTGACTTCTATAATATTATATATATATTAAATATTCTGCATATGTTAATATATATATTTACATTATATAAATACTACATAGATAATAATAGGGATATTAATATAATAAATTTAATTACAAATTAAAATATAGTTGTTTTTATAGTATTACAAGTACTTTCAATATTACTATTAATAATAGTATTATTATCAATGTTGTAACTGTAAAGTTATCAAAGTAAATTTTTTATATAAAGATTAATTAAAAGTATAGTTTATTGATAATTTAAATATCACTAGTTATTATTATTAAAAATTTCATTATTAACATGGTTATAAATTGTATCATTATTAAAATAAGTAAAAACTATCATTTATATTGTTATATTATCCTTATTATATATATATGACTTTTGTATTAATATGATTGTTATTATTTTTATTTATAACATTAAGTGTATTATTATTATAACTATATTTATTTATTAATAATATTAATTATAATCTATAAAAATAAATATATAAATATAATAGATATACATTTATTGAGATAGATATATACAAATACGTATAAGATATATACACCCAGTTGAATATAGTTATACATTTAGGAAATTCTGCATTTATATTATTTAGATGATTATTATTATTATAATTGTAATTATTGATTATTAATATTATAAAATCATATATTTACGGGTTCTCAGAATCAATTTGTTTTACGTTCCTATCTTACTTTATTCAATTCTTGTATTTATCCCCAGTTTGTTACATGTCTGTTTCAACCCCAGTACCAGACAAAATTTATACATTATTTATGATCTCTGCAATTGGGAATGGATGAAGAAAAAAAAACAGAAAAATATAAAAAAAAATGTGTCGACTGCTCTGCCTTGCTTCATTTTTTTTTTATTTCAATTTCGAATAAAATTTCAAAATCCATTAATGTAGGTTCGTTAGGAATCTTCCACTCAATATATATCTAAAATTTCAGTTTCCAATTCCAACTAACGAATTGTAATTTCAGAGTCAAAGTTTTGTTTCAAAAAGTCAAACAAATCGTTCATAGCGAAATTCAAATTTGTATGTGTGTTTTAAGGTAAATTAATGATTTCAATAGTTTCTATACATAATTTATAAACTATCTTATGTTGTGATCTTGGTCTGAAACGTACTCGAATCAACAATCATATATTTTTTTTTTGTTTTTGCGACGGCAGCAAGCAACAGCAACAATTCTTCTTATTTTTGTTTTTTGTTGTTGTTAATTAAAATTTCCACAATCTCTTTGTTCCTGTTTATGTATCAAAGTCTAAATCAAACTAGTTATTAAAGTCTGATTGGGATTTGGTTCGATCACAGTTTAAGGAAGGAGAAGATGATAAATTACGGGTTATATTTAAGTGAAGTTGGTATATATCAGAAAAATGGGAGACGGTTTAATGGTGATGAGTGTTATTGTGTAACCGAGAGGTCTTGGGTTCGAGTCTCGTTCGCGACAGTTCTTTTTAAGACTTTTTCTTTTTGAGGTAGTTCCTTTTTCTATTATTATTATTATTATTATTATTATTATTATTATTATTATTATTATTATTATTATTATTATTGTTTAATACTAATTATTATTATTATGATTGTTATTATTATGATATGTATTATTATTATTATTATTAACATTTATTATTATGATTATGATTATGATTATTAACAAGTATTTTACGTATATAAACTGAACTTGGAAACTATGGATACTCGTATGTTCTTGAATAGGATAAGTATCTCGATAAATATAAGATTTATATTGATTGGGATATAACTATGATTGTGCAAATTGCAAATAAATAGCTATATATAGGTACGTATAGTTATAACATCGTTTAGTTCTTAAGATAATAATAAGCATTACTATCAATAATATTATTATTATGAACACTACTAATAATTTTATTATTTTTATTTATTTATTAAGTTATTATCATTTAAAACTAGCATTATTTATATTAACAAGTAATATCTAGGTTAATTATTAAAATAAAATTGATTATGAAAATAAAGGTTTTAATAATGTTAATAAGGTTATAAGTAAAGATTATATATATATATATATATATATATATATATATAAATGTACTTAATACACATAACTTAACTATATTAACAATTATATATATAAAATGGATACATATATATAAATAATGAAAGCTACAAATTATTAAATAATTACATCACTAATAATAATATATATAATTATTTGATTACCACTATATGTATTAATGATTATACAAATGATATAGGTTCGTGAATCCGAGGCCAATCCTGCATTGTTCAATATAGTCATATGTATTTTTACTACAAAATACATTAGGTGAGTTTCATTTGCCCTTTTACTCTTTACATTTTTGGGCTGAGAATACATGCAAATGCTTTATTAAGTATTTTACAATATTTATATGTGTGAGTTTCATTTGCCCTTTTACTCTTTACATTTTTGGGCTGAGAATACATGCAAATGCTTTATTAACTGTTTTACAATATTTATATGTGTGAGTTTCATTTGCCTTTTTACCCTTTATATTTTTGGGCTGAGAATACATGCGCAATTTTTATAAATGTTTTACGAAATAGACACAAGTAATCGAAACTACATTATATGGTTGAATGATCGAAATCGAATATGCCCCTTTTTATTAAGTTTGGTAATCTAAGATTTAGGGAACAGACACCCTAATTGACGCGAACTCTAAAGATAGATCTATCGGGCCCAACAAGCCCCATCCAAAGTACCGGATGCTTTAGTACTTCGAAATTTATATCATGTCTGATGGACGATCCCGGAATGATGGGGATATTCTTATATGTATATTGTGAATGTCGGTTACCAGGTGTTCAATCCATATGAATGATATTTTTGTCTCAATGTATGGGACGTATGTTTATGAGAAATGGAAATATGAAATCTTGTGGTCTATTAAAATTATGAAATGATTATTTATGTTAAACTAATGAACTCACCAACCTTTTGGTTGACATTTTAAAGCATGTTTATTCTCAGGTATGAAAGAAATCTTCCGCTGTGCATTTGCTCATTTTAAGGATATTACTTGGAGTCATTCATGACATATTTCAAAAGACGTTGCATTCGAGTCATCGAGTTCATCAAGATTATTATTAAGTCAATTATAGTTAGATGTATTATGAAATGGTATGCATGCCATCAACTTTTGATGTAATGAAAGATTGTATTTTCAAAAACGAATGCAATGTTTGTAAAATGTATCATATAAAGGTCAAGTACCTCGCGATGTAATCAACTGTTATGAATCGTTTATAATCGATATGGACTTCGTCCGGATGGATTAGAACGGGTCTTCACAGTTGGTATCAGAGCCAAGGTCTTAGCGAACCAGGTCTGCATTAGTGTGTCTAACTGATAAGTCGTTAGGAGGCATCAGTGAGTCTGGACTTCGACCGTGTCTGCATGTCATAAGTTTTGCTTATCATTTCTAGTCGGAAATCATTTGCTTATCATCCTTAGTAAATTACCTGCTCATTATTCTTAGTCTAGACACATCTTATTGCATTGACTGCATGAAAAGTGTATAGACAAAATTCATATCTTAGCGTATCTGTTATTGTTATCTTTGCCTGACAGCTTCCGTAGATTCCTCCGTAACTTATGGGATTTTAGTATTATATATGCATATATGTAAATTATGTATTGTAGGGTACTAATCTACTTCCTATAATCTATTTCTTATCAAAAATCCTTCATCTAATCGTATGAGATGAATCATGCAACCAGTTCGAGTCCCTCAGATTCCGATAGCTATTCCGATAGTTATTCCGACAGCTATTCCGACATAGTTGTTCACCTAAGCTTCGAAAACAGCGTCATCGGCATGAATCAACCAATAAGTCATTATCAATTCATCTGATGGGTTCGTAGTCGAATTAATTAATGGAAACGCGTAGAAGGCAATCCCTTCCACCAACCGAATTCACCTCTTGACAATGAACCTGAAGCGTTTACCGGCAAACCTGTTCGAGACACCATTTTCAGTCTCATTTCCAGGGTAACTCGACAAGATTATATTCTATCCACAATTCTGAACCTTATTCATCCGCTCGTTCCGACCGACAATCATCCTAGAGTAATAAGTCAACAAACTTCGCGCTCGAATAATCAATTCAGAGAATATGGTGCAAAATGTACCAGCTTCAGCAACATCACCGGTACCAACAGTACAATCAATAACAACATCAGTACCATCAACAATCCATGCTTCAATATCATTATCTTTACTTTGAGTATGATCTTCGTTCGACATGTCGAATATGTAATCTCTAAAGTTTTAAAGATTTTTTTATTCTAGTTCCAACCGAAAAGCAAATGAGTTTAATATTATATTAACTCATTCAATCCGTGAATACATCTGAAGAAAATATATATGTATATATGTTTTCATAAATATTGTAATTAAAAATTCTCTTGTACAAACTGTTAATGGTGAAAATATTTTAACGGGTAGTTAATACCCGAGAACTATTTAAATTTCACATTAATAAGTTACACTGTACATTCTTTCAATCTGATTCAACAGTCATTTCCTATCCTACTTACATCCACAGATATATGAATCCGTTCACCACAGAATAACCATTTCCATTCAAATTTCATATTTGGATTTTGACCTATCAGAATCCAACAAGTGGCATAATGAAGAAAACATTTGATAAAATAAAATTTGTTAGAAACAAATAAATTAACTATGAGAAATTTTGTTAAGAATCCACGCTAACTGTTCCTAGCTAATTGTTCCTAGCTAACTGGTTACATTTTATTTTATCGCAATTTAATCATCGCAATTTACATTCTCGCAATTTACATTCTCGCAATTTTATTTATCGTCATTTAATTTCTGTTATTTATTTGACGCACTTTATTTATCGTCATTCTGTTATTTACGTATTTTAAATATCGGGACACGTATACAATGTTTTGACATATCATATCGACCCATCTATATATATATATATATGTATATAGTTTGAGTTGTGATCGAGTCTGAGACATGTACACGGGTCACGATACGTATTAATTAATTCGAATATTATATATTAAATTATATATGAATTATTGGACTGTTAACTGTGGATTATCGACTGTGAACTAATGACATTGGACAATTAAAATGAATTAAAATATTAATTATAATATATGAAACTAAATAATTCTTCAAGTTGCCACTTGATTTCATCTTAAACCTCATTTGTATCTTGACGATTACAATCCGCGTTCAAACCTTTCATAATTCTTGAAAACATCTCAATCGAGAGGATGAACCAACCGCACTTCATCTACGGAAAGAAAAGATTGATGCATATAGCTATTCACCTGAGAAACTCTCGGCAACTGAGTAAACGTTTCAAATGTAGCTATGCTAATTTATTAGTGTTATTATTACCCAAAATAACTTTACAATCCCTTTACAAATTAGCAAATTTTGCCACAGCTCCAGCAAGTCAACTTTGATTGTTCGTACGAAACAACCTTATTATAACCTTGATTTATATGCGTGCTCCTTTATTGTTACCACCATATTACCCGCAGATGTACCAGCAACCTCGTTACTTCTTGGCTTAAATCTCTCTGACAAATCATTATATTTATTCATTGAAACCCTATCATATACTCATCCGCATCTTGTAACGAGAACTGTCATACCAATTACCGGGAATCAACAATCAGTACTTTGAAAACTCACAGCATATCTACATCAACAGTTATATGTATGACATTTATCTCTTAAAATTATGATCTCTCCTTCTGGAATTCTGAAAACACTCAGTCACAAATCAATACTCTGAATGTTGAAAAAGCTGAATGAAGCAGCAGAAACCATAGACAACCGTAAACGACCATAATCATCGAAAGTTTGATGATAAAGAATAGTATGTTGGAAAAGCTCAGAAAAGTTGGAACTGGAAAACGGATTGAGCTAACCACGAAGGATAAAAAGGACAAATACAAGGATCATACCATATATTCAAAGAATCCAGGTAATTCTGGATCCGATGAAACCTTCAACGAATATCTTGCTCTGTACTCATGTTAAAACCTTGCGGAAAAATCTCCCTCATCAACCATCGAACTTAGAAATTCCAAAATATCATCATCAATATCTTCGATATTTCTGAGGATATTTTCATAAATATTCTCGTTCGAAATTATATACCTCTTCGTGCTTCCTGTGTATCATTTTGTTGGAAAAATTCAATAGAAAATTTAGTACCGAAAAGCGAATTATGCGAAACTATGAAGGAAGCCGTGGACAAATCACAAAGAATAAGTTTGACTTCAAAGAATCCAAATGATTCAATGCCTGCTAAAATCTTTAACAAATACCTTGCTTCCGAATCTAAATCCTTACAGATAAATCTTCTTCATCATCCATCGATATTAGAAATTCCAAGATATCATCGTATCTTTCATTATAAATATCCTCCATATTTCTGAAGATATTTTTATAACTATTCTTATCTGAATTCATTAATATCTTCGTACTATCAGTGTTACATCATATAGAAACTGTTAGTTTCTATATTCTGTAAACTTTCGAGCTTAAAATATGAATGTTATTGAAGTAATGTTGGGAACTAAAGAATGAGTTAGTATAATATAATGACACTTGATCAACGTGATTATATTACAGTAAGTCATGCTGAGTTTCTGATGGGACGTGATGATTAACAGAAATCATAACATCATCACGTGCCATGTTACATAACTCTTTTATTCTACTTAACTTCTGAACATATCAAGAAAGTATATTCTTGATAGTTCTATTCTTAGTGATTCTGGTAATTCGACAAATCAAATCGTGCCATTAAGATTTCCTTCTTAGAACATTAACAATGTTCATTTTGAAGTTTATATTTGCGAATTCTGAACCATTACAAGCGATGTTTAATCGCAAGAAGAAGAAACGAAGGGACAAAGCTCCAAAATATAAGAGAAAATATAAATCCCAATAACAACACCGAAATTACAAACCGTGGATATCAGTACGTATAGCAATATAAAGACACGGGAGGATTATAAATACAATAATCCATAGAGCATAATAGAAATAAACAGATTCTTCAGGTGGGAGTTGGAAAAGAAGAACGATCATTGCGATAGTTAGAATAAGAACAAGGATCAGAACAGGGTTAAGTATTTTCATAAATTTTTTTGAATTTGGGAATTGAGTATAGAAGTGGTGAAAATAAATGGAACAGAAAAGGTAAATTTATAAAGGAAATACCAGACGTAGTAATCGAGGCAGATCATCGCATTTAATTATAGAGATCTTAATTTCCTTATTCGCCACAGAATCAAATCTTTTAGATTTCGAAGATTTTCTTTTAAATCCCTTGAATTCCGGGATTCTACCAAAACAACGTCAAAATCAAGATGAAACTTATTTTTTTCTTTCTAAATTCAATCGTGACTACGTCACCGGTTAAGTCGAATCTTCTTTTACTCATTTTTTTATATAACTTCATTCGTACGCTTCGAGTAATCGAATTCTTTCATCTATATTATTTAAGGATGATAAAACTCTATTTATCAACTCATATTCGTCATAAAAACATATTTATTGTTAGCCGTGACGACCTCACTCAAATTTCGGGACGAAAGTTCTTTAACGGGTAGGTACTGTGATGACCCGGGAATTTCCGACCAAATTTAAACTTAATTTTTATATATTTCTGACACGATAAGCAATGACTGTAATGTTAAGACTCGACAAAGTTTTGAACTGTGTCATATATTCATTTGACCTTTGACTATGCCCGACGATTCACGAACAATTATGTGTAAATAAATATGTAAATATATATATAAATAAATAAAAGTATATGTATATAAACATCTTGAATTAATAAGGTATATATTAATCATTTGAATTAAAAAATAATAATATACAACATAGTTAAACTATTATGAATCTATATAAATATATATATATATATATATATATATATATATATATATATATATATATATATATATATATATATATATATATATATATATATATATATATATATATATATATATTTGACTTCTATAATATTATATATATTAAATATTCTGCATATGTTAATATATATATTTACATTATATAAATACTACATAGATAATAATAGGGATATTAATATAATAAATTTAATTACAAATTAAAATATAGTTGTTTTTATAGTATTACAAGTACTTTCAATATTACTATTAATAATAGTATTATTATCAATGTTGTAACTGTAAAGTTATCAAAGTAAATTGTTTATATAAAGATTAATTAAAAGTATAGTTTATTGATAATTTAAATATCACTAGTTATTATTATTAAAAATTTCATTATTAACATGGTTATAAATTGTATCATTATTAAAATAAGTAAAAACTATCATTTATATTGTTATATTATCCTTATTATATATATATGACTTTTGTATTAATATGATTGTTATTATTTTTATTTATAACATTAAGTGTATTATTATTATAATTATATTTATTTATTAATAATATTAATTATAATCTATAAAAATAAATATATAAATATAATAGATATACATTTATTGAGATAGATATATACAAATACGTATAAGATATATACACCCAGTTGAATATAGTTATACATTTAGGAAATTCTGCATTTATATTATTTAGATGATTATTATTATTATAATTATAATTATTAATTATTAATATTATAAAATCATATATTTACGGGTTCTCAGAATCAATTTTTTTTTTGTTCCTATCTTACTTTATTCAATTCTTGTATTTGTCCCCAGTTTGTTACATGTCTGTTTCAACCCCAGTACCAGACAAAATTTATACATTATTTATGATCTCTGCAATTGGGAATGGATGAAGAAAAAAAAACAGAAAAATATAAAAAAAAATGTGTCGACTGCTCTGCCTTGCTTCATTTTTTTTATTTCAATTTCGAATAAAATTTCAAAATCCATTAATGTAGGTTCATTAGGAATCTTCCACTCAATATATATCCAAAATTTCAGTTTCCAATTCCAACTAACGAATTGTAATTTCAGAGTCAAAGTTTTGTTTCAAAAAGTCAAACAAATCGTTCATAGCGAAATTCGAATTTGTATGTGTGTTTTAAGGTAAATTAATGATTTCAATAGTTTCTATACATAATTTATAAACTATCTTATGTTGTGATCTTGGTCTGAAACGTACTCGAATCAACAATCATATTTTTTTTTTGTTTTTGCGACGGCAGCAAGCAACAGCAACAATTCTTCTTATTTTTGTTTTTTGTTGTTGTTAATTAAAATTTCCACAATCTCTTTGTTCCTGTTTATGTATCAAAGTCTAAATCAAACTAGTTATTAAAGTCTGATTGGGATTTGGTTCGATCACAGTTTAAGGAAGGAGAAGATGATAAATTACGGGTTATATTTAAGTGAATTTGGTATATATCAGAAAAATGGGAGACGGTTTAGTGGTGATGAGTGTTATTGTGTAACCGAGAGGTCTCGGGTTCGAGTCTCGTTCACGACAGTTCTTTTTAAGACTTTTTCTATTTGAGGTAGTTCCTTTTTCTATTATTATTATTATTATTATTATTATTATTATTATTATTATTATTATTATTATTATTATTATTATTATTGTTAAATACTAATTATTATTATTATGATTGTTATTATTATGATATGTATTATTATTATTATTATTATTATTAACATTTATTATTATGATTATGATTATGATTATTAACAAGTATTTTACGTATATAAACTGAACTTGGAAACTATGGATACTCGTATGTTCTTGAATAGGATAAGTATCTCGATAAATATAAGATTTATATTGATTGGGATATAACTATGATTGTGCAAATTGCAAATAAATAGCTATATATAGGTACGTATAGATATAACACCGTTTAGTTCTTAAGATAATAATAAGCATTACTATCAATAATATTATTATTATGAACACTACTAATAATTTTATTATTTTTATTTATTTATTAAGTTATTATCATTTAAAACTAGCATTATTTATATTAACAAGTAATATCTAGGTTAATTATTAAAATAAAATTGATTATGAAAATAAAGGTTTTAATAATGTTAATAAGGTTATAAGTAAAGATTATATATATATATATATAAATGTACTTAATACACATAACTTAACTATATTAACAATTATATATATAAAATGGATACATATATATAAATAATGAAAGCTACAAATTATTAAATAATTACATCACTAATAATAATATATATAATTATTTGATTACCACTATATGTATTAATGATTATACAAATGATATAGGTTCGTGAATCCGAGGCCAATCCTGCATTGTTCAATATAGTCATGTGACGACCCGGAAATTTCCGACCAAATTTAAACTTTAATCTTTATATTATTCTGACACGATAAGCAAAGTTTGTTAAGTTAAATCTCAAAAATTTTAAACTGTGTTCATACATTCATTATAACCTCGACCAAATTCCGACGATTCAGGAACCGTTATATATAAATAGATATGTATATGTATATATATATTATAACTTGAGAATATTAATAAAGTATTAAACGTATAATACTTTACACGAACGTATTTGTTTCAATATGATTTTCGACGAAATTAAAAAAATATATATTAAATGATTGAATTATCAGAAACATTGAATTATGATTACAAGTCTCTGTGGAGAGGTCCACTATGATTTGAGAAAATCTATTCCTCTTAACGATATTCAGAATAATTTGTAAAGCTATTTATAAATAAAAACATAAAGTGTCATTTACGAAAGTTAGACAAAAGTTAGTGGAGAATTAGTTTCCATAATATTCTATTAATCTATTTCCAAGCGTACAATGACATTTTCTGTTTAAAAAGAACTTTATTATTAAAACGTATATAACTTTTATAAATATCTAGAATCACTTTTGACAACTCATTACTTAACCAGTATAATAAATATAACGATATTTATATTTTATTTCATTAAATATATATAACGATTTAAATTAATATTATATATATTTATACGCGCATTATACATACATAGTTTTTATACTTTTACTATACTTTAACTTTACCCTTACTTTACTTTTACTTTACTTTAACTATAATAATTCACTTTAATAATTCATACTTTAATAATTCACTTTAATAATTCATACTTTAATAATTCACTTTAATAATTCATACTTTAATAATTCACTTTAATAATTCATACTTTAATAATTCACTTTAATAATTCAAAAATCTATTATAAATAGAATTCAATAGGTTTCATTATTTTATAGAAACTTAAAAATATATTTCTCTAAACTCTCTCAATCGATTTATATATATATATATTTGCTCTGTATTATTTCAAGATATTATTAGTATACATAAAATATTACGACGGAGTGCTGTCCGAGTGATTTCAAAATAGTTTTTTTGAATGAGTCGAAGCTAAGAAAATTATGGGTTATAGCTATGGAGGTGATAGGTATGGTTCATGGGTATGCTCGTGAGGTCAATCTAGTGTTTATCATCTCCGGTGCGTCTACGTACTTTACTGCAATATTGAATCTCAATATTGATACGTTCGTGAATCTGAGGCCAACCTTGCACTTGTTAAATGACGTTATATGTATTTTTTCTAAGAAATACAGTATGGTGAGTTTCATTTGCTCCCTTTTATATATATTTTTGGGACTGAGAATACATGCGCTGTTTTTATAAATGTTTTACGAAATAGGCACAAGTACTAAAACTAATTCTACGTGGGTTTAAACCAGAAATATACCCTTAGCTTGGTAACATTAAACTACTTGTCTATGTACGGTAGGCGCGAATCCTAAAGATAGATCTATTGGGCTTGACAAACCCCATCCTGACTATGGGATGCTTTAGTACTTCGAGGTTATTTTAAACACACCTGATCTGGTGTACTTCAGAGGGTAAAAACTGAACGTTAAGGCTTGTTACCGGGTGCCTACAACTTATAGAATACTTTTATACACTTGTGAGTGTACATATATTTATAAACAGAAATCTTGTGGTCTATTAATATATTGAAATGATTGTTATGATAAACCTATGAACTCACCAACCTTTTGGTTGACACTTTAAAGCATGTTTATTCTCAGGTATTAAAGAAATCTTCCGCTGTGCATTAGCTCATTTTAAGGATATTACTAGGAGTCATTCATGGCATATTTTGAAAGACATTGCATTCAAGTCATTGAGTTCATCAAGATTATTATTAAGCCAATTATAGTTGGATGTATTATGAAATGGTGTGCATGCCGTCAACTTTCGTTGTAAAGAAAGTTTGTCTTTTAAAAACGAATGCAATGTTTGTAAAATGTATCATATAGAGGTCAAATACCTCGCGATGAAATCAACTATTATGAATCGTTTATAATGTATATGAACGGGTCCTTTCAGTTGGTATCAGAGCGGTGGTCTTAGCGAACGAGGTCTGCATTAGTGTGTCTAACTGATAGTCGTTAGGATGCATTAGTGAGTCTGAACTTCGACCGTGTCTGCATGTCAAAAGTTTTGCTCATCATTTTTGTCGGAAATTACCTGCTTATCATTCTTAGTCTAGACACATTTTATTGCATTGATTGCATGAATAGTGTATAGACAAAATTCATATCTTAGCGTATATGCTAATTCATATCTTAGCGTATCTGTTACTGTAAACTTTGTCTGACATATTCCGTAAATTCCTCCGTAATCTACGAAACCTTTTGCTATATATAATTAGAATACCACCTGATAGCCGGAAAATCATTTCATATCGAAAAATTCTTTATTCAATCGTACAAAATGGAATTCGTCATTAGTTCAAGTCCCTCGGATTCCAAAATGGAATCCCACTCAAGTTCCGAAAGCAGTGTGACCGGAATGGATCAACCAATTAGTCATCATCTATTCTGGATGAATTGAGGATGATCATTGGAGACAAGAAGAAGGTGATCCCTTCCATCCACCACATTGCCCTCTTGGTGAAGAACCTGAAGCACTTACCGGTGAACCTATCCGAAACACCATTTTCTCTCTTATTTCTAGAGTATCTCGTCACGATTACATACTATACCAAATTCTAGATTTTATTTATCCGCTCATCCGAACCGACAATCACCCCGGTGTAATAGAAGAAGTCAACGAGCTTCGCGCTCTGGTAGTGGCTTTGGAGAATATGGTGCAAAGGTTACAAATACCAGCAGCAGCACTAGCAGCATAAACAGTACCACCATCAGCAACACCAACATTACCATCACCACCACCAACAACAACATCCACATCCTACACCGCAACATCACAATCTGTATCTCAAACATCAACGTCATACGCCCTGTAAATATCCAGGAATATCAACAACAACAACAAACGATGAAGTATTAATTCATAAACTTCATTGAAGAGATATCTCTGCGGCAGTTATGTAATCTCCAAAATCTTAGAGATTATTTAATTCTGACCGTAAATCGGATGAGTGAATGGAGATGGTAGAGTAGAAACTTTGATCGAAAATGGTGTACGATTTACAAGCTAGAATTGTTTTACCAACAGCATCAACAAGACCGTAGCATCATCAACACAGTCAGTGCCGTTAGTATCATCAGAATCAACAGCACCTGTAACATCAAAAACTCTGTCAGTTCAAGAATCATTGTGGACATCATTAAGAATCAACAACAAATATATTGTATCAACGAGTTATGAAGTATTAACTCATTTCCAATCGAAAGATTTATATGTATATTTTATATGTATAAATTTTTAAACCATAATAAATCTTCCCGTACCAAGCTATTATGTGTGAATCTTAACTACTCAGTTAATTCATATTACAAATATGCAATGATGTACGTCCTTCATCCGCAACTTAATCATCGTTAATTACAATCTCTGTCTTAATTCAATAAAATTCCAATTCATAATAAACCAAGTGTATTATTCGAATATATGTTTGATTTTACACTTTCATCATCGATGTACTCGAAACTTTTCAAATAACATCATTCGTACCTTGCGAAGTTCACAAGAATTTCACGAAAACCAACAAATAACAAAGTAATGATTCATAATTTCAATATTATTGAAGAAATACTAATGCAATTTATAAAGTTTTAGGGATTACTCAATTCTAGTTCCAACCATAAAACAAATGAGTTTAATTTAATATTAACTCATTAAATCTATATTACATCTAAAGAAAATATACACATATATTTTCATAAAGACTGTAATAAACTTCTTTTGTACAAAATATTAATTGTGAATTTTTTTTAACGGGTAGGTAATACCCGAGAGATATATAAATTCACAATTAATATCTTATATTTTTCAAAACTGATTCAGCAATCATCAACTATACTCCCTACTTTCACAACAATATCCATTCTTTCATATAAATCAAAACAATCATACTCATTCAAATTCAATTACATATTTTGATTTTGAAATCGCATAATTCAATTCGAAATATAACGAGTATCATCACTCTTAGATTCCTATATCTTTCAAAGCTAAACTTTGACTTCAAAACTGTGTTAGAACATTATATGTATTAACGATTACAATATGTGCTCAAACCCTTCAAAATTCCTGAAGACACTTCAGCTAAGGAACAATTGAGATGATGATCCAACCACATGTTACCCACAGTTATACACCTGAAAAACTCTCAAAACCCAAGTCATAGTTATACACGTATCCGTGTTAGACCCTTTGGCATTTACTAGCTAAAATAACTTTTCAATTCCATTTCAAAATAGACAGTTTTGTCACAGCTCCAGCAAGTCAACTTCGACTTCTCAATCAAAACAGTCTTATTATAACCTCGATAGATACGTTACCCTTTCACCAACGTTATCGGGGAATCGTTTATATTCACCACATTAGCAATAAACTTACCAACAACTTCACTGATCTTTGACTTTCTAAAAAAAAAAATAAATCATATAATTATCGAAACCCTATCATATACTCATTCGTACCTTATAACAAGAATTGCCATACCAATTATTGAGAATCAGCAATCAGTATTTTGAAACCTCGCAGCATGTCTACATCAACAATTACATATACACACAACGTCTACCTCCAAGACTTACATTCTTTGAATGAGAAATTTCTGAAAAACACCCTAAACTGCGAACCAGTTCTCGAAATTTTGAAAAATGCTGATGAAGCAGCAAAAACTGTAAACGACCTTAACAGTAAAAAGTTGGATGATAAAGGATAGTATATTGGCAAAGCTCAGAAAAAGAGAAGCTTTGGAACTGGAAAACGGATTGAGCAAAGTATGAAGGAGGCTGTGGACAAATCACATGTGACAACCCGGAAATTTCCAACCAAATTTAAACTTTAATCTTTATATGTTTCCGACACGATAAGCAATATTTGTTAAGTTAAATTGCAAGAATTTTAAACTACGTTCATACATTCATTCAACCTCGACCATGTTCCAACGATTCACGAACCATTAAACGAATATGATTATATATGTATATGTGTATATATATTATAACTTGAAACGTAAACAAAATATTAGATTAAATGCTTTATATGATTGTATCTGTTTCAAAATATTTATCAATGGAATTAGAAGATAAGATCAAATGATTGAATTATCAGATATATTGAATTATGATTACAAGTCTCTATTGAAAGGCTCACGTTGATTTGAGAAATCTTTCCGTTTTAACAATATTCGGAAAATGGTAAAGTGATTTATAAATAAGAATAAATTGTCAATCATTGAGAACTAGACAAAGGATAGTGGAAGATTGAATCTCATAAAGACTCGATTGATCTATTTAGTTTCAAACGTACAAAAACGTTTTCAGTTTAAAAAGAACTTTATTATTAAAACGTATATAATTTTTATAAATATCTAGAACCACTTTTGACAACTCATTACTTAACTAGTATGATAAAGATAACGATATTTATATTTTATTTTATTAAATATATATAACGATTTAAATTAATATTATATATATTTATACGCGTATTATACGTACATAGTTTTATACTTTTACTATACTTAAACTTTACCTTTATTTTATTTTTACTTTACTTTAACTTTAATAATTCACTTTAATAATTCATACTTTAATAATTCACTTTAATAATTTATACTTTAATAATTCACTTTAATAATTCATACTTTAATAATTCACTTTAATAATTCATACTTTAATAATTCACTTTAATAATTCATACTTTAATAATTCACTTTAATAATTCAAAAATCTATTATAAATAGAATTCAATAGGTTTCATTATTTCATAGAAACTTGAAAATATTTTTCTCTAAACTCTCTCAATCGATTTACATATATATATTTACTCCGTATTATTTCAAGATATTATTAGTATACATAAAATATTACGACGGAGTGCTGTCCGAGTGATTTCGAAATTGTTTTTCGAGTAGGATAGGATTAAGGAAATTATGGGTTATAGCTATGGAGGTGATTGAGTATGGTTCATGGGTATGCTCGTGAGGTCAATATAGTGTTTATCATTTCCGTTGCATCTACGTACCTTTCCTGCAATATTGAATCTCAATATTGATACGTGAGTACTCATAATTTAACTTTTACATACTAATAGTGTATCCCTGACTAGTGCTCGAGTATTTAGGATTATGCATGCTTGTACTTTTGATATTGCCCTTAGACAGGTTAGGTTGAATATTGAATTAGTTACACTTGCGGTTGAGATAAGGTATAAGATATGCATGTCCTTGGAAAGCTAGCGAAAAATTAAGGACTTTTCCTTTAGATATCGAATGGTTTCGATGAACGGATTAGAAGTTATAATCAATTGAATTTTCTATATTTTTATTAAAAATGATTATTATCGTCGTTTTTATCGTCGTTCTAGTTTTATCTTATTATTATCATTATTATTATCTTTATCAATAAAATGGATTTATCATTAAAAATTGTTATTTTTTTTTATTATTACTATCGTTATTATTGTTAAAGTTATAATTAGTATTATTATTATTATTATCCAATTATTATTATTATTATTATTATTATTATTATTATTATTATTATTATTATTATTATTATTATTATTATTATTATCATTATTAATATATATATCATTATTTAAAAATGGATATTGTCATTGTTATTATTATTATTACTATATTATCATTAAGATAATTATTAGTATTATCGTTAAAAATGTTATAGTAACTATCATTATTAATATTAGTGTAATTAAAACAAATATTTGTAACACCTAATTATTTTGATTACTATTATTATCATTATTATGAACACGATATAAAAGACGATTAAAAGCTATTAAACGAAACGATTAGGAAATAATGAGTAAGAGTATCATGATGAAATTAAAATATTATAAGATATTGATTTAGATAAAATTATCGTTCTTATTATTTTTATCATTACTATTATTATTAAAAATATCGTTAGTATTAAAACTATCATTTTAACAAAAAATATCATTTTAATAGAAATGTCATTGTTACTATAAAATATCATTATTATTATTATTTTAAATAGAATTATTATTTTAAAGATAATATTAAAAATTATCATAAATATTAAAGTTATCATAATTAGAATTATCGTTTTATCATAATGTCATCTTAGTAATTATAAATATTGATATTTTTATAATAATTATTATTATTACAAAATAATACAACTTTTACTTACTATCATTATAGATATTATTTTATCAAATAAATATGTGATACAAACATATTTTACTACGTGTAATAATTTACTTTAATAATACCTATCATATTATCTTTATGATATTAAATGAACCCTATAAATTTTATTACTTAATATATATAAAAGTATATTATATTATATAAATTTAATATAAAATTTTATTTATTAATAAATAAATTATATTATTTACTCTAATAAATCTTTTAAAAATATTTAAAAATATAAAATGACGATATTTAAACTATATATTAATCATGTATAGATTTTTGGAAATTATTTTGAGTCAAATTTACTTTTGTTGACTTTTGCATATTAGTCTCGAGCATTAGGATTGTGGTACACTATGACTTGGCCTAATTTGTTAGACAAATATTGACCAACACATAATTATATATAATTAATTTAGGTTCGTGAATCCGAGACCAACCTTGCACTTGTTCAATGACGTTATATGTATTTTTACTACGAAATACAGTATGGTGAGTTTCATTTGCCTTTTTACCCTTTATATTTTTGGGACTGAGAATACATGCGCTTTTATAAATGTTTGACGAAATAGACGCAAGTAATTGAAACTACATTCTATGGTTGAATTATCGAAATCGAATATGCCCCTTTTTATTAAAGTCTGGTAATCTAAGAATTAGGGAACAGACACCCTAATTGACGCGAATCCTAAAGATAGATCTATTGGGCCTAACAAACCCCATCCAAAGTACCGGATGCTTTAGTACTTCGAAATTTATGTCATGTCCGAAGGAGGATCCCGGAATGATAGGGGATATTCTTATATGTATCTAGTTAATGTCGGTTACCAGGTGTTCACCATATGAATGATTATTTTTGTCTCTATGCATGGGACGTATATTTATGAGAACTGGAAATGAAATTCTTGTGGTCTATTAAAATGATGGAAATAAATGATTATGATAAACTAATGAACTCACCAACCTTTTGGTTGACACTTTAAAGCATGTTTATTCTCAGGTGTTAAAGAAATCTTCCGCTGTGCATTTGCTCATTTTAAAGATATTACTTGGAGTCTTTCATAGCATATTTCGAAGAACGTTGCATTCGAGTCATTGAGTTCATCAAAGATTATTATTAAATCAATTTATAGTTGGATAGTGGTTATTATGAAATGGTATGCATGCCTGTCAATTTTCGATGTAAAGAAATTTTGTCTTTTAAAAACGAATGCAATGTTTGTAAAATGTATCATATAGAGGTCAAATACCTCGTAATGTAATCAACTATTGTGAATCGTTTATAATGTATATGAACGGGTCATTTCAGTTGGTATCAGAGCGGTGGTCTTAGCGAACCAGGTCTGCATTAGTGTGTCTAACTGATAGTCGTTAGGATGCATTAGTGAGTCTGGACTTCGACCGTGTCTGCATTTCAAAAGTTTTGCTCATCATTCTTGTCGGAAATTACCTGCTTATCATTCTTAGTCTAGACACATCTTATTGCATTGATTGCATGAATAGTGTATAGACAAAATTCATATCTTAGCGTATCTGCTAATTCATATCTTAGCGTATCTGTACTGTAAACTTTGCCTGACATATTCCGTAAATTCCTCCGTAATCTACGAAACCTTTTGCTCTATATAATTAGAATACCACCCGATAGCCGGAAAATCATTTCATATCGAAAAATTCTTTATTCAATCGTACGAAATGAAATTCGTCATTAGTTCAAGTCCCTCGGATTCCGAAATGGAATCCCACTCAAGTTCCGAAAGCAGTGTGACCGGAATGGATCAACCAATTAGTCATCATCTATTCTGGATGAATTGGGGATGGGTTCGTAGCCTCCTTAATCATTGGAGACAAGAAGAAGGTGATCCCTTCCATCCACCACATTGCCCTCTTGGCGAAGAACCTGAAGCACTTACCGGCGAACCTATCCGAAATACCATTTTCTCTCTTATTTCTAGAGTATCTCGTCACGATTACATACTACACCAAATTCTAGATTTTATTTATCCGCTCGTTCGAACCGACAATCACCCCGGTGTAATAGAAGAAGTCAACGAGCTTCGCGCTCGGGTAGTGGCTTTGGAGAATATGGTGCAAAGGTTACAAACACCAGCAGCAGCACCAACAGCATAAACAGTACCCCCATCAGCAACACCAACAGTACCATCACCACCACCAACAACAACATCCACATCCCACACCGCAACATCACAATATGTATCTCAAACATCAACGTCATACGCCCTGTAAATATCCAGGAATATCAACAACAACAAACGATGAAGTATTAATTCATAAACTTCATTGAAGAGATATCTCTGCGGCAGTTATGTAATCTCCAAAATCTTAGAGATTATTTAATTCTGACCGTAAATCGGATGAGTGAACGGAGATGGTAGAGTAGAAACTTTGATCGAAAATGGTGTACGATTTACAAGCTAGAATTGTTTTACCAACAACATCAACAGGACCGTAGCATCATCAACACAGTCAGTGCCGTCAGTATCGTCAGAATCAACAGCACCTGTAACATCACAAACTCTGTCAGTTCAAGAATCATTGTGGACATTATTACGAATCAACAACAAATATATTGTATCAACGAGTTATGAAGTATTAACTCATTTCCAATCGAAAGATTTATATGTATAAATTTTTAAACCATAATAAATCTTCCCGTACTAAGCTATTATGTGTGAATCTTAACTACTCAGTTAATTCATATTACAAATATGCAATGATGTACGTCCTTCGTCCGTAACTTAACCATCGTTAATTACAATCTCTGTCTCAATTCAATAAAAAAAATCCAATTTATAATAAATCAAGTGTATTATTCGAATATATGTTTGATTTTATGCTTTCATCATCGATGTACTCGAAACTTTTCAAATAACATCATTCGTACCTTGCGAAGTTCACAAGAATTTCACGAAAACCAACAAATAACAAAGTAATGATTCATAATTTCAATATTATTGAAGAAATACTTATGCAATTTATAAAGTTTTAGGGATTACTCAATTCTAGTTCCAACCATAAAACAAATGAGTTTAATTTAATATTAACTCATTAAATCTATATTACATCTAAAGAAAATATACAGATATATTTTCATAAAGACTGTAATAAACTTCTTTTGTACAAAATATTAATTGTGAAATTTTTTTTAACGGGTAGGTAATACCCGAGAGATATATAAATTCACAATTAATATATTACATTTCTCAAAACTGATTCAGCAATCATCAACTATACTCCCTACTTTCACAACAATATCCATTCTTTCATATAAATCAAAACAACCATACTCATTCAAAATTTAATTACATATTCTGATTTTGAAATCTCAAAATTCAACTTGAGATATGACCAAAATCATCACTCTTAGATCCTTACATCTTTCACAAGCTATATTTTGACTTCAAAACTGTGTTAGAACATCAAATGTATGTTAACGATTATAATCTGTGTTCAAACCCTTCGAAATTTCTGAAGACACCTTCAACTAAGGAACAATCGAGATGATGATCCAACCACATGTTACCCACAGTTATTGTAACGACCCGGAAATTTCCGACCAAATTTAAACTCTAATCTCTATATGGTTCCGACACGATAATCAAAAACCCTAAAGTTGACCCGCACTTTTTCGATCGTTCTATACTTATAAGATTAATATTTACATAAATTAAACCTTACCAACATGATAAGTAATCCAAATTGTTGAGACTTATGTTTTCGAAAAGAGTTTTACACAACGTTTGACCGTCTAGTTTGACCGATGATATCACGAACTATACAATATATGATAATTATACGTTTGTGTATATATATGTATATATACATATTTAACATGATCTAAGAATGTTTTAATATCTCATTTTGTATTAATAACAATAAGTTATAAGTATATTTTGAAACTACTAACTTAAGTTTTCAAAACGATAACCATACGTAACGTTATTTGACTTAAATACTTATGACCTATAATGTTTATACATATATATCGTATAAGTAATGTATTTAATCACTTTTAAAGACTTAAATACATAAAACAATATAAGTATATTTACAAAAGATAGCTATATTTGAATCCTCGTTCCGTTTTCTCAAAGATTTCTATACGTATACCTAGGGTATATGTACCCGTATCATACGCAGCTTCTAGATGTATTTACTATTGGTATATACCAATAAAAATCTGCTCCTTAGCAGCCTTAAATGATTAAGAAACATGTGTAACCAACCATTTGTCAAGTAGCATGAATTATTTAGCAAGAAAACAAAGTTAGGTATTTTTTTTTCCTTTATAACCTAAAAACGTTTTTATGCATGCACACCATTTCTTCACCCCATTTTCTCATACTTACACTTCCATTTCTCTCTCAAAATACTCTTAACTTCATACTTGATCATCTCTAAGCATTTTCCCCATCATTTAGCTTCAAAAACAACACTTAAACCTCATAAGAAAACCTTACAAAAACACTTCAAGAAATCCTTCCAAGAACACAAACTTACTTCCAATCTTTCATCCAATTCCATCACCCTTTTGGTTCTAGCTTTTTACTCCTCTTTTACAGAAACCTTGTCCAAGGAACTTGAGGTAGTAACTATGTTCATAACTTTATTCGATTCATATATATATAGCTATCATATTTTGTGGTATACAATTTTAACAACAAGAACATAGTTTGAAAGTTTTCAAACTTGTTTGCAAACTAAATAGATCCTTCTAACTTAACTTTTAAAATACTTCAAGACCTGTAATATAACTTAAGTATATGCTAATTTAACAAGGTATAACTTGGTTTTTCAAAGAACACCTTAAAAACTGTTTTTACGACGTCGGAGTGCAACCGGGGGCTGTTTTGGGTTGGATAATTAAAAACCATCTTAAACTTTGAATTGGAAGTTTATTCTCTGGAAAAATGATTTTTACTATAAATATGTTAACACATAAAAATTTCATGATTTAATTCAAAGTATAAGTATTTTTAGAAAAATGGTCATTAAATGATATTTTTTGTAACAAAAATGTTTAACTTCATAAGTTTCACTAAAGTTTCACCTATTCCGTGTGATTTTGAATACAAACTAAGGTATTTACAGTTCATAGTCTTAAAGAGGGACTCGATCCAAGGAGATGGCAAGTTGAATCAACGAAAACGGAGTTGTAACGAAGAAACTATGACCGAAACAAAATCGGATATCCAAGACTAGTTTAGCCACGAAAATAATTGGGAAAAATTAAATAAATCACATCTTTTTAAGATAACATGATATTTTATATATATGTACTTATAATTCAATTTTATATGGTTCAGGATTACCCGTAAACAACACGAGAAGATTAATCATAAGATCCCATGATTGTACGCAACACGTCATTTGACAACACCGGTACTTTATGTACGCAACACGTCATTTGACAACACCGGTACCGTGGGTCAAGATTAATCTCGACCAATACATATACGATGGGGGTTTTATTATTTCGTTGGGGGTTTATTAAACATCTAAAAATGAACCATTAAAATTGAATTACTAACATCGAACTGCTAACTACGGACTAATGAATTATTAAAAGTATTAAAAGTATAACAAGTATATATATGTGACGTTTGTTTAAAAAGAAAAGGTATTGATATATTATATATGGATAGGTTCGTGATATCAACCGGAGACCAAGTCAAAATATATATATCTTCAAGACGAAAGTGAGTATATAGTCCCTTTTAAACTCTAAATATTTTTGGGCTGAGAATACATGCGCTGTTTTTATAAATGATTTACGTTATGGACACAAGTAACTGAAAAATATATTCTACGTTGAGTTGTACCACTGGCATACTTCCCTGTAGCTTGGTAACTAATATTTACAGCGGTATTGTAAACGCGAATCCTGTTGATAGATCTATCGGGCCTGACAACCCCAACCGGACTGGACGACCAGTATTCAACGGTTGCACAGTACTTCGTTTTGTGACTACACTTGGTACGGTGTAGTAAGATTTCATATTAAAGGGAATATGCGACGTGATTGAATGTTAAGTATGGTTACCAAGTGCTCAACCACTTAGAATATTTTTATGAAAATGTTTATATATGAAATCTTGTGGTCTATATATATATATATATATATATATATATATATATATATATATATATATATATATATATATATATATATATATATATATATATATATATATATATATATATATATATATATCGCTGCCGGCATTAAACCTATATCTCACCAACTTTATGTTGACATTTTAAAGCATGTTATTCTCAGGTATGAATTAAGTCTTCCGCTGTGCATTAGCTCGTACTAAGGATACTACTTGAGGCTATTAAGGACTTATATCATAAGGCGTTGCATTCGAGTCATTGAAGTTCATAGAGACTATTATTAAGTAAATGGCGGTTTATGTCATTTGAATATTATGAAATGTCAGGCGATTATGTCAATTCTGGATGTAACTATAGATTGCCTTTTAAGAATAAATGCAACGTTTGTAAGATGTATCATATAGAGGGCAAGTACCTCGCAATGTTATCAACTATTGTAATTCGTTTGTAATCAATATGGACAACGTCCGGATGATTAGTTTCGGATCCTTTCAGTTATACACCTGAAAAACTCTCAAAACCCAAGTCATAGTTCGACACGTATCCGTGTTAGACCCTTTGGCATTTACTAGCTAAAATAACTTTTCAATTTCGTTTCAAAATAGACAGTTTTGTCACAGCTCCAGCAAGTCATCTTCGACTTCTCAATAAAAAAAAAGTCTTATTATAACCTCGATAGATACGTTCCCTTTCGCCAACGTTACCGGGGAATCGTTTATATTCACCACATTAGCAATAAACTTACCAACAACTTCATTGGTCTTTGACTTTCCAAAAAAAAAAAAAAAAAAAAAAAAAAATCATTATAATTATCGAAACCCTATCATATACTCATTCGTACCTTATAACAAGAATTGCCATACCAATTATTGAGAATTAGCAATCAGTATTTTGAAACCTCGCAGCATGTCTACATCAACAATTACATATCCACACAACGTCTACCTCCAAGACTTACATTCTTTGAATGAGAAATTTCTGAAAAACACCCTAAACTGCGAACCAGTTCTCGAAATTTTGAAAAATGCTGATGAAGCAGCAAAAACTGTAAACGACCTTAACAGTAAAAAGTTGGATGATAAAGGATAGTATATTGGCAAAGCTCAGAAAAAGAGAAGCTTTGGAACTGAAAAACGGATTGAGCAAAGTATGAATGAGGCTGTGGACAAATCACAAAGGCTGAACCTGCCTTCAAAGAATCCAAATGATTCAGTACTTGCTGAAGTCATTAACGAATACCTTGCTCCTGACTCTAAACCCTTGCGGACAATATCCTTCATCATCCTCTGATATTAGACATTCTAAGATATAATCGTATCTTTCATTATAAATATCATCCATACTTCTGAAGATATTTTTATAATTATTCTTATCTGAAATCATTTACCTCTTCGCGCTATCTGTATTATATCATAAAAGAAACTATTTTAGTTTCTAAATTCTGAAACATTCGAGTTTAAAATAGGAATATTCTTGAAGAAGTGTTGGGAGCTGAAGCATGAGTTAGTATAATATAATGACACTTGATCAACGTGATTGTATTACAGTAATTCATGCTGAGTTTCTAAATGAAACATGATGATTCACAGATCATAACATCATCATGTGCTATGTTACACGACTCTTGTATTCTCTTTGATCTCTAAATATCAAGAAAATATTTCTTGATGATTCGGCCTTTTTCGAGGTATTCTGGTAATTTGACAAGTCAAGATCGTGTCATTACAATTTCCTTCCTAGAACATTAACAATGTTCATTCCGAAATTTATATCTGCGAATTCTGGACCATTACAAGCGGTGCTTAATCGCAAGAAGAAGAAACGGAAGGACAAAGCTCCGAACTAGAAATGGGAGTATAAATCATAGCAAATAGAAGAGAGCATTAACTGTGGATGACAATGATTATAGAAGAAGCAAGGACTTTGAAATATAAGGGAAGATATAAAACCCAACAACAACCCAGAAATCACAAACCATATATATCAATGCATATAGCAATATAAAGACACGGGAGAACTAAAAACACTATAAAACCAAGAGTATAGTAGAAGTAAATAGATTCTTCCGGCGGTAGATGAAAAAGAAGAATGACCGATATGAAAGTTAGAAGTATATTGAGAATCAGAACTGGATGGAGCATATTGATGAATACTTTAAAATATGAGTTGAGGGGGAAAGAATAGAAGGTGATGAAACATGACTAGGAACTTAGAAATCAACAGATTTAACTCACACAATGGCGGAATAAGTGAATCAAACTCTCTAGTGAATAGGTTAAGTTTTTTTTTTTGATTAATTTAGTCAAACCACAACTAAATCAAGTGTGATTAGATCAACACCTAGAGCTATTATTCACCGCCTGGGTGATTTGGACTGAGAGAGAATCGGAGGAGCTCACTAGATCTGAGTGTGTGTAACAAATGATAGGCTTAACCTAAAATGAAGAACATAAGACTTTATATACCCTGCTGTTGACTCACCTATACGATTCATTCATCACACGTACGAGTTGGCTTCATCAGTCGTACGGGTGATCACTCACTCGTGTCTTCTCATTTAGGTTGTAATTGTGACTTAGCTCAGCATCAACCGTGCGTATGAGCCTGTCAGCTGTACTAGTGAGGCTTCACTCGTACGTCTGACTAAGTCTAACATAGTTAAACATTTAAATCTCGTTCCTGCAGTTCCTGTAACCACATACAAACACGGATAGGATAATAATGAGCAATCATGGTGGCCTGTAAACTGTTGTACCTGCAATGGACGCGGGTAGATGTCTAGGAACTGCATAAAATGCATCAACAGAAGGTGTGAGTTGTAAGGAAACGAAGGAGGTGAATTTATAAGAAAATCTCCTACAGAACAATTAAAATGGACGATCGCATTTAAAGCGGATCCTAATTCCCTTGATTACCGGAGAGTCAAATCTTATTAAGAAGATTTTCTTCAAATCCCTTGAAATCTGGGAATCAATCATATCTACGTCAAATGATAAGATGAATCTACACTTACTCATTTCACTCTTCTATGTTAACTTCATTCGTGCTCTTCATATAAATGGATTGTTTATCCAAATTATTCGCTGATGATAAAACTCTAATTTTCAGCCCGTATGCATCATGAAAACATACTTATTATCATTCACGACATTTCCACTCAAATTTCGGGACGAAATTTCTTTAACGGGTAGGTACTGTGACAACCCGGAAATTTCCAACCAAATTTAAACTTTAATCTTTATATGTTTCCGACACGATAAGCAATATTTGTTAAGTTAAATTGCAAGAATTTTAAACTACGTTCATACATTCATTCAACCTCGACCATGTTCCAACGATTCACGAACCATTAAACGAATATGATTATATATGTATATGTGTATATATATTATAACTTGAAACGTAAACAAAATATTAGATTAAATGCTTTATATGATTGTATCTGTTTCAAAATATTTATCAATGGAATTAGAAGATAAGATCAAATGATTGAATTATCAGATATATTGAATTATGATTACAAGTCTCTATTGAAAGGCTCACGTTGATTTGAGAAATCTTTCCGTTTTAACAATATTCGGAAAATGGTAAAGTGATTTATAAATAAGAATAAATTGTCAATCATTGAGAACTAGACAAAGGATAGTGGAAGATTGAATCTCATAAAGACTCGATTGATCTATTTAGTTTCAAACGTACAAAAACGTTTTCAGTTTAAAAAGAACTTTATTATTAAAACGTATATAATTTTTATAAATATCTAGAACCACTTTTGACAACTCATTACTTAACTAGTATGATAAAGATAACGATATTTATATTTTATTTTATTAAATATATATAACGATTTAAATTAATATTATATATATTTATACGCGTATTATACGTACATAGTTTTATACTTTTACTATACTTAAACTTTACCTTTACTTTACTTTAACTTTAATAATTCACTTTAATAATTCATACTTTAATAATTCACTTTAATAATTTATACTTTAATAATTCACTTTAATAATTCATACTTTAATAATTCACTTTAATAATTCATACTTTAATAATTCACTTTAGTAATTCATACTTTAATAATTCACTTTAATAATTCAAAAATCTATTATAAATAGAATTCAATAGGTTTCATTATTTCATAGAAACTTGAAAATATTTTTCTCTAAACTCTCTCAATCGATTTACATATATATATTTACTCCGTATTATTTCAAGATATTATTAGTATACATAAAATATTACGACGGAGTGCTGTCCGAGTGATTTCGAAATTGTTTTTCGAGTAGGATAGGATTAAGGAAATTATGGGTTATAGCTATGGAGGTGATTGAGTATGGTTCATGGGTATGCTCGTGAGGTCAATATAGTGTTTATCATTTCCGTTGCATCTACGTACCTTTCCTGCAATATTGAATCTCAATATTGATACGTGAGTACTCATAATTTAACTTTTACATACTAATAGTGTATCCCTGACTAGTGCTCGAGTATTTAGGATTATGCATGCTTGTACTTTTGATATTGCCCTTAGACAGGTTAGGTTGAATATTGAATTAGTTACACTTGCGGTTGAGATAAGGTATAAGATATGCATGTCCTTGGAAAGCTAGCGAAAAATTAAGGACTTTTCCTTTAGATATCGAATGGTTTCGATGAACGGATTAGAAGTTATAATCAATTGAATTTTCTATATTTTTATTAAAAATGCTTATTATCGTCGTTTTTATCGTCGTTCTAGTTTTATCTTATTATTATCATTATTATTATCTTTATCAATAAAATGGATTTATCATTAAAAATTGTTATTTTTTATTATTATTACTATCGTTATTATTGTTAAAGTTATAATTAGTATTATTATTATTATTATCCAATTATTATTATTATTATTATTATTAGTATTATTATTATTATTATTATTATCATCATTAATATATATATCATTATTTAAAAATGGATATTGTCATTGTTATTATTATTATTACTATATTATCATTAAGATAATTATTAGTATTATCGTTAAAAATGTTATAGTAACTATCATTATTAATATTAGTGTAATTAAAACAAATATTTGTAACACCTAATTATTTTGATTACTATTATTATCATTATTATGAACACGATATAAAAGACGATTAAAAGCTATTAAACGAAACGATTAGGAAATAATGAGTAAGAGTATCATGATGAAATTAAAATATTATAAGATATTGATTTAGATAAAATTATCGTTCTTATTATTTTTATCATTACTATTATTATTAAAAATATCGTTAGTATTAAAACTATCATTTTAACAAAAAATATCATTTTAATAGAAATGTCATTGTTACTATAAAATATCATTATTATTATTATTTTAAATAGAATTATTATTTTAAAGATAATATTAAAATTTATCATAAATATTAAAGTTATCATAATTAGAATTATCGTTTTATCATAATGTCATCTTAGTAATTATAAATATTGATATTTTTATAATAATTATTATTATTACAAAATAATACAACTTTTACTTACTATCATTATAGATATTATTTTATCAAATAAATATGTGATACAAACATATTTTACTACGTGTAATAATTTACTTTAATAATACCTATCATATTATCTTTATGATATTAAATGAACCCTATAAATTTTATTACTTAATATATATAAAAGTATATTATATTATATAAATTTAATATAAAATTTTATTTATTAATAAATAAATTATATTATTTACTCTAATAAATCTTTTAAAAATATTTAAAAATATAAAATGACGATATTTAAACTATATATTAATCATGTATAGATTTTTGGAAATTATTTTGAGTCAAATTTACTTTTGTTGACTTTTGCATATTAGTCTCGAGCATTAGGATTGTGGTACACTATGACTTGGCCTAATTTGTTAGACAAATATTGACCAACACATAATTATATATAATTAATTTAGGTTCGTGAATCCGAGGCCAACCTTGCACTTGTTCAATGACGTTATATGTATTTTTACTACGAAATACAGTATGGTGAGTTTCATTTGCCTTTTTACCCTTTATATTTTTGGGACTGAGAATACATGCGCTTTTATAAATGTTTGACGAAATAGACGCAAGTAATTGAAACTACATTCTATGGTTGAATTATCGAAATCGAATATGCCCCTTTTTATTAAAGTCTGGTAATCTAAGAATTAGGGAACAGACACCCTAATTGACGCGAATCCTAAAGATAGATCTATTGGGCCTAACAAACCCCATCCAAAGTACCGGATGCTTTAGTACTTCGAAATTTATGTCATGTCCGAAGGAGGATCCCGGAATGATAGGGGATATTCTTATATGTATCTAGTTAATGTCGGTTACCAGGTGTTCACCATATGAATGATTATTTTTGTCTCTATGCATGGGACGTATATTTATGAGAACTGGAAATGAAATTCTTGTGGTCTATTAAAATGATGGAAATAAATGATTATGATAAACTAATGAACTCACCAACCTTTTGGTTGACACTTTAAAGCATGTTTATTCTCAGGTGTTAAAAAAATCTTCCGCTGTGCATTTGCTCATTTTAAAGATATTACTTGGAGTCTTTCATAGCATATTTCGAAGAACGTTGCATTCGAGTCATTGAGTTCATCAAAGATTATTATTAAATCAATTTATAGTTGGATAGTGGTTATTATGAAATGGTATGCATGCCTGTCAATTTTCGATGTAAAGAAATTTTGTCTTTTAAAAACGAATGCAATGTTTGTAAAATGTATCATATAGAGGTCAAATACCTCGTAATGTAATCAACTATTATGAATAGTTTATAATGTATATGAACGGGTCATTTCATCACAAAGGCTGAACCTGTCTTCAAAGAATCCAAATGATTCATTACTTGCTGAAGTCATTAACAAATACCTTGCTCCTGACTCTAAACCCCTGCGGACAATATCCTTCATCATCCTCTGATATTAGACATTCTAAGATATCATCATATCTTTCATTATAAATATCATCCATACTTCTGAAGATATTTTTATAATTATTCTTATCTGAAATCATTTACCTCTTCGCGCTATCTGTATTATATCATAAAAGAAACTATTTTAGTTTCTAAATTCTGAAACATTCGAGTTTAAAATAGGAATATTCTTGAAGAAGTGTTGGGAGCTGAAGCATGAGTTAGTATAATATAATGACACTTGATCAACGTGATTATATTACAGTAATTCATGCTGAGTTTCTAAATGAAACATGATGATTCACAGATCATAACGTCATCATGTGCTATGTTACACGACTCTTGTATTCTCTTTGATATCTAAATATCAAGAAAATATTTCTTGATGATTCGGCCTTTTCCGAGGTATTCTGGTAATTTGACAAGTCAAGATCGTGCCATTACAATTTCCTTCCTAGAACATTAACAATGTTCATTCCGAAATTTATATCTGCGAATTCTGGACCATTACAAGCGGTGCTTAATCGCAACAAGAAGAAACGAAAGGACAAAGCTCCGAACTAGAAATGGGAGTATAAATCATAGCAAATAGAAGAGAGCATTAACTGTGGATGACAATAATTATAGAAGAAGCAAGGACTTTAAAATATAAGGGAATATATAAAACCCAACAACAACCCAGAAATCACAAACCGTATATATCAATGCATATAGCAATATAAAGACACGGGAGAACTAAAAACACTATAAAACCAAGAGTATAGTAGAAGTAAATAGATTCTTCCGGAGGCAGATGAAAAAGAAGAGCGACAGATATGAAAGTGAGGAGTATATCAAGAATCAGCACTGGATGAAACATATTGACAAATACTTTAAAATATGAGTTGAGAAGGTGTGAGTTGTAAGAAAACAAAGGAGGTGGATTTATAGTGAAATATCCGACAGAGAAATCAAAATGGATTATCGCATTAATTCGAAGAGGATCATAATTTCCTTAATCGCCGAATAATCAAATCCAATATAGATTACAAAGATTTTCTTTTCGGAGATCAATCGTGATGACGTCAAAAGATACGACGAATCACTATTATTTTATTTCATTCGTTTACGATAAATTCACTCACACGCTTCGAGTAATCGAATTATTTTATCCATGCTTCTTGAACATGATAAAACTCTATAATCGTTATAATAACATTCTCATTGTTAGTCATGACGACCTCTATCAAATTTCGGGGACGAAATTTCTTTAACGGGTAGGTACTGTGACGACTCGGAAATTTTCGACCAAATTTAAACTTTAATCTTTATATTATTCTGACACGATAAGCAAAGTTTGTTAAGTTAAATCTCAAGAATTTTAAACTGTGTTCATACATTCATTATAACCTCGACCAAATTCCGACGATTCACGAACCGTTATATATAAATAGATATGTATATGTATATATATATTATAACTTGAGAATATTAATAAAGTATTAAACGTATAATACTTTACACGAACGTATTTGTTTCAATATGATTTTCGACAAAATTAAAAAAATATATATTAAATGATTGAATTATCAGAAACATTGAATTATGATTACAAGTCTCTGTTGAGAGGTCCACTATGATTTGATTTGAGAAAATCTATTCCTCTTAACGATATTCAGAATAATTTGTAAAGCTATTTATAAATAAAAACATAAAGTGTCATTTACGAAAGTTAGACAAAAGTTAGTGGAGAATTGGTTTCCATAATATTCTATTAATCTATTTCCAAGCGTACAATGACATTTTCAGTTTAAAAAGAACTTTATTATTAAAACGTATATAACTTTTATAAATATCTAGAATCACTTTTGACAACTCATTACTTAACCAGTATAATAAATATAACGATATTTATATTTTATTTCATTAAATATATATAACGATTTAAATTAATATTATATATATTTATACGCGCATTATACATACATAGTTTTTATACTTTTACTATACTTTAACTTTACCTTTACTTTACTTTTACTTTACTTTAACTATAATAATTCACTTTAATAATTCATACTTTAATAATTCACTTTAATAATTCATACTTTAATAATTCACTTTAATAATTCATACTTTAATAATTCACTTTAATAATTCATACTTTAATAATTCACTTTAATAATTCAAAAATCTATTATAAATAGAATTCAATAGGTTTCATTATTTTATAGAAACTTGAAAATATATTTCTCTAAACTCTCTCAATCGATTTATATATATATATATTTGCTCTGTATTATTTCAAGATATTATTAGTATACATAAAATATTACGACGGAGTGGTGTCCGAGTGATTTCAAAATAGTTTTTTTGAATGAGTCGAAGCTAAGAAAATTATGGGTTATAGCTATGGAGGTGATAGGTATGGTTCATGGGTATGCTCGTGAGGTCAATCTAGTGTTTATCATCTCCGGTGCGTCTACGTACTTTCCTGCAATATTGAATCTCAATATTGATACGTTCGTGAATCTGAGGCCAACCTTGCACTTGTTAAATGACGTTATATGTATTTTTACTACGAAATACAGTATGGTGAGTTTCATTTGCTCCCTTTTATATATATTTTTGGGACTGAGAATACATGCGCTGTTTTTATAAATGTTTTACGAAATAGGCACAAGTACTAAAACTAATTCTACGTGGGTTTAAACCAGAAATATACCCTTAGCTTGGTAACATTAAACTACTTGTCTATGTACGGTAGGCGCGAATCCTAAAGATAGATCTATTGGGCTTGACAAACCCCATCCTGACTATGGGATGCTTTAGTACTTCGAGGTTATTTTAAACACACCTGATCTGGTGTACTTCAGAGGGTAAAAACTGAATGTTAAGGCTTGTTACCGGGTGCCTACAACTTATAGAATACTTTTATACACTTGTGAGTGTACATATATTTATAAACGGAAATCTTGTGGTCTATTAATATATTGAAATGATTGTTATGATAAACCTATGAACTCACTAACCTTTTGGTTGACACTTTAAAGCATGTTTATTCTCAGGTATTAAAGAAATCTTCCGCTGTGCATTAGCTCATTTTAAGGATATTACTAGGAGTCATTCATGGCATATTTTGAAAGACATTGCATTCAAGTCATTGAGTTCATCAAGATTATTATTAAGCCAATTATAGTTGGATGTATTATGAAATGGTGTGCATGCCGTCAACTTTCGTTGTAAAGAAAGTTTGTCTTTTAAAAACGAATGCAATGTTTGTAAAATGTATCATATAGAGGTCAAATACCTCGCGATGAAATCAACTATTATGAATCGTTTATAATGTATATGAACAGGTCCTTTCAAGTCATATGTATTTTTACTACAAAATACATTAGGTGAGTTTCATTTGCCCTTTTACTCTTTACATTTTTGGGCTGAGAATACATGCAAATGCTTTATTAACTGTCTTACAATATTTATATGTGTGAGTTTCATTTGCCCTTTTACTCTTTACATTTTTGGGCTGAGAATACATGCAAATGCTTTATTAACTGTTTTACAATATTTATATGTGTGAGTTTCATTTGCCTTTTTACCCTTTATATTTTTGGGCTGAGAATACATGCACAATTTTTATAAATGTTTTACGAAATAGACACAAGTAATCGAAACTACATTATATGGTTGAATGATCGAAATCGAATATGCCCCTTTTTATTAAGTCTGGTAATCTAAGAATTAGGGAACAGACACCCTAATTGACGCGAACTTTAAAGATAGATCTATCGGGCCCAACAAGCCTCATCCAAAGTACCGGATGCTTTAGTACTTCGAAATTTATATCATGTCCGATGGAGGATCTCGGAATGATGGGGATATTCTTATATGTATATTGTGAATGTCGGTTACCAGGTGTTCAATCCATATGAATGATATTTTTGTCTCTATGTATGGGACGTATGTTTATGAGAAATGGAAATATGAAATCTTGTGGTCTATTATAATTATGAAATGATTATTTATGTTAAACTAATGAACTCACCAACCTTTTGTTTGACATTTTAAAGCATGTTTATTCTCAGGTATGAAAGAAATCTTCCGCTGTGCATTTGCTCATTTTAAGGATATTACTTGGAGTCATTCATGACATATTTCAAAAGACGTTGCATTCGAGTCGTCGAGTTCATCAAGATTATTATTAAGTCAATTATAGTTAGATGTATTATGAAATGGTATGCATGCCGTCAACTTTCGATGTAATGAAAGATTGTATTTTCAAAAACGAATGCAATGTTTGTAAAATGTATCATATAGAGGTCAAGTACCTCGGGATGTAATCAACTGTTATGAATCGTTTATAATCGATATGGACTTCGTCCGGATGGATTAGGACGGGTCTTCACATTCTCATGATCAAATGACAACCTTGTTCTTTTCACATAAAAAGACTGATTAGCTTCTTTCTTCATCTTCATAGCCTTTTGACGCTTCGAAGCTCTAAGTTGAATCTTTTCAGAAGCAGGAGAATCAGGTTGAGCATCCACGTCAATAGGCTCATGCTCTGAAGCAACCTTTGCTTCGTTCTATAGCTTGGGAGCAGTTGATGATGCAGCAACACCACGAGGCCTACTTTCGACTTCCAAAAAACCAGAGACAGAAGGGGATCCGGTATCTTTGATGATAGTAATAGCAGCACGAGCAGCAGTGGTCATCTCCTTCACACCGAGCGACTTAATAGCGTTCCTCAAAGCCATTTCTGCAAATATAAGAAGCAAACAAACATTAGAACGAATCTAATACATCCAAGAATTAAAACAACCTAAGACAAGAGGGACCTACCCTTATCCCCACACATAAACACTGGATTCTCTTTTCCCTTCTACCAAAAAGGAAACATTCCAAGCTTAAAGAGCATTGAATCAGGAAACGTGGAGGCAATGATTGGATGATGACAGATTCTACCAAATAGAGGATTAACCTTCGTAGCTTCAGGAATAGTAGGGTCATTGTATTCCTTGGGAATAATTGCCCTAGTTGGATCGACAACGTTTGGATAAAAATGAGGGGAAAAGAAATCCTCCCTCATATAAACAAAAAGGCTTTTCCAGCCACGAACATCAGGAACTTGGGTTGAAAAACAAATCGGACTTTCAGAGGTTTAACCCTTTTTCTTGCGATGTTTAGTGATAGTAATCCAAATACCAGCGTCACCAATGGTGAAAAAACAACGAAAAAGGTCTACCAAAGGCTCACCGTCGTAAGCTCTACACATGACCTCAAAGGCCATGATTTTCTTAGTCGCTAAAGGGTGTAAAATTGAAACGTGCACCTTAAAATAATCCAGCAGACTAAGATAAAAATACGAAATTGGTAGTCTAACGTTACCTTCGGTGAATAATTGGGTATAAACACCAACATACCCTTTTGAAAATTCACGCAATTTCTTTTCAGATTCAGGCAAAATAATGTCATCATCATACAAGCCTAGGGTTTTTCTAAGTTGAATACATTGATCAATATTTTCTGTACTACAAGTGGTATGTAAACCAAGTTTTCCCATAAAGAGAAGAGCAAAAGATTAAGAAAATACCTTAAGAATCGATGGAGAGCTTGACCGAAAATGAAAAAAGGAAGAAGGAAAATGAAGAAATTATGGTAGAAAATAAAGAATAAATGGAGAGAAGGTCTGCAAAACTGTCAAATCAAACTGCAAAACTCAAGAGCCCTTGATAATCGAAATGTAAAATGACAATCGTACCCTTAATTAATAGGAGTAGAGAAACTCAGCTACCGAGGGTAAAATAGACATTACGCGATGAACTAGCAATAATGACAGACTCGAACTATCTAATCATGTGCTTAACGGAATGTAACGACCCCACATCCGTTTACCAAAAACAAAGCACACATTAATTTTTTTTTACTTATTTTAGGTCCCAATATCCCGTTAATAATACATAACATTTTCAACTCTGTTTTAACTGAAAACATAATATTGTAGCGACACGTTTAACAATTTATAACAACCCTTGGTACACAAATAAGACATTACAAAAGCATTTGTAATAACGACCCCACACAAAGTACGGGTTAATACTCAATAACCCAACCCGATACCAAGAGCATAATCCCGGGGACTACCAAATCCCCAGTCCGCGTCCAAATCTACGAAACCTACCCCATCGAGCCCAAGCGTTCCTACACATCTAGTCTAATGACTAGCTAGCCTTACAATCACGATACCTGTAAAAAGGTAAACAACGAGAGGGGTAAGCTAACGCTTAGTGAGTGCAATATTTATACACATACATATATAATATACCTACTTGCAACACTTACTCACATACCGTATACATGCTAGTAATATAATTAGCTTACCATCTCAAGTACAAAGCTACTAACCTCCAAAACCGCAACTAGCATATCCATTAGCATATAATCGAACAATAAAAATATGCTATACTACAACACATACACAACCATATGGTTAACCATACTCGCGTCATAGTGCTACCGGCTCTTTGGTTCACACCATACGCATTAGTCATGACGCTACCGGCTCTTTGGTTCACATCACAACTTGAGTCATACTCATGTTAAAGTGCTACCTGCTCTTTGGTTCACTCTCTAACAACGCTAAGGTGCTACCGGCTCTTTGGTTCACACCATAACAATTCATGTTATAGTGCTACCCGCTCTTTGGTTCACACTACAACATACGTACTAAGATGCTACCCGCTCTTTGGTTCACATCATAGCACACTCGCATATGCTATGGCACTACCGGCTTTTGGTTCATACCATAGCACACAAATAGATACACTATATGCATACCCATATAATTATTCCACTCACCTTGGAAATGCCCGCACAAGTCATGTATAACATGATCTCCGTCCTCAAATCCGAGCAAGTAACCACCTATATCACACATAGGTTCAATATACACATAAATAGCCATTCTTTAAAAGAGAATCCGACAAAAACATCCCTTAACCGAGGAATTACACATTGCTCGCCAAAACCCGCCCATTTAACACCTAATGGACACAAACCAATCACCACTTCGGGTGGTAATTCAAACCCACACAACAAAGTACAATTTAACCCAAATCATACTTTACACCAATTAGACCAAACCTAGGTCTAAACACTAAATTACTACTTAGGTAGTAATCATTTCAAACGCCAATTACACCAAAAACCCCAACACGTGTAATATTGACCCATATTGTCTTTGACCACGTTTGACTTTTGTTAAAATGTCATTTCAACCCAAAAACACTTCCCACGATTACTTTCATTCAAAAATGCCATTTAACACTTAACAAAAGTGTTTAACATCCATTTAATCTAAATTAGTGTCATCATCAATTTTGACCCAATTCAAATTACCCATTTTGACCAAAGTCATAAAACGCCCCATAATCACTAACGACTAGTGATTATATTTCCCAAACACTAATTAACACCTAAATTAAGTATTTACGTACTTGATTCACCAAAACTTGACTCAAAATACCCACTTGACCCATTTTGACCCAAATTAGGGTTTAACTCACTTTGACTCATCAATTTACGCCCAAAACACCTACAATCACCAACAACTAGTTATTGTGTCTCAAAATCATCATTTGACACCAAAAATCAAGAATACTTGACCCATTTCCACACAAAACCCATTTTGACTAGTAAACTCATTCTTATGAACATCCAAAATCACCAATACACTTACAAACTAGTGACTAACACCCAAATCTAGGACAAATACTTCTAAATTTGTCATAAAACCCTAAGCCCACAATAATCGGGTTTACTTACACAATGCATACAACAAAACCCCCAATTTCGTGAGAAATGGGGTTTATAACCCTAACTAGTTCAAACCCCAAACATGAACAAGAATCATAAACAACGAAATTCGGAGTTAGAACATACCAACACTACCACAACGTAGCCGTGAACGAGGAGAACAACTTTAATACTCGGACCTTTGATCGATTCGAGCTTCTTCTTCCTCAAATCTCTAAATCTCTCTACAAATCTTCCTCTCTCTCTAAGATGAGATGAGAGAGTTGTGTGGATGTGAAAATGATCCAAAATTGGATCCCAAACTGATATTATGGCTACAAATCCGTCCCCAAGTGAAAAGACGATTATACCTCTCATTTAACCCCTTAAAACGAGTTCAGCATTTTCTGCAGTTATAGGCCGAGGCGCGGCTAAAAAGCCCGCTGCGCGGCTTAAAACTAAAAACCAATGTCGACCATTTAAATGCACAGACCCTTCAATCCATGCCTTAGCCCGCGGCGCGGCCTTCTGTCCCGCGGCACGTCTCAGTTCTGTGTCTGATTCTGATTTTAAAGTACAGGGACTGAAATTGCGTAACTCTGATTCTGATGTAAAATCTGAAAATGCATGTGTTAGGTTCACTTTTAGTGGCGCTTTCTGATACACACATTTACTGACACTTTCAGGAACATTTTCTGATGTACAAATTTCAGGATCTTACAACTCTCCCCCATTTAAACTGGATCACGTCCCCGTGATCTCCGTCACTTAACCAACCGGACCCACACTCAACGTTCCTCCGACATACCTCCAAACTCGATGTCCATAACAATTTTCCATTAATCTGAAGTTTTCACCACACGTTAATAATCACTGGCGTGCATTACCACAACAAGCGGTCTCTCACGCCCAACGTCCAAAAATGGCTAGCTAGGAAATACGGAAAACACCATATATTCCTTCAAGTTATCTCGGCTACAATTCGCAACAGGCTACATCCATAACTATAACACTCAACGGTTGCACATCCACTTATGCACAACATTTGTTTTCCAACCCATAAAACCCATGCTTCTCAATTTTTTTTACAAGTCGATGCCAATGGGGCAATCGACGCACTCCTCTGACGAGCACTTCTTACAGTCACCACAACCGGGTTATTCCTTCAACGAAGAAATTTTGGTATCACCAAATAATCACACTGGGAACACAAACCTTCCCATCAGTCGATCCGCACGCGACCACCAGTCTCTGGATTAATCCAGGACGACAATAATGCACCACGAACTAGGCAAAACATCAACATTCGATACAGGGTTTCTCCTTTAAACCCTACAACACATCCAAACACTACAGCTTCCTAGTACTAGCATGGAAACTATTCGCGTAATAGAATCCCGTCGACAACGAATTATCATCACAACAATTCGCAATTCGTCACGCGACCCACAAAAATATCCACCAATGCCTGGTGAATCCTCTTGCCTCGACCGTCCGTTAAGGATGGCCTCGACATTTCAATGCAACCAACGGGTCGCATCACTAGGGAACAAAGTCTCGCAAACAAACAACAACCGCATGTCTCTATGTGAGACAATCAAAACCGACACTCCCCGCCTCACAATCGTCCATAAAATGGAATAATCCACTGACGATTTCCACGATCACGTTTCTCAAAAGGGAAAATACAGTATCCATACCGAAATCGAACTCGTACCTATGCAACAGTACTATCCGGGTTTCGCACCAACCCAATTTTTACATCACGAGAGCACCCGCAACAATGGTTTCATTCTCTTAGTCCGGGATCTCAAACTTCACATTTGGTCTCATACCGCACATTGGTACTACACGAACACCTTACATAGGAAGTCTTACACTTCCTTCGATCCCATCATCACCATCTTCGCGTATAACATTCTAGAATTGTAACTCACAACCGTAATGCACGATCTCAAGTCGACATCAAAAACCCATCACTCTTCCTCGTTAGGAACTCCGAATACCTATTGAGGCCTAGCACGGTATACTCCGGTACTTCAGTATACAATACACCACCAGATCTTCCTCGGGCGGCAGTAAAAACTCCCCCACTTAGGATTCGGTTCCACATTCTCACCGCCAAAATGATAACACCCCGCGGAATTGTCATTCCACGACACACATGACCATTCTCATCGTTGGTCATATACTCCAAATCACCGCAAATTCACTATAGGCTCTCAGAGCTGTCATACACAATCACTAGAGATGTCGTACACGCGACGACATCGCGCCTTCATACCACAAATCACAATCAACTACCTTAATCGTTCCGAAAGCGAACTCCACAAAGTCCTACATACGCCTCTAAGTCTAAGCATGTGTCACTCCACTTACTTATTCGTGATTCTCAGTCGAGATCACCCGACCTTCCGCTTAACGAACTGCTATCAACAATTGCTCACTCTCATGGAGAAGAGTGACCAATCCGGCACAATAATTGTGTCGACCGCAATATCAACACTTCGTCATAACCTTCTGCTTAACCGACCATTAAGTCCATCACCGGCTCACCGGTCATCTTTACCTGTCTATCACTTAATAGCAACAAGATTCGCTCATCCCTCACTTCATAAGAAGTATCTCTGCGATGCTCTTAAACTTTGACTTTCGCAACCATCGAATTACTATCACCCGTCGATCACTATTGAAATCTTCGTTGCTTCCAAGGGCATCTCACGGTCACCCTAAGCACAAAGTGATCACACCATCACCGGAGTTGAACATCACACTTTGCAGGTATAAAGGGGCACCTGACGCAGTGTCATGCATACTCCCACCACAATCTACCAAAATTTAGAAACTCGATCTTTGGGTTTCATACACCACCCATCTCTCCACAACAAAGACCCAAAGTCATACCTACCCGACAAACCTTACGGTTTATTATCTTCTCGAAAGTTCCTAGCGATCACACGCTACCCACAATTTCCACAAGACCAAAATGATATAGCCAAATGAAACCTTTCATCCACACTAAGGAGATGCTTAGAAACACCAAGTCTTACACTCTTCCGCACATCGACACAACCACATCAACAATGGGTATTCCGTTAGGAATGTTACCCTATAATCCATAACATGCTAACGCAGGCATCATCACATGGGTCCCACCCCCATTAGTTTAATGACCCAAAGACACCTCGATTCGCCAAATTCCAAGGTGACTCACAACTACAATCCTAACACGATTCTCTAACCACACACTCTACCGAGTGTAACTCAAAACTACAATTATTAGACTTGTCACATTCCATTACAGATTTCAACCCAAAAACACTTCCCACGATTACTTTCATTCAAAAACGCCATTTAACACTTAACAAAAGTGTTTAACATCCATTTAATCCAAATTAGTGTCATCATCAATTTTGACCCAATTCAAATTACCCATTTTGACCAAAGTCATAAAACGCCCCATAATCACTAACGGCTAGTGATTATATTTCCAAAACACCAATTAACACCTAAATTAAGTATTTACATACTTGATTCACCAAAACTTGACTCAAAATACCCACGTGACCCATTTTGACCCAAATTAGGGTTTAACTCACTTTGACTCATCAATTTATGCCCAAAACACCTACAATCACCAACAACTAGTGATTGTGTCTCAAAATCATTATTTGACACCAAAAATCAAGAACACTTAACCCATTTCAACACAAAACCCATTTTGACTAGTAAACTCGTTCTTATGAACGTCCAAAATCACCAATACACTTACAAACTAGTGATTAACACCCAAATCCATGACAAATACTTCCAAATTCATCATCAAACTCTAAACCCACAATAATCGGATTTACTTACACAATGCATACAACAAAACCCCCAATTTCGTGAGAAATGGGGTTTATAACCCTTGCTAGTTCAAACCCCAAACAAGAACATAAATCATAAACAACAAAATTCAGAGTTAGAAAATACCAACACTACCACAATGTAGCCGTGAACGAGGAGAACAACTTTAATACTCGGACCTTTGATCGATTCAAGCTTTTTCTTCCCCAAATCTCTAAATCTCTATCTAGAAATCTTCCTCTCTCTCTAAGATGAGATGAGAGAGTTGTGTGGATATGAAAATGATCCAAAATTGGATCCCAAACTGATATTATGACTACAAATCCATCCCCAAGTAAAAAGACGATTATACCCCTCATTTAACCCCTTAAAACGAGTTCAGCATTTTCTGCAGTTATAGGCCGCGGCGCGGCTTAAAACTAAAAACCAATGTCGACCATTTAAATGCACAGACCCTTCAATCCATTCCTTAGCCCGCGGCGCGGCTCAGTTCTGTGTCTGATTCTGATTTTAAAGTACAGGGACTGAAATTGCCTAACTCTGATTCTGATGTAAAATCTGAAAATGCATAAACCACTTTAAGATTGTCCGAAAAAGTGTACAAACGATTGGCGCCATCCGTGGGACTCAACATACAAAATCACACTTTGTTTAAACACTAAATCACCATGGTTGATCCTGATTCACCCCCAGGTTTTACCTTACTAAAATATTGCACTCAAACTGAGGGTAGTGCTCGAACTCCAGTCACTCCCACGATGCCTATAACTATAAACCGTATGAGAAAATGAGTAAAACTCATAAAAAAGCAAGAATGAAGACCGTTGGAGGACAAAGAACTCAAATAAGAGGATCATTTTTCGTAAGAAGAAATTCCCAATAAGAAAAGATTAGAGAATACCTAAGTGCTTCACAAAATATTAGCACTCCTATTTACCCTTATCGTAGAATAAGGTCATTAGAAAGACTTTACAATTATACCCTTTTCATAAAAACTGTTTCAACCTTCATCCTAAAAACAACTTCGCCTTATCCATCACTCCACTAAAACAGACTCACTTTTACCTATTTTCAATCCATTATTCACCCTTAAACCTTGACAGATGATCTAAAAGATATGGTTATCACCGCTTGCACACTAGTAACAAGAATTTAAGTCTTCAACAAGACTATGACGATGGGCTCATCATGACTGGCTATGAGTGAATTTATTTCTTAGATTGATACTTAAACTCAAACACTTGGATGATTTAAATGGCCCGTTATGAGATAGCCAAATTCATGTAATATCTCCACATGCTTGCTGAGATAGTTTCAACCATAAAATAGAAGACTTACCGAATTTTCTTTTATGATAATACATAAACCGCTTCAAAATTAGAAAGGAAACTTTGAAAGATTTTTTGAAATTTGAAAATTAGAAGTTTGCTCGAGGACAATCAAAGTATAAGTGTTGGATATTTGATATCGACTAAAAACTCACGTTTTTACCCACGAAATTAAGCCCTAAAATAATCAATTATTTCATTTTATCGAAGATTTAAGCATTTATTTTCTTCATTTGGTACATCAAGTTATTATGAAGATAATAAGAATCGAAGAAAACAGACTTAAAATGAAAAATCTGTAGATAAACAATAAAAACCAAGTTACAACCTTTAAGACCAAACTATGTTCCCGTGAACAAGCAAGTCAGAGACCAAGACACACCAAACGGTTGCTAAAAATGGGTGGTGTCAATATAAACTACTAAATCAAACGGATTGGCCAAACATGTGAATCAAACGGGTGATACACAAACACGTGTTACAAACGGATGAGTGCAAAATACACGGGTGTACAAACGGCTTGCCCAGGATGATAATTATTATAAAGAGGTCCATTTGTCATCCATTTTCCACTCACTTCCCTCAGTCACTTCCCTCACTCTTTCATTAGCTTTTCTCTCTTGGATTATGATATTAAATATCGATTAGCAATAATTACCAAGAGTTAGTGGTAAACGGAGCCTGTAGCAGATTGGAGGTGCGTCAATAGTTATCACTTTTGTAATTACGGAACTCTAATAATCTACGGTTATTTCTATCCCTTATTTATATTTCATAATTCCTTTCATTATTACTATGCTAGATGATATTAATGCCACGATTAGTGAGTAATAATTTTTAAAGGTATGTTATGATGTATTTGATTACGATATTGAAATATAAACGTGAAATGTGACGATGTTATAACGCCTGACGCTTATGTCTTAAACTTAATTGATTTTTTAACTTATAAAAATGTGGTTATTAACTCTATTATTGGGACATCGTGAACCTTGATATAGAGTATACTATATGTGTCAAAACCTTGTGTAAGTAAACTATGCAGGTTACATAGTGCGTTTGACGGAGGCACAACAGTTGTAGTATGTCCACCTACACTGTGGATTCTGACATATGAAACTCTTATAATAGAACATCTGTCTAGGAGTTTGGAGTACAAAGTTGGCCATATAGCTATACAGGGTACTTACTAGCATAATAAACATAATGAGAATGTACTGAGGCACAATAGTTGTAGTCTCATAACGCTGTTATTTATAGCTCTGAAACAACCTCTAGGACAGATAATGTACATTGTACCATAACACTACTTGAGCATTGAACTGAGCTTAGGCATTCTTTGGTTAAATCAAGGAACCGTGTGTTTAATTCACAAAGAAATGGAAAATTAGGATAACCAGACATGTTAATGGAAGTTAAAACTTAAATTGTCAATAGTGGTTTGAGGTTATTTTCTTTAACTAGAACCTAACTACTTTTTATCTCAACACTCGCGAACGAAAGCATTAGGACGCATCACGTCTCTCGGTTAGGTGTAATCTCAAGTATTTTCGTTATACATAAGAAATATTAGATTCAGTGTAGATATCAAGGCTGATAGTTAATATGCCACCTATTCCGATAGCTCGGACCGTGCCTGGAGCACATAGAGTCATTTACATTGTCATGTAGCTTTGATGGTGGATGTCATGAGTAACGGTCGTTGCTATCTAATCAGAATCAACAAATCCAACAAATTTTCCCAATGATTGTATACCCAACGAGTCTTATATCATCACCTAACCATGAGTCAAACATTTCATAATTTCGACTCAATTAACTACAAAGTCATAACATGCACTTTCTTTAGCCTTATCTGGAATACAAATTTTATCTTTATCTCTTTATTTACTTATATCTGTTTATTTAAAATAAGAAAATCCAAACCCAAACTACTCCTTATTTAAACCATCTACTAAGATAAGATTAGTTTGCTACTGTGATTAGTTCGATTCTGTTGTCTTCTTAAACGAAAGTACCTATGTCATGCTTTCCTTCCTCACCAATAGAAAGGAGTAGTAGATTTAGGACTAACAATTCTAAGTTTAAATTTAAGATCTCTTTTGGCATCCCTAATAGACGGTTAGCGACCTAACGACACCACACTAAAATAACCCATATAAGGCATTTCATACAAAGATCCAGATTAACATACGTAGACAAAATCACATTCTCAATGTATTAGACATATAATTTCATATGATTTTATCGTGATTTATCTTGTCTTTATCCAAGTACATTTACCCTTGATAGTTTGAAATTAATAAATTAACATGAGCATGAGGCAAGATCAAGGTTGGAGAACTCGGAACTTGGGAACATCTCGTTTGGACAATTTTAGGGAGATCTCGGCATCTCGAAATAGTAAGCGAGTAAATCAGAGATTTGACGAGAAAATCCGAGAAATGTGCTAGAAAATTTGAGATGTGGCTTTGACCAAATTTGACCCCGTTGATCGAGAAATATCGAGAGATGGACATCTCGTCTCGGCAACCTTTCAAACGAGATCTCGGGAAGACCTCGGGGAGAAATAACGAGATTTACAACACTGGGCAAGATTATTACAAGTGATCAAACTATATCTTAATGTGTTTACCATATCTTAGTATGTTTGAGTATAATTCCATATTGTTTGATCTTGGAATAAATATTCATTTAGGCGCATATACTTGTAACAACTTGTTAGACATAATAACTAATCATATTAGATTAATGTCTTAAACGTATGAATGTATAAGTGTACATTAATGTACAACTCATGTATAATAATGAGCTTCTCCGAGTCGCCACTTGATTACCATTCATTAGATGTCTAGATAAATTTTTAAAAGGAAGTAGTCATCAGCACTTATGCATTTGTGATGATTAGTCTTAAGTCATATGGTGACTAATGATAATAATTATGTTCAAGTGTGAAAGTGATTGAACCTAGTTAATTATCATTTGGATACTCATATAATATACGTTAGATGAAGGGGTTTTACTCACTAGTGGAAACCCATTGTGATTGTCGCTAAGGAGGTTTCATCTACGAACCCAAAAATATAATATACATTAGATGAAATTTCAACCTTTAATAGTGTCAAACCATAAGTGATCATTAAACTTGTGAAATGTATTTTGATCAGAGAAAAGTACTGATGATCTGCAACAAAGGCGTGGTGTTGACCGTACATTCTAGAATGTGTTTAGACTGAGAAACGTGAGTATAGAGCAAGGACGGTCGATCATGCGGTCCAATCGCACGTGATGTTGACCGTAAACATGTTTCTTTTATAAATAGGCTGTTCCATACCAAGTATATATATACAAATATATGAATTCGCTTAATGTATATACGGGTTGTATTTATATAGTGGTCAGTCATTGTCATGGATCTAGTTATGTACAAAGTTTGACTTATATATTATGAATTTTGATTTTCGGTCACAGTAACACATAATAAATGTTAATTTGTATACTCCATATAAGTTAACTTCAAAAGTTCGGTTGTTGAAACAGTAGGTATTGATACTTTGGAACCAATTGATTTTGCTAAAGTTGCTTCCAAGTTTGATAAATCAAGTAGTAAGAAGCCCGTAACCGATGAATAATGTTTGGGTAGCTCTCTCCCGAATTCATTTGATGCTTTTGCCAAAAATGGCGGCCAAGAATGTCGAAAACATTCTTATAAATTCCGATGACCCGTCTAAACACCGGCCAAAATGTAAAAAGCAACGGAAAAATACGCCCGGTTAATTCAAGTAGTCGAGATGGAGACGTTTTTCGAGTTCATTAAAGACGCTTAATGGCCCCGTTTGGAATTGTAGACGGTCTCAAGTCGTCCTGGCCTCGTTTGTTAGATTGGTCATCCTGTTGTTAGATTTTATTTTTATTTTTTATTTTTTTTTTAATGTTTCTAGCGATGTCTTTATCTTGTGTATTCTTGTTTTCTTTGTGTTGTTTGTCGTGAGCTTTTATAGGTTTTGGTATCGTTGAGCTTGGTAGTTCTTTCAATGTCGTATGTTTGATAACACATCATCCTAATCTTTGGAAATCAACAGATCCACAAACAAAAGGTGGAATTCAAGTGTCTTGGATTTTCTAGTGAATATTGAGATGCTTTTGGGATTGATTGAGTCAAACTACATTAGATGTGTGATTAGATCAACACCTAGAGCTATTATTCACCTTATGCAAGGTTTTGGACGTTAAGCACAAAGAAAAAATCGGCTAGGGTTACCAGAGCTGAGTGAAAACAAATGAGAGTCTTAACTTAAAATGAAGAACATAACACTTATATACCACATACTGACCTGTCAACCGTACGGGTCACTATCTCACTCGTACGAGTGAGGTGACTATGGGTCTTCACTCGTGTGATTCTCATCCGTTTTAGTTGTGACTTAGCTCAGCACAACCGTGCGTATGAGCTTGTCATCCGCACGAGTGAAAGTCCCACTTAGTTTTTTGGAAAAAAGAAAGTTAACTTCAAAAAAATTAAATTCGCTAATTAACTCATCAATGTTACAATATATTTTCACAACTCAAAAATAAATTGTTTAGGTTCATCTTTAATTCACATTAAATCTTCGTAGCTGCAGAGCACCAATTATAATTATACTCAACCATGGAGGTGGTAGTGTAATGGTTGAGAGTCAATCATTTCACAGTGGAGGTCATGAGTTCGATTAATCAGCCATAGTTATTCTCTCGTGGCCACGAAAGTTCGCATGCAATTCGAGCTCTTCGCAAGGCAGGTAGTTGCTATCAGTTCGTAAAATAAGTTGGATATCCAAGTTAATAATAATAAAACAAATATAATTATAATCAATAATAATAATAATTAATAATATATTCTTATTCTTATATTTATATACTAGCTTTTAAACCCGTGTATGTATACACACATACCGAATTCTCAATTATTATTTGTTAAAATTGATAGAATTCTAATTTTTACTCGTGTAGAGTCTTAATGTTTAATAATTTATATCGGAGTAGTAAAATAGTGTATTAAACTAGTTGTTTACCCTCGCTTCGCGCTGGGAGTTCGGTTTTCAATGTATTTTATTGCGTTTAGTTTAACGATGATGTCGTTGAAGCGCAACTCGAGTCGAACTAAAAGGTATAACCCGTCAAAGACTTAAATGTTATTTTAAATTAACAATATAGATGCATCTCGGTGGGTGGAGAAAAATATAAAGGAAACCAAAAAAGAAAAAATAAAAAAATTTTGTTACAACGGGTAGAGAAAAATATAAAGGAAACAATCGGTACTATTCATATTTTTGGCTTAGTAGATATTTGCTGCTGCTAATTATAAAGAAATCGTTGGTACTATTCATATTTTTTGTCTAGTAGATATTTGCTGCGGGTGAAAAAAAATATAAAGGAAACCAAAAAAGAAAAAAAAGGGAAAAAAAACTGTTACGAAAAAAAAAAAAATATTGCTACAGTACCGTGAATAGTACTGTTCACGTGAATAGTATTGTGCATGTGAATAGTGACCGGGGTACAACCATTATTGCGCGGTGTACAAGTGGTTAAAGCATGCAAACAGTACTGGTCATAACGTTTATCTATTAGTTTATATGGTAATATCATTATGTTGTAACTATAAATAATATTGGATATTGGATATATTCAATATTTATATTTATATATATTAATTAATCCCTTCGATATTGTTTTTATTTTGAGTTGTTGATAGATAGATTATTTGAATAATAATATTATATCATTTTAAATCTTAATTTTTAATATCTAATTAAAAAATATATAATGATAAATTTTGATTGGTCAATTGAACTTAAATTTTAAAGTTGAAGCACCAGAACCCACTTCCTATAATAATAATAATAATAATAATAATAATAATAATAGGGAAATGGTGTTGTTCGTTTTGTGCTTCATAATTTTTCCAAGCCACTAGCTCCCTCTTCTCCTGCTCGACTTTGTATTGAGGATGGTTCGGTGCGTGATCATAACGATAGTTTTGACGTGGCTCTCCTGGATCAGTTGTTCTCTAAGGGGTTTCGCACGGTTAAGTCTATCCCTCCCAAGTGTCGTTTGTGGTTTTCTCGGGTTTTGAAAGGTGCTCTTGATAAGGTGATCTCTAAGCCTGATGACATTTCTAGTTGGGTCTCTTTGTTGGTGTTAACCCTTTGTACCCTTAAAACCTTTCGGCCACGGAGTAGTCGTGATTCTAGGTCTTCGATAAAGCGTCGGCATCAGGAAGAGAATATTTCCCGTGCTATTTGCTCTTGGGGCACAGCGGGTGGGAGTTTACAGCTTGTGAGGGAGTATTTGGCAGAGGATTCTCCTATGTTGTCAGTGGTTGATGATGAGGTCCTTGATTTGGAAGAGCGTAATATTAAGCAGTGTCGTAGGAAGATTTGTGATGGCCATTACACCGCTGCAGCTCGTGTTCTTTCTTCATCAGGCGTTGCTCCTTATAATGACGCCACACTGGCGGACTTGCTGTCTAAGCACCCTTCTTCTATCGCTCCATCCTTGCCTGATATGACGGTTGATCACCTTCACCTCGTTACGACTTCTGCTGTTGTTTTGGGCCAGATTAAAAGTTTTCCTCGGGGCACTTCATGTGGTAGGGATGGTTTACGTGCACAACACCTTATGGATTGCTTGAGTGGTGCTGCTGTGACAGTCTCGGATGAGTTGGTTGGCTCTATTACCGGAGTCGTTAATCTCTTTCTAGCTGGAAGGTGCCCTATGGAATTAGGAGAGTATATTGCTAGTGCTCCCCTCACACCGCTTGTCAAGCCCGGCGGTGGTCTTCGCCCTATAGCCGTGGGTACTGTTTGGCGACGTCTTGTTTCGAAGGTTGGCGCGGCTATGGTTGGCCAGTCTTTGGGAAGTTACTTCGATGGTCTTCAGTTTGGTGTTGGTGTTTCTTCAGGTGGTGAGGCTATTCTTCATGCTGTGAATCGGCTGATTGAGGATCGTGGCTCTGATGTTGGCCTCTCTATGTTATTAGTTGATTTTCAAAATGCCTTCAATCTAGTTGATCGTACGGTCATGTTACGTGAAGTTCGCCGCCTTTGTCCGAGCATTTCTCGGTGGGTTGAATTTTGCTACTCTAATCCAGCCAGATTGTATTATGGGAACCACACATTATGGTCTTCTCAGGGGGTGCAACAGGGTGATCCCCTTGGTCCGCTGCTTTTTGCTTTGGTCCTACAACCCCTGGTTTCTAAAATCAGAGATAATTTTGAGGTTTGTCTTCAGGCGTGGTATTTGGATGATGGTACTATTATTGGGGACACTTTAGTAGTGGGGAAGGTTTTGCATTTGATTATGGAGGATGGGCCTCGTTTTGGGCTGCATCTCAACGTTGAAAAAACAGAAATTTTCTGGCCTACGGAGGACCCTCGCAGCAGGCAAGTAGGTGTCTTTCCTCCTAATATTGTTCGGCCTTTAAATGGTGTTAAGTTGCTTGGGGCCCCCGCAAGTTCGGATCCTGGTTTTAGTAGTGAACTGGTGATGCAAAGGGTGACCAAGTCCATTGCGCTTATGGATAAGGTTGCTAAGCTTGATGATCCTCAGTGTGAGTTGTTGTTGCTTAGGGCATGTACGGGAGTTTCTAAACTCTACTTTTCCTTGCGTACTTGTCCTCCTAGTATATTTGAGGCGGCTCAACGCGCTTTCGATGGAGCCCTTCGATCTTCCTTGGAGCGTATTGTTACTGCTTCAGGGCCTGGGTTTGGTGATTGGCAGTGGCGGCTTGCCACCTTGCCATTTGCATTTGGAGGGCTTGGTGTTTATTCTGCAGGAGATGTTCGTCATTATGCTTTTCTGGCTTCTCGATTACAGTCTGCAGGATTGCAGACCAAGCTCCTACGTCATGCGAGTATTGTTGGTCTTGGTCGTGCTTTTGAAGATGCATTGGGTCTGTTTAATAAAACGGTTGGGTTTGATATTTTAGGTAATCCGAGTGAGGTCGCTGCCCCAATACTCATGAAGAAATTGGCAGATGTTTATTTCACAAAGGTTACCGCTTCTGCAGAATCTAATTTTTCGTTATCTCCCCGACAATCGGCCTTATGGAAATCACAGCAGAGTGATCACACCTCTGCTTGGCTAAGGGCAGTCCCTATTTTGGGGTTGGATCAGACGATGAACGCAAAGACTTACCGATGTGTGTTGTGCTACCGGTTAGGTGTTTCATTGTTCTCTATCTCGACGGCATGCTCTGCCTGTTCAAGGGTTTTTACTGGGGATATTTTCGGGGATCACGCGGTGTCTTGTGCTGGTATGGTGGGTATTAAGCATCGACATAATATTGTCCGGGATTCCCTTGTTGATGTTTGTTATCGATCTGGGATTTCAGCGAGAAAGGAGGTTGACATTGGGTTGTCTGGAGGGAACGACAGGGCCCTCAGACCTGCAGATGTGTTACTTTATTCCTGGGATTGTCGTCGCGATGTTTGTGTTGACTTGACAGGGTCTTCTCCTTTGACACAGTCTGGGCTTTCTGACTTTGTCCCTGGACGTGCTGTGATTGATGCGGCTCGTCGGAAGCGGGTCAAGTACGAATCTAGTTGTCTGGCGATTGGTTATGGTTTCATTCCTTTCTCATTTTCTTCCCTTGAGAAATTAGAGAAGGAGGCTGTTTCTTTGCTAAAGCGGGTTCAGAAGAGTTCGATGGCGCAAGATATTGGTGCTAGTGCTGCTGCTCATATTTTTACTAGGATAGGTTTTGCTATTGCTAGAGGTGTGGGGGCCCAGATTGTCTCTAGGCTTCCCACTAATTTTTTGTAAGTTTTAAAACTTTTAAGTTTAAAAAAAAAATAAAAAATAATAATAATAATAATAATAATAATAATAATAATAATAATAATAATAATAATAATAATAATAATAATAATAATAATAGATATCATATCATATTGAGTGTTATCTTACTATGTTATTAAAATAACTATGAAATATTACATGATTAATTTTGTAAAGATATTTTTTCGACTAAATCGCTCGAGCAACATAAAAAAAAACCCAAACCTACCCTGTTCTTTTACACAATCTTGTCATCTCAGCAAAATGTCTCCCTTACAATTATACATCATCACCACATTCTCTTTCATAGCTAATGATTGTTGGTTTACGAATTGAAAAAAATCCATATCCAGTCGTTTGTAAGATTTGAAACCATCACCACAATTGCCACTTCTATAATGTTAATTGACAATTGTATGTTTAATTGGACTAACTTAACTTTCATCGTGTCACGCCACTAATTTGTATCATCATTTACATTTCTTTGTCATGTCATCACAATTAAGATAATGAAATAGTTATGCATTTATGATTAATATATTAAGAATATACATTGTGTATGTTTAATGGGACTAATCTAACATCCATCATGTTACACCACTAATTCGTAGCATCATTTACTTCTTTGTCATGCCATCACAATTGAGATAATGAAATCATTATGCATTTATAATTAATATTTGGGATATACATTGTGCGTGTATATTCAATGGAACTAACCTAACCTCCGTCAAGTCACTCCACTAATTTTGCACCATCACTTGTATTTTTTTTATTTTTTTTACCATGACAATTGAAAATGAAATAACATTGAGGTGTAGCTTAGCTGGTAATGGTCTGACTCTCTTAGCGAGAGGTCAGGAGTTCGACTCCGTTGAGCTGCAACATTGCACTCAATGTTATCCCTGACCTGAAATATCCACCCATGTCGCCTTTCTCTTAGTGCAGGGGCAGCGAGGAGGGGGTTTTTACCGGTCATGCCCTCGGATTGGTCCGGGTTTACTCCGTATTGTTAGGTCCGATTGTGATGAAGATCACATAAATGTATGTGAAATATGGATGAATATGAATGAAGATCTAGAGAGTATTAGTTAAGAAATCAAAATTTAATTCCATAACTCTCTTGAACAACATTACATATCAGTAGCTAGAAACAATGACCTATGAAGCTTTGGGCTTCTATATATACCACACATCTATAGAACCCTCCCTATAAGGTTTAGAACACAATCAACTCATTCCAAAAGGAATCGCTAGAACTAACTAACTTACCCAATGAATCAAGTATGTGTCGTTGAACTTGAATCTTTGTATAATTTAGTCTTCAATTGTCTTTGATGAGCTCGAATTACTAACATTGTCTCAGTTAATCATTCTGCTTCAACCTCCCCCTAGATTCTCGAATTGTCACACTTACAACCTTCCATGACTTTGTTTGAGATTGATCTTCATATTTTTGATCACCAATGTCTATCTCCGTCGATTGCTGGAAAACAACCTCCCCCTTAGATATCCGTTGTGATTTTCTTGAATATGCTTGTCTTGAAAAGAACATTGTGTCAAAACGTGTATATATGGCAGGGACACGCTAACCCTGTGTGCCGTAGCACCCACCAATCCCATCCCGAAAGAGACCTGTGCCGGAAAAGTACCTCCTCCCAGTACCCACAGTGGCGGCAAGAGCAATTTTTACCCCAGCTAGCTAGACCCCCGAAAACACTTCACAAATTCCCCCCGGAGGAGAAATAATTCCATGCGGAGCGCCCAGACTGAGAATTTACTTGATGTAGGAAAAGAACATTTGAATAATTCTAGCTAGACCCCCGAAAAGAACATTTGAATTTACTTGATGTAGGAAAATATGTATACGAAACTGAAATAACTAAACATGTTTTCAGATTACTAATAAATAGTCACAAAAGAGAATATTAAGAAAACGATCTAACTGATATTAGGTTGAACCGGGCTTGTGTTTTACACAATTCCCTTAAATAGATTCAACGTCTGTTCCCAGGGTACACCGGTCCGAAGCAGCGTACTGCCGGACTTGAACACTTGCCTAAAAGGTAATCGGAACGGGGAGACCTTGTTTGTGGCTGAGAGGAAACTCTAATCATATAAGAATGCTTATATGATTTTTGGTGTGTTTTTCTACAAACCATATAGGCCTTTATTTATAGTGTAAATTAATGCCTTGGGTTTGCTCCCACTTCCGATGTAGGACAATTGCCAAACCTTCTAGATCTCGCATCAAACAAGCTACTTTGAGATTCGATATCTCATTCACCTTTAATCCGTTTTAGACACACTTTAGTTCATTGTAAAGCCCTCGCCAAGGACTACAAAACCCATTAAATGTTTATTAATATTATAAATTTATCATATATCAATTAGTGTCCAAAGTTGGTGAAAACACTTGTTTTTACCAATTTTTCCAACAATCCCCAACATGAATGGAGATCAATCTCACAAACAACAATATTCCAATTTAATTTCAGTGGTTGAATCTTCCATACGATAAGTAGGTGTTACCCTTTGAACTTTCGCTTATGAAAATGCACTTAGTCTACTGGCTCTGAGTAGACGGCGATGTCTTTGACTCGTATGTCGTTTGTGTAGGCGACAATAAGGTTCACACAAGACTCTCCCTGAAAACGTCAAGTCCTCATAGTTATGTTCGTTATGGTCATGAACATTAGCCTGGTTCTACGAGAGCTTATCAAATATTGTGCCATAATGTAACAACCCTGCTATTTCCATTAAGCTTCGTTAACCGCCCGTTAAATTATTTAACGAAACTTACTTGAATTTTGTGTATTTAATCTAAATTACATGCATACTTGAGTTCATGATGAACTACTATATTTAATATATAGTTATATTAGCCGAAAAACCTATTTCATGTTTTGAAATACTGATAAAACGATACGGTTTTAAAAACTGCAACAAAGGTCCCGAAAGACTACGAAACGCTCGATTTTTAATAAAATAACTATTTTTAATAATTATTAACTTTAAGAAAAACATATTTAATTTATTATATATTTAATGAATTAAACTTGGTGGGATGCGCTTTGTGACGCCCCGTACAAAATCAATGTGTACGGATCATCAACAACATGATCATTACAAGGTCACAACACTATATGATATTTAAAAACAAGTTTTGCATTCATGAAAAGATAACTTCAATTGTTTTACAAAAGATAACGTAGAAAGCGTTAACATGAGTACGTGATACTAAAGTCATTACAAAGCCATTTTTCGAAAATAACATAGGTTACGAATGGAAAGTAAAAGTTCAATGATTGAGACATCTCTAAGTAATGCAGCAGAAGTCTAACACAGCAGGTCTAACAGCAAGTCTAACAGCGAGTCTAACAGAAAGAGCAACAACGTCTAAGCACCTGAGAAAAACATGTTTAAAAATGTCAACACGAATGTTGGTGAGCTATAGTTTTGGTAAACAACAATATAATGTAGACTACGAGATTTCGTATTCAAAACATTATGAAAAGTATATGCTTATCTGTGGGTACCTGGTAACTAAGTTAACGTAAAATAAATATCACCCCCTAAAAGTACACTTGGCGAGTGCGTATGTCCTCGAAGTATTAAACACCCGTTGAATGTTAGCGTGACTAGCCCGAGTGGGGATGTCAAACCCTATGGATCCATATCTAAGATTCACGTCTACCGGTTCATAAACCAATAGTTAAACGTTACTGTGCTAAGGGGAATCTTTGTGCCGTTGTGTCACCCACACATAAATAAAGTTTAAGTACTCGTGTCAAGTAAGTAAAATGTAAAAAGCGCATGTATTCTCAGTCCTAAAAATAGTAAAGTAGAAAGGGAGCTATAACTAGAGTGAAAGATGGAGTAATTGTCGATATGAAAAGTGTGCAAGTAGTAAGTCGGTCCGAAAGGTCGTCAACCTAAGTCAAAGATTACTAAGTCAGTATATTGTCCCCAAAGGTTTAAAGTAAATAAGTTAATTCTAAAGTATCATCATCATCATCATCATCATCATTCGTAAAGGATAAAGTCAGTTTTCAACAAGAATAGAGATCGAAAAAAAAGGCTGACTTCGATCAGCTACTATGACCTCTATCCAAAACGAAAAGACGCGTGGTCAGTGGCCAAGGCTCCGTATGTGAGTCCTCTAACCGTTGTCCAATTTTCAGATCCTAACTCGATGTCGTTTGACCGTGGCGACAGTTCAAGCGTGAGTAGGTCAGAATTTTCAGCACGTCATTACAAAGGCGTAGTGGTTTTCGGAAGGCTATAAATCCTAAACCGTATATCGGATTTAGGAGAGTCTTAAACGAAAAGTCATCTACTCAAATCGAAATATCTGAAAATCCACATTCCAGAAGTCTCAGGAGTCTGATCAGATCCCGAAAATAGTAAACAAGTACTCCGGTGGGTTTCTTGGTGCTTGATGCTCATCACGGTTCTCATCCTTGATGCTTGTAGCTTCAAGTGTACAACTCATTGATATTTTAGCATCACGTTGACCAGGTTTCAACCATCAACACACAATATCAAGACTAAAAAGAATACAACTCACTTAAGAGTTTTAGAAGGATGATAAACCAAGGTTACATCATGTTCTTAGTCTTAACACAAATACAAGTTCTATCTACAACTAAAGCTACAAACTTTCATTTAATCAAACAAGTAAGAACATAAATTTGATCAAACAAAGCAATGGAACCCTAAGCTAGAGATCTTGGATCCTTTTAACACAAGTTATGAGATTTCAAAGCTAGAAAGCTTGAATCTTTTATGTTCTTGAAGATCTTCAAAGCAAAAGGCTAGATCTTCAAGTTCCATGAAGATCATAAACATCAGTTTTGATCTTTCAATAAAATAAAAGAGATCATAAGTTAGAAAACTTAGATCCAACAAAAGTAATGAATATTCAAAGCTAGAAAGCTTGAATCTTTAATGTTCTTGAAGATCCTTAAAGCAAGAAGCTAGATCTTCAAGTTTCATGAAGATCATAAACACAAGTTTTGATCTTTTTAACAAAATAAAGTGATCTTAAGCTATAAATCTTAGATCCATCAAAGTAATGAAGATTCAAAGCTAGAAAGCTTGAATCTTTTATGTTCTTGAAGGATTCAAATCAAAGTTTGAATATACAAGATGTAACAAGATCAAAAAGCTAAAAAACTTGATCCTTGCATGATGATGATGTCGTGATCTAGAGAAGAAGAAGAAGAAGAAGAAGAAGAAGAAGAAGAAGAAGAAGAAGAAGAAGAAGAAGAAGAAGAAAATTTAAAACTTACACTTTTTAGAGTGAGAAAGACTTGAGAGAAATTTAGAGAGTAAGTGTGTGTAAATTTTGAATGAGATCAAGTGTGAAATGGGTGGGATAAGCTTGGTATTTATAGTGAATTGGGGTGGTGGTAGCCGTGGCCTTCATGGGGGATAAGGGGAATACCCTTTTGCTTTTTGGTTAGTGGTAGTCTAAAGGTGGTGCTTATTGTTAGGATCCCATGCAACATTCCTAGTAATGGTTAACAAAAATGCTAGTATATTGGCTCTTATAAATAGGTTTTTGTTCTACATCTTAATGGCTCATCATCCATTTAAAATTGGGCTAATTAAATGGTCCATTAGCTAGAGTGGGGTGGGCTTAAGTTCAACAAGGTAGAAAGTCCAACAAGACTAACTAGTGTGCATTAGCAAATTACTAAGCGTAATTAAGCAACCAATAAGCCAAGTAATTGTCATTTAGAAAATAAAAATTAGTTTTACGTAGTCATAATATTCCAATTATGACAAAAGTTAAACGTGTTCCAAAGTACATAGCTCGTTCTAACCGTCAAGTGACACTAACGGTCGTAAAAGCATTCGGGGATCAAGTTAAGTAACTACGTACTTAATAACATGTTTTGAAATATAAAACAAAGTAATCAACATGAATTAAAATCCCAGAATATGATATAGCTAAGTACGCACAAATACGCAGTTTCGTGAAAACAACAAGCACAAATACAAGTCGAAAAAGTCGGGTCATTACATTACCCACCTGTTAATGAAAATTTCGTCCCGAAATTTTAAGATGAGGTAGACGGTAGAGTTGTGAAGAGGTGAGGATACTTCTGCTTCATCTGATCCTCTCGCTCCCAAGTGAACTCGGGTCCTCGTTTAGCATTCCAACGGACTCGGACAATTGGAATCTTGTTGCGTATCAAGGTCTTGACCTCACGGTCCATAATTTCAATAGGTTCTTCCACGAAGTTGAGTTTGTCGTCAATTGTAAGCTCCTTAAGTGATACGACAAGTTCTAGTTTAGCAAGACATTTCTTCAGATTTGACACGTGGAATATGGGGTGAACAGCACTCAACTGAGTCAGAAGATCCAAATGGTAAGCAACGGGTCCAACACGCTCTAAGACTTCAAAAGGACCAATATACCTCAGATTGAGCTTCCCATGCTTTCCAAAATGGATTACACCCTTCCATGGTGTGACTTTCAACATTACGCGATCACCTACTTGGAATTCGAGATCTTTACGTTTTAGGTCGGCATAGCTCTTTTGACGATTACGAGCCGTCTTAAGCCTCGCTTGAATTTGGACAATCTTCTCAGTTGTTTCATGGACGAGTTCGGATCCGGTGAGTTGGTTTTCACCTACTTCGGCCCAACAGATAGGAGAAAGACATCTGCGGCCGTATAACGCTTCGAAAGGCGTGGCCTTAATGCTCGCATGATAGCTATTGTTGTAAGAGAATTCGGCTAAAGGCAAATGCTTCTCCCAAGCCTTTCCGAACTCAATTACACAAGCACGCAACATGTCCTCCAGGGTTTGGATCGTGCGTTCGCTCTGTCCGTCAGTTTTCAGGTGATACGCAGTACTCATATCTAAACGTGTTCCCAAAGCTTCTTGTAAAGAACGCCAAAATCTAGAAGCAAAATGGGCATCTCGGTCAGAAATAATCGATAAGGGTACACCGTGATGAGATATGATTTCCTTTATGTACAGCTGCGCCAGTCTCTCCATTGTATCGATTTCCTTCATGGCTAGGAAGTGAGCAGATTTGGTAAGACGGTCAGCGATAACCCAGATGGTATCATAACCGCCTACCATTTTTGGTAGCTTTATGATGAAGTCCATTGTTATTCCTTCCCACTTCCATTGCGGGATTTCTTGTTGCTGAAGTAACCCGGACGGCCTCTGATGTTCGGTTTTGATTTTGGAACAAATTAAACAGTTTCCAACATATGCTGCAACATCCTTTTTGAGGTTTGGCCACTAATATTGAACCTTGAGGTCGTGGTACATCTTACCTGCTCCTGGATGAATCGAATACCTTGACTTGTGGGCTTCGTCTAGAATAAGACTTCGTAAATCCCCATAACTAGGCAACCAAATTCTTCCGGAAAAGTATCGGAGTCTAGTCTCCTTAACCTTGAATCGAGAGGCGAGAACGTTCAAATGCTCCTGAGAAATATTCTCCTCTTTGAGAGCCTCATCTTGAGCCACACGGATCTGGCTATTGAGATTCGTGTGAATGGTGATGTTCAAGGCACAGACACGAAGAGGTACCATTCTCTCCTTTCGGCTCAAGGCATCGGCTACGACATTTGCCTTTCCAGGATGGTAACGAAGTTCACAATCATAGTCGTTCAACGTCTCGATCTACCGCCGCTATCTCATGTTCAGTTGCTTCTTATCGAATATGTGCTGGAGGCTTTTTTAGTCGGTGAAGATAGTACTCTTGGTTCCATACAGATAGTGTCCCCACTGTTTGAGCGCAAAGATAACAGCCCCAAGCTCGAGATCGTGAGTTGTGTAGTTTCCCTCGTGAATCTTCAGTTGTCGGGAGGCGTAAGCAATAACCTTCTTCTGTTGCATCAACACACAACCAAAACCTTGTTGGGAGGCATCGCAATACACAAAGAAGTCATCACTGCCTTCAGGAAGGGATAAGATAGGTGCGGTGGTTAACTTCTGCTTCAGGGTTTGGAATGCCGACTCTTGGTCGGTTTCCCAAATGAACTTCTTCCCCTTGTGAGTTAACGAGGTCAAAGGACATGCAATCAGAGAGAAACCTTCAATGAATCTGCGGTAATAATCAGCGAGGCCTAAAAATTGGCGGATATGAGTAGGGGTAGTAGGGGTTTCCCACTTGCTGATGGCTTCGATTTTTTTGGGATCGACTTTGATACCCTGATCGCTTACAATATGACCGAGAAATTGGACTTCCTTCAACAAAAATTCACACTTGGAGAATTTGGCATAGAGTTGCTCTTGTCTCAAGAGTTCCAGCACGAGTCGAAGATGTTACTCATGTTCTGCTTCACTTTTGGAATAGATTAGGATATCATCTATGAAGACGATAATGAACTTGTCCAGGTACGGCTTGCATACTCGATCATGAGATCCATTAACACGGCAAGTGCGTTAGTTAACCCATATGGCATCACCAGAAACTCATAGTAGCCTTAACAAGTTTGGAAAAACCGTCTTAACTACATCGCTCTACTTCACCCTCAACTGGTGATAACCTGACCGTAGATCAATCTTGGAGTAGACGCTGGATCCTTGCAGCTGATTGAAGAGATCATCAATCCTGGGAAGGGGATACCGATTCTTGATTGTCAACTTGTTCAGCTCTCGATAATCGATACATATGCAGAAAGATCCGTCCTTCTTCTTCATGAAAAAAACAGGTGCGCCCCAAGGCGAAGAACTCGGTAGAATGAATCCACGGTCTAGCAATTCCTGCAGTTGACTAGGTGCGAGTCGATAAGGTGTACGAGCTACAGGTGCAGATCCTGGCACTAGATCGATCTGAAACTCCACTGGTAGCGGTGGGGTAATCCCATCAATTCTTCTGGAAAAACGTCAGGAAAGTTGTTCACAATTCGTACATCATCCACGCCCTTCTCCTTAGTTTATAGCTTCTTCACATGCACTAAAACAGCAAAACGCCCCTTTTTCATGACCTTTTGTGCCTTCATGCAACTGACAAGGTTCAACTTCGGGCTACATCTCTCCCCGTAGACAATTAGTGGCTCACCATCTTCGCGTGGTATCCGAAGAATCTTTTCTCCACAGACAACTTCCGCTCTTACCTTGGACAGCCAATCCATTCCAACTATCACATTTGAGCTCCCCAACTTAATGGGTATCAAGTCAATCTCGAAATCCACACCTGCTAAGTTCATAATACCTCCTCGGCCAATTTGGTCAAATTTCTCAAGTTTTCCATTGGCTACCTCAACAAGCATACTCTCCTCCAAAGAAACTAACGACCAATCTATCTTAGAGCAAAAGTGTCTACATACATAACTCCTATCGGCACCAGTATCAAACAAGACAAAAGCTAATAGGTTATTGATAGTGAATGTACCTGTAACAAAGTCAGGATCCTCGCAGGCATCTATAGCGTTTATGTTGAAGACTCTTTCACGTGCTGGCCCGCCATCCTTCTTCTTGTTGGGACATTCATTCATGAAGTGGCCCTGCTGACCGCACTCATAGCACTTCCTTGGCCCATTTGGGTTTGTCCTCACAGCTGGGGTGTTACTCTTACAATCTCTGCCGACGTGTCCAGCCCTTTTGCACTTCTCACACACTACGTTGCAGTATCCAGTATGATGATTATAGCATCTCTTACACTGGGGAAGGCTACCTTTGTAGTTAGGGTTAGAGCTAGGGTTTGGGTTTGGGTTAGGGTTCCTCCAGTCGTTGTTTCCCTTAAAGTTCTCCTGTCTCTTGACTGGGTTCTGGTCAAAACCTTTACCTCTGTTTCCATCCCACTTACGTTTCCCATTACTAGCTCCCAATTCTGATTTCACCTTCTCTGTTCCTGGTGGGTAATTTGATTCATCAGGGTGTGCACCATGCGCATAGCTTCCGGGACATTTGCTGGTTTCGAAGAAGTGACATTTCCCTGAATGTCCTTGGGGAGTCCCCACAAATACCGTTCCATACGCTTGAACTCAGGTGTAACCATTGTGGGGCACATCAACGCCAACTCCAAGTACCTTCGGTTATAGCCATCAAGGTCAGTTCCCACAACCTTCATTTCCCAAAACTCCACTTCCATTTTCTGAATTTCAGTTCTGGGGCAGTACTCCTCGATCATAGCCCTCTTAAACTCCTCCCAGGATGTTGCATAAGCTTCGTCAATTCCCCGAGACTGGGCGAACGTATTCCACCAAGTCAAGGCGCCATCCGACAAAGTGCAGGATGCGAACTTGGTCTTATTCACTTCGGAGCAGTTACTCACACGGAACACTTCCAACTTTTCAAACCATCTCGTCAGCCCAACGGGACCTTCCATTCCACTGAAGGTGTTTGGCTTTCAACTCATGAACTCTTTGTATGTACACCCGTTCTGAGCAATCCGGTTCGCCATTGGAGCTGGTACAGGGTTGGCATTTTCCATAGCTGCGGCTACTCGAGCAACTATCATCTCCTCAATCTGTGCTGCAGTGGGGATTTCAATTGGACCTCTTCCATTTGCCATCGATATTCCAAACAAAATTTCGACTTAAGTCAAAATCCAATAACCAACAAGCGATAACGTCATAGCATAAGGCAAACAATATGAAAACAACACAGTAGATGATAACTAACATGTCAAACCAGTAGCTAGCACAAAAACCAACATGCAATAACTTAAATAAAATGCCGTAAAGTAATTTAAACAACAGTGATTCCATTCATAATAAGGAAGTTGCATACAACGGCATGAGGTTCGTACAATACTGGAATGAAAAACAGAAAACTACTAGCGGAATACATAAAGAAATCTAATACAATAGTCCTAAGGTGTTGGTGGGTAAATGATGTCCATCAGGTGGGACATCTGGTCCTCGAGCTCGGTTACTCGAGCACGGAGGGCAGCACTTCCCTAGTCAGTTCCTCGACGACGGGAGATGTAGATGGTGCAGGTGGCGTCGGTGGTGCAGATGCTGCAGGTGGCGCCGGTGGTGCAGATGGTCCAGATGTAGTACTAGAAGTAGACAACACAGTACGACCAACCTTACGCACAAATGGATCGGCAGGATATGGTACAACCCGCTTACAGGTTGTGACCCTAACCAAATGTCCATGTGCGTTCACGAACGACTTACCTCCATTAACCCCTGGAATAACAGTACCATCGTAGCGGTACCGCTTCTTCGGCAGGGTAGAGGGTGGCTGCACAGGCTCCTCCTCGAAATCCTCCTCAGAATCCTCCTCGGGATCCTCCTCGCTGGGTCATCGGATGATGAATCGTCTGAATCGTCTGAAGGTAGTGCAGGTACATCACGGCGGGAGAATGTGTCTGGCTGGTGGTCATGGCCTGGTATCTGCTAGGTGTAATCGGCACAACTCATCCGTCAGTGGTGCGTCTGACCCAATGTCCATGCTCATTACGGAAAGGACCATCTCCGTTTCCCCCAGGGATCACAGTACCATTAGAATGATGCTGTGGCCCCGGGAGTCTAGGGCTGGGTGGAGCTGGAATCTCCTTGGGATCCTCGTCTCCGTCTGAGATGTCCATTAGGTTAACCATGGATCTACTATCTCAAGAATAAGAATCGCCAGAGTCGCCGGAGGGTAGCGGTGAGTCAGCAACAATAGTAGGCGATGTAGCAGACGTATCTGAGTAACTCTTGAAGTCAAAGGTCATGGGCGGCATGTCCGACATCTGAACAAGGAAAAATAACTTTTTCCATGTCAGTAACACATATAGCAAGCAGGTAATCAGGCATAGTAACTACAACGGCCTAGGTCGTCTACAGCGGTACATAGCATGGCAATAATAACAGTACTAGACAGAAGTAACATGCAAAAGCAGATAGTAGTATGCAGTAGCGAAAATTAGCAATAGTATACAACAAGTTCACATGGCAGTAAAGGTAAGCAATAGCATGCAGAAAGTTCATATAGCAGTAGAAGCAAGCAGTAGCATGCAGCAGGTTCCATAGAAACAAGTAAACAAGCAAGTTGTAGATTAGTCCTATTAGCGAATCCTACTCGGCTCGGTCAAGACTCACTAATGCAACCTAATTTCCTACAACCAATGCTTTGATACCAAATATGACGCTGCGTATAATATCAACGTGTACGGATCATCAACAACAGGATCATTACAAGGTCACAACACTATACGCTGTTTAAAAACAAGTTTTGCATTCATGAAAAGATAACTTCAATTGTTTCACAAAAGATAACATAGAAAGCGTTAACATGAGTACATGATACTAAAGTCATTATAAAGCCATTTTTTGAAAATAACATAGGTTACGAATGCAAAGTAAAAGTTCCATGATTGAGACATTTCTAAGTAATGCAGCGGAAGTCTAACACAACAGGTCTAACGGCGAGTCTAACAGCGAGAGCAACAACGTCTAAGCACCTGAGAAAAACATGCTTAAAATGTTTACACGAATGTTTGTGAGCTATAGTTTTAGTAAACAACAATATAATGTAGACTACGAGATTTCGTATTCAATACAGTATGAAAAGTATATGCTTATTCGTGGGCACCAGGTAACTAACTTAACGTAAAATAAATATCACCCCCTAAAAGTACACTTGGCGAGTGCGTATGTCCTCGAAGTATTAAACACCCATTGAATGCTAGCGCGACTAGCTCGAGTGGGGATGTCAAACCCTATGGATCCATATCTAAGATTCGCGTCTACCGGTTCATAAACCAATAGTTAAACGTTACCGTGCTAAGGGGAATCTTTGTGCCGTTTTGTCACCCACTCATATATAAAGTTTAAGTACTCGTGTCAAGTAAGTAAAATGTAAAAAGCGCATGTATTCTCAGTCCCAAAAATAGTAAAGTTGAAAGGGAGCTATAACTCACAGTGAAAGATGCAGTAAATGTCGATATGAAAAGTATGCAAGTAGTAAGTCGGTTCGAAAGGTCGTCAACCTAAGTCAAAGATTACTATGTCAGTATATTGTCCCCAAAGGTTTAAAGTAAATAAGTTAAGTCTAAAGTATCATCATCATCATCATCATCATCATCTGTAAAGGATAAAGTAAGTTTTCAACAAGAATAGAGATCGAAACAAAAGGCTGACTTCGATCAGCTGCTACGACCTCTATACAAAAGAAAAGACCCGTGGTCAGTGGCCAAGGCTCCGTATGTGAGTCCTCTAACCGCTATCCAATTTTCAGATCCTAACTCGATGTCGTTTGACCGTGGCGACGGTTCAAGCGCGAGTAGGTCAGAATTTTCAGCACGTCGTTACAAAGGCGTAGTGGTTTTCGGAAGGCTATATATCCTAAACCGTATATCGAATTTAGGCGAGTCTTAAACGAAAAGTCATCTAATCGAATCGAACTATCTGAAAATCAACTTTCCAGAAGTCTCAGGAGTCTGATTAGACCCCGAGAAATAGTAAACAAGTGCTCCGGTGGGTTTCTTGGTGCTTGATGCTTATCACGGTTCTCATCCTTGATGCTTGTAGCTTCAAGTGTACAACTCATGGATGTTTTAGTATCACTTTGACCAAGTTTTAGCCATCAACACACAATATCAAGACTAAGAAAGAATACAACTCACTTAAGTGTTTTAGAAGGATGATGAACCAAGGTTACATCATGTTCTTAGTCTTACAACAAATACAAGTTCTATCTACAACTAAAGCTACAAACTTTCATTCAATCAAACAAGTAAGAACATAAATTTGATCAAATAAAGCAATGGAACCCTAAGCTAGAGAGCTTGGATCCTTTTAACCAAAAGTTATGAGATTTCAAAGCTAGAAAGCTTGAATCTTTTTTGTGTTTGAAGGTCTTCAAAGCAAAAGGCTAGATCTTCAAGTTCCATGAAGATCATAAACACAAGTTTTGATCTTTCAACAAAATAAAAGATATCATAAGTTATAAAACTTAGATCCAACAAAAGAAATGAAGATTCAAAGCTAGAAAGTTTGAATCTCTAATGTTCTTGAAGATCCTTAAAGAAAGAAGCTAGATCTTCAAGTTTCATGAAGATCATAAACACAAGTTTTGAGATTTTTAACAAAATAAAGTGATCTTAAGATATAAAGCTTAGATCCATCAAAGTAATGAAGATTCAAAGCTAGAAAGCTTGAATCTTTTATGTTCTTGAAGGATTCAAATCAAAGTTTGAATCTACAAGATGTAACAAGATCAAAAAGCTAAAAAGCTTGAACCTTGCATGATGATGATGATGTCGTGATCTAGAGAAGAAGAAGAAGAATAAAATTTAAAACTTACACTTTTTAGAGTGAGAAAGACTAGAGAGAAATTTAGAGTGTAAGTGTGTGTAAATTGTGAATGAGATCAAGTGTGAAATGGGTGGGATAAGCTTGGTATTTATAGTGGATTGGGGTGGTGGTGGCCGTGGCCTTCTTGGGGGACAAGGGGAACACCTTTTTGCTTTTTGGTTAGTGGTGGTCTAAAGGTGGTACTTATTGGTAGGATCCCATGCACATTCCTAATAATGGTTAACAAAAATGCTAGTATGTTGGCTCTTATAAATGGGTTTTTGTCCTACATCTTAATGGGTCATCATCCATTTAAAATTGGGCTACTTAAATGGTCCATTAGCTAGAGTAGGGTGAGCTTAAGTCCAACAAGATAGAAAGTCCAACAAGACTAACTAGTGTGCATTAGCAAATTACTAAGCGTAATTAAGCAACCAATAAGCCTAGTAATTGTCATTTAGAAAATAATAATTAGTTTTACGTAGTCATAATATTCCAATTATGACAAAAGTTAAACGTGTACCAAAGTACATAGCTCGTTCTAAACGTCAAGTGACACTAACGGTCGTAAAAGCATTAGGGGATCAAGTTAAGTAACTACGTACTTAATAACATGTTTTAAAATGTAAACGAAAGTAATCAACATGAATTAAGATCCCGGAATATAATATAGCTCAGTACGCACAAATACGCAGATTCGTGAAAACAATTAGCACAAATACCAGTTGAAAAAGTCAGGTCGTTACAGCTTTAACGTCGTTACAGCTTTAACGATCGGTTAACGTTCCGGGAACTCGGTACGGTTAACGGCAACTAGAAATGAACCACACTTCGCGTATTAGCAATCCAAAGAATAATGTAATTTAATTTTTATAATTATATTATATAATTATATTGTTTTTAAACATACTTTCAATTTATTAGAATTTATATAGATTAAAAACGCGAGAAATTGACGTTTAACGTTCCGGTTTGCGTTTTCAGCTAACGACACCTAACGGGCTACCCAAGGAATGAATCAACTAGTCAAGACAAGCCCATGGACTCCCTCTTGGACCCTCATGGCCGAAATCCCCCTAACCCCACCCATTTATGTGATTAAATTGAGCCCATGTTGCTAACAAGTGATTAGGCCCTAAACTAATTAAGGAATTAGGTATAAAAAGGCATTTAGTCACAACTCTTCCATCCATAACCCTAATTCATGACTTGTGCAGCCCCAAACCCCCTCTCCATCATCATTTTTCATTATCATCATAATCATCATCAATTTTGATTATTTGCTCTTGCGTTCTATACGAAAGTGATCGTTCTTGTCATTCTCTACGCGCTAGTATAAGTTAATTGGTGTTTAAAGGTATATTTCATAACCTTAATTTCTCTAGATTAGTTTTTTGTTCAATTTCATAGTGTAATGATGTCTAGTGCTCAATTTATTGCAATTAGAGTTGTCGTTAGTCATTAATTTGCTCGATTGTTGTCGTTGCTATGTATCACGAATTTGAATGTTATGAATCTGATCAAATTAATTTATGAAGTCATCTTGTATTGTATTTAGATGGATAGATCTCAAAAAATTAAAAAGTTTGGACTTTGATTTTGCATGATTTCATTATCGTTTGCTTAAGTTATGTGCAATCGAATTTTTGATTAGGTTTCGCATGTAATACAAATTTTCTGGATTATGTGCTTTGTGAATTAGCTATTGAAATGAGTACAATTGTATTCATTGTTAAGAATCATGCATGTTGGACTTAATATTTGCGTCAAAAGCTTTTGTAATGCTCTCGGTGTGTCAAAACGAAGATTGATGTTTTGTATGTGAGCTAAAACTGTTTTCGAATGCAAAAGAAATGACCTTGAGTGAACTAGGATTGATTGATACTTTTAGCTTCTGGAATATGATTTTTTATATGTTCCTAAGTATATCTCATTTTTTTGCTAGCTTCTGAAAGCATGAATTGCCATGAGTTATATGCTTGACTAAACGATATGTCTGAATGTTGTCTAAAACTGTATGGTCTGTAGATTTATGCTAATCTGTACAAATTGGCTAAATGAAAGTTTTTGATAATTCTATCACTGAAACTTTGGAGTGTTTTGAGTCATCTCCAATTGGCCGTTCGTCAAAATCTATTTTCAATATTAAATGAGAAATGCTCTTAAACTGATGCGCGAGCAGAAACTGATTTGGTAAACCACCACTAGACCCTTTTCTGAAAAACTGACTTTGTAACAACCCAACCCAATAATCGACCAAAAACAGTCCCAAAAAAAAAATTAATTTCTGTTGCACAGGGGAGTACGCGGCGCGCTCCCCTTGTAGTGCGCGGCGCGCACAAAGGGCTGGCAACTTGATGTCCCAAAAGTTTCAATTGCGAAAAAGATTAACCACTTCCCGACGTTTTTAGACCAAATTCTTTTCACAACATGTTCATATATGTAAAACTAATACGAATCAAACATAAAATAATTTTTACAAGGAGGGGCCCACATATGCCTAAAATAACCTTAAGTACAAGATACGAGTTTCGACCACAAAAACGACACTACGAACATGGTGTTTGGGGTTAAACTACCCAAGTCTCGGTCAAACTCCAAAAGCTAACACATCCAAAAAGCGTCCCCTAACAAAACAAAGCGGGATCTCTAATCCAATCGAATGCCCTTACCCTTGTCCACGCCGGAGCCTATAAAAAAGGGTAAACAACGAGAGGGTAAGCAATGCTTAGTGAGTGCAACAATTATACATACATATATATAACCCATCTATTTGCAATCACAATTACCAAATACCTCATACGAACTTTAACTCATTAGCATGCCGTTATACACATAATGCTAACAACTCGTACACTACCACAACAATACATTAGCATAATACTCAAAACAATATATATATATATATATATATATATATATATATATATATATATATATATATATATATATATATATATATATATATATATATATATATATATAGCATTCTTATACAACGTTCAACAACATAATATGGTTAACCATAACACTATGGTGCTACCGGTACGTGGTTCACACCATACGTATTTGAGTCTCACTCTTTTATAGTGCTACCGGCACGTGGTTCACACTTCAACGCTACCGGCACGTGGTTCACGCCTCATTTTATAGTGCTACCGGCACGTGGTTCACACTCGATGCTACCGGCACGTGGTTCACATCTAAAGTTTATAGTGCTACCGGTACGTGGTTCACACTTGATGCTACCGGCACATCGTTCACATCATAATACACATCACATACATGTTATGGCACTACCGGCATGTGGTTCATACCATAACTTTCATAAATAAATACGCCATATACATGAACGCATAATTATTCCACTCACCTTAATAAATTGGTGACGGTTTTATCCTTCAGCAAACTTCAAATCCAAGTACCTAATGCAAAAAGTGCTCGATCAACACACCAACTAGTTGGACTTAATACCAACACTTCACTTATGTGCATTTAATGACTTAATTGCATTAAATGCCCCATTTTCAACAAAACCGCCCCTTAAGGGTCAAGACCAACATTAATCGCTTAAAATCTAGTGATTAAGGTCCAACAACACTAACTAGTATACAATTAGGGTATTTCATACCCATATTTCCCAACTAGGTCAATCATTAACCCCTTGACTAATTTAAAGTCAACACACCCATTTCGGGTCATCCACTAACCCAACTAACACCCATTTACTAATTAACTAGGTGTGCTAGTGATTAACTAACCAATTAGGTCTCATAAACATCAATTAACACTTTGAAACCCTAGGTTAGTTACCATTGAGTCTTCATGACTCAATCTTACCCAAGAACACCCAAAATCACCAAATATGGGTTTTATGTTCATCACTAACTCAAACCCTAACCCAATACATAAATCAAAGTAAGGAAATCAAAGTTAGAACATACCAATACAACCAAAACGGAGCTAGAGATGAGATGAACAACTTTAATGCACGCGATTTGACCCGAAAGCAACTTCTTCCTCTTGGATTTAAGCTTTCTCTCACTTAATGGGTTTCTCACTCTAGGATTAAATGGGAGAGATGATAAGGTTGGTGGAGTGTTGAATATCCCTTCAACCACCATCCAAACTGGCCTTTACAGCCCTAACTCGTCCCCATGTGAAAAGACAAGATTACCCCTCATTTAACTTTTAACCAAAAGCTGGAATTCGTCAACAGTAGCAGTGCACGGCATGCACCACTACATGTGCGCGGTGCGCACAAAGAGCTGGGCAGAATCTGACTTTGGTTTATTTCCACAAAAGTGCCAACACTTTATGTAACATATTTACGCTGCTGTACAATACTGATTAGGGTCTTACAACTCTCCCCCACTTGAATAGGTGCGCGTCCTCGCGATCCAAGCCGCATGACAAGAGGGAAGATAAACCAACACGAATTCTTCAGGCTCCCAAGTAAACTCGGAACCTTTACTACGATGCCATTGAACTTTAAAAGTCCTAACCTCTTTATGTCTCAACCTTTTGACCTTCTCATCGAGTATGGCAATCGGTTCCTCAATATACTCTAACTTATTATTTAGCTCAATCTCGTCTAATGGCACCCAAGATGAATCATACGCAAGACACTTACGAAGATGGGAAACATGAAATGTATTATGGATCCCCGTATGCTCTTCGGTTATTCCAAATGATACGCAACTTCACCAACACGAGCTAAAACTTTAAGGGGACCAATAAACCGAGGAGCTAACTTTCCCCTTTTTCGAAACCGAATAATACCTTTCCATGGTGAAACCTTAAGCATCACCATGTCGCTTTCTTGAAATTCGATCATTCGTCTACGCTTGTCAGCATATGACTTTTGTCTATCTTGAGCCTTTTTCAAATGAGCCCGAATCATATCAATCTTGCTATTAGTCTCCAGAACCAAATCAGTACTCCCGATTTCTTTTTGTCCCACTTCACCCCAACAAATCGGGGTTCGACACCTACGCCCATAAAGCATCTCATACGGTGACATCCCGATACTAGTATGATAACTATTATTGTACGAGAATTCCACCAAAGGTAAGTGCTCGTCCCAACTCTCACCAAAATCAATAATACACGCCCGTATCATATCCTCCAATGTTTGATTCATACGTTCGGTTTGACTGTCCGTTTGTTGATGATACGCCGTGCTCAATTTGAATTGTGTACCCATATTTTCATGAAACTTTTCCCAAAACTGAGATGTAAAGCGAGTATCTCGATCCAAAATAATAGATATAGGAACTCCGTGTCGAGAGATGACTTCCTTGATAAACAACTTGGCCAAGGTCTCCAACGATATCGCTTCTCGGATGAGAAGAAACAAAGCCCTTTTCGTCAATTGATCAACTATCACCCAAATTGAATCAAATTGGGTTCTCGCCATTTTAGGTAACTTTGTGATGAAATCCATGGTAATGTGCTCCCATTTCCGTTCCGGGCTTTCTAATGGCTGTAACTTAACGATTGTAACTTACCAAACGGCTTTTGGTGCTCGGCCTTAACTTGCAAACATGTAACACATTGTTCAACATATTTTACCATATCACGTTTCATGCCCGACCACCAATATTCCTTCCTCAAATCAAGATACATCTTCGTTGCGCCCGGATGAATGGAATACTTTGACTTATGTGCTTCATCAAGTAGCACTTGTCGATAATCACCCATCTTAGGCACCCACACTCTTCCTTGAAAAGATAACAAACCATGCGAGCCCATAGTAATGAACTCCGATTGCCCCACAATTCATTCCGCATGCTTGTTGTGAATGTAAGCCTCTATTTGAATCATACCAAGTTTTTCAAGAAAATCGTTAGTAATAATTATACGTAACAATCCCAATCGTAACGCCGGGTGATGACTCTTTCGACTTAACGCATCCGCGACCACATTCGCCTTGCGCGAATGATAAAGTATTTCACAATCATAATCTTTCACCACATCCATCCACCTACGTTGAAGATAATTCAAATCTCGTTGATTAAAGAGATGTTTCAAACTCTTATGATCCGAATAAATCGCACTCTTGACACTATAAAAGTAATGGCGCCAAATTTTCAACGCATGCACAACCGCCGCCAACTCAAGATCATGAGTCGGATATCTCATTTCGTGTTCCTTTAATTGTCGAGAGGCGTAAGAGATGACTTTACCTCTGAAATGTCCCGTTCTTATTGATTAAAAACGTTCCATATTAATTGATTTTGTTGCGAGGTTTTGACCTCTATATGAGACGTTTTTCAAAGACTGCATTCATTTTAAAACAAACCATAACCTTTATTTCATCAATAAAGGTTTAAAAAGCTTTACGTAGATTATCAAATAATGATAATCTAAAATATCCTGTTTACACATGACCATTACATAATGGTTTACAATACAAATATGTTACAACAAAATAAGTTTCTTGAATGCAGTTTTTACACAATATCATACAAGCATGGACTCCAAATCTCGTCCTTATTTAAGTATGCGACAGCGAAAGCTCTTAATAATCACCTGAGAATAAACATGCTTAAAACGTCAACAAAAATGTTGGTGAGTTATAGGTTTAACCTATATATATCAAATCATAATAATAGCCCACAAGATTTCATATTTCTATACACATCCCATACATAGAGATAAAAATCATTCATATGGTGAACACCTGGTAACCGACATTAACAAGATGCATATATAAGAATATCCCCATCATTCCGGGACACCCTTCGGATATGATATAAATTTCGAAGTACTAAAGCATCCAGTACTTTGGATGGGGCTTGTTGGGCCCAATAGATCTATCTTTAGGATTCGCGTCAATTAGGGTGTCTGTTCCCTAATTCTTAGATTACCAGACTTAATAAAAAGGGGCATATTCGATTTCGAAAATTCAACCATAGAATGTAGTTTCACGTACTTGTGTCTATTTTGTAAATCATTTATAAAACCTGCATGTATTCTCATCCCAAAAATATTAAATTTTAAAAGTGGGACTATAACTCACTTTCACAGATTTTTACTTCGTCGGGAAGTAAGACTTGGCCACTGGTTGATTCACGAACCTATAACAATATATACATATATATCAAAGTATGTTCAAAATATATTTACAACACTTTTAATATATTTTGATGTTTTAAGTTTATTAAGTCAGCTGTCCTCGTTAGTAACCTACAACTAGTTGTCCACAGTTAGATGTACAGAAATAAATCGATAAATATTATCTTGAATCAATCCACGACCCAGTGTATACGTATCTCAGTATTGATCACAACTCAAACTATATATATTTTGGAATCAACCTCAACCCTGTATAGCTAACTTCAACATTCACATATAGAGTGTCTATGGTTGTTCCGAAATATATATAGATGTGTCGACATGATAGGTCGAAACATTGTATACGTGTCTATGGTATCTCAAGATTACATAATATACAATACAAGTTGATTAAGTTATAGTTGGAATAGATTTGTTACCAATTTTCACGTAGCTAAAATGAGAAAAATTATCCAATCTTGTTTTACCCATAACTTCTTCATTTTAAATCCGTTTTGAGTGAATCAAATTGCTATGGTTTCATATTGAACTCTATTTTATGAATCTAAACAGAAAAAGTATAGGTTTATAGTCGGAAAAATAAGTTACAAGTCGTTTTTGTAAAGGTAGTCATTTCAGTCGAAAGAACGACGTCTAGATGACCATTTTAGAAAACATACTTCCACTTTGAGTTTAACCATAATTTTTGGATATAGTTTCATGTTCATAATAAAAATCATTTTCTCAGAATAACAACTTTTAAATCAAAGTTTATCATAGTTTTTAATTAACTAACCCAAAACAGCCCGCGGTGTTACTACGACGGTGTAAATCCGGTTTTACGGTGTTTTTCGTGTTTCCAGGTTTTAAATCATTAAGTTAGCATATCATATAGATATAGAACATGTGTTTAGTTGATTTTAAATGTCAAGTTAGAAGGATTAACTTTTGTTTGCGAACAAGTTTAGAATTAACTAAACTTTGTTCTAGTGATTACAAGTTTAAACCTTCGAATAAGATAGCTTTATATGTATGAATCGAATGATGTTATGAACATCATTACTACCTTAAGTTCCTTGGATAAACCTACTGGAAAAGAGAAAAATGGATCTAGCTTCAACGGATCCTTGGATGGCTCGACGTTCTTGAAGCAGAATCATGACACGAAAACAAGTTCAAGTAAGATCATCACTTGAAATAAGATTGTTATAGTTATAGAAATTGAACCAAAGTTTGAATATGATTATTACCTTGTATTAGAATAATAACCTACTGTAAGAAACAAAGATTTCTTGAGGTTGGATGATCACCTTACAAGATTGGAAGTGAGCTAGCAAACTTGAAAGTATTCTTGATTTTATGTAACTAGAACTTGTAGAATATATGAAGAACACTTAGAACTTGAAGATAGAACTTGAGAGAGATCAATTAGATGAATAAAATTGAAGAATGAAAGTGTTTGTGGGTGTTTTTGGTCGTTGGTGTATGGATTAGATATAAAGGATATGTAATTTTGTTTTCATGTAAATAAGTCATGAATGATTACTCATATTTTTGTAATTTTATGAGATATTTCATGCTAGTTGCCAAATGATGGTTCCCACATGTGTTAGGTGACTCACATGGGCTGCTAAGAGCTGATCATTGGAGTGTATATACCAATAGTACATACATCTAAAAGCTGTGTATTGTACGAGTACGAATACGGGTGCATACGAGTAGAATTGTTGATGAAACTGAACGAGGATGTAATTGTAAGCATTTTTGTTAAGTAGAAGTATTTTGATAAGTGTATTGAAGTCTTTCAAAAGTGTATAAATACATATTAAAACACTACATGTATATACATTTTAACTGAGTCGTTAAGTCATCGTTAGTCGTTACATGTAAGTGTTGTTTTGAAACCTTTAGGTTAACGATCTTGTTAAATGTTGTTAACCCAATGTTTATAATATCAAATGAGATTTTAAATTATTATATTATCATGATATTATCATGTATGAATATCTCTTAATATGATATATATCCATTAAATGTCTTTACAACGATACTCGTTACATATATGTCTCGTTTAAAAATCATTAAGTTAGTAGTCTTGTTTTTACATATGTAGTTCACTGTTAATATACTTAATGATATGTTTACTTATCATAGTATCATGTTAAATATATATATATATATCCATATATATGTCATCATATAGTTTTTACAAGTTTTAACGTTCGTGAATCACCGGTCAACTTGGGTGGTCAATTGTCTATATGAAACATATTTCAATTAATCAAGTCTTAACAAGTTTGATTGCTTAACATATTGGAAACATTTAATCATGTAAATATCAATCTCAATTAATATATATAAACATGGAAAAGTTCGGGTCACTACAGTACCTACCCGTTAAATAAATTTCATCCTGAAATTTTAAGCTGTTGAAGGTGTTGACGAATCTTCTGGAAATAGATGCGGGTATTTCTTCTTCATCTGATCTTCACGCTCCCAGGTGAACTCAGGTCCTCTACGAGCATTCCATCAAACCTTAACAATTGGTATCTTGTTTTGCTTAAGTCTTTTAACCTCACGATCCATTATTTCGACGGGTTCTTCGATGAATTGAAGTTTTTCGTTGATTTGGATTTCATCTAACGGAATAGTGAGATCTTCTTTAGCAAAACATTTCTTCAAATTCGAGACGTGAAAAGTGTTATGTACAGCCGCGAGTTGTTGAGGTAACTCAAGTCGGTAAGCTACTGGTCCGACACGATCAATAATCTTGAATGGTCCAATATACCTTGGATTTAATTTCCCTCGTTTACCAAATCGAACAACGCCTTTCCAAGGTGCAAATTTGTAGTGACCCAAACTTTTCCATGTTTATATATATTAATTGAGATTGATATTTACATGATTAAATGTTTCCAACATGTTAAGCAATCAAACTTGTTAAGACTTGATTAATTGAAATATGTTTCATATAGACAATTGACCACCCAAGTTGACCGGTGATTCACGAACGTTAAAACTTGTAAAAACTATATGATGACATATATATGGATATATATATAGTTAACATGATACTATGATAAGTAAACATATCATTAAGTATATTAACAATGAACTACATATGTAAAAACAAGACTACTAACTTAATGATTTTGAAACGAGACATATATGTAACGATTATCGTTGTAACGACATTTAATGTATATATATCATATTAAGAGATATTCGTACATCATAATATCATGATAATATAATAATTTAAAATCTCTTTTGATATTATAAACATTGGGTTAACAACATTTAACAAGATCGTTAACCTAAAGGTTTCAAAACAACATTTACATGTAACGACTAACGATGACTTAACGACTCAGTTAAAATGTATATACATGTAGTGTTTTAATATGTATTCATACACTTTTGAAAGACTTCAAGACACTTATCAAAATACTTCTACTTAACAAAAATGCTTACAATTACATCCTCGTTCAGTTTCATCAACAATTCTACTCGTATACACCCGTATTCGTACTCGTACAATACACAGCTTTTAGATGTATGTACTATTGGTATATACACTCCAATGATCAGCTCTTAGCAGCCCATGTGAGTCACCTAACACATGTGGGAACCATCATTTGGCAACTAGCATGAAATATCTCATAAAATTACAAAAATATGAGTAATCATTCATGACTTATTTACATGAAAACAAAATTACATATCCTTTATATCCAATCCATACACCAACGACTAAAAACACCTACAAACACTTTCATTCTTCAATTTTCTTCATCTAATTGATCTCTCTCAAGTTCTATCTTCAAGTTCTAAGCGTTCTTCATAAATTTCAAAAGTTCTAGTTTCATAAAATCAAGAATACTTTCAAGATTGCTAGCTCACTTCCAATCTTGTAAGGTGATCATCCAACCTCAAGAAATCTTTGTTTCTTACAGTAGGTTATCATTCTAATACAAGGTAATAATCATATTCAAACTTTGGTTCAATTTCTATAACTATAACAATCTTATTTCAAGTGATGATCTTACTTGAACTTGTTTTCGTGTCATGATTTTGCTTCAAGAACTTTGAGCCATCCAAGGATCCATTGAAGCTAGATCCATTTTTCTCTTTTCCAGTAGGTTCATCCAAGGAACTTAAGGTAGTAATGATGTTCATAACATCATTCGATTCATACATATAAAGCTATCTTATTCGAAGGTTTAAACTTGTAATCACTAGAACATAGTTTAGTTAATTCTAAACTTGTTCGCAAACAAAAGTTAATCCTTCTAACTTGACTTTTAAAATCAACTAAACACATGTTCTATATCTATATTATATGCTAACTTAATGATTTAAAACCTGGAAACACGAAAAACACCGTAAAACCGGATTTACGCCTTCGTAGTAACACCGCGGGCTGTTTTGGGTTAGTTAATTAAAAACTATGATAAACTTTGATTTAAAAGTTGTTATTCTGAGAAAATGATTTTTATTATGAACATGAAACTATATCCAAAAATTATGGTTAAACTCAAAGTGGAAGTATGTTTTCTAAAATGGTCATCTAGACGTCGTTCTTTCGACTGAAATGACTACCTTTACAAAAACGACTTGTAACTTATTTTTCTGACTATAAACCTATACTTTTTCTATTTAGATTCATAAAATAGAGTTCAATATGAAACCATAGCAATTTGATTCACACAAAACGGATTTAAAATGAAGAAGTTATGGGAAAAACAAGATTGGATAATTTTTCTCATTTTAGCTACGTGAAAATTGGTAACAAATCTATTCCAACCATAACTTAATCAACTTGTATTGTATATTATGTAATCTTGAGATACCATAGACACGTATACAATGTTTCGACCTATCATGTCGACACATCTATATATATTTCGGAACAACCATAGACACTCTATATGTGAATGTTGGAGTTACCTATACAGGGTTGAGGTTGATTCCAAAATATATATAGTTTGAGTTGTGATCAATACTGAGATACGTATACACTGGGTCGTGGATTGATTCAAGATAATATTTATCGATTTATTTCTGTACATCTAACTGTGGACAACTAGTTGTAGGTTACTAACGAGGACAGCTGACTTAATAAACTTAAAACATCAAAATATATTAAAAGTGTTGTAAATATATTTTGAACATACTTTGATATATATGTATATATTGTTATAGGTTCGTGAATCAACCAGTGGCCAAGTTTTACTTCCCGACGAAGTAAAAATCTGTGAAAGTGAGTTATAGTCCCACTTTTAAAATCTAATATTTTTGGGATGAGAATACATGCAGGTTTTATAAATGATTTACAAAATAGACACAAGTACGTGAAACTACATTCTATGGTTGAATTATCGAAATCGAATATGCCCCTTTTTATTAAGTCTGGTAATCTGAGAATTAGGGAACAGACACCCTAATTGACGCGAATCCTAAAGATAGATCTTTTGGGCCTAACAAACCCCATCCAAAGTACCGGATGCTTTAGTACTTCGAAATTTATATCATATCCGAAGGGTGTCCCGGAATGATGGGGATATTCTTATATATGCATCTTGTTAATGTCGGTTACCAGGTGTTCACCATATGAATGATTTTTATCTCTATGTATGGGATGTGTATTGAAATATGAAATCTTGTGGTCTATTATTATGATTTGATATATATAGGTTAAACCTATAACTCACCAACATTTTTGTTGACGTTTTAAGCATGTTTATTCTCAGGTGATTATTAAGAGCTTCCGCTGTCGCATACTTAAATAAGGACGAGATTTGGAGTCCATGCTTGTATGATATTGTGTAAAAACTGCATTCAAGAAACTTATTTTGTTGTAACATATTTGTATTGTAAACCATTATGTAATGGTCGTGTGTAAACAGGATATTTTAGATTATCATTATTTGATAATCTACTTAAAGCTTTTTAAACCTTTATTGATGAAATAAAGGTTATGGTTTGTTTTAAAATGAATGCAGTCTTTGAAAAACGTCTCATATAGAGGTCAAAACCTCGCAACGAAATCAATTAATATGGAACGCTTTTAATCAATAAGAACGGGACATTTCAGTTGGTATCCGAGCGTTGGTCTTAGAGAACCAGAAAATTGCATTAGTGTGTCTTATCGAGTTTGTTAGGATGCATTAGTGAGTCTGGACTTCGACCGTGTTTTCTTTAAAAATGATTGCTTAACATTTTTGTTGGAAACTATATATTTTTAACATATGAATATTATGTGATATATTAATCTCTTAACGTGTTTGATATTATGTGATAGATGTCTACCTCTAGAACAAGTCCCATTGACTCACCTAATAATAATGAAGAGTCAAATGTAAATTGGAATGATTCGTGGACTGATTCACAAGTTCCCGAAGAGGAACCGGAAGAAGAGTCGGAACCGGAAGAAGAATCGGAACCGGAAGAAGAATCGGAACCGGAGGAAGAAATAGAACCGGTGGGGGAAATAATAAAACGGTTAAGTAAAAGAGAATCCTCAACCAACCGACCAAGGTTAATTATGGTCAATGGTGTTTCCGCCAAGGAAGCAAAATATTGGGAGGATTACCAATTCTCCGATGAATCGGATTCCGACGAGAATTCCGATGATGTTATAGAAATAACCCCAACTGAATTTAAAAAGGCAAAAGAAAATAATAAGGGAAAGGGCATAAAAATAGAGAAATCTAATTCCAACCCCGATGAACTTTATATGTATCGTCAACCCCCGAAGTCCTTAAGTTGTAACAATGACCCGGGAACCTCTAAACCACCAGGTTTTTCTAAACCAATGTGGACAACGACGGCTCGTATTAGGGGAACATCATATATCCCTAGAAACTTGGCAAAACGAACCAAAACCCAACAAGAAGAAACGAGCGAGTCGGAATAAGATAGTTGTATTCGTGTGGTGTAATATATGTAATATAGTGTGCTTATGCTTTATGATATATGTAAAAATTGCTTGTATTAATAAGTATTTTTTTTTTATGAATCTAACTCTTGTCTATTTTACAGTTTAAAAACACAAAATGGATAGACAAACCAATATTTTAAGAGACCTACCCGGAGACATGATTGATGAAATCTTGTCTAGAGTCGGCCAGAATTCTTCGGCACAACTATTTAAGGCGAGATCAGTTTGTAAGACATTCGAAGAACGTTCTAAGAATGTCTTGGTTTATAAGAGACTTTCGTTTGAAAGATGGGGGATATCACATTGGGAAACCCATAAGTTACGATGTGTTTACTTTGACGCATATATTGCGGGGAACCCAAATGCTATTTTACGCAACGGGTTAAGAAATTATTTTGACTCAATATATCCGAATATTGGACTTCGTGATTTAGAAAAAGCGGCTAACATGCAACATAAAGAAGCATGTTATGCTTACGGATTAGTAATGTTCGCTTCTCACCAAAGTGAGAACAAGAACATCGGGCTACAACTATTAAACAAAACGTTTCCACAAGTGACGGAGTCGGTAATTGGGGTAAGAAATGAGGTTTTTAGATTATTACGGGACTGTTGGACATTACGTAACCCTCGTCCCTTTGACGACGTTACAACACGCTGTCTTATCAACGGCCATAATGGTTATGTTGCACAAGACCAAGGATGGGAAGTAGTCCTAGTAAAACCAGAATGCATGACTTGTTTCTGAACGTATGAATTACGTGTCTTTATTGCCTTTGCTGAACGACTTGTGTACTAGCTAGAATTATCTTCACAACTATCTTGTATCAAAGTTATTGTGTGCTATATTTCATGCTTTATGTAAAATAAGCGGTATTGTAAGTTTGTAAAATATTGTATAAAAGTTTGAACGCGAAATATTATTATAATCAGTTTTTCATATAGAATTGTAGTAGTTGAATTGTATATTAGCTACTAAGTATGAACTTAACGGGTAGGTACTACCCGAATTTAAACTTATAAAACGCTAATATGAAGAAAAAGCTTTTATAAATGAGTTCATATTATGCTACAAAATACTATTAACTACTCTTAATATTCTGTATGATTAACTTGTTCCATTTAACTATTTTGAAGGAAATGGCACCGACTACTCGACACACCGTGAATATGAATGAAGAGGAATTCCGTACTTTTCTAGCTTCAAACATAGCCGCAGTACAGGCTGCACTACATACCAACAATAACCTTGGATCTAGCAGTACAGGAAATCGTGTAGGATGCACCTACAAAGAATTCACTGCCTGCAAACCTTTGGAATTTGATGGAACCGAAGGACCGATCGGATTGAAACGGTGGACCGAGAAGGTCGAATCGGTGTTTGCCATAAGTAAGTGTACTGAAGAGGACAAAGTAAAGTACGCTACGCATACCTTCACAGGTTCTGCGTTAACATGGTGGAATACCTATCTAGAGCAAGTGGGACAAGACGATGCGTACGCACTACCGTGGTCAGCATTCAAGCACTTGATGAACGAGAAGTACCGTCCCAGAACCGAGGTTAATAAGCTCAAGACAGAACTTAGAGGGTTACGAACCCAAGGATTTGATATTACCACGTACGAAAGACGATTCACAGAATTGTGCCTATTGTGTCCGGGAGCATTCGAAGATGAGGAAGAGAAGATCGACGCGTTTGTGAAAGGATTACCGGAAAGAATCCAAGAAGATATAAGTTCACACGAGCCCGCCTCCATACAACCGGCATGTAGAATGGCTCACAAACTCGTGAACCAAATTGAAGAAAGAATTAAAGAACAGACTGCTGAAGAGGCCAATGTGAAGCAAGTCAAAAGAAAGTGGGAGGAAAACGGTGATAAGAATCACCAATACAATAACAACAGCAATTACAACAATAATCGCAACAATTATCCCAACAATCGCAACATCAATCGCAACTACAACAAACGGCCCAACAACAACAACAACAACAACTACAACAATCATCCCAACAACAATAATAACCGCAACAACAACAACAACAATCAGAAGCAGCTATGCCAAAGGTGTGAAAAGAATCACTCGGGGTTCTGCACCAAATTTTGCAACAAGTGTAAAAGAAATGGTCATAGCGCGGCGAAGTGTGAGGTCTACGGACCAGGGGTTAATAGAACAAAAGGAACAAATGGTGTCGGAACGAGTAATGGCGGAGCAAGTAGTGTCGGAGCAAGTTATGCCAATGTAGTTTGTTATAAATGTGGAAAACCGGGCCACATTATTAGAAATTGCCCGAACCAGGAGAACACGAATGGACAAGGCCGTGGAAGAGTTTTCAATATTAATGCGGCAGAGGCACAGGAAGACCCGGAGCTTGTTACGGGTACGTTTCTTATTGACAATAAATCTGCTTACGTTTTATTTGATTCGGGTGCGGATAGAAGCTATATGAGTAGAGATTTTTGTGCTAAATTAAGTTGTCCATTGACGCCTTTGGATAGTAAATTTTTACTCGAATTAGCAAATGGTAAATTAATTTCAGCAGATAATATATGTCGGAATCGAGAAATTAAACTGGTTAGCGAAACATTTAAGATTGATTTGATACCAGTAGAGTTAGGGAGTTTTGATGTGATAATCGGTATGGACTGGTTGAAAGAAGTGAAAGCGGAGATCGTTTGTTACAAAAATGCAATTCGCATTATACGAGAAAAAGGAAAACCCTTAATGGTGTACGGAGAAAAGGGCAACACGAAGCTACATCTTATTAGTAATTTGAAGGCACAAAAACTAATAAGAAAAGGTTGCTATGCTGTTCTAGCACACGTCGATAAAGTACAAACTGAAGAAAAGAGCATCAATGATGTTCCCGTCGCAAAAGAATTTCCTGATGTATTTCCGAAAGAATTACCGGGATTACCCCCACATCGATCCGTTGAATTTCAAATAGATCTTGTACCAGGAGCTGCACCAATAGCTCGTGCTCCTTACAGACTCGCACCCAGCGAGATGAAAGAACTACAAAGCCAATTACAAGAACTTTTAGAGCGTGGTTTCATTCGACCAAGCACATCACCGTGGGGAGCTCCTGTTTTGTTTGTCAAGAAGAAAGATGGTACATTCAGGTTGTGTATCGACTACCGAGAGTTGAACAAACTTACCATCAAGAACCGCTACCCACTACCGAGAATCGATGACTTATTTGATCAACTACAAGGCTCGTCTGTTTATTCAAAGATTGACTTACGTTCCGGGTATCATCAAATGCGGGTGAAAGAAGATGATATTCCAAAGACTGCTTTCAGAACACGTTACGGTCATTACGAGTTTATGGTCATGCCGTTTGGTTTAACTAATGCACCAGCTGTGTTCATGGACCTTATAAACCGAGTGTGTGGACCATACCTTGAAAAGTTTGTCATTGTTTTCATTGATGACATACTTATTTACTCAAAGAATGACCAAGAACACGGTGAACATTTGAGAAAAGTGTTAGAAGTATTGAGGAAGGAAGAATTGTACGACAGTTTTCAAAGTGTGCATTTTGGTTGGAAGAAGTTCAATTCCTCGGTCACATAGTGAACAAAGAAGGTATTAAGGTGGATCCGGCAAAGATAGAAACTGTTGAAAAGTGGGAAACCCCGAAAACTCCGAAACACATACGCCAGTTTTTAGGACTAGCTGGTTACTACAGAAGGTTCATCCAAGACTTTTCCAGAATAGCAAAACCCTTGACTGCATTAACGTATAAAGGGAAGAAATTTGAATGGAATGATGAACAAGAGAAAGCGTTTCAGTTATTGAAGAAAAAGCTAACTACGGCACCTATATTGTCATTGCCTGAAGGGAATGATGATTTTGTGATTTATTGTGATGCATCAAAGCAAGGTCTCGGTTGTGTATTAATGCAACGGACGAAGGTGATTGCTTATGCGTCTAGACAATTGAAGATTCACGAACAAAATTATACGACGCATGATTTGGAATTAGGCGCGGTTGTTTTTGCATTAAAGACTTGGAGGCACTACTTATATGGGGTCAAAAGTATTATATATACCGACCACAAAAGTCTTCAACACATATTTAATCAGAAACAACTGAATATGAGGCAGCGTAGGTGGATTGAATTATTGAATGATTACGACTTTGAGATTCGTTACCACCCGGGGAAGGCAAATGTGGTAGCCGATGCCTTGAGCAGGAAGGACAGAGAACCCATTCGAGTAAAATCTATGAATATAATGATTCATAATAACATTACTACTCAAATAAAGGAGGCGCAACAAGGAGTTTTAAAAGAGGGAAATTTAAAGGATGAAATACCCAAAGGATCGGAGAAGCATCTTAATATTCGGGAAGACGGAACCCGGTATAGGGCTGAAAGGATTTGGGTACCAAAATTTGGAGATATGAGAGAAATGGTACTTAGAGAAGCTCATAAAACCAGATACTCAATACATCCTGGAACGGGGAAGATGTACAAGGATCTCAAGAAACATTTTTGGTGGCCGGGTATGAAAGCCGATGTTGCTAAATACGTAGGAGAATGTTTAACGTGTTCTAAAGTCAAAGCTGAGCATCAGAAACCATCAGGTCTACTTCAACAACCCGAAATCCCAGAATGGAAATGGGAAAACATTACCATGGATTTCATCACTAAATTGCCAAGGACTGCAAGTGGTTTTGATACTATTTGGGTAATAGTTGATCGTCTCACCAAATCAGCACACTTCCTGCCAATAAGAGAAGATGACAAGATGGAGAAGTTAGCACGACTGTATTTGAAGGAAGTCATCTCCAGACATGGAATACCAATCTCTATTATCTCTGATAGGGATGGCAGATTTATTTCAAGATTCTGGCAGACATTACAGCAAGCATTAGGAACTCGTCTAGACATGAGTACTGCCTATCATCCACAAACTGATGGGCAGAGCGAAAGGACGATACAAACGCTTGAAGACATGCTACGAGCATGTGTTATTGATTTCGGAAACAGTTGGGTTCGACATCTACCGTTAGCAGAATTTTCCTACAACAACAGCTACCATTCAAGCATTGAGATGGCGCCGTTTGAAGCACTTTATGGTAGAAAGTGCAGGTCTCCGATTTGTTGGAGTGAAGTGGGGGATAGACAGATTACGGGTCCGGAGATTATACAAGAAACTACCGAGAAGATCATCCAAATTCAACAACGGTTGAAAACCGCCCAAAGTCGACAAAAGAGCTACGCTGACATTAAAAGAAAAGATATAGAATTTGAAATTGGAGAGATGGTCATGCTTAAAGTTGCACCTTGGAAAGGCGTTGTTCGATTTGGTAAACGAGGGAAATTAAATCCAAGGTATATTGGACCATTCAAGATTATTGATCGTGTCGGACCAGTAGCTTACCGACTTGAGTTACCTCAACAACTCGCGGCTGTACATAACACTTTCCACGTCTCGAATTTGAAGAAATGTTTTGCTAAAGAAGATCTCACTATTCCGTTAGATGAAATCCAAATCAACGAAAAACTTCAATTCATCGAAGAACCCGTCGAAATAATGGATCGTGAGGTTAAAAGACTTAAGCAAAACAAGATACCAATTGTTAAGGTTCGATGGAATGCTCGTAGAGGACCCGAGTTCACCTGGGAGCGTGAAGATCAGATGAAGAAGAAATACCCGCATCTATTTCCAGAAGATTCGTCAACACCTTCAACAGCTTAAAATTTCGGGACGAAATTTATTTAACGGGTAGGTACTGTAGTGACCCAAACTTTTCCATGTTTATATATATTAATTGAGATTGATATTTACATGATTAAATGTTTCCAACATGTTAAGCAATCAAACTTGTTAAGACTTGATTAATTGAAATATGTTTCATATAGACAATTGACCACCCAAGTTGACCGGTGATTCACGAACGTTAAAACTTGTAAAAACTATATGATGACATATATATGGATATATATATATTTAACATGATACTATGATAAGTAAACATATCATTAAGTATATTAACAATGAACTACATATGTAAAAACAAGACTACTAACTTAATGATTTTGAAACGAGACATATATGTAACGATTATCGTTGTAACGACATTTAATGTATATATATCATATTAAGAGATATTCGTACATCATAATATCATGATAATATAATAATTTAAAATCTCTTTTGATATTATAAACATTGGGTTAACAACATTTAACAAGATCGTTAACCTAAAGGTTTCAAAACAACATTTACATGTAACGACTAACGATGACTTAACGACTCAGTTAAAATGTATATACATGTAGTGTTTTAATATGTATTCATACACTTTTGAAAGACTTCAAGACACTTATCAAAATACTTCTACTTAACAAAAATGCTTACATTTACATCCTCGTTCAGTTTCATCAACAATTCTACTCGTATACACCCGTATTCGTACTCGTACAATACACAGCTTTTAGATGTATGTACTATTGGTATATACACTCCAATGATCAGCTCTTAGCAGCCCATGTGAGTCACCTAACACATGTGGGAACCATCATTTGGCAACTAGCATGAAATATCTCATAAAATTACAAAAATATGAGTAATCATTCATGACTTATTTACATGAAAACAAAATTACATATCCTTTATATCCAATCCATACACCAACGACCAAAAACACCTACAAACACTTTCATTCTTCAATTTTCTTCATCTAATTGATCTCTCTCAAGTTCTATCTTCAAGTTATAAGTGTTCTTCATAAATTTCAAAAGTTCTAGTTTCATAAAATCAAGAATACTTTCAAGATTGCTAGCTCACTTCCAATCTTGTAAGGTGATCATCCAACCTCAAGAAATCTTTGTTTCTTACAGTAGGTTATCATTCTAATACAAGGTAATAATCATATTCAAACTTTGGTTCAATTTCTATAACTATAACAATCTTATTTCAAGTGATGATCTTACTTGAACTTGTTTTCGTGTCATGATTTTGCTTCAAGAACTTTGAGCCATCCAAGGATCCATTGAAGCTAGATCCATTTTTCTCTTTTCCAGTAGGTTCATCCAAGGAACTTAAGGTAGTAATGATGTTCATAACATCATTCGATTCATACATATAAAGCTATCTTATTCGAAGGTTTAAACTTGTAATCACTAGAACATAGTTTAGTTAATTCTAAACTTGTTCGCAAACAAAAGTTAATCCTTCTAACTTGACTTTTAAAATCAACTAAACACATGTTCTATATCTATATTATATGCTAACTTAATGATTTAAAACCTGGAAACACGAAAAATACCGTAAAACCGGATTTACGCCGTCGTAGTAACACCGCGGGCTGTTTTGGGTTAGTTAATTAAAAACTATGATAAACTTTGATTTAAAAGTTGTTATTCTGAGAAAATGATTTTTATTATGAACATGAAACTATATCCAAAAATTATGGTTAAACTCAAAGTGGAAGTATGTTTTCTAAAATGGTCATCTAGACGTCGTTCTTTCGACTGAAATGACTACCTTTACAAAAACGACTTGTAACTTATTTTTCCGACTATAAACCTATACTTTTTATATTTAGATTCATAAAATAGAGTTCAATATGAAACCATAGCAATTTGATTCACTCAAAACGGATTTAAAATGAAGAAGTTATGGGTAAAACAAGATTGGATAATTTTTCTCATTTTAGCTACGTGAAAATTGGTAACAAATCTATTCCAACCATAACTTAATCAACTTGTATTGTATATTATGTAATCTTGAGATACCATAGACACGTATACAATGTTTCGACCTATCATGTCGACACATCTATATATATTTCGGAACAACCATAGACACTCTATATGTGAATATTGGAGTTAGCTATACAGGGTTGAGGTTGATTCCAAAATATATATAGTTTGAGTTGTGATCAATACTGAGATACGTATACACTGGGTCGTGGATTGATTCAAGATAATATTTATCGATTTATTTCTGTACATCTAACTGTGGACAACTAGTTGTAGGTTACTAACGAGGACAGCTGACTTAATAAACTTAAAACATCAAAATATATTAAAAGTGTTGTAAATATATTTTGAACATACTTTGATATATATGTATATATTGTTATAGGTTCGTGAATCAACCAGTGGCCAAGTCTTACTTCCCGACGAAGTAAAAATCTGTGAAAGTGAGTTATAGTCCCACTTTTAAAATCTAATATTTTTGGGATGAGAATACATGCAGGTTTTATAAATGATTTACAAAATAGACACAAGTACGTGAAACTACATTCTATGGTTGAATTATCGAAATCGAATATGCCCCTTTTTATTAAGTCTGGTAATCTGAGAATTAGGGAACAGACACCCTAATTGACGCGAATCCTAAAGATAGATCTATTGGGCCTAACAAACCCCATCCAAAGTACCGGATGCTTTAGTACTTCGAAATTTATATCATATCCGAAGGGTGTCCCGGAATGATGGGGATATTCTTATATATGCATCTTGTTAATGTCGGTTACCAGGTGTTCACCATATGAATGATTTTTATCTCTATGTATGGGATGTGTATTGAAATATGAAATCTTGTGGTCTATTATTATGATTTGATATATATAGGTTAAACCTATAACTCACCAACATTTTTGTTGACGTTTTAAGCATGTTTATTCTCAGGTGATTATTAAGAGCTTCCGCTGTCGCATACTTAAATAAGGACGAGATTTGGAGTCCATGCTTGTATGATATTGTGTAAAAACTGCATTCAAGAAACTTATTTTGTTGTAACATATTTGTATTGTAAACCATTATGTAATGGTCGTGTGTAAACAGGATATTTTAGATTATCATTATTTGATAATCTACTTAAAGCTTTTTAAACCTTTATTGATGAAATAAAGGTTATGGTTTGTTTTAAAATGAATGCAGTCTTTGAAAAACGTCTCATATAGAGGTCAAAACCTCGCAACGAAATCAATTAATATGGAACGTTTTTAATCAATAAGAACGGGACATTTCAAAATTTAAGCATGACCATCTCTCTAATTTCAAATTCTATATCTTTTCTTTTAATGTCAGCGTAGCTCTTTTGTCGACTTTGGGCGGTTTTCAACCGTTGTTGAATTTGGATGATCTTCTCGGTAGTTTCTTGTATAATCTCCGGACCCGTAATCTGTCTATCCCCCACTTCACTCCAACAAATCGGAGACCTGCACTTTCTACCATAAAGTCCTTCAAATGGCGCCATCTCAATGCTTGAATGGTAGCTGTTGTTGTAGGAAAATTCTGCTAACGGTAGATGTCGATCCCAACTGTTTCCGAAATCAATAACACATGCTTGTAGCATGTCTTCAAGCGTTTATATCGTCCTTTCGCTCTGTCCATCAGTTTGTGGATGATAGGCAGTACTCATGTCTAGACGAGTTCCTAATGCTTGCTGTAATGTCTGCTAGAATCTTGAAATAAATCTGCCATCCCTATCAGAGATAATAGAGATTGGTATTCCATGTCTGGAGATGACTTCCTTCAAATACAGTCGTGCTAACTTCTCCATCTTGTCATCTTCTCTTATTGGCAGGAAGTGTGCTGATTTGGTTAGACGATCAACTATTACCCAAATAGTATCAAAACCACTTGCAGTCCTTGGCAATTTAGTGATGAAATCCATGGTAATGTTTTCCCATTTCCATTCTGGGATTTCGGGTTGTTGAAGTAGACCTGATGGTTTCTGATGCTCAGCTTTGACCTTAGAACACGTCAAACATTCTCCTACGTATTTAGCAACATCGGCTTTCATACCCGGCCACCAAAAATGTTTCTTGAGATCCTTGTACATCTTCCCCATTCCAGGATGTATTGAGTATCTGGTTTTATGAGCTTCTCTAAGTACCATTTCTCTCATATCTCCAAATTTTGGTACCCAAATCCTTTCAGCCCTATACCGGGTTCCGTCTTCCAAAATATTAAGATGCTTCTCCGATCCTTTGGGTATTTCATCCTTTAAATTTCCCTCTTTTAAAACTCCTTGTTGCGCCTCCTTTATTTGAGTATTAAGGTTATTATGAATCATTATATTCATAGATTTTACTCGAATGGGTTCTCTGTCCTTCCTGCTCAAGGCATCGGCTACCACATTTGCCTTCCCCGGGTGGTAACGAATCTCAAAGTCGTAATCATTCAATAATTCAATCCACCTACGCTGCCTCATATTCAGTTGTTTCTGATTAAATATGTGTTGAAGACTTTTGTGGTCGGTATATATAATACTTTTGACCCCATATAAGTAGTGCCTCCAAGTCTTTAATGCAAAAACAACTGCGCCAAATTCCAAATCATGCATCGTATAATTTTGTTCGTGAATCTTCAATTGTCTAGACGCATAAGCAATCACCTTCATTCATTGCATTAATACACAACCGAGACCTTGCTTTGATGCGTCACAATAAATCACAAAATCATCATTCCCTTCAGGCAATGACAATATAGGTGCCGTAGTTAGCTTTTTCTTCAATAACTGAAACGCTTTTTCTTGTTCATCATTCCATTCAAATTTCTTCCCTTTATGCGTTAATGCAGTCAAGGGTTTTGCTATTCTGGAAAAGTCTTAGATGAACCTTCTGTAGTAACCAGCTAGTCCTAAAAACTGGCGTATGTGTTTCGGAGTTTTCGAGGTTTCCCACTTTTCAACAGTTTCTATCTTTGCCGGATCCACCTTAATACCTTCTTTGTTCACTATGTGACCGAGGAATTGAACTTCTTCCAACCAAAATGCACACTTTGAAAACTTAGCGTACAATTCTTCCTTCTTCAATACTTCTAACACCTTTCTCAAATGTTCACCGTGTTCTTGGTCATTCTTTGAGTAAATAAGTATGTCATCAATGAAAACAATGACAAACTTGTCAAGGTATGGCCCACACACTCGGTTCATAAGGTCCATGAACACAGCTGGTGCATTAGTTAAACCAAACGGCATGACCATAAACTCGTAATGACCGAAACGTGTTCTGAAAGCAGTCTTTGGAATATCATCTTCTTTCACCCGCATTTGATGATACCCGGAACGTAAGTCAATCTTTGAATAAACAGACGAGCCTTGTAGTTGATCAAATAAGTCGTCGATTCTCGGTAGTGGGTAGCGGTTCTTGATGGTAAGTTTGTTCAACTCTCGGTAGTCGATACACAACCTGAATGTACCATCTTTCTTCTAGACAAATAAAACAGGAGCTCCCCACGGTGATGTGCTTGGTCGAATGAAACCACGCTTTAAAAGTTCTTGTAATTGGCTTTGCAGTTCTTTCATCTCGCTGGGTGCGAGTCTGTAAGGAGCACGAGCTATTGGTGCAGCTCCTGGTACAAGATCTATTTGAAATTCAACGGATCGATGTGGGGGTAATCCCGGTAATTCTTTCGGAAATACATCGGGAAATTCTTTTGCAATGGGAACATCATTGATGCTCTTTTCTTCAGTTTGTACTTTCTCGACGTGTGCTAGAACAGCATAGCAACCTTTTCTTATTAGTTTTTGTGCCTTCAAATTACTAATAAGATGTAGCTTCGTATTGCCCTTTTCTCCGTACACCATTAATGGTTTTCCTTTTTTTCGTATAATGCGAATTGCATTTTTGTAACAAATGATCTCTGCTTTCACTTCTTTCAACCAGTCCATACCGATTATCACATCAAAACTCCCTAACTCTACTGGTATCAAATCAATCTTAAATGTTTCGCTAACCAGTTTAATTTCTCGATTCCGACATATATTATCTGCTGAAATTAATTTACCATTTGCTAATTCGAGTAAAAATTTACTATTCAAAGGCGTCAATGGACAACTTAATTTAGCACAAAAATCTCTACTCATATAGCTTCTATCCGCACCCGAATCAAATAAAACGTAAGCAGGTTTATTGTCAATAAGAAACGTACCCGTAACAAGCTCCGGGTCTTCCTGTGCCTCTGCCGCATTAATATTGAAAACTCTTCCGCGGCCTTGTCCATTTGTGTTCTCCTGGTTCGGGCAATTTCTAATGATGTGGCCCGGTTTTCCACATTTATAACAAACTACATTGGCATAACTTGCTCCGACACTACTTGCTCCGCCATTACTCGTTCCGACACCATTTGTTCCTTTCGTTCTATTAACCCCTGGTCCGTAGACCTCACACTTCGCCGCGCTATGACCATTTCTTTTACACTTGTTGCAAAATTTGGTGCAGAACCCCGAGTGATACTTTTCACACCTTTGGCATAGCTGCTTCTGATTGTTGTTGTTGTTGCGATTATTATTGTTGTTGGGATGATTGTTGTAGTTGCTGTTGTTGTTGTTGTTGTTGTTGTTGTTGTTGTTGTTGGGCCGTTTGTTGTAGTTGCGATTGATGTTGCGATTGTTGGAATAATTGTTGCGATTATTGTTGTAATTGCTGCTGTTGTTGTATTGGTGATTCTTATCACCGTTTTCCTCCCACTTTCTTTTGACTTGCTTCACATTGGCCTCTTCAGCAGTCTGTTCTTTAATCCTTTCTTCAATCTGGTTCACTAGTTTGTGAGCCATTCTACATGCCTGTTGTACGGAGGCGGGCTCGTGTGAACTTATATCTTCTTGGATTCGTTCCGGTAATCCTTTCACAAACGCGTCGATCTTCTCTTCCTCATCTTCGAATGCTCCCGGACACAATAGGCACAATTCTGTGAATCGTCTTTCATACGTGGTAATATCAAATCCTTGGGTTCGTAACCCTCTAAGTTCTGTCTTGAGCTTATTGACCTCGGTTCTGGGACGGTATTTCTTGTTCATCAAGTGCTTGAATGCTGACCACGGTAGTGCGTACGCATCGTCTTGTCCCACTTTCTCTAGATAGGTATTCCACCATGTTAACGCAGAACCTGTGAAGGTATGCGTAGCGTACTTCACTTTGTCCTCTTCAGTACACTTACTTATGGCAAACACCGATTCGACCTTCTCGGTCCACCGTTTCAATCTGATCGGTCCTTCGGTTCCATCAAATTCCAAAGGTTTGCAGGCAGTGAATTCTTTGTAGGTGCATCCTACACGATTTCCTGTACTGCTAGATCCAAGGTTATTGTTGGTATGTAGCGCAGCCTGTACTGCGGCTATGTTTGAAGCTAGAAAAGTACGGAATTCCTCTTCATTCATATTCACGGTGTGTCGAGTAGTCGGTGCCATTTCCTTCAAAATAGTCAAATGGAACAAGTTAATCATACAGAATATTAAGAGTAGTTAATAGTATTTCGTAGCATAATATGAACTCATTTATAAAAGCTTTTTCTTCATATTAGCGTTTTATAAGTTTAAATTCGGGTAGTACCTACCCGTTAAGTTCATACTTAGTAGCTAATATACAATTCAACTACTACAATTCTATATGAAAAACTGATTATAATAATATTTCGCGTTCAAACTTTTACATAATATTTTACAAACTTACAATACCGCTTATTTTACATATAGCATGAAATATAGCACACAATAAATTTGATACAAGATGGTTGTGAAGATAATTCTAGCTAGTACACAAGTCGTTCAACAAAGGCAATAAAGACACATAATTCATACGTCCAGAAACAAGTCATGCATTCTGGTTTTACTAGGATTACTTCCCATCCTTGGTCTTGTGGAACATAACCGTTATGGCCGTTGATAAGACAGCGTGTTGTAACGTCGTCAAAGGGACGAGGGTTACGTAATGTCCAACAGTCCCGTAACAATCTAAAAACCTCATTTCTTACCCCAATTACCGACTCCGTCACTTGTGGGAACGTTTTGTTTAATAGTTGTAGCCCGATGTTCTTATTCTCACTTTGGTGAGAAGCGAACATTACTAATCCGTAAGCATAACATGCTTCTTTATGTTGCATGTTAGCAGCTTTTTCTAAATCACGAAGTCCAATATTCGGATATATTGAGTCAAAATAATTTCTTAACCCATTGCGTAAAATAGCATTTGGGTTCCCCGCAATATATGCGTCAAAGTAAACACATCGTAACTTATGGATTTCCCAATGTGATATCCCCCATCTTTCGAATGAAAGTCTTTTATAAACCAAGGCATTCTTGGAACGTTCTTCGAATGTCTTACAAACTGATCTCGCCTTAAATAGTTGTGCACCGACTCTAGACAAGATTTCATCAATCATGTCTCCGGGTAGGTCTCTTAAAATATTGGGTTGTCTATCCATTTTGTGTTTTTATACTGTAAAATAGACAAGAGTTAGATTCATAAAAAAAATACTTATTAATACAAGCAATTTTTACATATATCAAAAAGCATAAGCACACTATATTACATATATTACACCACACGAATACAACTATCTTATTCCGACTCGCTTGTTTCTTCTTCTTCGGTTTTGGTTCGTTTTGCCAAGTTTCTAGGGATATATGATGTTCCCCTAATACGAGCCATAATTTTCCACATTGGTTTAGAAAAACCTGGTGGTTTAGAGGTTCCCGGGTCATTGTTACAACTTAAGGACTTCGGGGGTTGACGATACATATAAAGTTCATCGGGGTTGGAATTAGATTTCTCTATTTTTATGCCCTTTCCCTTATTATTTTCTTTTGACTTTTTAACTTCAGTTGGGGTAATTTCTATAACATCATCGGAATTCTCGTCGGAATCCGATTCATCGGAGAATTGGTAATCCTCCCAATATTTTGCTTCCTTGGCGGAAACACCATTGACCATAATTAACCTTGGTCGGTTGGTTGAGGATTTTCTTTTACTTAACCATTTTATTATTTCCCCCACCGGTTCTATTTCTTCATCTGGTTCCGATTCTTCTTCCGGTTCCGATTCTTCTTCCGGTTCCGACTCTTCTTCCGGTTCCTCTTCGGGAACTTGTGAATCAGTCCACGAATCATTCCAATTTACATTTGACTCTTCATTATTATTAGGTGAGTCAGTGGGACTTGTTCTAGAGGTAGACATCTATCACATAATATCAAACGCGTTAAGAGATTAATATATCACATAATATTCACATGTTAAAAATATATAGTTTCCAACAAAATTTGTTAAGCAATCATTTTTCAAGTAAACACAGTCGAAGTCCAGACTCACTAATGCATCCTAACAAACTCGATAAGACACACTAATGCAAAATTCTGGTTCTCTAAGACCAACGCTCGGATACCAACTGAAATGTCCCGTTCTTATTGATTAAAAACGTTCCATATTAATTGATTTCGTTGCGAGGTTTTGACCTCTATATGAGACGTTTTTCAAAGACTGCATTCATTTTAAAACAAACCATAACCTTTATTTCATCAATAAAGGTTTAAAAAGCTTTACGTAGATTATCAAATAATGATAATCTAAAATATCCTGTTTACACACGACCATTACATAATGGTTTACAATACAAATATGTTACAACAAAATAAGTTTCTTGAATGCAGTTTTTACACAATATCATACAAGCATGGACTCCAAATCTCGTCCTTATTTAAGTATGCGACAGCGGAAGCTCTTAATAATCACCTGAGAATAAACATGCTTAAAACGTCAACAAAAATGTTGGTGAGTTATAGGTTTAACCTATATATATCAAATCATAATAATAGCCCACAAGATTTCATATTTCTATACACATCCCATACATAGAGATAAAAATCATTCATATGGTGAACACCTGGTAACCGACATTAACAAGATGCATATATAAGAATATCCCCATCATTCCGGGACACCCTTCGGATATGATATAAATTTCGAAGTACTAAAGCATCCAGTACTTTGGATGGGGCTTGTTGGGCCCAATAGATCTATCTTTAGGATTCGCGTCAATTAGGGTGTCTGTTCCCTAATTCTTAGATTACCAGACTTAATAAAAAGGGGCATATTCGATTTTGATAATTCAACCATAGAATGTAGTTTCACGTACTTGTGTCTATTTTGTAAATCATTTATAAAACCTGCATGTATTCTCATCCCAAAAATATTAGATTTTAAAAGTGGGACTATAACTCACTTTCACAGATTTTTACTTCGTCGGGAAGTAAGACTTGGCCACTGGTTGATTCACGAACCTATAACGATATATACATATATATCAAAGTATGTTCAAAATATATTTACAACACTTTTAATATATTTTGATGTTTTAAGTTTATTAAGTCAGCTGTCCTCGTTAGTAACCTACAACTAGTTGTCCACAGTTAGATGTACAGAAATAAATCGATAAATATTATCTTGAATCAATCCACGACCCAGTGTATACGTATCTCAGTATTGATCACAACTCAAACTATATATATTTTGGAATCAACCTCAACCCTGTATAGCTAACTCCAACATTCACATATAGAGTGTCTATGGTTGTTCCGAAATATATATAGATGTGTCGACATGATAGGTCGAAACATTGTATACGTGTCTATGGTATCTCAAGATTACATAATATACAATACAAGTTCATTAAGTTATAGTTGGAATAGATTTGTTACCAATTTTCACGTAGCTAAAATGAGAAAAATTATCCAATCTTGTTTTACCCATAACTTCTTCATTTTAAATCCGTTTTGAGTGAATCAAATTGCTATGGTTTCATATTGAACTCTATTTTATGAATATAAACAGAAAAAGTATAGGTTTATAGTTGGAAAAATAAGTTACAAGTCATTTTTGTAAAGGTAGTCATTTCAGTCGAAAGAACGACTTCTAGATGACCATTTTAGAAAACATACTTCCACTTTGAGTTTAACCATAATTTTTGGATATAGTTTCATGTTCATAATAAAAATCATTTTCTCAGAATAACAACTTTTAAATCAAAGTTTATCATAGTTTTTAATTAACTAACCCAAAACAGCCCGCGGTGTTACTACGACGGTGTAAATCCGATTTTACGGTATTTTTCGTGTTTCCAGGTTTTAAATCATTAAGTTAGCATATCATATAGATATAGAACATGTGTTTAGTTGATTTTAAAAGTCAAGTTAGAAGGATTAACTTTTGTTTGCGAACAAGTTTAGAATTAACTAAACTTTGTTCTAGTGATTACAAGTTTAAACCTTCGAATAAGATAGCTTTATATGTATGAATCGAATGATGTTATGAACATCATTACTACCTTAAGTTCCTTGGATAAACCTACTGGAAAAGAGAAAAATGGATCTAGCTTCAACGGATCCTTGGATGGCTCGACGTTCTTGAAGCAGAATCATGACACGAAAACAAGTTCAAGTAAGATCATCACTTGAAATAAGATTGTTATAGTTATAGAAATTGAACCAAAGTTTGAATATGATTATTACCTTGTATTAGAATGATAACCTACTGTAAGAAACAAAGATTTCTTGAGGTTGGATGATCACCTTACAAGATTGGAAGTGAGCTAGCAAACTTGAAAGTATTCTTGATTTTATGTAACTAGAACTTGTAGAATATATGAAGAACACTTAGAACTTGAAGATAGAACTTGAGAGAGATCAATTAGATGAATAAAATTGAAGAATGAAAGTGTTTTTATTTGTTTTTGGTCGTTGGTGTATGGATTAGATATAAAGGATATGTAATTTTGTTTTCATGTAAATAAGTCATGAATGATTACTCATATTTTTGTAATTTTATGAGATATTTCATGCTAGTTGCCAAATGATGGTTCCCACATGTGTTAGGTGACTCACATGGGCTGCTAAGAGCTGATCATTGGAGTGTATATACCAATAGTACATACATCTAAAAGCTGTGTATTGTACGAGTACGAATACGGGTGCATACGAGTAGAATTGTTGATGAAACTGAACGAGGATGTAATTGTAAGCATTTTTGTTAAGTAGAAGTATTTTGATAAGTGTATTGAAGTCTTTCAAAAGTGTATAAATACATATTAAAACACTACATGTATATACATTTTAACTGAGTCGTTAAGTCATCGTTAGTCGTTACATGTAAGTGTTGTTTTGAAACCTTTAGGTTAACGATCTTGTTAAATGTTGTTAACCCAATGTTTATAATATCAAATGAAATTTTAAATTATTATATTATCATGATATTATCATGTATGAATATCTCTTAATATGATATATATCCATTAAATGTCTTTACAACGATACTCGTTACATATATGTCTCGTTTAAAAATCATTAAGTTAGTAGTCTTGTTTTTACATATGTAGTTCATTGTTAATATACTTAATGATATGTTTACTTATCATAGTATCATGTTAAATATATATATATCCATATATATGTCATCATATAGTTTTTACAAGTTTTAACGTTCGTGAATCACCGGTCAACTTGGGTGGTCAATTGTCTATATGAAACATATTTCAATTAATCAAGTCTTAACAAGTTTGATTGCTTAACATATTGGAAACATTTAATCATGTAAATATCAATCTCAATTAATATATATAAACATGGAAAAGTTCGGGTCACTACAACCTCTTTGCATTAGAACACACCCGAGTCCATTTAGCGAAGCATCACAATAAACCGTCATGTCTTCCACATCTTCCGGCAACACCAACACCGGAGCTTGACACAACTTCTCTTTTAACAATTGAAAAGCAATCTCTTGCTCATTCTCCCAAATAAATCTCGCGTTCTTCCTTGTTAATTTCGTCAACGAAGAACCGATCTTAGAAAAATCTTGGATAAACCGACGATAATAACCGGCCAATCCGAGAAAACTCCGGACCTTCGCAGGCGTAGTCGGTTGTCTCCAACTCTTCACCGTCTCTATCTGTAACGACCCTAATTTTTTTCGATCGTTTTATACATATGAGATTAATATTTACATAAATTAAACATTACTAACATGATAAGCAATCCAAATTGTTGAGTCTTGTGTGTTTGAAAAGAGTTTTACACAACGTTTGACCGTCCAATTTGACCGATGATATCACGAACTATATAACATACGATAATTATACGATTGTGTACATATACGTATTTATACATATTTAACATGATCTAAGGATGGTTTAACATATCATTGTGTACTAATAACAATGAGTTATAAGTATACTTTGAGACTACTAACTTAAATTTTCAAAACGATAACTATATGTAACGTTCTTTGACATATATACCTATAACTTATAATGCTTATACAAGTATCGTATAAATATGTATTTAATCACTTTTAAAGGGCTTATATACATAAAAAATATAAGTATATTTACAAAAGATAGCTATATTTGAATTCTCGTTCCGTTTCCTCAAGATTTCTACACGTATACCTAGGGTATATGTAACCGTATTGTACGCAACTTCTAGATGTATATACTATTGGTATATACACATCAATTATCATCCTTAGCAGCCTTAAATGATTAAGGAATATGTGGAACCAACCATTTGTCAAGTAGCATGAATTATTTAGCAAGAAAACAAAATTAGGAATCTTTTCTTTCTTTATAAACTAAAAATGTTTTTATGCATGAACACCATTTCTTCATTCCATTTTCTCATACTTACACTCCCATTTCTCTCTCAAAACACTCCTAACTTCATACTTGATCATCTCCAAGCATTTTTCCCATCATTTAGCTTCAATTACAAGCTTTAATCATCATAAAAACAACCTAGAATCAAGAAGTTGCAATATTACTTCCAATCTTTCAATCCAACTTCACCACTCTTTAGGATCAAGAGTTTACTTCCTTTCCAGTAGCTTTATCCAAGTAACTTGAGGTAGTAACCTTATTCATAATCTTATTCGATTCATATTCATATAGCTATCTTATTTTGAGTTACAAATTATAATAACAAGAACATAGTTTGAATGATTTCAAACTTGTTCGCAAACTAAATAGATCCTTCTAACTTGACCTTTAAAACACTTCAATACCTGTAATATATCATAATGATATGCTAACTTAACAAGATACAACTTAATTTTACAAAGAACACCTTAAAACTGAATTTACGTCGTCGGAGTGCAACCGGGGGCTGTTTTGGGTTGGATAATTAAAAACCATCTTAAATTTTGAATTGGCAGTTTATATTCAGGAAAAATGATATTTCTTATGAATATGTTAATATATAAAAATCTCATGGTGTAACTCAAAGTGTAATTATTTTTGTAAAAATGATCATCTAGATGTTGTTTTTACGACGGAAATGATCACTTTCATAAGATTCACCAAAGTTTGACCTATAACCTATGATTTTGAATACAAACTAAGGTATTTACTGTTCATATTCATAAATAATGGCTCGATCCAAGGAAGTGGCAAGTTGAACCAACAAAAACGGAGTTGTATTGAAGAAACTCCGGCTAAAAAAAAATTGGGTATCCGAAGCTAGTTTAGCTACGAAATTAATTGGAGTAAAACTAAACTAATCATATCTTTGCTAACTAATATGATATTTTATATATATTTACTTATGATTTGATTTTATATATTTCAGGACCACCCGTAAACAACACAAGAGGATTAATTATAAGACCTCATGATTGTACGCAACACGTCATTTGACAACACGGTACTTTATGTAAGCAACACGTCATTTGACAACACGGTACTATGGGTCGAGATTAATTCCGATCAATACGAATACGATGGGGTCTTTATTTATTTTATTGAACAACTAATTGTGCACTACTAATATCGGACTGCTAACTACGGACTATTAGATATTAAAAGTATTATAAGTATACATGTAACGATTATTTGAAAAGAAAATATGTTGATATATTATATATGGTTAGGTTAGTGATATCTATCAGAGACCAGGTCGTGTTATATATCTTCAAGGCAAAAGTGAGTATATAGTCCCACTATTAAACTCTAAATATTTCGGGATGAGAATATATGCATTTTATGATTTACGTTATGGACACAAGTGATAAAAAAATATATTCTACGTTGAGTTGTACCACTGGCATAATTCCCTGTAACTTGGTAACTATTATTTACATGTGGTATTGTAAACGCGAATCCTGTTGATAGATCTATCGGGCCTGACAACCCCAACCGGACTGGACGACCAGTATTCAACGGTTGCACAGTACTTCGTTTCGGTGACTACACTTGGTACAGTGTAGTGAGATTTCATAATAAAGGGAATATGCGACGTTGATTAAATGTTAAGTATGGTTTTCAAGTGCTCAACCACTTAGAATATTTTTATTAAAACGTTTATGTATATGAAATCTTGTGGTCTATATTTATAACGCTGCTAGATTTAAACCTATATCTCACCAATTTTATGTTTACGTTTTAAGCATGTTTATTCTCAGGTGATAAATAAAAGCTTCCGCTGTATTATGCCGAATTTAAGCAAGATTTGGAGTATGCATATTTGTGTCAAAAATAAAACTGCATACCAAAAGATTTGTAATGTAAAATGTGTTGGAAATTGTATTGTTATTATCAAATGTAAAGTTTGTAAGACTAAGATTATCGCTAAACGATAATCATTATTATGTTGTTTAAGCCTTTGGTTATAATAAAGGTTATGGTTTGTATCATAAAAACGTATGCAGATTTTGAAAAATGTCACATATAGAGGTCAATACCTCGCAATGACACCAATAAGTACGTAACGTTTATAATCGATATGAACGGGACGCTTCAGGTGGTATCAGAGCGTTGGTCTTAGAGAACCAGAAAATTTGCATTAGTGTGTCTTATCGAGTTTCTTAGGATGCATTAGTGAGTCTGAACTTTGACCGTGTTTGATTTCGAAAACTATTGCTTATCCTTGTTGGTTAAAAATTAATATGTAAATATTATGTGGTACTAACGTACTAGTTGTTGTGTGATAGATGTCTGGTTCAAAATTTGTTATCACGTTCAGCGACTCCGAACCAGAATCCTCAGATAGTGTTCCAGTCATTAACCTATCCGATGATGAAAACGACACCTTTGGGAAAGACTCACAATTTACAGATGAATCAATTGAAGAGGAACCGGAAAGTGATCATGAGGAGGAAGAAATACAGGAGTTTAGTGAGGATGTTATGGCACCAACTCTACCAGACACTACCACCCCTATTCCCGCTATTCCTATTAGTTCTATCCCAACATCCAGTTCATCGGCCCCTCAGCCAAAACGCATGGAGATAGTCAGGATAAGCGGTAAGCATTTTTTTTGAACACAAACGTTTTGGGTTAAATGATGCGCTGTTGTTTTAAACCATGAGATCATATAACGTGTTGTATAATATTACTAGTGTGGTTTGCTTAATGTTTGATATAAGATAAGCATATGTAAAAATTAGTGAAGTGTGAAATGCAATAATTTTCCATGGTGGAGTATTATTTGGATGGTAGTAATTAATTTCTGTACTAAGCTATTAAGTATGAACTTTAACGGGTAGGTACTACCCTAGATATAATTATAAAATGCTAATAAGAAGAAAATGCTTTTATAATAATAACTGGTTCATATTATTAATAAGCTACGATGTACTGTAAATATACACTACATCTATAATACTCCATTTGAATAATTTTTTTTTTTTCATTCTTATTGAAGAATATGGGGCGATTGAACCGAATGACGGAACAAGAAATCGAGGAACTCATCAATCAGTGAGTGAATGACAGAATGTTATGGGTCGAGGCTACAAGAGGTGTTGCAGTTAACCCCAATCCTCGTGTGGGATGCACCTACAAAACTTTAACCCGGTGGATCGAAAAGATTGAGTCTGTGTTTAAAATCAGTGGTTGTATTGAGAAGGACATGACCAAGTATTCATCGTGCACCTTACAAGATAGTGCACTCACGTGGTGGAAAAACTATTTGAAGGTCGTAGGAGGAGATGTAGCTTATGATACTCCATGGGAAGAATTCAAAATAATGCTAATCAATGAGTATTGTCAAAGGAACGAGGTTAGGAAGTTGGAAGCTGAATTACGAAGCCTGAAAGTTGTTGGTACTGAACTCACCAACTACAATCAGCGATTCATGGAATTAGCTTTGCTATGTCCCGAATTGGTACCAACCGAAGAATGGAAGATAGAACTGTACAAAGATGGTTTGCCTAAAAATGTCAAGGTAAATATTACAGCATCGAAACCCAAGACTATTCATGAAGCCATCACCATGGCAAACGAGTTGATGGACCAGATTATTCAGGATAAGATCATCGATGTCAAGACATCAGAAAACAAAAGAAAGTGTGATGGTAATCATCAACAATCCAACAAGAAACAAGAAACCACGCAAGGTGTGGGTAGTGGTTCAAGCTCAGGTTACAAAGGACGAAATCCTTTATGTAACAGATGACACAAATATCACTCTGGTTATTGTAATGTGGTGTGCGATAATTGTAATCGAAGGGGTCATCTTGCTGAAGATTGTAATATTCCCGTTACAAATATAAATGGCACCAAGACTCCTGCCACCAATGCAAATAGAACTGCCTTGGCCACTGTTACTTGTTATGGGTGTGGGAAACAGGGTCATTATAAGAGCTAGTGCCCGAATCCAGAGAAGAATAACGGATCTGCACGTGGAAGAGCATTTATTATTAATGCTAGAGAGGTGTGTGAAGACCCGGAGCTTGTTACGGGTACGTTTACCATTAATAACTTATCAGCATCTATTATATTTGATACTGGTGCCGATAGAAGTTATATGTATAGAGACTTTTACGCTAAATTGAATTGTTCATCATTACCTCTAGATGCTAAGTACATGATTGAGTTAGCTAATGGTAAACTACTTAAAGCCGATATTGTAAAATAAATCTAGCCGGAGAAACGTTTAAAATTGATTTGATACCCGTAGAATTAGGAAGTTTTGATGTAATAGTCGGCATGGACTGGATGTCCAAAATAGGAGCTGAAGTTGTGTGTGCCAAGAAGGCCATTCACATTCCTCGTAAGGATAAAATGCCAGTAATGATTTATGGAGAGAAGGGTAACTCAAAGCTAAAACTCATTAGCTGTTTGAAAGCCCAAAAGTGCTTGAAGAAAGGGTGCTATGCTATCCTAGCACATGTTAATAAAGTCGAAACAAAAGAAAAAGAGAAGTGCATCAATGACGTGCCTGTGGCAAGAGATTTTCCTGAAGTCTTTCCGAAAGAGTTGCAGGGATTACCTCTATTTAGATCTGTAGAATTTCAAATAGATCTAGTACCAGGAGCTGCACCAGTGGCTCGTGCTCCATACAGACTTGCACCATCTGAGATGAAAGAGTTACAAAGCCAGTTACAAGAATTACTGGATCGTGGTTTCATTTGACCGAGCACTTCACCGTGGGGAGCTCTGATTTTATTTGTCAAGAAGAAAGATGGATCCTTCCGAATGTGTATAGATTACCGTGAATTAAATAAGTTAACTATCAAGAATCGGTATCCACTACCGAGAATTGACGACTTATTTGATCAACTGCAAGGATCATGTGTTTATTCGAATATCGACATAAGAATGGGCTATCATCAACTACGCATCAAAGAAGAAGATATTCCGAAAACTGCTTTCCGGACACGCCACGGTCATTACGAATTTTTGGTCATGCCGTTTGGATTGACGAATGCGCCAGCTGTATTCATGGACCTTATGAATCGAGTTTGTAGTCCGTATCTAGATAAGTTTGTTATCGTTTTCATTGACGATATTCTTATCTATTCCAAAAATGAGCAAGAGCATCAGCAGCATTTAAGGTTGGTATTAGAATTGTTAAGAAAAGAACAGTTATACGCCAAATTTTCTAAGTGTGCATTTTGGATGAAAGAAGTGCAATTTCTTGGCCACGTTGTTAGTAGCAAAGGAATTCAGGTTGATCCAGCTAAAATTGAGGCCATTGAAAAATGGGAGACTCCTAAGACACCAACACAAATACGTCAATTTTTGGGCTTAGCCGGTTATTATAGAAGGTTTATTCAAGATTTTTCCCGAATAGCTAAACCATTAACAGCGTTAACGCAAAAAGGGAAAAAGTACGAATGGACTTCTGAGCAGGAGAGTGCATTTCAAATACTAAAGAAGAAGTTGACTACGGCGCCTATTTTATCGTTACCTGAAGGGAACGATGATTTTGAGATATATTGTGACGCTTCGCGACAAGGTTTTAGTTGCATCCTTATGCAACGAAAGAAAGTTATTGCGTACGCATCCCGACAATTGAAGATTCACGAGCGAAATTATACGACGCCTGATCTAGAACTGGGAACAGTAGTGTTTGCATTGAAGACATGGAGACACTACTTATATGGGGTTAAATGCACTGTGTTTACCGATCATAAAGCCTTCAACAAATTTTTGATCAAAACAGCTGAACATGAGGCAACGTAGGTGGGTCGAGCTGATAAACGACTATGATTGTGAGATTTGCTATCATCCCGCGAAAGCGAATGTAGTGGCTGACGCTCTAAGAAGAAAGGAACGAGAGCCAATTCGAGTACGAGGGATGAACATAAAAATTCGCATGAATCTCAACTCAAAAATCAAAGAGGCTCAACGAGAAGCTCTTACTAAGGAAAACATAGGAAATGAAACAATGAAGAAGTATGAGAAGCAACTCATTATACGGGGAAATGGAATTCGATATTTTGCAAAATGTATATGGGTACCAAAGTTAAGTGGATTAAGGCAGTTGATATTGAACGAGGCACATAAGACAAGATACTCGATACATCCTGGAGTTGGAAAGATGTATCAAGATCTTAAGACGCATTATTGGTGGCCTAATTTAAAGTTGCAACATATGTCAGGGAATGTTTAACTTGTTCCAAAGTCAAAGCAGAACACCAGAAGCCGTCAGGGTTACTTCAACAACCAGAAATCCCAGAATGGAAGTGGGACGGTATTACCATGGATTTTATCACAAAGTTACCCAAGACTGCATGGGGTTATGACACCATTTGGGTAATAGTTGATCGTCTCACCAAATCTGCACATTTCTTGCCTATTAAGGAAACGGATAGAATGGAGAAACTATTACGATTATACATAAAGGAAATTGTTTCAAGGCATGGAATACCTATTTCCAGTATATCCGATCGTGATAGTAGATTTACATCAAAGTTCTGCAATCACTACAGGAGTCCCTGGGAACTCGTTTGGATATGAGCACCGCATATCATCCACAAACTGATGGGCAAAGCAAAAGAACAATTCAGACTCTTGAAGACATGCTCAGGGCATGTGTGATCGATTTTGGAAACGGATGGGATAAATATCTACCATTAGCAGAATTCTCGTATAATAATAGTTATCATGCGAGCATTAAAGCTGCACCATTCGAAGCACTGTATGGAAGGAAGTGTAGAACCTCTATCTGTTGGAATGAAGTAGGAGATCGACGTTTAACTGGTCCCGAGATCATACACGAAACTACTGAGAAGATAGTACAAATCAAGGAGATATTGAAAACAGCCCGTAGTCGCCAAAAGAGCTACGCCAATGTCTGAAGGAAAAAATTAGAGTTTCAGATCGGTGACATGGTTATGCTAAAGGTGTCACTTTGGAAAGGTGTAATACGTTTCGGCAAAAGGGGTAAACTGAACCCAAGGTATGTAGGCCCATTCAAGATCATCGAACGCATTGGACCGGTAGCTTATCGACTCGAGTTACCACAACAAATCGCCGGAGTACATAATACGTTTCACGTTTCAAACCTTAAGAAGTGTCTTGCAAAGGAACACCTCACCATTCCCCTTGAAGAAATCCAAGTCGACGAGAAACTACAATTCATAGAAGAACCAGTCGAAATCATGGACCGTGAAGTTAAACAGCTCAAGCAGAGCAACATACTAATCGTTAAGGTTCGTTGGAATGATCAAAGGGGTCCCGAGTTTACTTGGGAACTAGAGGATCAGATGAAACAAAAGTACCCACATTTTTTTCCCGAGAACGCAAAATAGGTACAACTTTAAAATTTCGGGACGAAATTTATTTAACGGGTAGGTACTGTAACGACCCGAATTTTTTTCGATCGTTTTATACATATGAGATTAATATTTAAATAAATTAAACATTACCAACATGATAAGCAATCCAAATTGTCGAGTCTTGTGTTTTTGAAAATAGTTCTACACAACGTTTGACCGTCCAATTTGACCGATGATATCACGAACTATATAACATACGATAATTATACGATTGTGTACATATACGTATTTATACATATTTAACATGATCTAAGGATGGTTTAACATATCATTGTGTACTAATAACAATGAGTTATAAGTATACTTTGAGACTACTAACTTAAGTTTTCAAAACGATAACTATATGTAACGTTCTTTGACATATATACCTATAACTTATAATGCTTATACAAGTATCATATAAATATGTATTTAATCACTTTTAAAGGGCTTATATACATAAAATAATATAAGTATATTTACAAAAGATAGCTATATTTGAATTCTCATTCCGTTTCCTCAAGATTTCTACACGTATACCTAGGGTATATGTAACCGTATTGTACGTAACTTCTAGATGTATATACTATTGGTATATACACATCAATTATCATCCTTAGCAGCCTTAAATGATTAAGGAACATATGGAACCAACCATTTGTCAAGTAGCATGAATTATTTAGCAAGAAAACAAAATTAGGAATCTTTTCTTTCTTTATAAACTAAAAACATTTTTATGCATGAACACCATTTCTTCATTCCATTTTCTCATACTTACACTCTCATTTCTTTTGCAAAACACTACTAACTTCATACTTGATCATCTCCAAGCATTTTCCCCATCATTTAGCTTCAATTACAAGCTTTAATCATCATAAAAACAACCTAGAATCAAGAAGTTGCAATATTACTTCCAATCTTTCAATCCAACTTCACCACTCTTTAGGATCAAGAGTTATACTTCATTTCTAGTAGCTTTATCCAAGTAACTTGAGGTAGTAACCTTATTCATAATCTATTCGATTCATATTCATATAGCTATCTTATTTTGAGTTACAAATTATAACAACAAGAACATAGTTTGAATGATTTCAAACTTGTTCGCAAACTAAATAGATCCTTCTAACTTGACTTTTAAAACACTTCAAGACCTTTAATATATCTTAATTATATGCTAACTTAATAAGATACAACTTGATTTTACAAAGAACACCTTAAAACTGAATTTACGTCGTCGGAGTGCAACCGGGGGCTGTTTTGGGTTGGATAATTAAAAACCATCTTAAACTTTGAATTGGAAGTTTATATTCTGGAAAAATGATATTTCTTATGAATATGTTAATATATAAAAATCTCATGGTGTAACTCAAAGTGTAAGTATTTTTGTAAAAATGATCATCTAGATGTTGTTTTTACGACGGAAATGATCACTTTCATAAGATTCACCAAAGTTTAACCTATAACCTGTGATTTCGAATACAAACTAAGGTATTTACTGTTCATATTCATAAATAATGGCTCGATCCAAGGAAGTGGCAAGTTGAACCAACAAAAACGGAGTTGTATTGAAGAAACTACGGCTAAAACAAAATTGGGTATCCGAAGCTAGTTTAGCTACGAAATTAATTGGAGTAAAACTAAACTAATCATATCTTTGCTAATTAATATGATATTTTATTTATATTTACTTATGATTTGATTTTATATATTTCAGGACCACCCGTGAACAACACGAGATGATTAATTATAAGACCTCATGATTGTAAGCAGAACGTCATTTGACAACACGGTACTTTATGTACGCAACATGTCATTTAACAACACAGTACCATGGGTCGAGATTAATTCTGATCAATACGAATACGATGGGGTCTTTATTTATTTTATTGAACAACTAATTGTGGACTACTAACATCACTCTGCTAACTACGGACTATTAGATATTCAAAGTATTATAAGTATACATGTAACGATTATTTGAAAAGAAAATATGTTGATATATTATATATGGTTAGGTTCGTGATATCTATCGGAGACCAGGTCGTGTTATATATCTTCAAGGCAAAAGTGAGTACATAGTCCCACTTTTAAACTCTAAATATTTCAAGATGAGAATACATGCATTTTATGATTTACGTTATGGACACAAGTGATAAAAAAATATATTCTACTTTGAGTTGTACTACTGGCATACTTCCCTGTAGCTTGGTAACTACTATTTACATGTGGTATTGTAAACGTGAATCCTGTTGATAGATCTATCGGGCCTGACAATCCCAACCGGACTGGACGACCAGTATTCAACGGTTGCACAGTGAAATGTCCCGTTCTTATTGATTAAAAACGTTCCATATTAATTGATTTCGTTGCGAGGTTTTGACCTCTATATGAGACGTTTTTCAAAGACTGCATTCATTTTAAAACAAACCATAACCTTTATTTCATCAATAAAGGTTTAAAAAGCTTTACGTAGATTATCAAATAATGATAATCTAAAATATCCTGTTTACACACGACCATTACATAATGGTTTACAATACAAATATGTTACAACAAAATAAGTTTCCTGAATGAAGTTTTTACACAATATCATACAAGCATGGACTATAAATCTCGTCCTTATTTAAGTATGCGACAGCGGAAGTTCTTAATAATCACCTGAGAATGAACATGCTTAAAACGTCAACAAAAATGTTGGTGAGTTATAGGTTTAACCTATATATATCCAATCATAATAATAGACCACAAGATTTCATATTTCAATACACATCCCATACAGAGAGATAAAAATCATTCATATGGTGAACACCTGGTAACCCACATTAACAAGATGCATATATAAGAATATCCCCATCATTCAGGGACACCCTTCGGATATGATATAAATTTCGAAGTACTAAAGCATCCGGTACTTTGGATGGGGTTTGTTAGGCCCAATAGATCTATCTTTAGGATTCACGTCAATTAGGGTGTCTGTTCCCTAATTCTTAGATTACCAGACTTAATAAAAGGGGCATATTCGATTTCGATAATTCAATCATAGAATGTAGTTTCACGTACTTGTGTCTATTTTGTAAATCATTTATAAAACCTGCATGTATTCTCATCCCAAAAATATTAGATTTTAAAAGTGGGACTATAACTCACTTTCACAGATTTTTACTTCGTCGGGAAGTAAGACTTGGCCACTGGTTGATTCACGAACCTATAACAATATATACATATATATCAAAGTATGTTCAAAATATATTTACAACGCTTTTAATATATTTTGATGTTTTAAGTTTATTAAGTCAGCTGTCCTCGTTAGTAACCTACAACTAGTTGTCCACAGTTAGATGTACAGAAATAAATCGATAAATATTATCTTGAATTAATCCACGACCCAGTGTATACGTATCTAAGTATTGATCACAACTCAAACTATATATATTTTGGAATCAACCTCAACCCTGTATAGCTAACTCCAACATTCACATATAGAGTGTCTATGGTTGTTCCGAAATATATATAGATGTGTCGACATGATAGGTCGAAATATTGTATACGTGTCTATGGTATCTCAAGATTACATAATATACAATACAAGTTGATTAAGTTATGGTTGGAATAGATTTGTTACCAATTTTCACGTAGCTAAAATGAGAAAAATTACCCAATCTTGGTTTACCAATAACTTCTTCATTTTAAATCCGTTTTGAGTGAATCAAATTGATATGGTTTCATATTGAACTCTATTTTATGAATCTAGACAGAAAAAGTATAGGTTTATAGTCAGAAAAATAAGTTACAAGTCGTTTTTGTAAAGGTAGTCATTTCAGTCGAAAGAACGACGTCTAGATGACCATTTTAGAAAACATACTTCCACTTTGAGTTTAACCATAATTTTTGGATATAGTTTCATGTTCATAATAAAAATCATTTTCTCAGAATAACAACTTTTAAATCAAAGTTTATCATAGTTTTTAATTAACTAATCCAAAACAGCCCGCGGTGTTACTACGACGGCGTAAATCCGGTTTTACGGTGTTTTTCGTGTTTCCAGGTTTTAAATAATTAAGTTAGCATATCATATAGATATAGAACATGTGTTTAGTTGATTTTAAAAGTCAAGTTAGAAGGATTATCTTTTGTTTGCGAACAAGTTTAGAATTAACTAAACTATGTTCTGGTGATTACAAGTTTAAAACTTCGAATAAGATAGCTTTATATGTATGAATCGAATGATGTTATGAACATCATTACTACCTTATGTTCCTTGGATAAACCTACTGGAAAAGAAAAAAATGGATCTAGCTTCAACGGATCCTTGGATGGCTCGAAGTTCTTGAAGCAGAATCATGACACGAAAACAAGTTCAAGTAAGATCATCACTTGAAATAAGATTGTTATAGTTATAGAAATTGAACCAAAGTTTGAATATGATTATTACCTTGTATTAGAATGATAACCTACTGTAAGAAACAAAGATTTCTTGAGGTTGGATGATCACCTTACAAGATTGGAAGTGAGCTAGCAAACTTGAAAGTATTCTTGATTTTATGTAACTAGAACTTGTAGAATATATGAAGAACACTTAGAACTTGAAGATAGAACTTGAGAGAGATCAATTAGATGAAGAAAATTGAAGAATGAAAGTGTTTATAGGTGTTTTTGGTCGTTGGTGTATGGATTAGATATAAAGGATATGTAATTTTGTTTTCATGTAAATAAGTCATGAATGATTACTCATATTTTTGTAATTTTATGAGATATTTCATGCTAGTTGCCAAATGATGGTTCCCACATATGTTAGGTGACTCACATGGGCTGCTAAGAGCTGATCATTGGAGTGTATATACCAATAGTACATACATCTAAAAGCTGTGTATTGTACGAGTACGAATACGGGTGCATACGAGTACAATTGTTGATGAAACTGAACGAAGATGTAATTGTAAGCATTTTTGTTAAGTAGAAGTATTTTGATAAGTGTATTGAAGTCTTTCAAAAGTGTATAAATACATATTAAAACACTACATGTATATACATTTTAACTGAGTCGTTAAGTCATCGTTTGTCGTTACATGTAAGTGTTGTTTTGAAACCTTTAGGTTAACGATCTTGTTAAATGTTATTAACCCAATGTTTATAATATCAAATGAGATTTTAAATTATTATATTATCATGATATTATCATGTATGAATATCTCTTAATATGATATATATACATTAAATGTCTTTACAACGATAATCGTTACATATATGTCTCGTTTAAAAATCATTAAGTTAGTAGTCTTGTTTTTACATATGTAGTTCATTGTTAATATACTTAATGATATGTTTACTTATCATAGTATCATGTTAACTATATATATATATCCATATATATGTCATCATATAGTTTTTACAAGCTTTAACGTTCGTGAATCACCGGTCAACTTGGGTGGTCAATTGTCTATATGAAACATATTTCAATTAATCAAGTCTTAACAAGTTTGATTGCTTAACATGTTGGAAACATTTAATCATGTAAATATCAATCTCAATTAATATATATAAACACGGAAAAGTTCGGGTCATTACAGTACCTACCCGTTAAATAAATTTCGTCCCGAAATTTTAAGCTGTTGAAGGTATTGACGAATCTTCTGGAAATAGATGCGGGTATTTCTTCTTCATCTGATCTTCACGCTCCCAGGTGAACTCGGGTCCTCTACGAGCATTCCATCGAACCTTAACAATTGGTATCTTGTTTTGCATAAGTCTTTTAACCTCACGATCCATTATTTCGACGGGTTCTTCGATGAATTGAAGTTTTTCTTTGATTTGGATTTCATCTAACGGAATAGTGAGATCTTCTTTAGCAAAACATTTCTTCAAATTCAAGACGTGGAAAGTGTTATGTACAGCCGCGAGTTGTTGAGGTAACTCAAGTCGGTAAGCTACTGGTCCGACACGATCAATAATCTTGAATGGTCCAATATACCTTGGATTTAATTTCCCTCGTTTACCAAATCGAACAACGCCTTTCCAAGGTGCAACTTTAAGCATGACCATCTCTCCGATTTCAAATTCTATATCTTTTCTTTTAATGTCAGCGTAGCTATTTTGTCGACTTTGGGCGGTTTTCAACCGTTGTTGAATTTGGATGATCTTCTCGGTAGTTTCTTGTATTATCTCCGGACCCGTAATCTGTCTATCCCCCACTTCACTCCAACAAATCGGAGACCTGCACTTTCTACCATAAAGTGCTTCAAACGGCGCCATCTCAATGCTTGAATGGTAGCTGTTGTTGTAGGAAAATTCTGCAAACGGTAGATGTCGATCCCAACTGTTTCTGAAATCAATAACACATGCTCGTAGAATGTCTTCAAGCGTTTGTATCATCCTTTCGCTCTGCCCATCAGTTTGTGGATGATAGGCAGTACTCATGTCTAGACGAGTTCCTAATGCTTGCTGTAATGTCTGCCAGAATCTTGAAATAAATCTGCCATCCCTATCAGAGATAATAGAGATTGGTATTCCATGTCTGGAGACGACTTCCTTCAAATACAGTCGTGCTAACTTCTCCATCTTGTCATCTTCTCTTATTGGCAAGAAGTGTGCTGATTTGGTGAGACGATCAACTATTACCCAAATAGTATCAAAATCACTTGCAGTCCTTGGCAATTTAGTGATGAAATCCATGGTAATGTTTTCCCATTTCCATTCCGGGATTTCGGGTTGTTGAAGTAGACCTGATGGTTTCTGATGCTCAGCTTTGACCTTAGAACACGTCAAACATTCTCCTACGTATTTAGCAACATCGGCTTTCATACCCGGCCACCAAAAATGTTTCTTGAGATCCTTGTACATCTTCCCCGTTCTAGGATGTATTGAGTATCTGGTTTTATGAGCTTCTCTAAGTACCATTTCTCTCATATCTCCAAATTTTGGTACCCAAATTCTTTCAGCCCTATACCGGGTTCTGTCTTCCTGAATATTAAGATGCTTCTCCGATCCTTTGGGTATTTCATCCTTTAAATTTCCCTCTTTTAAAACTCCTTGTTGCGCCTCCTTTATTTGAGTAGTAAGGTTAGTGTGAATCATTATATTCATAGATTTTACTCGAATGGGTTCTCTGTCCTTCCTGCTCAAGGCTTCGGCTACCACATTTGCCTTCCCCGGGTGGTAACGAATCTCAAAGTCGTAATCATTCAACAATTCAATCCACCTACGCTGCCTCATATTCAGTTGTTTCTGATTAAATATGTGTTGAAGACTTTTGTGGTCGGTATATATAATACTTTTGACCCCATATAAGTAGTGCCTCCAAGTCTTTAATGCAAAAACAACCACGCCTAATTCCAAATCATGCGTCGTATAATTTTGTACGTGCATCTTCAATTGTCTAGACGCATAAGCAATCACCTTCGTTCATTGCATTAATACACAATCGAGACCTTGCTTTGATGAGTCACAATAAATCACAAAATCATCATTCCCTTCAGGCAATGACAATATAGGTGCCGTAGTTAGCTTTTTCTTCAATAAATGAAACGCTTTCTCTTGTTCATCCTTCCATTCAAATTTCTTCCCTTTATGCATTAATGCAGTCAAGGGTTTTGCTATTCTGGAAAAGTCTTGGATGAACCTTCTGTAGTAACCAGCTAGTCCTAAAAATTGACGTATATGCTTCGGAGTTTTTGGGGTTTCCCACTTTTCAACGGTTTTGATCTTTGCCGGGTCCACCTGGATACCTTCTTTGTTCACAATGTGACCGAGGAATTGAACTTCTTCCAACCAAAATGCACACTTTAAAAACTTAGCGTACAGTTTTTCTTTCATCAATACTTCTAGCACTTTTCTCAATGTTCTTCGTGCTCTTGATCATTCTTTGAGTAAATAAGTATGTCATTGATGAAAACAATGACAAACTTGTCAAGATATGGCCCACACACTCGTAATGACCGTAACGTGTTCTGAAAGCAGTCTTTGGAATATCATCTTCTTTCACCCGCATTTGATGATATCCAGAACATAAATCGATCTTCGAATAAACCAACGAGCCTTGTAGTTGATCAAATAAGTCGTCAATTCTCGGTAGTGGGTAGTGGTTCTTGATGGTAAGTTTGTTCAACTCTCTGTAATCGATACACATCCTGAATGTACCATCCTTCTTCTTGACAAACAAAACAGGGGCTCCCCACGGTGATGTGCTTGGTCGAATGAAACCACGCTCTAAAAGTTCTTGTAATTGACTTTGTAGTTCTTTCATCTCGCTGGGTGCGAGTCTGTAAGGAGCACGAGCTATTGGTGCAGCTCCTGGTACAAGATCTATTTGAAATTCAACGGATCGATGTGGAGGTAATCCCGGTAATTCTTTCGGAAATACATCGGAAAATTTTTTTGCGATGGGAACATCATTGATGCTCTTTTCTTTAGTTTGTACTTTCTCGAAGTGTGCTAGAACAGCATAGCAACCTTTTCTTATTAGTTTTTGTGCCTTCAAATTACTAATAAGATGTAGCTTCGTGTTGCCCTTTTCCCCGTACACCATTAAGGGTTTTCCTTTTTCTCGTATAATGCGAATTGCATTTTTATAACAAACGATCTCTGCTTTCACTTCTTTCAACTAGTCCATACAGATTATCACATCGAAACTCCCTAACTCTACTGGTATCAAGTCAATCTTAAATGTTTCGCTAACCAGTTTAATTTCTCGATTCCGACATATATTATCTGCTGAAATTAATTTACCATTTGCTAATTCGAGTAAAAATTTACTATCCAACGGCGTCAATGGACAACTTAATTTAGCACAAAATTCTCTACTCATATAGCTTCTATCCACACCCTAATCAAATAAAACGTAAGCAGATTTATTGTCAATAAGAAACGTACCCGTAACAAGCTCCGGGTCTTCCTGTGCCTCTGCCGCATTAATATTGAAAACTCTTCCACGACCTTGTCCATTCGTGTTCTCCTGGTTCGGGCAATTTCTAATAATGTGGCCCGGTTTTCCACATTTATAACAAACTACATTGGCATAACTTGCTCTGACACTACTTGCTCTGCCATTACTCGTTCCAACACCATTTGTTCCTTTCGTTCTGTTAACCCCTGGTCCGTAGACCTCACACTTCGCCACGCTATGACCATTTCTTTTACACTTGTTGAAAATTTGGTGCAGAACCTCGAGTGATACTTTTCACACCTTTGGCATAGCTGCTTCTGATTGTTGTTGTTGTTGCAGTTGTTATTGTTGTTGGAATGATTGTTGTAGTAGTTGTTGTTGTTGTTGTTTTGCCATTTGTTGTAGTTGCGATTGATGTTACGATTGTTGGGATAGTTGTTGTTGTTTTGGTGACTCTTATCACCGTTTTCCTCCCACTTTCTTTTGACTAGCTTCACGTTGGCCTATTCAGCTGCCTGTTCTTTAATTCTTCCCTCAATCTGGTTCACTAGTTTGTGAGCCATTCTACATGCCTGTTGTATGGAGGCGGGCTCGTGTGAACTTATATCTTCTTGGATTCTTTCCGGTAATCCTTTCACAAATGCGTCGATCTTCTCTTCCTCATCTTCGAACGCTCTCGGACACAATAGGCACAATTCTGTGAATCGTCTTTTGTACGTGGTAATATCAAATCCTTGGGTTCGTAACCCTCTAAGTTCTGTCTTGAGCTTATTGACCTCGGTTCTGGGATGGTACTTCTCGTTCATCAAGTGCTTGAATGCTGACCACGGTAGTGCGTAAGCATCATCTTGTCCTACCTACTCTAGATAGGTATTCCACCATGTTAACGCAGTACCTGTGAAGGTATGCGTAGCGTACTTCACTTTGTCCTCTTCAGTACACTTACTTATGGCAAACACCGATTCGACCTTCTCGGTCCACCGTTTCAATCCGATCGGTCCTTCGGTTCCATCAAATTCCAAAGGTTTGCAGGCAGTGAATTCTTTGTAGGTGCATCCTACACGATTTCTTGCGCCGTTAGCTGCATTACTAGATTCGGAGTTATTGTTGGTATGTAGCGCAGCCTGTACTGCGGCTATGTTTGAAGCAAGAAAGGCACGAAATTCCTCTTCGCTCATATTCAAGGTGTGTCGAGTAGTCGGTGCCATTTCCTTCAAAATAGTCAAATGAAACGAGTTAATCATATAGAATATCAAGAGTAGTCAATAGTATTTCGTAGCGTAATATGAACTTATTTATAAAAGCTCTTTCTTCTTATTAGCGTTTTATACTCTTTAATTCGGGTAGTACCTACCCGTTAAGTTCATACTTAGTAGCTAACATACCATTTCAACTACTACAATTCTATATGAAAAACTAATCAAAAAAAAAAATATCTTATTCAAACCTTTATACAATAACTTGCAAACTTACAATACCGCTTTTTTTTTTTTTTACATATAGCATGAAATATAGCACATAAAACTTTGATACAAAGTAGTTGCAAAGATAATTCTAGTTAATAAATAAGGCGTTCAGCAAAGGCAATAAAGACACGTAATTCATACGTCCAGAAACAAGTCATGCATTCTGGTTTTACTAATACCACTTCCCATCCTTGGTTTTTTGGAACATAACCGTTGTGACCGATAGTAAGACAATGTGTTGTAACTTCGTCAAAAGGATGAAGGTTACGTAATGACCAACAGTCTCGTAATAACCTAAAAACCTCATTTCTTACCCCAATTACCGACTCCGTCACATGAGGGAATGTTTTGTTTAATAGTTGTAGCCCGATGTTCTTGTTCTCACTTTGGTGAGAAGCGAACATTACTAACCCATAAGCATAACATGCTTCTTTATGTTGCATGTTAGCCGCTTTTTCTAAATCACGAAGTCCTATATTCGGATATATTGAGTCAAAATAATTTCTTAACCCGTTGCGTAAAATAGCATTTGGGTTCCCCGCAATATATGGGTCAAAGTAAACACATAGTAACTTATGGATTTCCCAATGTGATATCCCCCATCTTTCAAACAAAAGCCTTTTATAAATCAAGGCATTCTTGGAACGTTCTTCGAATGTCTTACAAACTGATCTCACCTTAAATAGTTGTGCCGAGGAATTCTGACCGACTCTAGAGAAGATTTCATCAATCATGTCTCCGGGTAGGTCTCTTAAAATATTGGGTTGTCTATACATTTTGTGTTTTTATACTGTAAAATAGACAAGAGTTAGATTCATAAAAAAATACTTATTAATACAAGCAATTTTTACATATATCATAAAGCATAAGCACACTATATTACATATATTACACCACACAAATACAACTATCTTATTCCGACTCGCCCGTTTCTTCTTCGGTTTTGGTTCGTTTTGCCAAGTTTCTAGGGATATATGATGTTCCCCTAATACGAGCCATCATTTTCCACATTGGTTTAGAAAACCCTGGTGGTTTAGAGGTTCCCGGGTCATTGTTACAACTTAAGGTGAAATGTCCCGTTCTTATTGATTAAAAACGTTCCATATTAATTGATTTCGTTGCGAGGTTTTGACCTCTATATGAGATGTTTTTCAAAGACTGCATTCATTTTTAAAACAAGCCATAACCTTTATTTCATAAATAAAGGTTTAAAAAGCTTTACGTAGATTATCAAATAATGATAATCTAAAATATCCTGTTTACACACGACCATTACATAATGGTTTACAATACAAATATGTTACATCGAAATCAGTTTCTTGAATGCAGTTTTTACACAATATCATACAAACATGGACTCCAAATCTTGTCCTTATTTTAGTATGCAACAGCGGAAGCTCTTAGTATTCACCTGAGAATAAAGATGCTTTAAACGTCAACAAAAATGTTGGTGAGTTATAGGTTTAACCTATATATATCAAATCGTAATAATAGATCACAAGATTTCATATTTCAATACACATCCCATACATAGAGATAAAAATCATTCATATGGTGAACACCTGGTAACCGACATTAACAAGATGCATATATAAGAATATCCCCATCATTCCGGGACACCCTTCGGATATGATATAAATTTCGAAGTATTAAAGCATCCGGTACTTTGGATGGGGTTTGTTAGGCCCAATAGATCTATCTTTAGGATTATCGTCAATTAGGGTGTCTGTTCCCTAATTCTTAGATTACCAGACTTAATAAAAAGGGGCATATTCGATTTCGATAATTCAACCATAGAATGTAGTTTCACGTACTTGTGTCTATTTTGTAAATCATTTATAAAACCTGCATGTATTCTCATCCCAAAAATATTAGATTTTAAAAATGGGACTATAACTCACTTTCACAGATTTTTACTTCGTCGGGAAATAAGACTTGGCCACTGGTTGATTCACGAACCTATAACAATATATACATATATATCAAAGTATATTCAAAATATATTTACAACACTTTTAATATATTTTGATGTTTTAAGTTTATTAAGTCAGCTGTCCTCGTTAGTAACCTACAACTAGTTGTCCACAGTTAGATGTACAGAAATAAATCGATAAATATTATCTTGAATCAATCCACGACCCAGTGTATACGTATCTCAGTATTGATCATAACTCAAACTATATATATTTTGGAATCAACCTCAACCCTGTATAGCTAACTCTAACATTCACATATAGAGTGTCTATGGTTGTTCCGAAATATATATAGATGTGTCGACATGATAGGTCGAAACATTGTATACGTGTCTATGGTATCTCAATTTTACATAATATACAATACAAGTTGATTAAGTTATGGTTGGAATAGATTTGTTACCAATTTTCACGTAGCTAAAATGAGAAAAATTATCCAATCTTGTTTTACCCATAACTTCTTCATTTTAAATCCGTTTTGAGTGAATCAAATTGCTATGATTTCATATTGAACTCTATTTTATGAATCTAAACAGAAAAAGTATAGGTTTATAGTTGGAAAAATAAGTTACAAGTCATTTTTGTAAAGGTAGTCATTTCAGTCGAAAGAACGACGTCTAGATGACCATTTTAGAAAACATACTTCCACTTTGAGTTTAACCATTATTTTTGGATATAGTTTCATGTTCATAATAAAAATCATTTTCCCAGAATAACAACTTTTAAATCAAAGTTTATCATAGTTTTTAATTAACTAACCCAAAACAGCCCGCGGTGTTACTACGACGGCGTAAATCCAGTTTTACGGTGTTTTTCGTGTTTCCAGGTTTTAAATCATTAAGTTAGCATATAATATAGATATAGAACATGTTTTTAGTTGATTTTAAAAGTCAAATTAGAAGGATTAACTTTTATTTGCGAACAAGTTTAGAATTAACTAAACTATGTTCTAGTGATTACAAGTTTAAACCTTCGAATAAGATAGCTTTATATGTATGAATCGAATGATGTTATGAACATCATTACTACCTCAAGTTTCCTTGGATAAACCTAGTGGAAATGAGAAAAATAGATCTAGCTTCAAAGGATCCTTGGATGGCTTGAAAGTTCTTGAAGCAGAATCTTGACACGAAAAAAATTTCAAGTAAGATTTCCACTCGAAATAAGATTGTTATAGTTATAGAAATTGAATTAAAGTTTGAATATGATTATTACTTTGTATTAGAAAGATAACCTACTATAAGTAACAAAGGTTTCTTGATCTTGGATGATTACTTGGAATGGATTTAGAAAACTTAGAAGTAAACTTGCAATCTTGGAAGTATTCTTGATTTTATGAAACTAGAACTTTTGGAATTTATGAAGAACACTTAGAACTTGAAGATAGAACTTGAGAGAGATCAATTAGATGAAGAAAATTGAAGAATGAAAGTGTTTGTAGGTGTTTTTGGTTGTTGGTGTATGGATTAGATATAAAGGATATGTAATTTTGTTTTTATGTAAATAAGTCATGAATGATTACTCATATTTTGTAATTTTATGAGATATTTCATGCTAGTTGCTAAATGATGGTTCCCACATGTGTTAGGTGACTCACATGGGCTGCTAAGAGCTGATCATTGGAGTGTATATACCAATAGTACATACATCTAAAAGCTGTGTATTGTACGAGTACGAATACGGGTGCATACGAGTAGAATTGTTGATGAAACTGAACGAGGATGTAATTGTAAGCATTTTTTTTAAGTAGAAGTATTTTGATAATTGTCTTGAAGTCTTTCAAAAGTGTATGAATACATATTAAAACACTACATGTATATACATTTTAACTGAGTCGTTAAGTCATCGTTAGTCGTTACATGTAAATGTTGTTTTGAAACCTTTAGGTTAACGATCTTGTTGAATGTTGTTAACCCATTGTTTATTATAACAAATGAGATGTTAAATTGTTATATTATCATGATATTATGATATATAATATATCTTAGTATGATATATATACAGTTAAATGTCATTACAACGATAATCGTTACATATATGTCTCGTTTCGAAATCATTAAGTTAGTAGTCTTATTTTTACATATGTATTTCATTGTTAATACACTTAATAATGTATTTACTTATCATTTAACATAATTAACCAAGTGTATCAATATCTTAATATGATTCATATGTACCTAGTAAGACGTTATTATAACGATAATCGTTATATATATCGTTTTCGAGTTTCTTAAATTAATAGTCTCATTTTTATGTATATAACTCATTGTTAAAATACCTAATGAGATACATACTTATAATAAAATAATTTTAACTATATATATAACCATATATATGTCATCGTATAGTTTTTACAAGTTTTAACGTTCGTGAATCACCGGTCAACTTGGGTGGTCAATTGTCTATATGAAACCTATTTCAATTAATCAATTCTTAACAAGTTTGATTGCTTAACATGTTGGAAACACTTAATCATGTAAATAACAATTTCATTTAATATATATATAAACATGGAAAAGTTCGGGTCACTACAGTACCTACCCGTTAAATAAATTTCGTCCCGAAATTTTAAGCAGTTGGAGGTGTTGACGTATCTTCTGGAAATAAATGCGGGTATTTCTTATTCATCTGATCTTCACACTCCCAGGTGAACTCGGGTCCTCTACGAGCATTCCATCGAACCTTAACAATCGGTATCTTGTTTTGTTTAAGTCTCTTAACCTCACGATCCATTATTTCGACGGGTTCTTCAATGAATTGAAGTTTTTCATTGATTTGGATTTCGTCCAACGGAATAGTGAGATCTTCTTTAGCAAAACATTTCTTCAAATTTGAGACGTGGAAAGTGTTATGTACAGCCGCGAGTTATTGAGGTAGCTCCAGTTGGTAAGCTACTGGTCCGACACGATCTATAATCTTGAATGGTCCAATGTACCTTGGATTTAGTTTCCCCCGTTTACCAAATCGAACAACGCCTTTCCAAGGTGAAAACTTAAGCATGACCATTTCTCCAATTTCAAACTCTATATCTTTTCTTTTACTATCCGCGTAGCTCTTTTGTCGACTCTGGGCGGGTTTCAATCTTTGTTGAATTTGGATGATTTTCTCGGTAGTTTCTTGTATTATCTCCGGACCCGTAATCTGTCTATCCCCCACTTCACTCCAACAAATCGGAGACCTGCACTTTCTACCATAAAGTGCTTCAAATGGCGCCATCTCAATGCTTGAATGGTAGCTGTTGTTGTAGGAAAATTCTGCTAACGGTAGATGTCAATCCCAACTGTTTCCGAAATCAATAACACAAGCTCGTAGCATGTCTTCAAGTGTTTGTATTGTCCTTTCGCTCTGCCCATCAGTTTGTGGATGATAGGCAGTACTCATGTCTAGATGAGTTCCCAATGCTTGCTGTAATGTCTGCCAGAATCTTGAAATAAATCTGCCATCCCTATCAGAGATAATAGAGATTGGTATTCCATGTCTGGAGACGACTTCCTTCAAATACAGTTGTGCTAACTTCTCCATCTTGTCATCTTCTCTTATTGGCAGGAAGTGTGCTGACTTGGTGAGACGATCAACTATTACCCAAATAGTATCATAACCACTTGCAGTCCTTGGCAATTTAGTAATGAAATCCATGGTAATGTTTTCCCATTTCCATTTCGGGATTTCAGGTTGTTGTAGTAGACCTGATGGTTTCTGATGTTCAGCTTTGACCTTAGAACACGTCAAACATTCTCCTACATATTTAGCAATATCGGCTTTCATACCTGGCCACCAAAAATGTTTCTTAAGATCCTTGTACATCTTCCCCGTTCCAGGATGTATTGAGTATCTGGTTTTAAGAGCTTCTCTAAGTACCATTTCTCTCATATCTCCAAATTTTGGTACCCAAATTCTTTCAGCCCTATACCGGGTTCCGTCTTCCCGAATATTAAGATGCTTCTCCGATCCTTTGGGTATTTCATCCTTTAAATTTTCCTCTTTTAAAACTCCTTGTTGCGCCTCCTTTATTTGAGTAGTAAGGTTAGTGTGAATCATTATATTCATAGATTTTACTCGAATGGGTTCTCTGTCCTTTCTGCTCAAGGCGTCGGCTACCACATTTACCTTCCTCGGGTGGTAACGAATCTCAAAGTCATAATCATTTAATAATTCAATCCACCTACGCTGCCTCATATTCAGTTGTTTCTGATTAAATATGTGTTGAAGACTTTTGTGGTCGGTATATATAATACTTTTGACCCCATATAAGTAGTGCCTCCAAGTCTTTAATGCAAAAACAACCGTGCCTAGTTTCAAATCATGCGTCGTATAATTTTGCTCGTGAATCTTCAATTGTCTAGACGCATAAGCAATCACCTTCGTCCTTTGCATTAATACACAACCGAGACCTTGCTTTGATGCGTCACAATAAATCACAAAATCATCATTCCCTTCAGGCAATGACAATATAGGTGTCGTAGTTAGCTTTTTCTTCAATAATTGAAACGCCTTCTCTTGTTCATCCTTCCATTCAAATTTCTTCTCTTTATGCGTTAATGCAGTCAAGGGTTTTGCTATTTTGGAGAAATCTTGGATGAATCTTCTGTAGTAACCAGCCAATCCTAAAAATTGACGTATATGCTTCGGAGTTTTTGGGGTTTCCCACTTTTCAACGGTTTCGATCTTTGCCGGGTCCACCTGGATACCTTCTTTGTTCACTATGTGACCGAGGAATTGAACTTCTTCCAACCAAAATGCACACTTTGAAAACTTAGCTTACAGTTTTTCTTTCCTCAATACTTCTAGCACTTTTCTCAAATGTTCTTCGTGCTCTTGATCATTCTTTGAGTAAATAAGTATGTCATCGATGAAAACAATGACAAACTTGTCAAGATATGGCCCACACACTCGGTTCATAAGGTCCATGAACACAGCTGGTGCGTTAGTCAATCCAAACGGCATAACCATAAACTTGTAATGACCATAACGCGTCCTAAAAGCAGTTTTTGGAATATCATCCTCCTTTACTCGCATTTGATGATATCCAGAATGTAAATCGATCTTTGAATAAACCGACGAGCCTTGTAGTTGATCAAATAAGTCGTCAATTCTCGGCAGTGGATAACAGTTTTTGATGGTAAGTTTGTTCAACTCTCTGTAGTCAATACACAACCTAAATGTACCATCCTTCTTCTTGACAAACAAAACAGGAGCTCCCCATGGTGATGTGCTTGGTCGAATTAAACCACGTTCTAATAGTTCTTGCAGTTGGCTTTGCAGTTCTTTCATCTCGCTGGGTGCGAGTCTATAAGGAGCATGAGCTATTGGTGCAGCTCCTGGTACAAGATCTATTTGAAATTCAACAGATCGATGTGGAGGTAGTCCCGGTAATTCTTTCAGAAATACATCGGGAAATTCTTTTGCGACGGGAACATCATTGATCCTCTTTTCTTCAGTTTGTACTTTCTCGACGTGTGCTAGAACAGCATAGCAACCTTTTATTATTAGTTTTTGTGCCTTCAAATTACTAATAAGATGTAGCTTCATGTTGTCCTTTTCTCCGTACACCATTAAGGGTTCTCCTTCTTCTCGTACAATGCGAATTACATTTTTATAACATACGATCTCTGCTTTCACCTTCTTCAGCCAGTCCATGCCAACTATTACATCAAAACTCCCTAACTCTACTGGTATCAAATCAATCTTAAATATTTCGCTACCCAGTTTAATTTCTCGATTTCGGCATATATTATCTGCTGAAATTAATTTACCGTTTGCTAATTCGAGTAAAAATTTACTATCCAACGGCGTCAATGGACAACTTAATTTAGCACAAAAATCTCTACTCATATAGCTTCTATCCGCACCCGAATCAAATAAAACGTAAGCAGATTTATTGTCAATAAGAAACTTACCCGTAACAAGCTCCGGGTCTTCCTGTGCCTCTGCCACATTAATATTGAAAACTCTTCCGCGGCCTTGTTCATTCGTGTTCTCCTAGTTCGGGCAATTTCTAATAATGTGGCCCGGTTTTCCACATTTATAACAATCTACATTGGCATAACTTGCTCCGACACTACTTGCTCCGCCATTACTCGTTCCGACACCATTTGTTCCTTTCGTTCTGTTAACCCCTGGTTCGTAGACCTCACACTTCGCCGCGCTATGACCATTTCTTTTACACTTGTTGCAAAATTTGGTGCAGAACCCCGAGTGATACTTTTCACACCTTTGGCATAGATGCTTCTGATTGTTGTTGTTGTTGCGGTTGTTATTGTTGTTAGGATGATTGTTGTAGTTGTTGTTCTTGTTGTTGTTGTTGTTGTTGTTGTTGTTGTTGGGCCGTTTGTTGTAGTTGCGATTGATGTTGCGATTGTTGGGATAATTGTTGCGATTATTATTGTAATTGCTGTTGTTGTTGTATTGGTGATTCTTATCACCATTTTCCTTCCACTTTCTTTTGACTTGCTTCACATTGGCCTCTTCAGTCGTCTGTTCTTTAATTCTTTCCTCAATCTGGTTCACTAGTTTGTGAGCCATTCTACATGCCTGTTGTATGGAGGCGGGCTCGTGTGAACTTATATCTTCTTGGATTCTTTCCGGTAATCCTTTCACAAACGCGTCGATCTTCTCTTCCTCATCTTCGAATGCTCCCGGACACAATAGGCACAATTCTGTGAATCGTCTTTCGTATGTGGTAATATCAAATCCTTGGGTTCGTAACCCTCTAAGTTCTGTTTTGAGCTTATTGACCTCGGTTCTGGGACGGTACTTCTCGTTCATCAAGTGCTTGAATGCTGACCACTGTAGTGCGTACGCATCATCTTGTCCCACTTGCTCTATATAGGTATTCCACCATGTTAACGCAGAACCTGTGAAGGTATGCGTAGCGTACTTCACTTTGTCCTCTTCAGTACACTTACTTATGGCAAACACCGATTCGACCTTCTCGGTCCACCGTTTCAATCCGATCGGTCCTTCGGTTCCATCAAATTCCAAAGGTTTGCAGGCAGTGAATTCTTTGTAGGTGCATCCTACACGATTTCCTGTACTGCTAGATCCAAGGTTATTGTTGGTATGTAGCGCAGCCTGTACTGCGACTATGTTTGAAGCTAGAAAAGTACGAAATTCCTCTTCATTCATATTCACGGCGTGTCGAGTAGTCGGTGCCATTTCCTTCAAAATAGTCAAGTGGAACAAGTTAATCATACAGAATATTAAGAGTAGTTAATAGTATTTCGTAGCATAATATGAACTCATTTATAAAAGCTTTTTCTTCATATTAGCGTTTTATAAGTTTAAATTCGGGTAGTACCTACCCGTTAAGTTCATACTTAGTAGCTAATATACAATTCAACTACTATAATTCTATATGAAAAACTGATTATAATAATATTTCGCGTTCAAACTTTTATACAATATTTTACAAACTTACAATACCGCTTATTTTACATAAAGCATGAAATATAGCACACAATAACTTTGATACAAGATAGTTATGAAGATAATTCTAGCTAGTACACAAGTTGTTCAGCAAAGGCAATAAAGACACGTAATTCATACGTCCAGAAACAAGTCATGCATTCTGGTTTTACTAGGACTACTTCCCATCCTTGGTCTTGTGGAACATAACCGTTATGGCCGTTGATAAGACAGCGTGTTGTAACATCGTCAAAGGGACGAGGGTTACGTAATGACCAACAGTCTCGTAATAACCTAAAAACCTCATTTCTTACCCCAATTACCGACTCCGTCACTTGTGGGAACGTTTTGTTTAATAGTTGTAGCCCGATGTTTTTTTTCTCACTTTGGTGAGAAGCGAACATTACTAACCCGTAAGCATAGCATGCTTCTTTATGTTGCATGTTAGCCGCTTTTTATAAATCATGAAGTCCTATATTCGGATACATTGAGTCAAAATAATTTCTTAACCCGTTGCGTAAAATAGCATTTGGGTTCCCCGCAATATATGCGTCAAAGTAAACACATCGTAACTTATGGGTTTCCCAATGTGATATCCCCCATCTTTCAAACGAAAGTCTCTTATAAACCAAGACATTCTTGGAACGTTCTTCGAATGTCTTACAAACTGATTTCGCCGTAAATAGTTGTGCCGAAGAATTCTGACCGACTCTAGACAAGATTTCATCAATCATGTCTCCGGGTAGGTCTCTTAAATTATTGGGTTGTCTATCCATTTTGTGTTTTTATACTGTAAAATAGACAAGTGTTAGATTCATAAAAAAATATACTTATTAATACAAGCAATTTTTACATATATCATAAAGCATAAGCACACTATATTACATATATTACACCACACGAATACAACTATCTTATTCCGACTCGCTCGTTTCTTCTTCTTCGGTTTTGGTTCGTTTTGCCAAGTTTCTAGGGATATATGATGTTCCCCTAATACGAGCTGTCGTTTTCCACAATGGTTTAGAAAAACCTGGTGGTTTAGAGGTTCCCGGGTCATTGTTACAACTTAAAGGCTTCGGGGGTTGACGATACATATAAAGTTCATCGGGGTTGGAATTAGATTTCTCTATTTTTATGCCCTTTCCCTTATTATTTTCTTTTGCCTTTTTAAATTCAGTTGGGGTAATTTCTATAACATCATCGGAATTCTCGTCGGACTCCGATTCATCGGAGAATTGATAATCCTCCCAATATTTTGCTTCCTTGGCGGAAACACCATTGACCAGAATTAACCTTGGTCGGTTGGTTGAGGATTTTCTTTTACTTAACCGTTTTATTATTTCCCCCAGCGGTTCTATTTCTTCCTCCGGTTCCTCCTCTTCCGGTTCTGATTCTTCTTCCGATTCTGATTCTTCTTCCGGTTCTTCTTCGGGAACTTGTGAATCAGTCCAATATATATTCGACTCTTCGTTATTATTAGGTGAGTCAATGGGATTTGTGCTAGAGGTAGACATCTATCACACAATATCAAACATGTTAAGAGATTAATATATCACATAATATATACATGTTAATAATATATAGTTTCCAACAAAAATGTTAAGCAATCATTTTTAAAGAAAACACGGTCGAAGTCCAGACTCACTAATGCATCCTAACAAACTCGATAAGACACACTAATGCAAATTTCTGGTTCTCTAAGACCAACGCTCTGATACCAACTGAAATGTCCCGTTCTTATTGATTAAAAACGTTCCATACTAATTGATTTCGTTGCGAGGTTTTGACCTCTATATGAGACGTTTTTCAAAGACTGCATTCATTTTTAAAACAAACCATAACCTTTATTTCATAAATAAAGGTTTAAAAAACTTTACGTAGATTATCAAATAATGATAATCTAAAATATCCTGTTTACACACGACCATTACATAATGGTTTACAATACAAATATGTTACATCGAAATCAGTTTCTTGAATGCAGTTTTTACACAATATCATATAAACATGGACTCCAAATCTTGTCCTTATTTTAGTATGCAATAGCGGAAGCTCTTAGTATTCACCTGAGAATAAACATGCTTTAAACGTCAACAAAAATGTTGGTGAGTTATAGGTTTAACCTATATATATATCAAATCTTAACAATAGACCACAAGATTTCATATTTCAATACACATCCCATACATAGAGATAAAAATTATTCATATGGTGAACACCTGGTAACCGACATTAACAAGATGCATATATAAGAATATCCCCATCATTCCGGGACACCCTTCGGATATGATATAAATTTCGAAGTACTAAAGCATCCGGTACTTTGGATGGGGTTTGTTAGGCCCAATAGATCTATCTTTAGGATTCACGTCAATTAGGGTGTCTGTTCCCTAATTCTTAGATTACCAGACTTAATAAAAAGGGGCATATTCGATTTTGATAATTCAACCATAAAATGTAGTTTCACGTACTTGTGTCTATTTTGTAAATCATTTATAAAACCTGCATGTATTCTCATCCCAAAAATATTAGATTTTAAAAATGGGACTATAACTCACTTTCACAAATTTTTACTTCGTCGGGAAGTAAGACTTGGCCACTGGTTGATTCACGAACCTATAACAATATGTACATATATATCAAAGTATGTTTAAAATATATTTACAACACTTTTAATATATTTTGATGTTTTAAGTTTATTAAGTCAGCTGTCCTCGTTAGTAACCTACAACTAGTTGTCCACAGTTAGATGTACAGAAATAAATCGATAAATATTATCTTGAATCAATCCATGACCCAGTGTATACGTATCTCAGTATTGATCACAACTCAAACTATATATATTTTGGAATCAACCTCAACCCTGTATAGCTAACTCCAACATTCACATATAGAGTGTCTATGGTTGTTCCGAAATATATATAGATGTGTCGACATGATAGGTCGAAACATTGTATACGTGTCTTTGGTATCTCAAGATTACATAATATACAATACAAGTTGATTAAGTTATGGTTGGAATAGATTTGTTACCAATTTTCACGTAGCTAAAATGAGAAAAATTATCCAATCTTGTTTTACCCATAACTTCTTCATTTTAAATCCGTTTTGAGTGAATCAAATTGCTATGGTTTCATATTGAACTCTATTTTATGAATCTAAATAGAAAAAGTATAGGTTTATTGTCGGAAAAATAAGTTACAAGTCAGTTTTGTAAAGGTAGTCATTTTAGTCGAAAGAACGACGTCTAGATGACCATTTTAGAAAACATACTTCCACTTTGAGTTTAACCATTATTTTTGGATATAGTTTCATGTTCATAATAAAAATCATTTTCCCAGAATAACAACTTTTAAATCAAAGTTTATCATAGTTTTTAATTAACTAACCCAAAACAGCCCGCGGTGTTACTACGACGGCGTAAATCCAGTTTTACGGTGTTTTTCGTGTTTCCAGGTTTTAAATCATTAAGTTAGCATATCATATAGATATAGGACATGTGTTTAGTTGATTTTAAAAGTCAAGTTAGAAGGATTAACTTTTATTTGCGAACAAGTTTAGAATTAACTAAACTATGTTCTAGTGATTACAAGTTTAAACCTTCGAATAAGATAGCTTTATATGTATGAATCAAATGATGTTATGAACATCATTACTACATCAAGTTTCCTTGGATAAAACTACTGGAAATGAGAAAAATAGATCTAGCTTCAAAGGATCCTTGGATGGCTTGAAAGTTCCTGAAGCAGAATCATGACACGAAAACAATTTCAAGTAAGATTTCCACTCGAAATAAGATTGTTATAGTTATAGAAATTGAATTAAAGTTTGAATATGATTATTACTTTGTATTAGAAAGATAACCTACTATAAGTAACAAAGGTTTCTTGATCTTGGATGATTACTTGGAATGGATTTAGAAAACTTGGAAGTAAACTTGCAATCTTGGAAGTATTCTTGATTTTATGAAACTAGAACTTTTGGAATTTATGAAGAACACTTAGAACTTGAAGATAGAACTTGAGAGAGATCAATTAGATGAAGAAAATTGAAGAATGAAAGTGTTTGTAGGTATTTTTTGTCGTTGGTGTATGGATTAGATATAAAGGATATGTAATTTTGTTTTCATGTAAATAAGTCATGAATGATTACTCATATTTTTGTAATTTTATGAGATATTTCATGCTAGTTGTGAAATGATGGTTCCCACATGTGTTAGGTGACTCACATGGGCTGCTAAGAGCTGATCATTGGAGTGTATATATCAATAGTACATACATCTAAAAGCTGTGTATTGTACGAGTACGAATACGGGTGCATACGAGTAGAATTGTTGATGAAACTAAACGAGGATGTAATTGTAAGAATTTTTGTTAAGTAGAAGTATTTTTATAAGTGTCTTGAAGTCTTTCAAAAGTGTATGAATACATATTAGAACACTACATGTATATACATTTTAACTGAGTCGTTAAGTCATCGTTAGTCGTTACATGTAAATGTTGTTTTGAAACCTTTAGGTTAACGATCTTGTTGAATGTTGTTAACCCATTGTTTATTATAACAAATGAGATGTTAAATTGTTATATTATCATGATATTATGATATATAATATATCTTAGTATGATATATATACAGTTAAATGTCGTTACAATGATAATCGTTACATATATGTCTCGTTTCGAAATCATTAAGTTAGTAGTCTTATTTTTACATATGTATTTCATTGTTAATACACTTAATAATATATTTACTTATCATTTAATATAATTAACCAAGTGTATCAATATCTTAATATGATTCATATGTACCTAGTAAGACGTTGTTATAACGATAATCGTTATATATATCGTTTTCAAGTTTCTTAAATTAATAGTCTCATTTTTATGAATATAACTCATTGTTAAAATACCTAATGAGATACATACTTATAATAAAATAATGTTAACTATATATATAACCATATATATGTCATCGTATAGTTTTTACAAGTTTTAACGTTCGTGAATCACCGGTCAACTTGGGTGGTCAATTGTCTATATGAAACCTATTTCAATTAATCAAGTCTTAACAAGTTTGATTGCTTAACATGTTGGAAACACTTAATCATGTAAGTAACAATTTCATTTAATATATATATATATAAACATGGAAAAGTTCGGGTCACTACATAAGGACTTCGGGAGTTGACGATACATATAAAGTTCATCGGGGTTGGAATTAGATTTCTCTATTTTTATGCCCTTTCCCTTATTATTTTCTTTTTCCTTTTTAAATTCAGTTGGGGTACTTTCTATAATATCATCAGAATCCTTGTCGGGATCCGATTCATCGGAGAATTGGTAATCCTCCCAATACTTTGCTTCCTTGGCGGAAACACCATTGACCAAAATTAACTTTGGTCGGTTGGTTGAGGATTTTCTTCTACTTAACCGTTTTACTATTTCTCTCACTGGTTCTATTTCTTCCGGTTCCGATTCTTCTTCCGGTTCCGACTCTTCTTCCGGTTCCTCTTCGGGAACTTGTGAATCAGTCCACGAATCATTCCAATTTACATTTGACTCTTCATTATTATTAGGTGAGTCAATGGGACTTGTTGTAGAGGTAGACATCTATCACATAATATCAAACACATTAAGAGATTAATATATCACATAATATTCTCATGTTAAAAATATATAGTTTCCAACAAAATTTGTTAAGCAATAATTTTTAAAGAAAACACGGTTGAAGTCCAGACTCACTAATGCATCCTAACAAACTCGATAAGACACACTAATGCAAATTTCTGGTTCTCTAAGACCAACGCTCTGATACCAACTGAAATGTCCCGTTCTTATTGATTAAAAACGTTCCATACTAATTGATTTCGTTGCGAGGTTTTGACCTCTATATGAGACGTTTTTCAAAGACTGCATTCATTTTTAAAACAAACCATAACCTTTATTTCATAAATAAAGGTTTAAAAAGCTTTACGTAGATTATCAAATAATGATAATCTAAAATATCCTGTTTACACACGACCATTACATAATGGTTTACAATACAAATATGCTACATCGAAATACGTTTCTTGAATGCAGTTTTTATACAATATCATACAAGCATGGACTCCAAATCTTGTCATTATTTTAGTTTGCAACAGCGGAAGCTCTTAGTATTCACCTGAGAATAAACATGCTTTAAACGTCAACAAAAATGATGGTGAGTTATAGGTTTAACATATATATATCAAATCGTAACAATAGACCACAAGATTTCATATTTCAATACACTTCCCATACATAGAGATAAAAATCATTCATATGGTGAACACCTGGTAACCGACATTAACAAGATGCATATATAAGAATATCCCCATCATTCTGGGATCCTCCTTCGGACATGATATAAATTTCGAAGTACTAAAGCATCCGGTACTTTGGATGGGACTTGTTGGGCCCAATAGATCTATCTTTAGGATTCGCGTCAATTAGGGTGTATGTTCCCTAATTCTTAGATTACCAGACTTAATAAAAAGGGGCATATTCGATTTTGATAATTCAACCATAGAATGTAGTTTCACGTACTTGTGTCTATTTTGTAAATCAATTATAAAACCTGCATGTATTCTCATCCCAAAAATATTAGATTTTAAAAGTGGGACTATAACTCACTTTCACAGATTTTTACTTCGTCGGGAAGTAAGACTTAGCCACTGGTCGATTCACGAACCTATAACAAATATGTACATATATATCAAAGTATGTTCAAAATATATTTACAACACTTTTAATACATTTTGATGTTTTAAGTTTATTAAGTCAGCTGTCCTCGTTAGTAACCTACAACTAGTTGTCCAACGTTAGATGTACAAAAAAAAATTGATATATATTATCTTGAATCAATCCACGACCCAGTGTATACACGTCTCAGGCTAGATCACAACTCAAAGTATATATATTTTTGGAATCAACCTCAACCCTGTATAGCTAACTCCCACATTACTGCATATAGAGTGTCTATGGTTGTTCCAAATAATATATACACATGGGTCGATATCATATGTCAAAACATTTACATATGTGGCTATGGTATCCCTAGATTACATAATATATTAGAATACATGTATAATATAATATAAGTTAGCTAGGATAGGATTAATATAGATTTGTTACCAATTTTCACGTTGCTACAACAAGAAAAATTATCCAATCTTGTTTTACCCATAACTTCTTCATTTTAAATCCGTTTTGAGTGAATCAAATTGCTATCGTTTCATATTGAACTCTATTTTATGAATCTAAACAGAAAAAGTATAGGTTTATAGTCAGAAATATAAGTTACAAGTCGTTTTTGTAAAGGTAGTCATTTCAGTCAAAAGAACGACGTCTATCTGACCGTTTTAGAAAACATACTTCCACTTTGAGTTTAACCATGAATTTTGGATATAGTTTCATGTTCATAAGAAAAATCTTTTTCCCAGAAGAACAAATTTTAAATCAAAGTTTATCATAGTTTTTAATTATCAAACCCAAAACAGCCCGCGGTGTTACTACGACGACGTATGTCCAGTTTTACGGTGTTTTTCTTGTTTCCAGGTTTTAAATCAATAAGTTAGCATATAATATAGATATAGAACATGTGTTTAGTTGATTTTAAAAGTCAAGTTAGAAGGATTAACTTTTGTTTGCGAACATGTTTAGAATTAACTAGCCTATGTTCTAGTGATTACAAGTTTAAACCTTCGAATAAGATAGCTTTATATGTATGAATCGAATGATGTTATGAACATCATTACTACCTCAAGTTTTCTGGATAAAACTATTGGAAATGAGAAAAATGGATCTAGCTTCAAAGGATCCTTGGATGGCTTGAAAGTTCTTGAAGTAGAATCATGACACGAAAACAAGTTCAAGTAAGATTTCCACTCGAAATAAGATTGTTATAGTTATAGAAATTGAATCAAAGTTTGAATATGAGTATTACCTTATATTAGAAATATATCTTACTGTAAATAAGAAAGATTTCTTGAGGTTGGATGATCACTCTACAAGATTGGAAGTAAGCTAGCAAACTTGGAAGTATTCTTGATTTTATGAAACTAGAAATTGTTGAATTTATGAAGAACACTTAGAACTTGAAGATAGAACTTGAGAGAGATAAATTAGATGAAGAAAATTGAAAAATTAAAGTGTTTGTAGGTGTTTTTGGTCGTTGGTGTATGGATTAGATATAAAGGATATGTAATTTTGTTTTCATGTAAATAAGTCATGAATGATTACTCATATTTTTGTAATTTTATGAGATATTTGATGCTAGTTGCCAAATGATGGTTCCCACATGTGTTAGGTGACTCACATGGGCTGCTAAGAGCTGATCATTGGAGTGTATATACCAATAGTACATACATCTAAAAGCTGTGTATTGTACGAGTACGAATACGGGTGCATACGAGTAGAATTGTTGATGAAACTGAACGAGGATGTAATTGTAAGCATTTTTGTTAAGTAGAAGTATTTTGATAAGTGTCTTGAAGTCTTTCAAAAGTGTATGAATACATATTAAACACTACATGTATATACATTTTAACTGAGTCGTTAAGTCATCGTTAGTCGTTACATGTAAGTGTTGTTTTGAAACCTTTAGGTTAACGATCTTGTTAAATGTTGTTAACCCAATGTTTATAATATCAAATAAGATTTTAATCATGATATTATGATGTATGAATATCTCTTAATATGATATATATACATTAAATGTCGTTACAACGATAATCGTTACATATATGTCTCGTTTCAAAATCATTAAGTTAGTAGTCTTGTTTTTACATATGTAGTTCATTGTTAATATACTTAATGATATGTTTACTTATCATAATAATATCATTTTAACTATATATATAACCATATATATGTCATCATATAGTTTTAACAAGTTTTAACATTCGTGAATCACCGGTCAACTTGGGTGGTCAATTGTCTATATGAAACCTATTTCAATCAATCAAGTCTTAACAAGTTTGATTGTTTAACATGTTGGAAACACTTAATCATGTAAATAACAATTTCATTTAATATATATATATATATATATATATATATATATATATATATACATGGAAAAGTTGGGGTCACTACAGTCTTTCCGCCGGAACAACCGGTAACTCGTCCGGAAAAACGTCTTCGAATTCACTAACCACCGGAATTTCACGAATGGGTGGTGGCTCATCACGAGTATCAACAACATGGGTAAGAAAATCCATGCCACCATTAACAAAGAAACGACGTGCCCGTGCAAAAGAGCATATCGGCACAAGTCTTCTACGCTTATCGCCGTGAATAATTAACTCTCCCCCACTTGGGGTCTTCACGCGAATAGATTTTTCATGGCATGCAATATCGGCTCTATTTCAATCGAGCCAATCCATACCAACAACGATATCAAAATCACCCAAAGTCATAGGGATGAGGTCAATTTTAAAATTTTCGGCACCAAACACCACATCACAATTTTTACACACATCAACCACTAGCACCGTCTTGCCGTCCGCTATTTCTACTTCTACCGGATGACTTAACTTAGCGAACGGTCTATTAAGTTTAGGCACAAATTTTGGAGACACAAACAACAAATTTGCACCGCTATCAAATAGAATCCTTGCCGGATTAGAATTAACCATGAAAGTACCTGAGACAACTTCGTTGGATTGTTTGGCTTCGTCATTAGTCATCAAGTAGTTGCGACCCCTAGCCATACCCTCCGCCTTCTCCAACTTCTTAACATGATCATTATTCAAATCGGGACATTCCGGCCTCTTATGCCCTTCTTTACCACAATTATAGCAAGTAACCTTGTTCGGGCCATTGGTACAATCACGAGCCATGTGTCCCCTTTGTTTACAATTATAACACGTGGGTTCGAAACCCCCGGAAGCACCCTTCTTCACACTATTAACACTTTCAGAGCCTTTCTTATTCTTTTTATTTGAAAAGTTCGAATGACTCGAACCCTCAAACTTTCTCTTACCCTTCAACTCATCATTCAAGGTACGGTAGAAATCTTTCATTAGATTGTGATCATCACCAACATATTCCGGGAAAAAACGAGTCTTTGCCAAGAAGGTAGACTTGAGAGTAACCAAGACCATTGACCCTTGTTGCAAATTGTGCAACTCGTCCTGGATTCTATCAAGATCGGAAGAAGTTCGGTATTCTTTGAAAAATTCCTTCTTAAACTCCTCTCATGTCAAGCTCATGCATTGCTCTTCCCCGTACAATTGAATCTTATCGTCCCACCATAACTTAGCCTCTTCGCGCAACATGCTAGAACCATACCTCGCCTTCTTTTTGGGAGGACACTCCGCGGTACGGAAAGCCCCCTCGATATCGGAAATCCAACACGTGATTTTCAACGGATCTCGCCCCCCATTAAACATCGGGGGCATCCTTGAAATTCTTGTAGTGGAAGTCCCGCCTCCCTTCACCTCCTTCACCACGAGGATAAACATTTCTAGCGTCAAGTGCCTCTTCGATAGTGGCCTTCATTCGTTCATTAATTAAATCGGTTATTTGCTCATCAACCAATTCTTTGAAAACTTTTCTCACGCTAACAAGAAAATCCTCCTTATAGTTCTTCAAGATGGTCTCAACCTTGGTCGTGAATTCGGAGTCCTCGCTTGTACCTCCGTTATCATTATCGGGTCCATTTCTCCTCTTCATTCGATAAAACGGAAAAGGTTAAACCATGAACGAAAGGACATAACACGTAAGTATATACATGTACACCATACTACCCCATCTTGCTCAACAATCATTGTACATTACTTGTTTGACACGATTTGCACCCGTAACAACGGTAGCTAATCGTTGTTACGCGAGCACATCGCATTAACTCGCTAGTACAACATCTATCTCGCTTGATGATTGCTAAAAACAACACAAAACAATTAGTGCAAGGTTAATTCACATAAACACTAGCACTAACAATTCCCGTTCCGACCCAAAGTCCTACAAGTCCCGCATAAAACGTACACACAATGAAGTCTAAGTCTAGGAACCTATCTCAAGTCGCCTAAATCCCTTAGACCATGATCTGATACCACTTGTAACAACCCAACCCAACAACTGACCAAAAACAGTCCCAAAAAAAAAATTAATTTCTGTTGCACAGGGGAGTGCACGGCGCGCACAAAGGTCTGGCAGCCTGCTGTCCCAAAAGTTTCAAATGCAAAAAAGATTGACCACTTCCCGACGTTTTTAGACCAAACGCTTTTCACAACATGTTCATATATGTAAAACTAACACGAATGAAACATAAAATAAGTTTTACAAGGCGGGGCCCACATATGCCCAAAATACCCTTAAGTACAAGATACAAGTTTCGACCACAAAAGTTAAAATACCAAACGACACTATGATCATGGTGTTTGGGGTTAAAATACCCAAGTCTCGGTCAAACTCCAAAAGCTAACACATCCAAAAAGCGTCCCCTAACAAAACAAAGCGGGATCTCTAATCCAATCGAATGCCCTTACCCTTGTCTACGCCGGAGCCTATAAAAAAGGGTAAACAACGAGAGGGTAAGAAATGCTAAGTGAGTGCAACAATTATACATACATATATATAACCCATCTATTTGCAATCACAATTACCAAATACCTCATACGAACTTTAACTCATTAGCATGCTGTTATACACATAATGCTAATAACTCGTACACTACCACAATAATACATTAGCATAATACTCAAAACAATATATATATATATATATATAGCATGCTTATACAACGTTCAACAACATAATATGGTTAACCATAACGCTATGGTGCTACCGGCACGTGGTTCACACCATACGCATTTGAGTCTCACTCTTTTATAGTGCTACCGGCACGTGGTTCACACTTTGATGCTACCGGCACGTGGTTCACCCCTCATTTTATAGTGCTACCGGCACGTGGTTCACACTCGACGCTACCGGCACATGGTTCACATCTAAAGTTTATAGTGCTACCGGTACGTGGTTCACACTTGATGCTACCGGCACGTGGTTCACATCATAATACACATCACATACATGTTATGGCACTACCGGCACGTGGTTCATACCATAACATTCACAAATAAATACACCATATACATGAACGCATAATTATTCCACTCACCTTAATAAATTGGTAACGGTTTTATCCTTCCGCAAGCTTCAAAGCCAAGTACCTAATGCAAAAAGTACTCGATGAACACACCAACTAGTTAGACTTAATACCAACACTTCACTTATGTGCATTTAATGACTTAATTGCATTAAATGCCCCATTTTCACCAAAACCGCCCCTTAAGGGTCAAGAGCAACATTAATCGCTTAAAATCTAGTGATTAAGGTCCAATAACACTAACTAGTATACAATTAGGGTATTTCATACCCATATTTCCCAACTAGGTCAATCATTAACCCCTTGACTAATTTAAAGTCAGCACACCCATTTCGGGTCATCCACTAACCCAACTAACACCCATTTACTAATTAACTAGGTGTGCTTGTGATTAACTAACCAATTAGGTCTCATAAACATCAATTAACACTTTGAAACCCTAGGTTAGTTACCATTGCAATCTTACCCAAGAACACCCAAAATCACCAAATATGGGTTTTATGTTCATCACTAACTCAAACCCTAACCCAATACATAAATCAAAGTAAGGAAATCAAAGTTAGAACATACCACTACAACCAAAATGGAGCTAGAGATGAGATGAACAACTTTAATGCACGCGATTTGACCCGAAAGAAACTTCTTCCTCTTGGATTTAAGCTTTCCCTCACTTAATGGGTTTCTCACTCTAGAATTGAATGGGAGAGATGATGAGGTTGGTGGAGTGTTGAATATGCCTTCAACCACCATCCAAACTATCCTTTACAGCCCTAACTCATCCCTATGTGAAAAGACAAGATTACCCCTCATTTAAATTTTAACCAAAAGCTGGAATTCGTCAACAGTAGCAGTGTGCGGCGCGCACCACTACATATGTGCGGCGCGCACAAAGAGCTGGGCATAATCTGACTTTGGTTTAATTCTACAAAAGTGCCCACACTTTATGTAACATATTTGTAGTGACCCGAACTTTTCTGAACTTTTCCATGATTATATATTAAATGAAAACTATATTTGCATGATTAAATGTTTCCAACATGTTAGTCAAATCAAACTTGTTAAGACTTGGTTAATTGAAACGGAAATTATGTAAACGTTTGACCACCCATTTTGACCGATTTTCACGAACGCTATAAGTTGTATATGACATGATGATACATATATGGATAAATATATATGTTTAACATGATATAATGATAATAAAGTATCTCATTAAATATAGTAACAATGAGTTATATACATAAAAATGAGACTATTGACGTAAGAAACTCGAAATGATATATATAACGATTATCGTTATAACAACGCCTTACTATATATATATGAATCATATTAAGGTATTGTTGCATTATATTTAACATGATAAAATGATGATAAAATATATTATTAAGTGTGTTAACAATGTACTACATAAGTAACAACAAGACTACTAACTTAAGGATTTCGAAACGAGACATATACATAATGATTATCGCTGTAACGAGATTTTAATGTATATATATCATATTAAGATATATTTATATATCATGTTAACATGATAATATAATAATTTAACATCTCATTAGATATAATAAATAATGGATTAACAACATTAAATGAGATCGTTAACTTGAAGGTTTCAAAACAACACTTACATGTAACGACTATCGATGGCTAAACGACTTCATTAAAATGTATATACATGTAATATATTTAAATGTATTTGAACACTTTTGAAAGACTTCAAGACATATATCAAAGTACTTCCAGTTAAAAAAAATACTTAAAATTACATTCTCATTCATTTTCATCAACAATCCTACACGTATGTACCCGTACATGTACTCGTACAATACGCAGCTTCTAGATGTATTTATTATTGGTATATTGATATCGGGCAAAAAGTCATGTTTTTACCTCCTAAATCAGGCCCAAAAACAATAAAGATTAAAACTTTGTAGGTAAAATTATCGTTTTTTTGGTTGATTTTGTAGATTAAGTAATTACAAAGGCGATGCAAAAAGAATCAAGTAAAACGGAGCTAAAACGAAGATTCTAGAGCGAAAACGGTGAAAGACAAGAAATCAAGTTACGATCCAATGAATCAGGACCTGATCAGTAAGCCATACGGCCTGCCATACGGCCTGCCATACGGCCTGCCATACGGCCTGCCATACGGCCTGCCATACGGCCTGCCATACGGCCTGCCATATGGCCTGCCAGATACGTGCCATCACACAAGCCACCAAACAGCTTGCCAAGCATACGGCCTGCCAAATACGGCCTGCCAAACGGCCTGCTAGGCGTATTTGGCAGGATTCCAAGTCTATTTAAAGGGGCTTTCTCCATTCATTCCAAGACAAAATCAACTTGCAATACAATTTATATTTTCAATATTTTTAGTAGTTTTTAGTAGTAGTTAGCTTAGCTTTTATTTTCCGAAGGATATCCCGGCGAGTCCCTGCGATCCCGGGCAGATTAGTTCGGGTTTTTCAGGTTTTATTTGAAACGCTTGTCTTTTGTATTAAACATGTATTCTTATCTTTTATGTTTAATAATGCGTTCCGATATTGCCATGATAGATTAATTTATCTGTATGTTGCCATGATAGAAGTTTGGGTTAGCGTAATTATGTTAATATAGTACGATTACTGTTATAATACTGAATTAGGAAGTCTGATAGATTTGTATGCTAGCATCTTAAGGATTGACCAACTTAGGTTGTGATTAGGACTTGTCTACCTATATGAACTTAGCTACTTCATAGGATTAAGACCCCTGGTTATACAGTATCTAAAGATTCTATGAACTCGGTATGGCCAGAGTTCCCGAAAGGCATCTAATGCACTTTTAGGACACGGAACCTAGGAATTGAGACATGAATGACCTAGTATGCCTATTGACTGTTCCGAAGAGACCTTTTAGGAGCTGTTAAGATCTAGTTAGTGCCTTTACTGTATAACCAAAGCCTATTGCATGTTCTTGTCTAATTGTTGCCCTAGGTCTTAGTCATATCAACTGTTTAGGTACTTATTAGGTTTCTATCTGTTTTACTCTCAGTATATTAACTGTAATGTTGTATAATGTTTGATTTATTGTGATCTCATTAGTATGATGTAATGGTTGTTAGTTTTCATTTAAGGTTTTGTCAACTTAAACCGACGGACTCCTTCGTTTTGTGATCAGTGTTCAATCAACACGGCACGCTGTTATTCAGTTATCTAAACTGATAACGAGGCTTAGGATTAGAGCTTAACTCACTAATAAACCTAGTACTCTACTGAGGATAACCTCCGAGGTATTGTTACAATTCAGTTATACAACCACGTGACATACTTCTCACTGCTCAAAGAGAACTCCGAGAGTTCAGAGATAAGTAGGTCTGTGTAATTGGCTCTTCCAACCAGATCAACATCAATCCAAGCATAGTCTTAACATAAGCATAATTACCTTTCCCTAACCCAATACTGATATCTTGGTCAACATTTCCTTGATCTGCATACTCCAGATATCCTCCCACTTTATTTACTTTTTCTGCATTTAGGACCTTTAGCTAAATCAACTACTATCTTTTATCCAGGTAATTTAACTAAAAGACAATTTTCCACTTGATCTTCAATTCGTTAATTAGCATAAAATTCGACACTAGGTTAACTTACACCTTCTACACCTTAGAAAGTAAAGTAAATTTAGGCCTCGCAAAATACAAATAACAAAACGACTGAGTGCTACCTTGATCGACTGATTTAGACGTCCTGTGACCTAACAACACCGCAGAAATAAAACCGTCTGTTTCAGCCATATCTTTGTAGTCACATCAAGTTTTCTGGCGCTACTGCCGGGGAATCGAATATTTTGATCGAGAAAGATTTTAAACAGACAAAGTGTTGTTTGGTGGTGTCTAAGAAAGACAATTATACACGGACTTGGTTATTGGATTTTCTAAACAGTCTCAAATTATATTGGAACCAAAAGGATCCTGCCTCTCCGTAGTTGGCCTGGCCATCTCGATACGAGTAATATGTGAGAAGTCCTATCAGTTAAGATATCCGATCTGGTTAGCGACCGAATTTTAAGAATAATTGTTTTTATTAAATTATCGATCCTTTTAGTAAATTAATATTTTCTAAAAGTTACTTTTAAGTCTTTTTATTAACAGAAAATTAGAAAAAAATAAAAAATGGAACAACAAGACACCTTTGCTTCTATGCATAAGTCGTGCTTAGAGGAAAGAGGAGGACCAATCACCTTAGGAACTGAAGGAATTCCTGAAATCAGTTCACACATGATTAAACTAGTCAGTATGATCTGTAAATTTCAAGGATTACCGACTGACGACCCTAATTTTTATATAAATAAATTTATCAGTCTGGTTGACTCTTTTAAGTAGGAATCAAACGAGAAAAACATTTTAAAACTTCATCTTTTTCAATATTCACTTTCTAAACACGCTTCAGCATGGTTTGACGCACTTAAACCGAATTCAATTCATACGTGGGAGGATTTAGCCACTAAATTTCTAAACAAATTTTATCCACCCTCCCTGCAAACCTGTTTAAGAAATGACATCACTAACTTTTCCCAAAAAGAAAATGAGTCATTGTGTCTAGCATTCTCATTAGTAAAGATGAATAGAGTAAAGATGATGCTTAAAAGATGTTCGGATCATTTGTTAAGTCGGGCAGACATAGTCTGTACGCTTTACAATGGCTTGACCAAGGATGATAAGTCTCTCCTAGACATGGCCTCGCAAGGCAATTTCATGTCTCGAACAGCAGATGAAGCATGGGATCTCTTGGACACAATAGCTGCACAATAGGAAGACTGGAACAATGAAGCTGCTGAGAATGATGATGTCTTCGCTCATACGGTAAAAATGCTGGAAACCAGGTTACAAGATCTCACCCTCACTCTTCAAAGTTTACAAATTCCTAAAAACTCCGATGCTACTAGAACCAATCTAAGGTATACTTACCCTAGATGGGCACACAAACAGCACAATAGCTCGGATCATAATATAATTTTTCCATTGCACAAACCTACTCTCCACTCTAAGGAAATTTTAGCTGAATTTATGAAAAAGTAATATATGATAAACCTTCAAGTCATAGAATGCCAGAACAAGTTCAACACTTTGATAAAGACTTTTGAAGAATTAATCATTAATTTTCAGCTTACGCTTAAACGTTTAACCACTAAAATTGATATAGAGTGTAGTGAGTTTGATGCCCTAGTAATTACTAGAGGAGGAAAAGAAACAACTGTTAATATACTCATACAAGATTTTTTCGATAAGGAACATGTGCCAATTGACCCAGTTGTCAATCCACCGGAACCTATCTCTCCTAAGGCCCCAGAAATCATTCCGCGCGCCCGCATACCTTTCCCAGGTAGGCTTAGGAAGGAAAAACAAGAAGCGCAATTTGCTAGGTGTTGGGTTATTATTAAGAATTTGCATTGGAATGTACGTCTAGTAGATGCTTTAGTAGAAATGCCAAACTGCGCTAAATTTTTCAAAGAACTGCTTTCTAATAAAGAGAGATTAAGAGAGATAGTTAGCTTGCCCTTAAGTGAAGAATGTTCATTAGTGTTACAACATGGAATTCCCTCTAAGTTAGACGATACAGGAAGATTTACGGTACCTTGCTACTTGCAAGATGTCCAAATTAGCAATGCGTTAGCAGACTTAGGAGCCAGTGTAAACATAATGTCCTATTCATTATTCAAGAAGCTAGGATTAAATGACTTAAGGCAAACCATAATGACTATCCAACTCGCGGACAGATCAGTTAAGATTCCTCAGGGAATGGCTGAAGATGTCCTAGTTAGAGTGGATAAGTTCGCGTTTCCCGTTGATTTCGACATTATGGACATTGAGGAAGACACGAAGGTCCCACTCATTCTTGGCAGACCATTCCTAAATACTGCCAAGGCCGTAATTGACATTCATGAGAAATCATTAAAGTTAAGGGTTGGAGGAGGAGAAATCACATTCAATGTTGATCGCCTCATGAACCATCCTGCAGAAGATGTCATAACCCGACCTTAACCATAAGGACGAATACAATAACATATGATTTCATCGCGAGGTATTGACCTCTATATGCGACGTTTTTCAAAAACTGCATTCGTTTTTACAATACAAACCATAGATTTTATTACAAATACAAGGTTTAAACAACATAATAATGATTATCGTTTAGCGATAATCTTAGCCTTACAAATTTTACATGTGATGATAACAACACAATTTCTAACGTATTTTACATTACAAATTCTCCGATATGCAGTTTTATTTTTGACACAAATATGCATACTCAAGATCTTGCTTAAATTCAACATGTTGCAGCGGAAGCTTTTAGTTATCACCTGAGAATAAACATGCTTAAAACGTCAACATAAGGTTGGTGAGATATAGGTTTAATGCCAGCATCGTTATAAATATAGACCACAAGATTTCATATATAAACGTTTTAATAAAAATATTCAAAGTTGTTAAGCACTTGATAACCATACTTAACATTTAATCAACATCGCATATTCCCTTTATTATGAAATCTTACTACACCGTACCAAGTGTAGTCACCAAAATGAAGTACTGTGCAACCGTTGAATACTGGTCGTCCAGTTCGGTTGGGTTGTCAGGCCCGATAGATCTATCAACAGGATTCGCATTTACAATACCTCATGTAAATAGTAGTTACCAAGTTACCGGGAATTATGCCAGTGGTACAACTCAACGTAGAATATATTTTTAGTTACTTGTGTCTATAACGTAAATCATAAAATGCATGTATTCTCATCCCGAAATATTTAGAGTTTAAAAATGGGACTATATACTCACTTTTGCCTTGAAGGTATTTATCACGACTTGGTCTCCGATAGATATCACGAACCTAACCATATATATAATATATCAACATATTTTCTTAGTCTGTAGTTAGCAGTCCGGTGTTAGGGGTCCACAATTAGTTTCTTAAATAAAATAAATAAAGACCCCATCGTATTCGTATTGATCAGAATTAATCTCGACCCATGGTACCATGTTGTCAAATGACGTGTTGCGTACATAAAGTACCGTGTTGTCAAATGACGTGTTGCGTACAATCATGAGGTCTTATGATTAATCTTCTCGTGTTGTTTACGGGTGGTCCTGAAATATATTAAATCAAATTATAAGTAATTATATATAAAATATCATATTAATTAGAAAAGATATGATTAATTTACTTTTTCTCCAAATATTTTCGTAGCTAAACTAGCTTCGGATACCCAATCTTGTTTTAGTCGTAGTTTCTTCATTACAACTCCGTTTTTGTTGGTTCAACCTGCTACTTCCTTGGATCGAGTCAAATTTTAAGAATATGAACTGAAAATACCTTAGTTTGTATTCGAAATCACAGGTTATAGGTCAAACTTTGGTGAAACTTATGAAAGTGATCATTTTCCATCATAAAAACAACATTTAATGATCATTTTTCTAAAAATACATACACTTTGAGTTAAACCATGAAATTTTTATGTGTTAACACATTCATAAGAAATATCATTTTTTCAGAACATGAACTTCCAATTCAAAGTTCAAGATAGTTTTTATTTATCCAACCCAAAACAGCCCCCGGTTGCACTCCAACGACGTAGATTCAGTTTTTAAGGTGTTCTTTGTAAAACCAAGTTATATCTTGTTAAGTTAGCATATAATTATGATATATTACAGGTCTTGAAGTGTTTTAAAAGTCAAGTTAGAAGGATCTATTTAGTTTGCGAACAAGTTTGAAATCATTCAAACTATGTTCTTGTTGTTAAAATTTTATACCACAAAATAAGATAGCTATATGAATATGAATTGAATAAGATTATGAACAAGGTTACTACCTCAAGTTACTTGGACAAATTTACTACAAAAGATAAGAAATAATCTTGGAATCAAAGAGTGGTAGAGTTAGATCAAAAGGTTGGAAGTAAACTTCTTCAAATGGGTGGTTATTTTGATATGTTCTTGAAAGAGTTTTCTTATGGTGTTTAAGGCTTGTAATTGAAGCTAAATGATGGGGAAAATGCTTGGAGATGATCAAGTATGAAGTTTGGAGTATTTTGAGAGAGAAATGAGGGTGTAGGTATGAGAAATGGAGTGAAGAAATGGTGTTCATTCATAAAAATATTTTTAGTTTATAAAGAAAGAAAAGGATTCCTCATTTTATTTTCTTACTAATAATTCATGCTACTTGACAAATCCTAGTTACCTCATATCTAGGGCAGTAATAATGTTGATTAGGATGTTGATTTGATGTGTATATACCAATAGTAAATACGTATAGAAGCTGGGTATGATACATGTACATATACCCTAGATATACATACAGAAATCTTGAGGAAACGGAACGAGAATTCAAATATAGCTATCTTTTGTGAATATACTTATATTGTTTTATGTATTTAAGTCCTTAAAAAGTGATTAAATACATTATATATACGATACATGTATAAGCATTATAGATTATAAGTATATATATCAAAGAATGTTACGTATAGTTATCGTTTTGAAAACTTAAGTTAGTAGTTTTAAAATATACTTATAACTCATTGTTATTAGTACACAATGAGATGTTAAACCATCCTTAGATTATGTTAAATATATATAAATACATATATATATACATAAACGTATAATTATCGTATGTTATATAGTTCGTGATATCATCGGTCAAATTGGACGGTCAAACGTTGTGTAAAACTCTTTTCAAAAATACAAGTCTCAATAATTTGGATTGCTTATCATGTTGGTAAGGTTTAATTTATGTAAATATTAGTCTCATAAGTATAAAATGATCGGAAAAATCCGGGTCGTTACAGTACCTACCCGTTAAATAAATTTCGTCCCCAAATTTTAAAGTTGTACCTATTTTGCATTCTCGGGAAACAAATGTGGGTCCTTTTGTTTCATCTGATCCTCTTGTTCCCAAGTAAACTCGGGACCTCTTCGAGCATTCCAACGAACCTTAACGATTGGTATGTTGCTCTGCTTGAGCCGTTTAACTTCACGGTCCATGATTTCGACTGGTTCTTCTATGAATTGTAGTTTCTCGTCGACTTGGATTTCTTCAAGAGGAATGGTGAGATCTTCCTTTGCAAGACATTTCTTGAGGTTTGAGACGTGAAATTAATTATGTACTCTGGCGAGTTGTTGTGGTAACTCGAGTCGATAAGCTACCGGTCCGATGCGTTCGATGATCTTGAACGGGCCTACATACCTTGGGTTCAGTTTACCCCTTTTTCCAAAATGTTTTACACCTTTCCAAGGTGACACCTTTAGCATTACCATGTCACCGATCTGAAACTCTAATGGTTTCCTTCGGACATCGGCGTAGCTCTTTTGGCGACTACGGGCCGTCCTCAATCTCTCCATGATTTGTACTATCTTCTCAATCGTTTCGTGTATGATCTCGGGACCAGTTAATTGTCGATCTCCTACTTCATTCCAACAGATATGGGATCTACACTTCCTTCCATATAATGCTTCGAATGGTGTAGCTTTAATGCTCGCATGATAACTGTTTTTATACGAGAATTCTGCTAATGGTAGATATTTATCCCATCCGTTTCCAAAATCGATCACACATGCCCTGAGCATGTCTTCAAGCGTCTGAATTGTTCTTTCACTCTGCCCGTCAGTTTGCGGATGATATGCGGTGCTCATATCCAAACGGGTTCCCAGGGCCTCCTGTAGTGATTGACAAAACTTTGATGTAAATCTACTATCACGATCGGATATAATGGAAATAGGTATTCCATGCCTTGAAACAATTTCCTTTTTGTATAATCGTAATAATTTCTCAATTCTATCCATTTCCTTTATAGGCAAGAAATGTGCAGATTTGGTGAGACGATCAACTATTACCCAAATGGTGTCATAACCCCAGGCAGTCTTAGGTAACTTTGTGATGAAATCCATGGTAATACTATCCCATTTCCATTCTGGGATTTCTGGTTGTTGAAGTAACCCTGACGGCTTCTGGTGTTCTGCTTTGACTTTGGAACAAGTTAAACATTCCCCAACATATGTTGCAACATCTGTCTTTAAATTAGGCCACCAATAATGCATCTTAAGATCTTGATACATCTTTCCAACTCCAGGATGTATTGAGTATCTTGTCTTATGTGCCTCGTTCAATATCAACTTCCTTAATCCACCCAACTTTGGTACCCAAATACGGTTTGCAAAATATCGAATTCCGTCTTCCCGTATAATGAGTTGTTTCCCATACTTCTTCATTATTTCATTTCCTATGTTTTCTTTAGTAAGAGCTTCTCATTGAGCCTCTTTGATTTGTGAGTTGAGATTCATGCAAATTTTTATGTTCATTGCTCGTACTCGAATTGATTCCCGTTCCTTTCTGCTTAGAGCGTCGGCCACTACATTCGTTTTCCTGAGATGATAGCGAATCTCACAATCATAGTCGTTTATCAGCTCGACCCACCTACGTTGCCTCATGTTCAGCTGTTTCTGATCAAAAATATGTTGAAGGCTTTTATGATCAGTAAACACAGTGCATTTAACCCCATATAAATAGTGTCTCCATATCTTCAATGCAAACACTACTGCTCCCAATTCTAGATCATGAGTCGTGTAATTCCGCTCGTGAATCTTCAATTGACGAGATGCGTATGCAATAACTTTCTTTCGTTACATAAGGACGCAACCAAAACCTTGTCGTGAAGCGTCACAATATATCTCAAAATCATCGTTCCCTTCAGGTAACGATAAAATAAGTGCTGTAGTCAACTTCTTCTTCAGTAATTGAAATGCACTCTCCTTCTCAGAAGTCCGTTCGTACTTCTTCCCTTTTTGCATTAACGCTGTTAATGGTTTAGCTATTCGGGAAAAATCTTGAATAAATCTTCTATAATAACTGGCTAAACCCAAAAATTGACGTATTTGTGTTGGTGTCTTAGGAGTCTCCCATTTTTCAATGGCCTCAATTTTAGCTGGATCAACCTGAATTCCTTTGCTACTTACAACGTGACCAAGAAATTGCACTTCTTTCAACCAAAATGCACACTTAGAAAATTTGGCGTATAACTGTTCTTTTCTTAACAATTCTAATACCAACCTTAAATGCTGCTCATGCTCTTGCTCATTTTTGGAATAAATGAGAATACTATCAATGAAAACGATAACAAACTTATCTAGATACGGACTACAAACTCGATTCATGAGGTCCATGAATACAGCTGGCGCATTCGTCAATCCAAACGGCATGACTAAAAATTCGTAATGACCATAACATGTCTGAAAAGCAGTTTTCGGAATGTCTTCTTCTTTGACACGTAGTTGATGATAGCCCGATCTTAGGTCGATTTTCGAGTAAACACATGATCCTTGCAGTTGATCAAATAAGTCATCAATTCTCAGTAGTGGATACCGATTCTTGATAGTTAACTTATTTAATTCTCGATAATCTATACACATCCTAAAAGATCCATCTTTCTTTTTAACAAATAAAATTGGAGCTCCCCACGGTGAAGTGCTTGGTCGTATGAATCCACGGTCCAGTAATTCTTTTAACTGGCTTTGAAGTTCTTTTAATTCAGACGGTGCAAGTCTATATGGAGCACAGGCAACCGGTGCAGCACCTGGTACAAGATCTATTTGAAATTCTACAGACCTGAAAGGAGGTAGTCCCGGTAATTCTTCCGGAAATACATCGGGAAAGTCTCTTACTACATTTACATCGTTAATATTCTTCTCCTTTTCTTCAACTTTCTTTACATGTGCTAGGATGACATAACATCCCTTTTTTATGCACTTTCGAGCTTTCAAATCGCTAATGAGATTTAGGTTTGGGATACCTTTATCTCCGTAAATCATTATCATTGATTTATCCTTTCGAGGAATACGAATTGCCTTTTCAGCACACACCACTTCGACTCCTACTTTGGACATCCAGTCCATGCCGATAATTACGTCAAAACTTCCTAATTCTACGTATATAAAATCAATCTTAAATGTTTCTATGGCTAAATTTATTTTACAATCACGGCAAATTTTATCGGCTTTAATTAGTTTACCATTAGCTAACTCAATCATGTACTTAGCATCTAGAGGTAATGATGAACAATTCAGTTTAGCGTAAAAGTCTCTACACACGTAACTTCTATCGGCACCAGTATCAAATATAATAGATGCTGATAAGTTATTAATGATAAACGTACCCGTAACAAGCTCCGGGTCTTCACACGCCTCTCTAGCATTAATAATAAATTCTCTTCCACGTGCAGATCCGTTATTCTTCTCTGGATTTGGTCACTGGCTCTTATAATGAACCTGTTTTCCACACCCATAACAATTAACAGTGGCCAAGGCAGTTCTATTTGCATTGGTGACAGGAGTCTTGGTGTCATTGGTATTTGTAACAGGAATCCTACAATCTTCAGCAAGATGACCCCTTCGATTACAATTAACGCACACCACATTACAATAACCAGAGTGATGTTTGTGGCATCTGTTACATAAAGGATTTCGTCCTTTGTAACCTGAGCTTGAACCACTACCCACAACTTGCGTGGTTTCTTGTTTCTTGTTGGATTGTTGATTACCTTCCCATTTTCTTTTGTTTTCTGATGTCTTGACATCGGTGTTCTTATCCAGAATAAGATGGTCCATCAACTCGTTTGCCATAGTGATGGCTTCATGAATAGTCTTGGGTTTCGATGCTGTAACATTTGCTTTGACATTTTTAGGCAAACCATCTTTGTACAGTTCTATCTTCCATTCTTCGGTTAGTACCAATTCGGGACATAGCAAAGCTAATTCCATGAATCGCTGATTGTAGTTGGTGAGTTCAGTACCAACAACTTTTAGGCTTTGTAATTCAGCTTCCAACTTCCTAACCTCGTTCCTTGGACAATACTCGTTGATTAGCATTGTTTTGAATTCTTCCCAAGGAGTATCATAAGCTACATCTCCTCCTACGGCCTTCACATAGTTTTTCCACCACGTGAGTGCACTATCTTGTAAGGTGCACGATGCATACTTGGTCATGTCCTTCTTAATACAACCACTGATTTTAAACACAGACTCAATCTTTTCGATCCACCGGGTTAAACCGACCGGTCCTTCTGTTCCACTGAATGATGAGGGCTTGCAACCTTGAAAAGTTTTGTAAGTACATCCCACACGAGGATTTGGGTTAACTGCAGCACCTCTCGCAGCCTCGACCCATAACATTCTGTCGTCCACTAGCTGATTGATGAGTTCCTCGATTTCTTGTTCCGTCATTCGGTTCAATCGCGCCATAATCTTCAATAAGAATGAGAAAAATAATTATTCACATGGAATATTATAGATGTAGTATGTATTTACAGTACATCGTAGCTTATTAATAATATGAACCAGTTATTATTATAAAAGCCTTTTCTTCTTATTAGCGTTTTATAATTATATTTAGGGTAGTACCTACCCGTTAAAGTTCATACTTAATAGCTTAGTACAGAAATTAATTACTACCATCCAAATAATACTCAACCATGGAAAATTATTGCATTTCACACTTCACTATTTTACATATGCTTATCTTACATCAAACATTAAGCAAACCACACTAGTAATATTATACAAAACGTTATATGATCCCATGGTTTAAAACAACAGCTCATCATTTAACCCAAAACGTTTATGTTCAAAGAAATCGCTTAAAGGTTATCTTGACTATCTCCCTGCATTTTGGCTGAGGGGCTGAAGAACTGGATGCCGGGATAGAACTAATAGGAATAGCGGGAATAGGGGTGGAAGTTTCTGGTGGAGTTGGTGCCACAACATCCTTACTAAACTCGGGATTTGGATTTTCCAATTCATTAGCCTTTCGTTTCTTTCCTCTTTCAAACTTGTCTTTCGTAATTTCATGTATTTCTTCCTCCTCAGGATCACTTTCCGGTTCCTCTTCAATTGATTCATCTGAAAATTGTGAGTCTTCCCCAAAGGTGTCGTTTTTATCATCGGATATGTTAATGACTGGAACACCATCTGAAGATTTTGGTTCGGAGTCGCTGAATGTGATAACAAGTTCTAAGCCAGACATCTATCACATAACAACTAGCAAATTAGTACCACATAATATTTACATATTAATTTTTAACCAACAAGGATAAGCAATAGTTTTCGAAATCAAACACGGTCAAAGTCCAGACTCACTAATCCATCCTAACAAACTCGATAAGACACACTAATGCAAATTTTCTGGTTCTCTAAGACCAACGCTCTGATACCACATGTCATAACACGACCTTAACCATAAGGACGAATACAATAACATATGATTTCATCGCGAGGTATTGACCTCTATATGCGACGTTTTTCAAAAACTGCATTCGTTTTTACAATACAAACCATAGCTTTTATTACAAATACAAGGTTTAAACAACATAATAATGATTATCGTTTAGCGATAATCTTAGCCTTGCTAATTTTACATGTGATGATAACAACACGATTTCCAACGTATTTTACATTACAAATTCTCCGATATGCAGTTTTATTTTGGACACAAATATGCATACTCAAGATCTTGCTTAAATTCAACATGTTGCAGCGGAAGCTTTTAGTTATCACCTGAGAATAAACATGCTTAAAACGTCAACATAAAGTTGGTGAGATATAGGTTTAATGCCGGCAGCGTTATAAATATAGACCACAAGATTTCATATATAAACGTTTTAATAAAAATATTCAAAGTTGTTGAGCACTTGATAACCATACTTAACATTTAATCAACGTCGCATATTCCCTTTATTATGAAATCTTACTACACCATACCAAGTGTAGTCACCGAAACGAAGTACTGTGCAACCGTTGAATACTGGTCGTCCAGTCCGGTTGGGGTTGTCAGGCCCGATAGATCTATCAACAGGATTCGCGTTTACAATACCTCATGTAAATAGTAGTTACCAAGTTACAGGGAAGTATGCCAGTGGTACAACTCAACGTAGAATATATTTTTAGTTACTTGTGTCTATAACGTAAATCATAAAATGCATGTATTCTCATCCCGAAATATTTAGAGTTTAAAAATGGGACTATATAATCACTTTTGCCTTGAAGGTATTTATCACGACTTGGTCTCCGATAGATATCACGAACCTAACCATATATATAATATATCAACATATTTTCTTTTTAAGTAATCGTTTTATATATATATATATATATATATATATATATATATATATATATATATATATATATATATATATATATATACTTTTAATATTTTCTTAGTCCGTAGTTAGCAGCCCGATGTTAGTGGTCCACAATTAGTTGCTTAAATAAAATAAATAAAGACCCCATCATATTCGTATTGATCAGAATTAATCTTGACCCATGGTACCATGTTGTCAAATGACGTGTTGCGTACATAAAGTACCGTGTTGTCAAATGACGTGTTGCGTACAATCATGAGGTTTTATGATTAATCTTCTCGTGTTGTTTACGGGTGGTCCTGAAATATATAAAATCAAATCATAAGTAATTATATATAAAATATCATATTAATTAGAAAAGATATGATTAATTTACTTTTTCTCCAAATATTTTCGTAGCTAAACTAGCTTCGGATATCCAATCTTGTTTTAGTCGTAGTTTCTTCATTACAACTCCGTTTTTGTTGGTTCAACTTGCCACTTCCTTGGATCGAGTCAAATTTTAAGAATATCAATTGAAAATACCTTAGTTTATATTCAAAATCACAGGTTATAGGTCAAACTTTGGTGAAACTTATGAAAGTGATCATTTTCCATCATAAAAACAACATTTAATGATCATTTTTCTAATAATACTTACACTTTGAGTTAAACCATGAAATTTTTATGTGTTGACATATTCATAAAAAATATCATTTTCCAGAACATGAACTTCCAATTCAAAGTTCAAGATAGTTTTTATTTATCCAACCCAAAACAGCCCCCGGTTGCACTCCAACGACGTAGATTCAGTTTTTAAGGTGTTCTTTGTAAAACCAAGTTATATCTTGTTAAGTTAGCATATAATTATGATATATTACAGGTCTTAAAGTGTTTTAAAAGTCAAGTTAGAAGGATCTATTTAGTTTGCGAACAAGTTTGAAATCATTCAAACTATGTTCTTGTTGTTAAAATTTTATACCACAAAATAAAATAGCTATATGAATATGAATTGAATAAGATTATGAACAAGATTACTACCTCAAGTTACTTGGGCAAAGTTACTGCAAAAGAAAAGAAATAATCTTGGAATCAAAGAGTGGTGGAGTTAGATCAAAAGGTTGGAAGTAAACTTCTTCAAATGGGTGGTTATTTTGATATGTTCTTGAAAGAGTTTTCTTATGGTGTTTAAGGCTTGTAATTGAAGCTAAATGATGGGGAAAATGCTTGGAGATGATCAAGTATGAAGTTAGGAGTATTTTGAGAGAGAAATGAGGGTGTAGGTATGAGAAAATGGAGTGAAGAAATGGTGTTCATTCATAAAAACGTTTTTAGTTTATAAAGAAAGAAAAGGATTCCTAATTTTGTTTTCTTACTAATAATTCATGCTACTTGACAAATCCTAGTTATCTCATATCTAGGGCAGTAATAATATTGATTAGGATGTTGATTTGATGTGTATATACCAATAGTAAATACATATAGAAGCTGGGTATGATACGGGTACATATACCCTAGATATACGTATAGAAATCTTGAGGAAACGAAACGAGAATTCAAATATCGCTATCTTTTGTGAATATACTTATATTGTTTTATGTATTTAAGTCCTTAAAAAGTGATTAAATACATTATATATACGATACATGTATAAGCATTATAGATTATAAGTATATATATCAAAGAATGTTACGTATAGTTATCGTTTTGAAAACTTAAGTTAGTAGTTTCAAAATATACTTATAATGAAATGTCCCGTTCTTATTGATTAAAAACGTTCCATATTAATTGATTTCGTTGCGAGGTTTTGACCTCTATATGAGACGTTTTTCAAAGACTGCATTCATTTTTAAAACAAACCATAACCTTTATTTCATAAATAAAGGTTTAAAAGCTTTACGTAGATTATCAAATAATGATAATCTAAAATGTCCTGTTTACACACGACCATTACATAATGGTTTACAATACAAATATGTTACATCGAAATCAGTTTCTTGAATGTAGTTTTTACACAATATCATACAAACATGGACTCCAAATCTTGTCCTTATTTTAGTATGCAACAGCGGAAGCTCTTAGTATTCACCTGAGAATAAACATGCTTTAAACGTCAACAAAAATGTTGGTGAGTTATAGGTTTAACCTATATATATCAAATCGTAACAATAGACCACAAGATTTCATATTTCAATACACATCCCATACATAGAGATAAAAATCATTCATATGGTGAACACCTGGTAACCGATATTAACAAGATGCATATATATAAGAATATTCCCATCATTCCGGGACACCCTTCGGATATGATATAAATTTTGAAGTACTAAAGCATCCGGTACTTTGGATGGGGTTTGTTAGGCCCAATAGATCTATCTTTAGGATTCGCGTCAATTAGAGTGTCTGTTCCCTAATTCTTAGATTACCAGACTTAATAAAAAGGGGCATATTCGATTTCGATAATTCAACCATAGAATGTAGTTTCACGTACTTGTGTCTATTTTGTAAATCATTTATAAAACCTGCATGTATTCTCATCCCAAAAATATTAGATTTTAAAAGTGGGACTATAACTCACTTTCACAGATTTTTACTTCGTCGGGAAGTAAGACTTGGCCACTGGTTGATTCACGAACCTATAACAATATATACATATATATCAAAGTATGTTTAAAATATATTTACAACACTTTTAATATATTCTGATGTTTTAAGTTTATTAAGTCAGCTGTCCTCGTTAGTAACCTACAACTAGTTGTCCACAGTTAGATGTACAGAAATAAATCGATAAATATTATCTTGAATCAATCCACGACCCAGTGTATACGTATCTCAGTATTGATCACAACTCAAACTATATATATTTTGGAATCAACCTCAACCCTGTATAGCTAATTCCAACATTCACATATAGAGTGTCTATGGTTGTTCCGAAATATATATAGATGTGTCGACATGATAGGTCGAAACATTGTATACGTGTCTATGGTATCTCAAGATTACATAATATACAATACAAGTTGATTAAGTTATGGTTGGAATAGATTTGTTACCAATTTTCACGTAGCTAAAATGAGAAAAATTATCCAATCTTGTTTTACATATAACTTCTTCATTTTAAATCCGTTTTGAGTGAATCAAATTGCTATGGTTTCATATTGAACTATATTTTATGAATCTAAACAGAAAAGTATAGGTTTATAGTCGGAAAAATAAGTTACAAGTCATTTTTGTAAAGGTAGTCATTTCAGTCGAAAGAACGACGTCTAGATGACCATTTTAGAAAACATACTTCCACTTTGAGTTTAACCATAATTTTTGGATATAATTTCATGTTCATAATAAAAATCATTTTCTCAGAATATCAACTTTTAAATCAAAGTTTATCATAGTTTTTAATTAACTAACCCAAAACAGCCCGCGGTGTTACTACGACGGCGTAAATCCGGTTTTACGGTGTTTTTCGTGTTTCCAGGTTTTAAATCATTAAGTTAGCATATCATATAGATATAGAACACGTGTATAGTTAATTTTAAAAGTCAAGTTAGAAGGGTTAACTTTTGTTTGCGAACAAGTTTAGAATTAACTAAACTATGTTCTAGTGATTACGAGTTTAAACCTTCGAATAAGATAGTTTTATATATATGAATCGAATGATGTTATGAACATCATTACTACCTCAAGTTTAGTAGGTAAACCTACTGGAAGTGACAATAAATGATCTAGCTTCAAAGGATCTTGGATGGCTTGAAAGTTCTTGAAGTAGGATCATGACACAAACACAAGTTCAAGTAAGATTTTTACTCGAATTAAGATAGTTTATAGTTATAGAAATTGAATCAAAGTTTGAATATGAATATTACCTTGAATAAGAAAGATAACCTACTGTATATAACAAAGGTTTCTTGATCTTAGATGATTACTTGGGATGGATTAGAAAGCTTGGAAGTAAATTAGTAAACTTGAAGGGATTTTTGAAGTGTTCTTGAAGTGTTCTTCCTATGATGATTATAGCTTGATTCTTGAAGTGATTTTTGATGAAGATGATGATTAACTACTGGAAAAGTACGTTCATAATAGTGTGTGTGTGTGTGTGTGTTGAGAGAGAATTAGAAAGAGAATTGGAAGTGAAATGGAGTGAATGATGAGTGGTAATTGGTGAGTGGTGAGTGGGGTTAAAAGGAGTTCTAGTTAGTTGACTAGCTCATGGTAGAAGTTAAAATTGATTAGTCATACATGACATAATCAAGAGTGGAATCCCATGCTAGTTCCTATTGGTATATACTCATAGTAAGTACGTTTTGAAGCTGTGTATAATACGGGTAAGAATACGACTAGAATTCTTGATGAAAGAAAAGAATGGAAAAGTAACTGTAACCATTTTCGTTAAGTATGAGTGTTTTGATATATGTCTTGATGTCTTCCAAAAGTATTTTAATACATCTAAATACACTACATGTATATACATTTTAACTGAGTCATTAAGTCATCGTTAGTCGTTACATGTAAGTGTTGTTTTGAAACCTTTAAGTTAACGATCTCAATTAATGTTGTTAACCCATTGTTTATTATATCTAATGAGATGTTAAATTATTATATTATCATGATATTATGATATATTAATATATCTTAATATGATATATATACATTTAAATGTCGTTACAACGATAATCGTTACATATATGTCTCGTTTCGAAATCCTTAAGTTAGTAGTCTTGTTTATATGTATATAACTCATTGTTAATATACTTATGGAGATACTTACTTATCATAATCTCATGTTAACCATATGTATATCCATATATATATCGTCATGTCATTTTTACAAGTTTTAACGTTCGTGAATCGCCAGTCAACTTGGGTGGTCAATTGTCTATATGAAACATATTTCAATTAATCAAGTCTTAATAAGTTTGATTGCTTAACATGTTGGAAACATTTAATCATGTAAATATCAATCTCAATTAATATATATAAACATGGAAAAGTTCGGGTCACTACATATAACTCATTGTCATTAGTACACAATGAGATGTTAAACCATCCTTATATCATGTTAAATATATATAAATACATATATATACACAAACATATAATTATCGTATGTTATATAGTTCGTGATATCATCGGTCAAATTGGACGGTCAAACATTGTGTAAAACTCTTTTCAAAAACACAAGTCTCAACAATTTGGATTGCTTATCATGTTGGTAAGGTTTAATTTATGTAAATATTAATCTCATAAGTATAAAATGATCGGAAAAATCTGGGTCATTACAGAAGAGGATGTGAATCTCTCTGATTCTTTTCAAGAACTCATTAACGAATACCTGGAAGAGACTATGGCTATTTGCAGTCAAGATCAAATTTCTAAGGATCTGTTCTTTACACCTCCTGAAGGAAATCTCGACAACCATTCAGCCATAGACCTTAGTCATCCCATATCTCCCCTATCTGAAAGTAACTGTCTTGGCCATACTATTCAAATAGCACCGCTAGGACAAGGCATTCTTTTACCTCTACTAAGGAGAAGACCGAATGAAGAGACAGATTTCATTCCGGTATATCAGGAACCCCAGTCAAGGGAAGACTGTGAGGAGTTTCCCGAACCTACCTTCGAAACTAAAGAAGACGTTTCTGAAGAGGAAGCATTAAGAAGGACAATTTCCAGAAATGAAGAACAGATACCATCAGTGACCGCTGCTAAAGAATCGGAATTCCAGGAGAGGTACGACTCATTAGATCGTAAGGAGATAGCTAGGATGAAGCCATCTATCAAGGAGCCTCTGGAATTGGAATTGAAGAAGTTACCCAACAATCTGGAGTATGCATTCTTAGAAGGAGAATCGCAACTCCCTGTGATCATATCAAAAGACCTCACGCCACAAGAGACAGCAAAATTGATTCAAGTACTGAAATCACATAAGAAGGCAATTGCTTGGAAGATCTCTGACATCAAAGGGATCATTCCCAACTATTGCACCCATAAGATCTTCATGGAAGATGATTTCAAGCCATCAGTTCAGAGGAAAAGAAGGGTCAACCCTATGATTCAAGAAGTCGTCAAGAAAGAAGTCATCAAACTTCTGGACGCCGGTCTGATCTATCCAATCTCTGATTCAACATGGGTTAGTCCTGTTCAAGTGGTACCAAAAAAGGGAGGGACGACCGTAATTCAAAATGAGAATAATGAACTTATTCCAACTCGGGAAGTCACCGGTTGGAGGGTTTGCATAGATTATCGTAAATTAAATGATGCAACCCGGAAGGATCATTTTCCATTACCTTTCATTGATCAAATGCTGGAACGTCTATCAGGAAATGAGTACTACTATTTCCTAGACAGTTTTTCTGGCTACTTTTAAATTCCCCTCGATCCAAAGGACCAAGAGAAAACAACCTTCACCTGTCCTTATGGAACATTTGCCTATCGACGTATGCCCTTTGGGTTATACAATGCACCAGCTACATTTCAGCGATCCATGGTAGCAATATTCCATGACATGATTGAACGTTGCATGGAAGTCTTCATGGACGACTTCTCAATCTTTGGCAGTACCTTTGATGCGTGCCTATCAAACCTTGACAAGATGCTCACTCGGTGAGAAGAGTCAAATTTAGTTCTTAATTGGGAAAAATGTCACTTCATGGTAAAAGAAGGGATAGTTTTAGGACATAAGATCTCTAAAGCAGGAATAGAAGTTGATAAGGCTAAGATTGAGACCATCACTAAACTTCCAGAACCTACCACGGTAAGATCAATAAGGAGTTTCCTAGGACACGCCGGTTTCTACCGACGCTTCATTAAGGATTTTTCAAAGGTCACACGACCTCTCACTCACCTCTTAGGAAAGGAAGTCCCGTTTGTCTTCGATGAAGAATGTCGAAAAGCATTCAACTATCTGAAAGAACAGCACACACATGCACCGATCATGATAGCTCCTGATTGGAGTCTACCCTTTGAAATCATGTATGATGCGAGCGATTTCGCAGTTGGATCAGTGCTTGGACAACAGGTAGATAAACACTTTCATCCAATCTATTACGCAAGCAAAACCTTAACCGGAGCTCAAAAGAATTACACTACCACGGAGAAGGAGCTGCTAGCCGTAGTATTCGCCTTTGACAAATTTTGTTCCTGTCTTATCTTGTCCAAGACTACGGTCAATATAGATCATTCAGCCCTCAAATATCTGTTCACTAAGTAAGACGCAAAGCCAAGACTCCTACGATGGATCTTACTCCTTCAAGAATTCGACATCGAGATTAAAGACAAGAAAGGAGCAGAGAACGTCGCAGCAGATCATCTTACTCGTTTGGAGAACCCAACGATGGAAAAACTTGCAGAACAAGATATCAGAGATAAATTCCCGAAAGAACAGCTTATGAGTTTAGGACAAACTCACATAGGATCACAGTTTAATGACACTCCTTAGTATGCTAACATGGCCAACTACCTAGTTGTCGGAGTAGTACAAAAGGGCATGAGTATCTCCCAGAGAAGGAAGATCTTCATCGATGCCAAGTACTACTACTGGGAAGATCCTTACCTGTTTAGAATTTGCCCTGATCAGATAATCAGGAGGTGCGTAGATGAAAAACAAGCAGCAGGGATTCTTCACCAATGTCACCATGGACCAACTGGAGGTCATCATGGAGAAAATTTAACCGCTAGGAAAGTCTACGAATCAGGATTCTACTGGCCATCTATATTTCGAGATGCGCAAGAGCTTGTAAAGCGTTGCGACGCATGAAATGTCCCGTTCTTATTGATTAAAAACGTTCCATATTAATTGATTTCGTTGCGAGGTTTTGACCTCTATATGAGACGTTTTTCAAAGACTGCATTCATTTTTAAAACAAACCATAACCTTTATTTCATAGATAAAGGTTTTAAAAAGCTTTACGTAGATTATCAAATAATGATAATCTAAAATATCCTGTTTACACACGACCATTACATAATGGTTTACAATACAAATATGTTACAACAAAATAAGTTTCTTGAATGCAGTTTTTACACAATATCATACAAGCATGGACTCCAAATCTCGTTCTTATTTAAGTATGCGACAGCGGAAGCTCTTAATAATCACCTGAGAATAAACATGCTTAAAACGTCAACAAAAATGTTGGTGAGTTATAGGTTTAACCTATATATATCAAATCATAATAATAGACCACAAGATTTCATATTTCAATACACATCCCATACATAGAGATAAAAATCATTCTTATGGTGAACACCTGGTAACCGACATTAACAAGATGTATATATAAGAATATCCCCATCATTCCGGGACACCCTTCGGATATGATATAAATTTCGAAGTACTAAAGCATCCGGTACTTTGGATGGGGTTTGTTAGGCCCAATAGATCTATCTTTAGGATTCGCGTCAATTAGGGTGTCTGTTCCCTAATTCTTAGATTACCAGACTTAATAAAAAAAGGGCATATTCGATTTCGATAATTCAACCATAGAATGTAGTTTCACGTACTTGTGTCTATTTTGTAAATCATTTATAAAACCTACATGTATTCTCATCCCAAAAATATTAGATTTTAAAAGTGGGACTATAACTCACTTTCACAGATTTTTACTTCGTCGGGAAGTAAGACTTGACCACTGGTTGATTCACGAACCTATAACAATATATACATATATATCAAAGTATGTTCAAAATATATTTACAACACTTTTAATATATTTTGATGTTTTAAGTTTATTAAGTCAGCTGTCCTAGTTAGTAATCTACAACTAGTTGTCCACAGTTAGATGTACAGAAATAAATCGATAAATATTATCTTGAATCAATCCACGACCCAGTGTATACGTATCTCAGTATTGATCACAACTCAAACTATATATATTTTGGAATCAACCTCAACCCTGTATAGCTAACTCCAACATTCACATATAGAGTGTCTATGGTTGTTCCGAAATATATATAGATGTGTCGACATGATAGGTCGAAACATTGTATACATGTCTATGGTATCTCAAGATTACATAATATACAATACAAGTTGATTAAGTTATGGTTGGAATAGATTTGTTACCAATTTTCACGTAGCTAAAATGAGAAAAATTATCCAATCTTGTTTTACCCATAACTTCTTCATTTTAAATCCGTTTTGAGTGAATCAAATTGCTATGGTTTCATATTGAACTATATTTTATGAATCTAAACAGAAAAAGTATAGGTTTATAGTCAGAAAAATAAGTTACAAGTCATTTTTGTAAAGGTAGTCATTTCAGTCGAAAGAACGACGTCTAGATGACCATTTTAGAAAACATACTTCCACTTTGAGTTTAACCATAATTTTTGGATATAGTTTAATGTTCATAATAAAAATCATTTTCTCAGAATAACAACTTTTAAATCAAAGTTTATCATAGTTTTTAATTAACTAACCCAAAACAGCCCGCGGTGTTACTACGACGGCGTAAATCCGGTTTTACGGTGTTTTTCGCGTTTCCAGGTTTTAAATCATTAAGTTAGCATATCATATAGATATAGAACATGTGTTTAGTTGATTTTAAAAGTCAAGTTAGAAGGATTAACTTTTGTTTGCGAACAAGTTTAGAATTAACTAAACTATGTTCTAGTTATTACAAGTTTAAATCTTCGAATAAGATAGCTTTATATGTATGAATCGAATGATGTTATGAACATCATTACCACCTTAAGTTCCTTGGATAAACCTACTGGAAAAGAGAAAAATGGATCTAGCTTCAATGGATCTTTGGATGGCTCGAAGTTCTTGAAGCAGAATCATGACACGAAAACAAGTTCAAGTAAGATCATCACTTGAAATAAGATTGTTATAGTTATAGAAATTGAACCAAAGTTTGAATATGATTATTACCTTGTAAGAAACAAAGATTTCTTGAGGTTGGATGATCACCTTACAAGATTGGAAGTGAGCTAGCAAACTTGAAAGTATTCTTGATTTTATGAAACTAGAACTTTTGGAATTTATGAAGAACACTTAGAACTTGAAGATAGAACTTGAGAGAGATCAATTAGATGAAGAAAATTGAAGAATGAAAGTGTTTGTAGGTGTTTTTGGTCGTTGGTGTATGGATTAGATATAAAGGGTATGTAATTTTGTTTTCATGTAAATAAGTCATGAATGATTACTCATATTTTTGTAATTTTATGAGATATTTCATGCTAGTTGCCAAATGATGGTTCCCACATGTGTTAGGTGACTCACATGGGCTGCTAAGAGCTGATCATTGGAGTGTATATACCAATAGTACATACATCTAAAAGCTGTGTATTGTACGAGTACGAATACGGGTGCATACGAGTAGAATTGTTGATGAAACTGAACGAGGATGTAATTATAAGCATTTTTGCTAAGTAGAAGTATTTTGATATGTGTATTGAAGTCATTCAAAAGTGTATAAATACATATTAAAACACTACATGTATATACATTTTAACTGAGTCGTTAAGTCATCGTTAGTCGTTACATGTAAGTGTTGTTTTGAAACCTTTAGGTTAACGATCTTGTTAAATGTTGTTAACCCAATGTTTATAATATCAAATGAGATTTTAAATTATTATATTATCATGATATTATCATGTATGAATATCTCTTAATATGATATATATACATTAAATGTCTTTACAACGATAATCGTTACATATATGTCTCGTTTAAAAATCATTAAGTTAGTAGTCTTGTTTTTACATATGTAGTTCATTGTTAATATACTTAATGATATATTTACTTATCATAGTATCATGTTAACTATATATATATCCATATATATGTCATCATATAGTTTTTACAAGTTTTAACGTTCGTGAATCACCGGTCAACTTGGGTGGTCAAATGTCTATATGAAACATATTTCAATTAATCAAGTCTTAACAAGTTTGATTGCTTAATATGTTAGAAACATTTAATCATGTAAATATCAATCTCAATTAATATATATAAACATGTAAAAGTTCGGGTCACTACAGTACCTACCCGTTAAATAAATTTCGTCCCGAAATTTTAAGCTGTTGAAGGTGTTGACGAATCTTCTGGAAATAGATGCGGGTATTTCTTCTTCATCTGATCTTCACGCTCCCAGGTGAACTCGGGTCCTCTACGAGCATTCCATCGAACCTTAACAATTGGTATCTTGTTTTGCTTAAGTCTTTTAACCTCACGATCCATTATTTCGACGGGTTCTTCGATGAATTGGAGTTTTTCGTTGATTTGGATTTCATCTAACGGAATAGTGAGATCTTCTTTAGCAAAACATTTCTTCAAATTCGAGATGTGGAAAGTGTTATGTACAGCCGCGAGTTGTTGAGGTAACTCAAGTCGGTAAGCTACTGGTCCGACACGATCAATAATCTTGAATAGTCCAATATACCTTGGATTTAATTTCCCTCGTTTACCAAATCGAACAACGCCTTTCCAAGGTGCAACTTTAAGCATGACCATCTCTCCAATTTCAAATTCTATATCTTTTCTTTTAATGTCAGCGTAGCTCTTTTGTCGACTTTGGGCGGTTTTCAACCGTTGCTGAATTTGGATGATCTTCTCGGTAGTTTCTTGTATAATCTCCGGACCCGTAATATGTCTATCCCCCACTTCACTCCAACAAATCGGATACCTGCACTTTCTACCATAAAGTGCTTCAAACGGCGCCATCTCAATGCTTGAATGGTAGCTGTTGTTGTAGGAAAATTCTGCTAATGGTAGATGTCGATCCTAACTGTTTCCGAAATCAATAACACATGCTCGTAGCATGTCTTCAAGCATTTGTATCGTCCTTTCACTCTGCCCATCAGTTTGTGGATGATAGGCAGTACTCATGTCTAGACGAGTTCCTAATGCTTGCTGTAATGTCTGCCAGAATCTTGAAATAAATCTGCCATCCCTATCAGAGATAATAGAGATTGGTATTCCATGTCTGGAGACGACTTCCTTCAAATACAGTCGTGCTAACTTCTCCATCTTGTCATCTTCTCTTATTGGCAGGAAGTGTGCTGATTTGGTGAGACGATCAACTATTACCCAAATAGTATCAAAACCACTTGCAGTCCTTGGCAATTTAGTGATGAAATCCATGGTAATGTTTTCCCATTTCCATTCCGGGATTTCGTGTTGTTGAAGTAGACCTGATGGTTTCTGATGCTCAGCTTTGACCTTAGAACACGTCAAACATTCTCCCACGTATTTAGCAACATCGGCTTTCATACCCGCCCACCAAAAATGTTTTTTGAGATCCTTATACATCTTCCCCGTTCCAGGATGTATTGAGTATCTGGTTTTATGAGCTTCTCTAAGTACCATTTCTCTCATATCTCCAAATTTTGGTACCCAAATCCTTTCAGCCCTATACCGGGTTCCGTCTTCCCGAATATTAAGATTCTTCTCCGATCCTTTGGGTATTTCATCCTTTAAATTTCCCTCTTTTAAAACTCCTTGTTGCGCCTCCTTTATTTGAGTAGTAAGGTTATTATGAATCATTATATTCATAGATTTTACTCGAATGGGTTCTCTGTCCTTCCTGCTCAAGGCATCGGCTACCACATTTGCCTTCCCCGGGTGGTAACGAATCTCAAAGTCGTAATCATTCAATAATTCAATCCACCTACGCTGCCTCATATTCAGTTGTTTCTGATTAAATATGTGTTGAAGACTTTTGTGGTCGGTATATATAATACTTTTGACCCCATATAAGTAGTGCCTCCAAGTCTTTAATGCAAAAACAACCGCGCCTAATTCCAAATCATGCGTCGTATAATTTTGTTCGTGAATCTTCAATTGTTTAGACGCATAAGCAATCACCTTCGTTCGTTGCATTAATACACAACCGAGACCTTGCTTTGATGCGTCACAATAAATCACAAAATCATCATTCCCTTCAGGCAATGACAATATAGGTGCCGTAGTTAGCTTTTTCTTCAATAACTGAAACGCTTTCTCTTGTTCATCATTCCATTCAAATTTCTTCCCTTTATGCGTTAATGCAGTCAAGGGTTTTGCTATTCTGGAAAAGTCTTGGATGAACCTTCTGTAGTAACCAGCTAGTCCTAAAAACTGGCGTATGTATTTCGGAGTTTTCGGGGTTTCCCACTTTTCAACAGTTTCTATCTTTGCAGGATCCACCTTAATACCTTCTTTGTTCACTATGTGACCGAGGAATTGAACTTCTTCCAACCAAAATGCACACTATAAAAACTTAGCGTACAATTCTTCCTTCCTCAATACTTCTAACACCTTTCTCAAATGTTCACCGTGTTCTTGGTCATTCTTTGAGTAAATAAGTATGTCATCAATGAAAACAATGACAAACTTGTCAAGGTTTGGTCCACACACTCGGTTCATAAGGTCCATGAACACAGCTGGTGCATTAGTTAAACCAAACGGCATGACCATAAACTCGTAATGACCGTAACGTGTTCTGAAAGCAGTCTTTGGAATATCATCTTCTTTCACCCGCATTTGATGATACCCGGAACGTAAGTCAATCTTTGAATAAACAGACGAGCCTTGTAGTTGATCAAATAAGTCGTCAATTCTCGGTAGTGGGTAGTGGTTCTTGATGGTAAGTTTGTTCAACTCTCGGTAGTCGATACACAACCTGAATGTACCATCTTTCTTCTTGACAAACAAAACAGGAGCTCCCCACGGTGATGTGCTTGGTCGAATGAAACGATGCTCTAAAAGTTCTTGTAATTGGCTTTGCAGTTCTTTCATCTCGCTGGGTGCGAGTCTGTAAGGAGCACGAGCTATTGGTGCAGCTCCTGGTACAAGATCTATTTGAAATTCAACGGATCGATGTGGGGGTAATCACGGTAATTCTTTCGGAAATACATCGGGAAATTCTTTTGCAATGGGAACATCATTGATGCTCTTTTCTTCAGTTTGTACTTTCTCGACGTGTGCTAGAACAGCATAGCAACCTTTTCTTATTAGTTTTTGTGCCTTCAAATTACTAATAAGATGTAGCTTCGTGTTGCCCTTTTCTCCGTACACCATTAAGGGTTTTCCTTTTTCTCGTATAATGCGAATTGCATTTTTGTAACAAACGATCTCTGCTTTCACTTCTTTCAACCAGTCCACACCGATTATCACATCAAAACTCCCTAACTCTACTGGTATCAAATCAATTTTAAATGTTTCGCTAACCAGTTTAATTTCTCGATTCCGACATATATTATCTGCTGAAATTAATTTACCATTTGCTAATTCGAGTAAAAATTTACTATCCAAAGGCGTCAATGGACAACTTAATTTAGCACAAAAATCTCTACTCATATAGCTTCTATCCGCACCCGAATCAAATAAAACATAAGCAGATTTATTGTCAATAAGAAACGTACCCGTAACAAGCTCCGGGTCTTCCTGTGCCTCTGCCGCATTAATATTGAAAACTCTTCCGCGGCCTTGTCCATTCGTGTTCTCCTGGTTCGGGCAATTTCTAATAATGTGGCCCGGTTTTCCACATTTATAACAAACTACATTGGCATAACTTGCTCCGACACTACTTGCTCCGCCATTACTCGTTCCGACACCATTTGTTCCTTTCGTTCTATTAACCCCTGGTCCGTAGACCTCACACTTCACCGCGCTATGACCATTTCTTTTACACTTGTTGCAAAATTTGGTGCAGAACCCCGAGTGATACTTTTCACACCTTTGGCATAGCTGCTTCTGATTGTTATTGTTGTTGCGGTTATTATTGTTGTTGGGATGATTATTGTAGTTGCTGTTGTTGTTGTTGTTGTTGTTGTTGTTGGGCCATTTGTTGTAGTTGCGATTGATGTTGCGATTGTTGGGATAATTGTTGCGATTATTGTTGTAATTGCTGTTGTTGTTGTATTGGTGATTCTTATCACCGTTTTCCTCCCACTTTCTTTTGACTTGCTTCACATTGGCCTCTTCAGCAGTCTGTTCTTTAATTATTTCTTCAATCTGGTTCACTAGTTTGTGAGCCATTCTACATGCCTGTTGTATGGAGGCTGGCTCGTGTGAACTTATATCTTCTTGGATTCTTTCCGGTAATCGTTTCACAAACGCGTCGATCTTCTCTTCCTCATCTTCGAATGCTCCCGGACACAATAGGCACAATTCTGTGAATCGTCTTTCGTACGTGGTAATATCAAATCCTTGGGTTCGTAACCCTCTAAGTTCTGTCTTGAGCTTATTGACCTCGGTTCTGGGACGGTACTTCTCGTTCATCAAGTGCTTGAATGCTGACCACGGTAGTGCGTACGCATCATCTTGTCCCACTTGCTCTAGATAGGTATTCCACCATGTTAACGCAGAACTTGTGAAGGTATGCGTAGCGTACTTCACTTTGTCCTCTTCAGTACACTTACTTATGGCAAACACCGATTTGACCTTCTCGGTCTACCGTTTCAATCCGATCGGTCCTTCGGTTCCATCAAATTCCAAAGGTTTGCAGGCAGTGAATTCTTTGTAGGTGCATCCTACACGATTTCCTGTACTGCCAGATCCAAGGTTATTGTTGGTATGTAGCGCAGCCTGTACCGCGGCTATGTTTGAAGCTAGAAAAGTACGGAATTCCTCTTCATTCATATTCACGGTGTGTCGAGTAGTCGGTGCCATTTCCTTCAAAATAGTCAAATGGAACAATTTAATCATACAGAATAATAAGAGTAGTTAATAGTATTTCGTAGCATAATATGAACTCATTTATAAAAGCTTTTTCTTCATATTAGCGTTTTATAAGTTTAAATTCGGGTAGTACCTACCCATTAAGTTCATACTTAGTAGCTAATATACAATTCAACTACTACAATTCTATATGAAAAACTGATTATAATAATATTTCGCGTTCAAACTTTTACACAATATTTTACAAACTTACAATACCGCTTATTTTACATATAGCATGAAATATAGCACACAATAAATTTGATACAAGATGGTTGTGAAGATAATTCTAGCTAGTACACAAGTCGTTCAGCAAAGGCAATAAAGACACGTAATTCATATGTCCAGAAACAAGTCATGCATTCTGGTTTTACTAGGATTACTTCCCATCCTTGGTCTTGTGGAACATAACCGTTATGGCCATTGATAAGACAGCGTGTTGTAACATCGTCAAAGGGACGAGGGTTACGTAATGTCCAACAGTCCCGTAATAATCTAAAAACCTCATTTCTTACCCCAATTACCGACTCCGTCACTTGTGGAAACGTTTTGTTTAATAGTTGTAGCCCGATGTTCTTGTTCTCACTTTGGTGAGAAGCGAACATTACTAATCCGTAAGCATAACATGCTTCTTTATGTTGCATGTTAGCCGCTTTTTCTAAATCACGAAGTCCAATATTCGGATATATTGAGTCAAAATAATTTCTTAACCCGTTGCGTAAAATAGCATTTGGGTTCCCCGCAATATATGCGTCAAAGTAAACACATCGTAACTTATGGGTTTCCCAATGTGATATCCCCCATCTTTCAAACGAAAGTCTCTTATAAACCAAGACATTCTTGGAACGTTCTTCGAATGTCTTACAAACTGATCTCGCCTTAAATAGTTGTGCCGAGGAATTCTGGCCGACTCTAGACAAGATTTCATCAATCATGTCTCCGGGTAGGTCTCTTAAAATATTGGGTTGTCTATCCATTTTGTGTTTTTAAACTGTAAAATAGACAAGAGTTAGATTCATAAAAAAAATACTTATTAATACAAGCAATTTTTACATATATCATAAAGCATAAGAACACTATATTACATATATTACACCACACGAATACAACTATCTTATTCCGACTCGCTCGTTTCTTCTTCTTCGGTTTTGGTTCATTTTGCCAAGTTTCTAGGGATATATGATGTTCCCCTAATACTAACTGTCGTTTTCCACAACGGTTTAGAAAAACCTGGTGGTTTAGAGGTTCCCGGGTCATTGTTACAACTTAAGGACTTCGGGGGTTGACGATACATATAAAGTTCATCGGGGTTGGAATTAGATTTCTCTATTTTTATGCCCTTTCCCTTATTATTTTCTTTTGCCTTTTTAAATTTAGTTGGGGTAATTTCTATAACATCATCGGAATTCTCGTCGGAATCCGATTCATCGGAGAATTGGTAATCCTCCCAATATTTTGCTTCCTTGGCGGAAAGACCATTGACCATAATTAACCTTAGTCGGTTGGTTGAGGATTTTCTTTTACTTAACCGTTTTATTATTTCCCCCACCGGTTCTATTTCTTCTTCCGGTTCCGATTCTTCTTCCGGTTCTGATTCTTCTTCCGGTTCCGACTCTTCTTCCGGTTCCTCTTCGGGAACTTGTGAATCAGTCCACGAATCATTCCAATTTACATTTGACTCTTCATTATTATTAGGTGAGTCAATGGGACTTGTCCTAGAGGTAGACATCTATCACATAATATCAAACACGTTAAGAGATTAATATATCACATAGTATTCATATGTTAAAAATATATAATTTCCAACAAAAATGTTAAGCAATCATTTTTAAAGAAAACACGGTCGAAGTCCAGACTCACTAATGCATCCTAACAAACTCGATAAGACACACTAATGCAAATTTTCTGGTTCTCTAAGACCAACGCTCGGATACCAACTGAAATGTCCCGTTCTTATTGATTAAAAACGTTCCATATTAATTGATTTCGTTGCGAGGTTTTGACCTCTATATGAGACGTTTTTCAAAGACTGCATTCATTTTTAAAACAAACCATAACCTTTATTTCATAGATAAAGGTTTTAAAAAGCTTTACGTAGATTATCAAATAATGATAATCTAAAATATCCTGTTTATACACGACCATTACATAATGGTTTACAATACAAATATGTTACAACAAAATAAGTTTCTTGAATGCAGTTTTTACACAATATCATACAAGCATGGACTCCAAATCACGTCCTTATTTAAGTATGCGACAGCGGAAGCTCTTAATAATCACCTGAGAATAAACATGCTTAAAACGTCAACAAAAATGTTGGTGAGTTATAGGTTTAACCTATATATATCAAATCATAATAATAGACCACAAGATTTCATATTTCAATACACATCCCATACATAGAGATAAAAATCATTCATATGGTGAACACCTGGTAATCGACATTAACAAGATGCATATATAAGAATATCCCCATCATTCCGGGACACCCTTCGGATATGATATAAATTTCGAAGTACTAAAGCATCCGGTACTTTGGATGGGGTTTGTTAGGCCCAATAGATCTATCTTTAGGATTCGCGTCAATTAGGGTGTCTGTTCCCTAATTCTTAGATTACCAGACTTAATAAAAAAAGGGCATATTCGATTTTGATAATTCAACCATAGAATGTAGTTTCACGTACTTGTGTCTATTTTGTAAATCAATTATAAAACCTGCATGTATTCTCATCCCAAAAATATTAGATTTTAAAAGTGGGACTATAACTCACTTTCACAGATTTTTACTTCGTCGGGAAGTAAGACTTGACCACTGGTTGATTCACGAACCTATAACAATATATACATATATATCAAAGTATGTTCAAAATATATTTACAACACTTTTAATATATTTTGATGTTTTAAGTTTATTAAGTCAGCTGTCCTCGTTAGTAATCTACAACTAGTTGTCCACAGTTAGATGTACAGAAATAAATCAATAAATATTATCTTGAATCAATCCACGACCCAGTGTATACGTATCTCAGTATTGATCACAACTCAAACTATATATATTTTGGAATCAACCTCAACCCTGTATAGCTAACTCCAACATTCACATATAGAGTGTCTATGGTTGTTCCAAAATATATATAGATGTGTCGACATGATAGGTCGAAACATTGTATACGTGTCTATGGTATCTCAAGATTACATAATATACAATACAAGTTGATTAAGTTATGGTTGGAATAGATTTGTTACCAATTTTCACGTAGCTAAAATGAGAAAAATTATCCAATCTTGTTTTACCCATAACTTCTTCATTTTAAATCCGTTTTGAGTGAATCAAATTGCTATGGTTTCATATTGAACTCTATTTTATGAATCTAAACAGAAAAATTATAGGTTTATAGTCGGAAAAATAAGTTACAAGTCATTTTTGTAAAGGTAGTCATTTCAGTCGAAAGAACGACGTCTAGATGACCATTTTAGAAAACATACTTCCACTTTGAGTTTAACCATAATTTTTTGATATAGTTTCATGTTCATAATAAAAATCATTTTCTCAGAATAACAACTTTTAAATCAAAGTTTATCATAGTTTTTAATTAACTAACCCAAAACAGCCCGCAGTGTTACTACGACGGCGTAAATCCGGTTTTACGGTGTTTTTCGTGTTTCCAGGTTTTAAATCATTAAGTTAGCATATCATATAGATATAGAAAATGTGTTTAGTTGATTTTAAAATTCAATTTAGAAGGATTAACTTTTGTTTGCGAACAAGTTTAGAATTAACTAAACTATGTTCTAGTGATTACAAGTTTAAACCTTCGAATAAGATAGCTTTATATGTATGAATCGAATGATGTTATGAACATCATTACAACCTTAAGTTCCTTGGATAAACCTACTGGAAAAGAGAAAAATGGATCTAGCTTCAATGGATCCTTGGATGGCTCGAAGTTCTTGAAGCAGAATCATGACACGAAAACAAGTTCAAGTAAGATCATCACTTGAAATAAGATTGTTATAGTTATAGAAATTGAACCAAAGTTTGAATATGATTATTACCTTGTATTAGAATGATAACCTACTGTAAGAAACAAAGATTTCTTGAGGTTGGATGATCACCTTACAAGATTGGAAGTGAGCTAGCAAACTTGAAAGTATTCTTGATTTTATGAAACTAGAACTTTTGGAATTTATGAAGAACACTTAGAACTTGAAGATAGAACTTGAGAGAGATCAATTAGATGAAGAAAATTGAAGAATGAAAGTGTTTGTAGGTGTTTTTGGTCGTTGGTGTATGGATTAGATATAAAGGGTATTTAATTTTGTTTTCATGTAAATAAGTCATGAATGATTACTCATATTTTTGTAATTTTATGAGATATTTCATGCTAGTTGCCAAATGATGGTTCACACATGTGTTAGGTGACTCACATGGGCTTCTAAGAGCTGATCATTGGAGTGTATATACCAATAGTACATACATCTAAAAGCTGTGTATTGTATGAGTACGAATACGGGTGCATACGAGTAGAATTGTTGATGAAACTGAACGAGGATGTAATTATAAGCATTTTTGTTAAGTAGAAATATTTTGATATGTGTATTGAAGTCTTTCAAAAGTGTATAAATACATATTAAAACACTACATGTATATACATTTTAACTGAGTCGTTAAGTCATCGTTAGTCGTTACATGTAAGTGTTGTTTTGAAACCTTTAGGTTAACGATCTTGTTAAATGTTGTTAACCCAATGTTTATAATATCAAATGAGATTTTAAATTATTATATTATCATGATATTATCATGTATGAATATCTCTTTATATGATATATATATATACATTAAATGTCTTTACAACGATAATCGTTACATATATGTCTCGTTTAAAAATCATTAAGTTAGTAGTCTTGTTTTTACATATGTAGTTCATTGTTAATATACTTAATGATATATTTACTTATCATAGTATCATGTTAACTATATATATATCCATATATATGTCATCATATAGTTTTTACAAGTTTTAACGTTCGTGAATCACCGGTCAACTTGGGTGGTCAATTGTTTATATGAAACATATTTCAATTAATCAAGTCTTAACAAGTTTGATTGCTTAACATGTTAGAAACATTTAATCATGTAAATATCAATCTCAATTAATATATATAAACATGGAAAAGTTCGGGTCACTACAACGCATGCCAAAGACAAGGCGATATCTCTATGAAGAACGAGATGCCTAGGACTAATATCCAAGCTTGCGAGATCTTCGATATACAGGGATTAGACTTCTTGGGCCCATTCCCAAAGTCTAATGGGAAAGAATATGTCCTCGTAGCAGTAGATTACCTCTAACGCGAAAGAATATGTCCTCGTAGCAGTAGATTACCTCTAGATGGGTCGAAGTTCAAGCATTTTCGACTAATGATGCCAAAGTCATCACAAATTTCCTGAAGAGACTATTCTACAGATTTGGAGCTCCCCGTGCGATAATACGTGATAGAGGCACACACTTCTGTAACACTCAGTTTATGAAGGTGATGCAACAATACGGAGTTACCACAAGATGTCCACTGCCTATCATCCGCAGACCAACGGACAAGCAGAGGTCACGAACAGAGCACTCAAAAAAATCTTAGAACGCACTGTCGTCCATCATGGAAATAAATGGGCCAAGAAGCTAGATGATGCTCTGTGCGCATTCCGGACTGCTTACAAGAATCCTCTAGGAACTACACCCTACCGAATGATCTATGGAAAAGCTTGTCACCTTCCGTTATAACTCAAATACAAAGCTCTCTGGGTGCTGAAGACCTGCAACCTCGATCCCTCAGCTACCAGAAGACATAGGAAAATGCAATTGAACGAACTCGCCGAATTGAGAGACCAAGCATATGAAACGTCATACATCTACAAGGAATGAACGAAACTTACACATAATGCCAAAGTAATCCCTAGAAAGTTCTCCCCTGGAGATAAAGTTCTTCTCCTCAATTCTTGGTTCAAGAAGTTCGCGGGAAAATTTAGATCAAGATGGAGTGGCCCATACAAAGTAGTACACGCTTTTCCACAAGGAGCCGTGGATTTGAAAGGACCTACTGGTAATTTCAAAGTCAATGGCCACCGATTGAAATCCTATTTAGAAGACCACGATAAGGAGGAGTACCTCTTCTTCTTTGATCCATTCTGAAGATCTGACAAGGAAAAGTCGAGCTGTAACGACTTGATAAACAAAGCGCTCTTGGGAGGCACCCCTTGCTTATCCTTTTTATTATTTCTTATTATTTTCTTTTTAATTATTTTCAGTCTTAAGATATTATTTCTGTACTAACAACTAAGCGCCATACTTGCGTTTAGTACTTACAAGTTTGTTGAATGTGTTTTGGCTCAATGCCAAGTTCAGAAGCATCAGCTTGCATTCCCGTTCGCAGGAGGAGGACTCCTGTAGTCTACTCATCTGGAAGCAGTGCTGATTAGAACAGGCCATCAACAGGGCAATTAGGCCCAAGGAGATTAGTTTTAGAGAGCGTAGAGGAAGACATCGGCACAGCACCACCATCTCCCCCAGTCCGATGATCTAGACGTCTAGCCAGGAGACCGGTCGAGCATATACAGTTGGCAGATACGCATGATCACAGATGGTGATTGATAATGCTAAAAACGAACATATATTTCATAGCATTATTCCTCAAGAAAGACAAGCTTTTAGTTGCAATTGTTCTATTTACAAGTGATATTCGTTTAAATAATAAAAGGTGAAGACAAAAGACAGATTCGACGAATTGAAGACGCAAACGACCAAAAAGCTCAAAAGAACAAAAGACAATAAAAAAGGTTCCAATTATTGATAAGAAACGTCTCAAAATCACAAGAGTACAAGATTCAAAACGCAAAGTACAAGATATTAAATTGTACGCGAGGACGTTCGAAAATCCGGAACCGGGACTAGAGTCAACTCTTAACGCTCGACGCAACGGACTAAAAATTACAAGTTAACTATATATATAAATATAATATAATATATAATTAATTATATTAATTATATATATATTATATATATATAATAAAAACCGTCGGCAGCCAGAAACTCCAAGGGTGTGAAATGAAAATACCTCTCCGCGACTCGCGGAGTTTGAAGGGCTTTTTGCCGCGAGTCGCGGAGCCCCAAAAATCAAATCTGGCTATAAAACCAACCGAATTCTGATCGAATTTATCATCATTTTTTTCATCTCTCTCTCAATATATACGAGTAATATATATTTATATTTATAATTTATATTTTAATTTTAATTATAATTCTAATAATAAGGGTATGTTAGCGAATGTTGTAAGGGTGTAAGTCGAAATTCTGTCCGTGTAACGCTACGCTATTTTTAATCATTGTAAGTTATGTTCAACCTTTTTATATTAATGTCTCGTAGCTAAGTTATTATTATGCTTATTTAAAACGAAGTAATCATGATGTTGGGCTAATTACTAAAATTGGGTAATTGGGCTTTGTACCATAATTGGGGTTTGGACAAAAGAACGACACTTGTGGAAACTAGACTATGGGCTATTAATGGGCTTTATATTTGTTTAACTAAATGAAAGTTTGTTAATGTTAATATAAAGATTTACAATTGGGCGTCCCTATAAATTACCATATACACCCGGGCTCAGACACCAAGTATTTTTGGCGCCGCTGCCGGGGAATTACTCTTAAAAGCCGGAAGCGCAACGCTAATAAAAAAAAAAAAAGATTTTCATCTACTTTTATTAAGTCGTTTTTGTAAAAATTACGTTTTAATCATTCAAAAATATAAAAAGAAAAACAAAAATATAAGTATTTTTAGGATTTTGTTAAATATTTAAGTTTTATAAGTTTCTTATTCTTTATTTTAATTTATAAAAATATAAATTTTATTAAAAATCGTTTATTTAAACTAAAAAAAACAGAAAACAAAATAAAAAAAAAAAAAAATATAAAGAAAAAACGCGTAAAAACAAAACCTGTCAACTGTTTTTCTGAACCCCGCGACTCGCGGGGTTTTCCTCTTTATTCACCGCAACTCGCGGAGGCCCTCTGACACTCGGACAAAAACCCTAATCACGGGTTATTATTTATTATTATTATTATTATTATTAAAACCTAATTACTATTATTATTATTATTAGATTTAATTTTACTTTTTATTTAATTTGTTGTATTTTGTTAAATTAGTTTTAATAAAATTGTATTATTTGTAGTTTTATTAAATAAATAATATAAAAATAATATTTTTATAAAAATTGTACTTTTTACAACTTTTTGTATATTTTTATATTTTGTACCTTTTTAATCGTTGTAGCGTAATATTTGTATTTTTAGCTCATAATTAATTTTAAACTTAGTTTTAGCTATAGTTATTTTTACTCCTATATTTTTAGGCTTTGCCGTAGAATTCCTTAAGTGTTTTTTTTTCTTTAGACTAAGATTTAGGTGCTTTAGAATTTTGCGACGCCTTTTTAAGTTTTAGTTTCTTTTTAAGTTATTTCCATTTGGGATTTAGTTTTTCTTGTAAGCTTTAATATTTTTAGACCTTTTACTATGTATCAATTATCATTCCAATTAATAATTTCAATTTGCGATTATAATTTTAAGTTAGTTGTAGTAATAAGGTTAAATTAGTTAAGTATTTTTAAGTTTTGATAAGTTCCTTTTATTTTTCCGTCACCTTTTATTTTTCAACCATTTTTTCTTTTTCAACCTTTATCGACGAACTCTTTTTCTCTCTTATTTCTCGCTATTCTAGTTTTAGGACATAGATTTTTATTCTACTTCTTATCTAAATTTCTTAAAATTACGAAAATTTATTTTAAGTGGTTAAATTAATAGACATCAAAATTTTCTGGTTCGTAGTAATAGTTGGATTTGTACGTGGACCGGGTTATTGGAGCCAAACAGTCCTCAATTATATTGAGACCAAACGAATCCTGCCCCTCTGCTGCATCTTTTGGCTATTCGAAACGTGGGCAAAATCAGAAAAGTCTATTGATTGGATAACTTATTATAATTTTTCTTTCCTTTTAAAAACTAATAGGATATTCTGTGAATGCACCGAGCAAGACGTTCACCACCTTTTGTACGTTCACCACCTGTAACTCGATCAAGACATCGTTTAACAAATATAACCGCCGTTGATTTTTCTTTAGAATCGTCATCCAGTCGACCAAGTACTTCAGTTCAAAATACCGATAATCCATTTTTTGAACCCGACCTCACAATTGAGAATCCAGAAAATATTCAGGAACGGTTCATAGATCCTGAACCATTAAACTTTCCTCCGGAACCACCAATCATTCAAACAGAGATTGTTGAGGAACGAACTATTAAATCAGAATCATCTAGTGATACCGAGTCAACAAATTCAATTATGGAGAATCTGGAACCTTTAAGTATGGAAGACCGAATGAGAGCTAAACGCACTGGCCAAGGTCACGCAATTACCCATCCAGACATTAATGCGCCAGATTATGAAATCAAAGGACAAATTCTACACATGGTGACTAATCAATGCCAATTTAGTGGTGCGCCGAAGGAAGATCCGAATGAACATCTACGTACCTTTAATAGGATCTGCACACTATTTAAAATCCGAGAAGTGGAGGATGAACAGATATATCTCATGTTATTTCCCTGGACTTTAAAGGGAGAAGCCAAAGATTGGTTGGAATCGTTACCCGAAGGGGCGATCGATACATGGGACGTTTTAATTGACAAATTTCTTAAACAATTTTTTCCCGCATCTAAAGCCGTAAGACTTCAAGCAGAAATTGTTACGTTCACACAGAAGCCAAATGAAACTCTATATGAGGCGTGGACAAGATATGGAAAGTTATTAAGAGGATGTCCGCAACATGGTTTAGACACCTGTCAAATAGTACAAATATTCTACCGAGGATGCGACATCACTACAAGAAAAGACATAGATATAGCAGCTGGTGGTTCTATTATGAAGAAAACCGAAACTGATGCTTACAAAATTATTGATAATACTGCTTCCCACTCACATGAGTGGCACCAAGAAAAAGACATCATTAGATCATCTAAAGCAGCGAGAGCCGATTCTAGCCATGATTTAGATTCCATTTCAGCAAAGATAGATGCTTTCGAGAGACGAATGGAAAAGATGACTAAGGATATTCACTCAATACGAATTAGTTGTGAGCAGTGTGGAGGACCACATTTGACAAAAGATTGTCTCAATATTGAATTAACAATGGAACAAAGAGAGAATATTTCATACATAAACCAAAGGCCTGGAAATAATTATCAGAATAATTATCAACCGCCAAGACCGATTTACAATCAAAACCAGAATTATAACCGAAATATTCCATACAACAACCAACAAGGTCCTAGCAATCAACAAGTATCCAATAATACTTATAATCAGCAAAGACCGAATTTTCAAAACAAACCACCACAACAAACCGATGATAAAAAGCCGAATTTAGAAGATATGATGACGAAGCTAGTTGAAACTCAAACGCAGTTTTTCACATCTCAAAAACAAACAAATGAACAAAATGCTCAAGCATTTAGAAATCAACAAGCTTCTATTCAAAATCTGGAACAAGAAGTAAGTAACCTAGCAAGGTTAATAGGTGAAAGAAAACCGGGAAGTTTACCTAGCGATACAAATACTAACCCCCGGAATGAAACAGCTAAAGCTATTACCACAAGAAGTGGTACAACACTTAAACCACCTGAAATACCTGTAACTTCTGATGAAACTATTCCTACTTCACAAGAACCACAACCTGATCAAGATAAGGAAAAAGAACCGGTAGTTGAAAAGGTTAATGAAAATAACACAGTTAAGGCTAAACCTTATGTTAAACCATACCAACCACCACTTCCTTATCCGAGTAAAATGAAGAAGGAAAAACTTGAAGCCGAGCAATCCAAATTCTTGGATATGTTTAAACAGATAAATGTAAATCTTCCTTTCATTGATGTGATTTCGGGAATGCCAAGATATGCTAAATTCTTGAAAGATCTAATCACAAATAGAAAGAAAATGGAAGAACTCTCGGCTGTTACTATGAATGCAAATTGTTCAGCAGTGCTGTTGAATAAGATACCAGAAAAACTATCTGATCCAGGAAGTTTCACAATTCCATGTTTTCTGGGTAGTCTTAGTTCAATAGAAGCATTGGCTGATTTAGGTGCTAGTATAAATTTAATGCCGTATTCACTATACGCTAAACTAGACCTTGGAGAATTGAAACCAACAAGAATAAGCATACAACTAGCCGATAGATCAATAAAATATCCTAGAGGGATAATGGAGAACATGCTAGTTAAAGTTGGTACTTTAGTATTTCCAGTAGATTTTGTTGTTTTGGACATGGAAGAAGATTCTCAAGTTCCTCTTATATTAGGAAGACCATTCTTAAACACGGCTAAAGCAATGATAGACGTGTTCGGTAAGAAACTGACCCTAAGTATAGAGGATGAGAGTGTTACCTTTTCAGTTGATAGAGCAATGCAACAACCACAATCTGCAGATGATACATGTTATTATATTAAAACTATAGATGCACATGCAGAATTATTAGAAGAATTTCCAGAATTACAAGGAACAGGAGAATGTTCTTTAGGAGAAGGAAATGAACCAATTGATGAAGCTGAAATGTTAGCTACACTTATAGCTAATGGATATGAACCAACAACAGAAGAAATTCAAATGCTAAAAGAAGAAGACAGATATCGATATAAATCATCGATAGAAGAACCTCCGAAATTAGAGTTAAAGCCACTTCCAAACCATTTGGAATACGCTTATTTACATGGTGAATCTGAATTACCTGTAATAATATCGTCTTCTCTTACTGAAAATGAGAAATCACAACTCATTTCTGTGTTGAAAGCTCATAAACCAGCCATTGCATGGAAGATTCATGATATTAAAGGAATAAGTCCTTCGTATTGCACACATAAAATCCTTATGGAAGAAGGTCATAAAACATATGTGCAACGCCAACGAAGACTAAATCCTAATATGCAAGATGTAGTTAAGAAAGAGATTATTAAACTGCTAGATGCAGGTTTGATATATCCAATTTCTGATAGTCCATGGGTAAGCCCAGTTCAATGCGTACCTAAGAAGGGTGGCATGACTGTCATCACAAATGAGAAAAATGAGCTTATTCCTACTAGGACTGTAACAGGATGGCGTGTATGTATTGATTATAGAAAATTAAATGACGCCACCAGAAAAGATCACTTTCCCTTACCTTTCATAGATCAAATGTTGGAAAGATTAGCCGGAAATAGTTACTATTGTTTTCTAGATGGATTTTCCGGATATTTTCAAATTCCAATAGCACCCGAAGATCAAGAGAAAACCACATTCACGTGCCCTTATGGTACTTTTGCTTACAAACGCATGCCATTTGGACTTTGTAACGCCCCTGCAACCTTTCAAAGGTGCATGATGGCGATTTTTCATGACATGATAGAAGAATGCATGGAAGTATTCATGGATGACTTTTCAGTCTTCGGTGATACATTTAAATCATGTCTAGTTAATCTGGAACGAATGCTAATTAGATGCGAAAAATCAAATCTAGTACTTAATTGGGAGAAATGCCATTTCATGGTTAAAGAAGGCATCGTTCTTGGACATAAAATTTCAAAAGAAGGAATTGAAGTGGATAGAGCTAAAGTAGATGTAATTGCTAAACTTCCACATCCCACAAATGTTAGAGGAGTTAGGAGTTTTCTAGGGCATGCCGGTTTTTACCGACGTTTCATAAAAGATTTTTCTAAAATTGCCACTCCTATGAATAAACTCCTAGAAAAGGATGCGCCATTCATCTTTTCAGATGAATGTATCAAATCTTTTAATATTCTTAAAGAAAAACTCACTAATGCACCGATCATGATAACACCAAATTGGAATCTACCATTTGAACTAATGTGCGATGCAAGTGATTTTGCAATGGGAGCCGTTTTAGGACAAAGGATTGAAAAACGATTTCAACCTATATATTATGCTAGTAAGACATTACAAGGAGCACAAACGAACTATACAACTACTGAAAAAGAACTCCTTGCTATTGTCTTTGCTTTTGACAAATTTCGATCATATCTCGTTCTAGCAAAAACGGTGGTCTATACCGACCATTCTGCTCTTAGATACCTATTTTCAAAACAAGATGCTAAACCAAGATTAATCCGTTGGATCTTACTTTTACAAGAGTTTGATATTGAAATCCGAGATAAAAAAGGAGCAGAAAATCTCGCCGCTGATCATCTTTCTCGTCTTGAAAATCCCGAATTAGAAGTTCTGAATGAATCGGCCATACAAGACAACTTTCCTGATGAATATCTATTGAAGATAGATTATAAAGAAATCCCATGGTTTGCAGACTATGCAAACTACTTAGTTTGTGGATTCCTTGAAAAAGGATTATCGTACCAAAAACGGAAGAAATTCTTCAGTGATATAAAACACTATTTCTGGGAAGATCCACATCTGTTTAAAAGTTGTCCCGATGGAATAATACGCCGATGTGTATTTGGAGATGAAGCTAGTAAAATTTTAAACCATTGTCACACAGGACCAACAGGAGGGCATTATGGGCCTCAACTAACAGCAAGAAAAGTTTATGAAGCTGGATTCTATTGGCCTAAAATTTACAAAGACGCACACCTTCTTTGCAAATCCTGTGATGCATGTCAAAGGGCCGGAAGAATAAGTCAACGTGATGAAATGCCACAAAATGTCATCCAAGTATGTGAAGTATTTGACATTTGGGGTATTGACTTTATGGGTCCATTTCCAAAATCTCATAATAATCTGTATATACTCGTAGCCATTGATTATGTATCTAAATGGGCGGAAGCACAAGCTCTCCCAACTAACGATGCACGAGTTGTAGTCAACTTTTTAAAACGTCTTTTTGCAAGGTTTGGAACACCGAAAGCTTTAATAAGTGATCGGGGTACTCATTTCTGTAATAATCAACTTGAGAAAGTTCTTAAAAGATATGGAGTAACTCATAAAATCTCCACCGCATATCATCCACAAACAAGTGGACAAGTTGAAAATACAAACCGAGCTTTAAAACGTATTCTTGAGAAAACCGTAGGATCAAATCCAAAGGAATGGTCCATTAAATTGGAGGATGCACTCTGGGCTTTTAGAACAGCCTACAAAACTCCAATTGGAACCACACCTTTTAGACTTGTGTATGGAAAAGCATGTCATCTTCCAGTAGAAATTGAACACAAAGCATTTTGGGCTTTGAAGACATGTAATCTTGATTTACATGAAGCCGGACGTCTACGATTAAGTCAACTAAACGAATTAGAAGAATTAAGACATGAAGCATACGAAAATTCGTTAATCTATAAAGAAAGAACGAAGAAATGGCATGATAAAAGAATCAGAAATTCAAAAGAATTTAAAGAAGGAGACAGAGTTCTTCTTTTCAATTCACGATTCAAGCTATTTCCTGGAAAATTGAAATCAAGATGGTCTGGACCATTCATAGTCAAAAGAGTTTTCCCATACGGAACGATAGAATTAATAAATTCAAATGGGATTGAATTTAAAGTTAATGGTCACAGAGTTAAACATTACATACAGGGTCCGATGGAAGTCGACAACGAAGTTAATCACAATTTCGACACCACAGCTAACTAAATGTGGGGAGAATCAAGTCTTTAAGGGATAATATGTATTTCTGTTAGAGTTAGATTGTCTGTTTTCGTGTAGTTCTCGAAAATGGAACACGTATGGTCTTTCCCTAGCAGACCCTAAAGAACTAGTCTTCTCCCCCCATTCTGAATTTTTATTTTTTTTAGGTTTTTACGAAATGAAGACTGCCTGTGAACTAAACCATGGTCTAATGCTACACGCTTTGATCACTAAACGTAATAATGACATACTCCCGAGTGAATTAGTATCAGTAATCAGAGAAAGAATGGACGGAGTTAGAAAAGGATCCAGATGCGAAGATAATAAGTTACAATTTGGTAAAGGAAAATCAAAATCCGCAGCAAAAAGAAGAGCACGACACCTAGAAAAATGTCACAAATGCGGAAAATGGTCACATGGAGGTAAATGTTCAAATAATCAAACCTATTCAAATACCGAATTTGTTACTTTATGCAGAGACGGACCGTTCATATGTTTAGAAGAAAAGACAATGAATGCTCGAGGTTACGCTTATGCAGCCATGGAAGACCAATTAAACCGACTATCTTATGAATATAATAGATCATATAACTAAGAAATCTATTTCACAGGTATGTCTGTACAGTTTTTATTTTTATTTTCATTTTTAACCTTTTGATAATAAACGCTAATTTGTTCGCTAAAAAGTATTAAATTGGTATTAAATAAAATTAGGTTTGGCGACCGAAATTATTGATATCATTCAAAAATTTATTACATCACTGCGAAATTTAACGTTTATTCTTAAGGTATAAATATCTTTAATCAATCAACCCAAAATATTTCAAAAATTCGTCATGAGTTAAATTAGGTCTTGGAACCGAAATTACTTTACCGAAAAGAGGGGCGCATATTTTTGATAATATTTGATTGATTAAAGTAGGATAAAAAGACAAAAAGATTTTTAATTTTATTATGTTTTTAATCTTAATATTTAAACCTTAAATTAATATTGTAAACTTTATAAAAACAATATATTTAAAATTGTAAATATTTGAAAAATTAATATAAGTTTGATATGAATTTATGAATTTTTAAATTAAGTTTGGTGTGAATTTTTAATTTTTAAAATATGAATTTTAATTTTATGCATTTCAAATTTTAAGTTTGGTGTGAAATATTAATTTTGAATTTTATATTTAAGTTGTGTGAATTTAAAAACAAAAATTTACTTTATCTCATTAAGTTAAAAATATGATTTTAAAATTCGTCGTAAGTTGAAGACTAGGTCTTTGAACCGAAATTGCTTTACCCGAGGGAGGGACGAGAACTTTTATTATCATTATTTTTAATCTTATTGATTTAAAGTATGCCAAAAACATTAAAAAACCCAAAAATCTTAGCTTTTAAAACAATCGCTACAAAAAGACAAATTTTAAAATTTTGTCGAGGGACGGACTAGGACATCGATCCGAAACGACCTCGTCCTAAATAACAAGGGAAACAAAATTTTAAAATTAATTTCTTAATTGTTTTATAAGTTAAAGATTAAAAAAAAAAAAAAAAAAAAAAAAAAAAAAAAAAAAAAGTAACTCCGCGACTCGCGGAGTTTTCAGTACAAACCTCCGCGACTCGCGGAGGGACAAAATTACAGAAAAAAAATATAAGGAGCTGCTCGATCAGTTTACTCACACACACACATAAACACCCGAAATAGCTGCGAAAAAACCCGAGAAAACCCACGAAAATCATCCCAAAAACTCGATTTTTCACCGTTAATCTTCAAATTTTTCACTACAATCATGTTGAGAAGGATGATATCTAGGAACTACTCAAGAAAACAGGTACAATTACACCCCAAATCACCTTTAAATCCGAATTTTAGTGTGTTCTTGAGCATATTTTCATAATTTGAATTTTGTTAATTTTTAGTGTAATTAGTGTTAAATTGTTAGTATATTATGCATGTATAACCTAGATTGATGCTTGTTAACATGATTTGAAGCCAAAAACTTCAAAATCTTTAGAATCTAGGGTTTGTGTTCTTGAGCAAATTTGGGGCTTTTTGATATAAACAGGTTATGGCCGATTTTTGTCATGAATTGTTGCTAAATTGAGTAGTGTAACATGTCTAGGTAGTTAAATGATCCAAACTTTGAGCCTAAACATGATTTTGAGAATTAAAGTGGACTTTTTCAAGTCCAAAATTCATGAACTTGATTTTTGAAAGATAATGCCATTTGAGACTTGTTTATTTGCTAGTAATGATTATTTTGACATGTTATTTGAGTTGAATGCTTATGAACTTGGCGAAAATTTTCGTATATGCTTATTTGAAAAAGTGTAGATTTGATAAAAATGTGAAAATAAGCTTAAGTTTGATATAAATTGATAATGTCATTGTAATTATTTTGATTGATGATTTTGCTGACACTAATGCATATTTGGATGCACAAAATTTGTGTTTGATGTGTTTTGCAGACTGAAAGGGGTGAATCTTCATCCCAAGCCCGCCATGCTCCTGCTGAGAACTTGGAACAACAGGAGGTAGATAACTACTACAAGCAGGATGTACCTCATCCAGTCATGACCTTTTCAGATATGCACTTGGAACAGTTACACCCGAACCTGCGATTTGACAGACTTTGGATAGATTATCCAAAATATCAACGGGGTTTGCATACTCTTCACTCTAAGGTTGTTGAGGTACCGAGGGTCATAGAATGGGGACCCTTGGAAGCTGTAGAATTGGCCGGGCCAATTAGGGAATTACTGGTACAGAGGTATGGTAATTCTTATTTTAATGACTGGATATGTTTATTCACCATACGCAGACCTGTATATAAAGTATGGTGTGAAGAGTTGTTATGTAGTATAGAGTTGAATGATCGGGTAGCTAGTTTAACCGATCGTTCTTTTATTAGATTTTTGTTAGGCGGTTCGATGCGCCACATGTCTTTACTGGACATGGCTCAGGCTTTACGTATATATACGCCTGAGGAATTAGCGTCTGCCGATTGTAGAGGATTGATACTAAACGGTAGGAAAATAGATGAGAATTTTGATACACACGGTGTGTGGAGTCAAATGACAAGCCACCACCGTTTCAAAGGAGGAAACTACTCTTATTTGGATATAGATAGAGCCGAATTAAGAGTAATACATAGGTTTTTAGCTAACTCGATTACACAAAGGGGTAAAAACAAAGAAAAGGTAAATGAACAAGATTTGTTTTACCATATGTGTATTCGAGACCCACACAGCGCTGTAAGTATACCATATTGTGTGGGTTATTATTTATCAGCTATGGTTCGAGGGATGCGTCCACATAGCATAATAGGAGGTGGTATTTTTATTACTTTGATTGGTGAATATCTCGGTGTGGATATAAGTCGGGGGGGATTATTAGTAGAAGAGCCGGAACCCCGCGACACTATAGGATTAAATGTATACCATGGTGCGAAAGTGTTAAAGCGGCGAAATAACGCCGCAGTACGATACAATGGTAGACATCCACAGGTAGAGAGAAACCAGGAACAAGGTAATGTAGGAGGGGGAAACCAGATGCAAGAAATGCAAAGGTTTATAGCTTCTCAGGAATACGAAAATGCTAGACAGAGAGCATTTGAAGATTGGCAAGTTCATCAGAACCAGATCATAGCACATTGCCAACACATAGGTAGAAACTATATTCCTACACCGAAACCCGTCTTCCCTCCTTGGTCGATAGAGATGCAGCCACCATATCCTACGTATGACCCTGCCGAGGCATTCTATAGCACTTATGGTTATGCGTGGAACCCCTATTGGTACCAATATCATCCTTAGTTTACTTATTTTTATTTTTATTTTGTAATTTGTAATTATTGATGTATTTAATATTTTTGTTAATATTGTAATCATTTTTTATAATTATCTAACTTTTATTCTTAGATTTTAATAATTTTTGAATGTGGGGTAATAAACCAAACTTCAAAAATATGTATATATGTTTGCAGTTTATCTTATGTACACAACAGGGTAAAACAACGCATTTTCAAAGACTGGCATTAAGTTCAGCAAAAGCAAGTAATTTTGACGACAATGATGCAAAATACATGTGAAATAACAACAAGACGGAATGAACAAATGACGTGCACCATTTATCATTCAGCAAACAAACGCCAATATATTTGGAAACTTTGGTAAAAATTTAATCATTTTCACACAAATCACCCTCAATAATTTAAATTGTTACTGATTTCTTGCAAATGAGGGCATTGCAAGATCTTAAGTGTGGGAAGGGGTTAAATTCTTTCGGATTTTAAAAATTTTTATATTAAACACTTGGTTACCATTAAAAATACTAGTAAAGCAGTAGTTGTATTAGAATCTAGTGCTCTCTGATAAAAAAAGAACAGCCCTAGTCTTATATACTGACTACCCAATTCTAGTAAAATTTTCAATTAAATGAATTCAAATCATGTTTATACATATTTATGAACGATAAAACTAGGTTTTAACACCGAAATTATTGTTACCTCGGAAAGGACATAAATTGAGAAACAAACTAAAATGTTAAAATTCATTTAAAATGGAATAGAGAACGATAAAAAGAAAAATAAAAAGCCAAGTGTGGGAAAATTTACCAAGTTATTTTAAACATATGTCACATATATTTGTAACAAATAACTGAAAATACTTTTGCTTTGAACTAAACTAAACTGTTTTACCCGATGAAAGAAAAGAAGAGATGGATCTACACGATGAATCAATTCCATCATTAAAAGGAAGTAAAGTCTTCCGAAAAAGACACGCGCTTTTTGATTTAGGTCATGAAGTTGTCGTCCAGACCAGCTGTAGGTTGACGAAAAATCTAGAAAAGTCATCACTAAAATCAGCAGGAAATCCACGGACCTCAGCATTAAACAGGGTCGCCAAGTGGTCAGATTTATCCTAACCATGAGAAGGATTTATCAAGTACAATGGGGGGGCACCGTGCAAATTAGCTGGATAAGACTAATGAATCAGATCCCCAGAAAGGATAATCTCCTTAAAGATTAAAAATCAGCTTTTAAGACTGATATTACTCAATCCTAGAGATTGACCTTAAAGATTGAGAATTACAAACTCATGGAATTCAATGATATCTAAACTCGAGCTTAAACGAGAAAATATTTTGATCAAAAATACAAACCGATTTGTTTTCTGAAAACCCTATTTTCAATGCGTTCATTACCATTGAACGTAAAATCCTAGGAATTCACCTGGAATTCATTAGGTCACCTGAACTAAATCGGGTGTCAACCGTAAGAACGGTGGTTGCATAACATGGTCAAAGACAGGACCTTGTGCCAGACCGAAAAATTATAAGGGTGAGCTTTACTATTGCTCCTACCAAGGATAGTAATTGCGTCCGACACGTTATAGACCATAATCAAAAGCATGTCACGGGACATTGCCTTAAACAGTTGCTTGTTCAACGCTTTCCTTTACAACCGGACGGTAGTTTGCCGAAAGGTAATATACGGGACAAGTAAACTGGACGTGTTGCTTTCCAAATACAAGGTTAGCAAGTGGGTGACACAAAACCGCAAGTTTTGAGCTAAAATTTTCAAATCTGAAACCCACCAAACCCACAAAAATATTTTGCAAACACCGGTAAAGGGTTATTCCGGAAAACTTATCTAGGGTAAAAACTAGATTTAATTTTCAAAAAGATCAAATGTTTTCATAAAGATCCAATTTCCTTAATGGATCTAAATTTTTATAGTCATGTGGGACTGTAAACCATATCGTTACTACCATTGTTTATACCGCCGTATAGAAATCACTGATGTACAAAGTGTGAAGAATAAAGAAGTGATTCTAGTATTTCAAGACGATATTGCTTGAGGACAAGCAACGCTCAAGTGTGGGAATATTTGATAATGCTAAAAACGAACATATATTTCATAGCATTATTCCTCAAGAAAGACAAGCTTTTAGTTGCAATTGTTCTATTTACAAGTGATATTCGTTTAAATAATAAAAGGTGAAGACAAAAGACAGATTCGACGAATTGAAGACGCAAACGACCAAAAAGCTCAAAAGAACAAAAGACAATAAAAAAGGTTCCAATTATTGATAAGAAACGTCTCAAAATCACAAGAGTACAAGATTCAAAACGCAAAGTACAAGATATTAAATTGTACGCGAGGACGTTCGAAAATCCGGAACCGGGACTAGAGTCAACTCTTAACGCTCGACGCAACGGACTAAAAATTACAAGTTAACTATATATATAAATATAATATAATATATAATTAATTATATTAATTATATATATATTATATATATATAATAAAAACCGTCGGCAGCCAGAAACTCCAAGGGTGTGAAATGAAAATACCTCTCCGCGACTCGCGGAGTTTGAAGGGCTTTTTGCCGCGAGTCGCGGAGCCCCAAAAATCAAATCTGGCTATAAAACCAACCGAATTCTGATCGAATTTATCATCATTTTTTTCATCTCTCTCTCAATATATACGAGTAATATATATTTATATTTATAATTTATATTTTAATTTTAATTATAATTCTAATAATAAGGGTATGTTAGCGAATGTTGTAAGGGTGTAAGTCGAAATTCTGTCCGTGTAACGCTACGCTATTTTTAATCATTGTAAGTTATGTTCAACCTTTTTATATTAATGTCTCGTAGCTAAGTTATTATTATGCTTATTTAAAACGAAGTAATCATGATGTTGGGCTAATTACTAAAATTGGGTAATTGGGCTTTGTACCATAATTGGGGTTTGGACAAAAGAACGACACTTGTGGAAACTAGACTATGGGCTATTAATGGGCTTTATATTTGTTTAACTAAATGAAAGTTTGTTAATGTTAATATAAAGATTTACAATTGGGCGTCCCTATAAATTACCATATACACTCGATCGGACACGATGGGCGGGGTATTTATATGTACGAATAATCGTTCATTTAACCGGACACGGGAATGGATTAATAGCCACTAGAATAATCAAAACAGGGGTGAAATTACATTCAAGGGTAATTGGTGTAATTGTTAACAAAGTAGTAAAACCTTGGTTTACACGCAGTCGATAACCTGGTGTATTCATTAAACAAAGTATTAAAACCTTGTTACAATTCGAATCCCCAATTAGTTGGAATATTTATCTTCGGGTATAATAATAATTTGACAAGGACACTTGCAATTTATATTTATGACTGATGGACTGTTATGGACAAAAACCAGACGGACATATTGAATAATCCAGGACAAAGGACAATTAACCCATGGGCATAAAACTAAAATCAACACGTCAAACATCATGATTACGGAAGTTTAAATAAGCATAATTCTTTTATTTCATATTTAATTTCCTTTATTTTATATTTAATTGCACTTCTAATTATCGCACTTTTATTTATTTTATTTTATCGCACTTTTAATTATCGTACTTTTTAAATTATCGCAATTTAATTTTATCGCATTTTTTATTCGCAATTTCATTATCGTTATTTACTTTACGCTTTAATTTAAAGTCTTGTATTTATTTTATATTTTACATTAGGTTTTAACTGCGACTAAAATCTTAAAATCGACAAACCAGTCATTAAACGGCAAAACCCCCCTTTATAATAATAATATTACTTATATATATATATTTGTTTTTTTATAAAAGTAAATTAATATAGCGTTGAGCTTTGTTTAAAGATTTCCCTGTGGAACGAACCGGACTTACTAAAAACTACACTACTGTACGATTAGGTACACTGCCTATAAGTGTTGTAGCAAGGTTTAAGTATATCCATTCTATAAATAAATAAATATCTTGTGTAAAATTGTATCGTATTTAATAGTATTTTCTGATAAAATTTAATAACTATTTTATATACACCTCGCGAAACATCAGTGATTCATTACGGAGCTACTTTGAATGACCCTGATGTTGCATGGGCACTACTCAGAGATCAGCAGAGCCTTTACAAAGCACTGAGAGCATACCTCCATCGTGAGGGGATGTCACGTACTCTGGGCCCATCTTCATTTAGGCTAGCACGCCGTGTTCAGCCGACACGACAGTCTACGCCCGGGCATTCAACACCAGCTTCAGTTCACTCTGTTGCCATGCCTGCACACGTTACTCCTACTCCCATCGTGCCACCTGCTCCAGTTACAGAGCCAGTTCCAGTTGCTGAATTGCCAGAGGGTTGTCATTTAGTCACTATTCCTATTTCAGTGGAGCTGCCAACGGCCTAGGCATTTGAGATCACTGGGAGCATGACTGACGAGGAGCTTTTCCCAGACTTATCCCACCTGGAGATACCGACAGACTTATGTCTAGAGTCTTTACTAGGCCCTGAGATGGATATAGGGCAACCTTTCAAGCACATGCCGAACTTGGAGGATGACGTTTTGAGATACTTTGCAGAGCCGACACACATTGACCAGGATAGTATCCCATAGACTACTTTATCTTTATTTTATGTTTTTAATTTTATCTTTTTGAAGCATTGTACTAAAAAATTATTATATATAGTGGAAATGCTGCCTTTTTCTTTTTGTTCTTCATGCAGAAATACTATTAAAAGAGACTGGTATGTAGGAGATGGACCGTAGGAAGGCCCAGCACTAGGAAAGTAATACGACCATAGGGAAGTAACCATTCCTAAAACCTATTTCAATTATAACGCACTAAAATCTCTAAGTGTGGGGTAACCCCCACAACTAACTTAGAATTTTAGAAGTCATGTCCTTAATTTATAAAGTATCAAAATATTCTTTTGAGAGAACATTAGGGACAATGTTCTTCTAAGTGTGGGGTAGTGGGTAAGGTTTTTAAGGTCGAAAGTTTTAAAGTCAAGTACCCATAAAATGCCAGGTTTTGAAAAATTCTTTTGTCCAAAAGTAATTAAGCAATGGATATTGGGTAATTTTGAAAAATTCTTACTTTGTTTTTGCCCAAAAGATCTAATAAAATTGCTAGAAATCGGTTTTCGGAACATTTATCAGAACGGAACGATTAAGCTAAAACTAATGTTTTATGTCAAAAGATTTCTTTTAAAAAAATATGTAAAAGGCTACGCATGATCAAGCACGACCCCTACTCTAAAAAGTGAGGAATCTTGGACCAAAGTATCTGTATGACCCATCAAATCTACAGTACTTTGTTATTTCAATTGATGAGCGTGCCGGTGTACGGTTTGTAACGACCCGACCAAATCATGTTTGACGGCGCCGCTAACTTAGGTCCCGTTACGTGGTCGTAGTCCCTATATGAGACTCGTTTGACCAAAAATGTCGCATTCATTTGAAATGTACAAAACTTACAAAGTTTAGTTTACCAAACGGTTCGACAACAAGTTTAAGTTTACAAAAGTTGTAAAGTATAAATGAAATAACTTGCGACATAATATAAGTTGAAAGTCACGGTTTGCTATAAATAGCGTAAGTATGTAAACAACATGTTTGAATCCAAAGGTGCTATCACTAGCGTATGCATGTATGTATGCTTGACCCCAAGCAAGAAATCAGAGTGTATGCATGTATGCTTAACTCCAAGCAAGTATGAGTGTACGCGGAAGCATGTATCAAATACCCAAGTATGAACCTGAGAAACATATAGAAAACTGTCAACGAAAAACGTTGGTGAGATCATAAATGTATTTGTAAAAGTATATTTTGAACCACAATAGTTTGTATAGATGATTATCCAAATCGTATTTATTCCGAAGAATGTAGTTTGTATTGCGAGCACCCAATTACCAAAGCTTAACTGAATCTTCCCTCTGAATTTTGAATATAGTGTTAGAACATACACTATGCACGTTGAAATTATATTTCATCCACTAACGGTAGCGAACCGTCTGAATGAGGGTTCGTTAAACCCGTATGGCCACACAACATAATCACTCGCTTACACTTACACCCTGCAAGTGGAACTAATGATAATTGGATTGAGGACTTTTGTTCTAACTCGCCTGTATCTTTGTATTCGTATTTGTGTTCAAAGTATAAAAGTATGAAAAGTATATATACATGTGAAATGTATATAAGTATGTAATGTATATGTTTCTCAGCCCCCGATTTAAAAGAATAAAAGTTGTTGAAAAGGGTGGGACTATGATCTCACCTCGAGTGCACGAGTATAAAAGTACTTCACAAAGTAACGTATGCATGAAAGTTGCTTAGCCTTGACCTAAACAAATAAGTTGTATCAATTAACCGGTTACGACACAAGGTCGGGTGAAATGTGTTCAATTAGTCCTATGGCTCATTACGACTCGATTATATAGCATGTGAATCACGTTGTCAAGTTTCATGCAAGAATCAAGTATAAAATAAGATTAGAACGATTGTATAAGTGTTTTGTTAAGTTTGACTAAAAGTCAAACTTGGTCAAAGTCAACGAAAAAGTCAACGGGATCGGGTCGGGTCCCGAACTATTTTTCTGAGGTTTTTATTCATATATAAGCATGTTAGAACAAGTTACATGTGAATCGGAGGTCGGTAGCTAGTCAAACATTTCGCGTGAAATGCGCCAAACAAAGCAGAATCTGGCCAGGCCAATCCGCGCGCCGCGCGGGTATGGGGCGCGCCGCGCCACTACCTGGGCAGAGAATTCTGATCAGTTTTTCCAAGTGTGCACGAACCAAACATTTTCCAACCCAACTCTTGACCCGCAAACACTTATAATGCCTATCATATATCGTTGGAAAGGTATTTTGACGAGGAATACAACTAACCACATATCATCAATCAAAAACATCATTTACAATAACCGAAAACTCGTCAATTGATCAAGAAAGGTTTATTTTCAAAGTTTCAAGTTCGTAAAACGTATTTTATGATTCGGGAATCCAATTTACACATACGATATGCCGTTTCGAAGGTAATTAAGCATACATTGCATCTAAACACTTACTAACAACATTAACAAGCATTCAACGCATCAAAAGTTCATTTCAAAGTCTATCAAACCCTAGTCAAACATCCCAAAATCCTTAATCGGGTTTTTGAAGTTTTCTTAATCAACCTACACATCAAAATGTGACTAATGATACTAGTAACACAATTAAAACATGCACTTTAACAATCTAACAACCTTAACTCATCCAAAATCAAGGATTAAGCAAACCCATTTCAAAAACTCAAACTAGTTACTCCAAACCACAAATCGAGCAAACAAAACATATATTCATGTTACACACGAGCCATAGACACTAACTAACACAATTTCAAGTATATAAAACGAATTTAGAGAAATCTAGAGTTTTAGAAATGTTACCCAAACGAGATGAAGTTGGTATCAAATTGTAGAGGATGAAGAGAGGATTCCAAATATCTAATTTGTTTTGAAGTTTGCTTCCCGATCCGGATTTAGATGATGATTTATGTTTGTGTTCTTGAGAGAAAAAAAGAAAGAAAGAAAAGAAAAGAAATGGATGAATGTGTGGGTGGAGGTGGTGAGTGGTTGACTAGTCAACTACTAGTCACCTCTTTGGTCAAGTGGCGGAACTAGTCCCTCAAGTTTCAGAGCGGGTGCGGGAATTAACCAAACGAATATTTTTAAAACGCTCGAGTAAACGGGTGATGTCAAAATTAAATAGCGGGAATATAATGAACGTTACTCACGGAAACTATTAATTTAAATACGAAAGATTATGCTTTAAAAAAAAAAAACGGTGTTAAAATTAAATTTAACGGAAAAACGCGGGATGTTACATTATCCACACCTCAAAAGAAATTTCGTCCCGAAATTTAGTTGGAAGTAATAGTCGATGTCTCTTGCTCGAGACCTTTCGTTGCCAATGCTATAAGTAAATGAGGATACGTCCTTGGACATTTTCACGATTCATAATTTCAACCGGTTCTCCTAGGAAGTGAGGGTTATCGTCGATAGTGAGTTCATCAAAGGAGATAACAAGTTCTCGTTTCGCAAAACACGTCTTTGAGTTGATACATCGAATGTAGGATAAACGGAGACTCAAAATGGGTCGGAAAATCTTAAACGGCTAGCAACGGGTCCAAAACTCCCCAAGATTTCAAAAGGATTAAAATATCACGGATTTTGTTTTCTATGTTTCCCGAAACGGACTGCACCTTTCCAAGGTGCGACTCTTAACGTGACGCGGTTTCCCACGTGGAATTTGAAATGTTTACGTCTAACATCGGCGTAGCTCATGGTGATTACGAGTCGCGTAGGGTTTTACCTGAATATGAATAAATCTTCTCGGTTGCTCATTAATAACCTCGGCCCCGGTGAATTGATCATCGTTTACTTGGTTCGACAAAGGAGAATGACGTTTCCGGTCACATGTGTTTTCAAAAGGAGTGACGTTAAAACTCGAATGAAAATCATTGTAGTACGAGGATTCGGTTAAAGGAAAATACTTTTCTCAAGTAAATTTGAAGTTGGTAATACAAACTTGTATTATGGTTTCCAAGGTTTAAATCGCATGTTTGTCCGGTCCGTCGGGTTGTGGATGGTACGCGGTACTCATGTCTAAACGCGGTCCCGAGGCTTTTTGTAAGGTACTCCAAAATCTAGAGGTGAAACGAGGATCTCGATCCGAAACGGGGTACATTTCCCTAAGGCATATTGAACAAGTTTGCTAGGAATTGAAAACGTTAGCTAGGACAAGTTTCTCAAGAAAATTCGCGTCGCGGAAGATTTATCGGTTTCCAAAAACGTTCGTCGGGGCAAGTTCCTATCGGGTTTTGAAAACGATTGTTAGGACTATCCACCCTCGCGGTGAATACTTGTATGACGTGAAGAGTCGCTCTCCATTGAGAATTTAGAATAAGGACCTCCTGAACCGGAAGTACGAGGGTGATGCAAGAGAAGTTTCCGCCCCGATGTGAGCATAACGAGTAAATTGTAGTTAGTCAATAAGACTGCGCGAGGACGAGCTAGTATACCCGTGTGACATACGGTTGAAGTCGAATGGAATCGGTAATTCATTCGGAAGCATAAATATAATTTGACAATAATTGAAGGTGTGTCCCCGGTATGGTTGTTATAAATATTCTCGGAGTTTTCGGATGTCCAAACCTGAAAAGATGAAGTCATGTACATGGCTCATGGTGGTGTTTAGGTTGATCGAGTCTAACCACCATCACGCGTCACTAGAACTTTGGTATGTCTTACCGTAGTATAACCACGTTGATCGAGTGTCGTTATATTACGCTAACTCATACCTCCATCCCCACATCACTCTATAGATTCAAGTTCGTGTCATCGCGAAAATCTAAAATGAACAAAATGTAACGACGTTTCCAACGTGACTCGTATTAAATCGAAAGAGTTTCTACAACTCTAAAGAAGCGTTTCCCCGTGGGAGGTGTATAAATGATTGTTCACGTCAAATCGGTTCGATTCAAACAATATTGTATTTAGGTACGAAAAGAGTAACGAGTCATGATAACGAGTAGTACGCAACCGTAGCGATAAACAGTGATGACGATACTCATCTAGAGTAGTGACGGTGACTTTACAATACTCATGAATAGTAAGATGAGACGGGGTGAATAACAACCATGGAGTCAGAGTTCCCGAACCAAGGTGGCAGAATACGAGCTCGTATGATGAAGGTTGGGTACCATTAAAAAAGTTTGCCTAAGAATGATTCAAGTATAATGCACAAGTAGTCAAGTAAGTGCTATCTATAGCAAATGTATGTCAGAATGCAATTGCTAACTATCCGGTTGTAGTCTAGACTCACTAATGCGTCCTAACGACTCTGTTAGACACACTAATGCACGTCTTAGTTCCCTACAACCAACGCTCTGATACCATCTGTAACGACCCGACCAAATCATGTTTGACGGCGCCGCTAACTTAGGTCCCGTTACGTGGTCGTAGTCCCTATATGAGACTCGTTTGACCAAAAATGTCGCATTCATTTGAAATGTACAAAACTTACAAAGTTTAGTTTACCAAACGGTTCGACAACAAGTTTAAGTTTACAAAAGTTGTAAAGTATAAATGAAATAACTTGCGACATAATATAAGTTGAAAGTCACGGTTTGCTATAAATAGCGTAAGTATGTAAACAACATGTTTGAATCCAAAGGTGCTATCACTAGCGTATGCATGTATGTATGCTTGACCCCAAGCAAGAAATCAGAGTGTATGCATGTATGCTTAACTCCAAGCAAGTATGAGTGTACGCGGAAGCATGTATCAAATACCCAAGTATGAACCTGAGAAACATATAGAAAACTGTCAACGAAAAACGTTGGTGAGATCATAAATGTATTTGTAAAAGTATATTTTGAACCACAATAGTTTGTATAGATGATTATCCAAATCGTATTTATTCCGAAGAATGTAGTTTGTATTGCGAGCACCCAATTACCAAAGCTTAACTGAATCTTCCCTCTGAATTTTGAATATAGTGTTAGAACATACACTATGCACGTTGAAATTATATTTCATCCACTAACGGTAGCGAACCGTCTGAATGAGGGTTCGTTAAACCCGTATGGCCACACAACATAATCACTCGCTTACACTTACACCCTGCAAGTGGAACTAATGATAATTGGATTGAGGACTTTTGTTCTAACTCGCCTGTATCTTTGTATTCGTATTTGTGTTCAAAGTATAAAAGTATGAAAAGTATATATACATGTGAAATGTATATAAGTATGTAATGTATATGTTTCTCAGCCCCCGATTTAAAAGAATAAAAGTTGTTGAAAAGGGTGGGACTATGATCTCACCTCGAGTGCACGAGTATAAAAGTACTTCACAAAGTAACGTATGCATGAAAGTTGCTTAGCCTTGACCTAAACAAATAAGTTGTATCAATTAACCGGTTACGACACAAGGTCGGGTGAAATGTGTTCAATTAGTCCTATGGCTCATTACGACTCGATTATATAGCATGTGAATCACGTTGTCAAGTTTCATGCAAGAATCAAGTATAAAATAAGATTAGAACGATTGTATAAGTGTTTTGTTAAGTTTGACTAAAAGTCAAACTTGGTCAAAGTCAACGAAAAAGTCAACGGGATCGGGTCGGGTCCCGAACTATTTTTCTGAGGTTTTTATTCATATATAAGCATGTTAGAACAAGTTACATGTGAATCGGAGGTCGGTAGCTAGTCAAACATTTCGCGTGAAATGCGCCAAACAAAGCAGAATCTGGCCAGGCCAATCCGCGCGCCGCGCGGGTATGGGGCGCGCCGCGCCACTACCTGGGCAGAGAATTCTGATCAGTTTTTCCAAGTGTGCACGAACCAAACATTTTCCAACCCAACTCTTGACCCGCAAACACTTATAATGCCTATCATATATCGTTGGAAAGGTATTTTGACGAGGAATACAACTAACCACATATCATCAATCAAAAACATCATTTACAATAACCGAAAACTCGTCAATTGATCAAGAAAGGTTTATTTTCAAAGTTTCAAGTTCGTAAAACGTATTTTATGATTCGGGAATCCAATTTACACATACGATATGCCGTTTCGAAGGTAATTAAGCATACATTGCATCTAAACACTTACTAACAACATTAACAAGCATTCAACGCATCAAAAGTTCATTTCAAAGTCTATCAAACCCTAGTCAAACATCCCAAAATCCTTAATCGGGTTTTTGAAGTTTTCTTAATCAACCTACACATCAAAATGTGACTAATGATACTAGTAACACAATTAAAACATGCACTTTAACAATCTAACAACCTTAACTCATCCAAAATCAAGGATTAAGCAAACCCATTTCAAAAACTCAAACTAGTTACTCCAAACCACAAATCGAGCAAACAAAACATATATTCATGTTACACACGAGCCATAGACACTAACTAACACAATTTCAAGTATATAAAACGAATTTAGAGAAATCTAGAGTTTTAGAAATGTTACCCAAACGAGATGAAGTTGGTATCAAATTGTAGAGGATGAAGAGAGGATTCCAAATATGTAATTTGTTTTGAAGTTTGCTTCCCGATCCGGATTTAGATGATGATTTATGTTTGTGTTCTTGAGAGAAAAAAAGAAAGAAAGAAAAGAAAAGAAATGGATGAATGTGTGGGTGGAGGTGGTGAGTGGTTGACTAGTCAACTACTAGCCACCTCTTTGGTCAAGTGGCGGAACTAGTCCCTCAAGTTTCAGAGCGGGTGCGGGAATTAACCAAACGAATATTTTTAAAACGCTCGAGTAAACGGGTGATGTCAAAATTAAATAGCGGGAATATAATGAACGTTACTCATGGAAACTATTAATTTAAATACGAAAGATTATGCTTTAAAAAAAAAAAAAACGGTGTTAAAATTAAATTTAACGGAAAAACGCGGGATGTTACACGGTTCAAGTTAGAACTTGGTTCAGTCATACGTTTCAAGGCCAATGGTTAGTGAGCGCCATAAGTGGTGCAGGTGCGATACTCCTTCCGAAATCATTCCGAATAGAGAAGACAAAAAGCCATCCGTTTCCGTTTCCACTCCACGTATTTCAACCCGACCAACTCACATGAAGAGTTGATGAATCAGAAATATTCACCCCAAATTCACTCCCAAAATACACCATTCACATTTCATTCCCCTTTCCATTCACCAAAGATCCAGAGATCAATGAAGAGATAGGTCGATCAAATTCACTTCAAAAGCACTAGTCGAAAGATTCCTAACCCCTAATTGTTTTTGATAGGTCAAAGACCTATTTTCAGTGGATTATCACTTCCTCTCTGGGTACCAAGAACGAAAGACAAAAGTTATGAAGAAAGGGTATGCCAAAAAAAAAAATTGAATGATGAAAGAGCAAAGTCTCTAAGAGGAAAGTCTCTAATAAGGCAAAAAGAAACCCAAGGAGATGCCCTGAAGAAGAATGAAGGAAGAGCAAAAGAAAATTCTAGACAAAGTCTTAGCAAAATACGCCTCTTCCGAAGAAAACCTTTACGGAATTCTCAGCCATTATCTATCCAAAATGGATACTCTGAAGAATCAAAGTCTATCAATTCCCTCAAAATCAAAAGATCTGGATACCTTTCACCGAAACTCATAAATTTCCGACCAAACCCTATAACCCATCTTCCTCTTGAAAGAATGCTTAGGAAGAAGATCAGTGCCGTCCTTACTTAACCGGTGGAGTTATCGATGCTTTACCAAGCCTATGATGAGAACTGTTACACGACTGGCTTCTGAGCGACAATACAACTAGAAATAACAAAACGACTGAGTGCTACCTTCATCGATTGATTTAGACGTCCTGCGACCTAACGAAACCGCAGACTTAAAACCGTCCGTTTCGGCCATATCTTTGTAGTCACATCATATATACACTCCAATAATCAGTTCTTAGCAGCCCATGTGAGTTACCTAACCTTGTGGGAACCATCATTTGGCAACTAGCTAGAATTATTTCACTAAAAATCAAACTAATGGAGCCTATATGACAAGGCCATTTTCACGAATTCATGCACCAACCATAACACATTCATTTTTCAATTTTTATGCATCAAATTACTCTCTCTCAAGTGTTCTTCATTTGTTCTAATTGTTCTTCATAATCTTCAACAAAATCTATGATGTTCCCGTCGCAAAAGAATTTCCCGACGTATTTCTGAAAGAATTACCGGGACTACCTCCACATCGATCCGTTGAATTTCAAATAGATCTTGTACCAGGAGCTGCGCCAATAGCTCGTGCTCCATATAGACTCGCACCCAGCGAAATGAAGGAACTTCAAAGCCAATTACAAGAACTTTTGGAGCATGGTTTCATTCGACCAAGCACATCACCATGGGGAGCACCGGTGTTATTTGTCAAGAAGAAGGATGGTTCGTTCAAATTGTGTATTGATTACAGAGAATTGAAAAAGCTTACCATCAAGAACCGTTATCCACTACCGAGAATCGATGACTTATTTGATCAACTACAAGGCTCGTTGGTTTATTCAAAGATTGATTTACGTTCTGGGTATCATCAAATGCGGGTGAAGGAGGACGATATTCCAAAGACTGCTTTCAGAACACGTTATGGTCATTACTGAAATGTCCCGTTCTTATTGATTAAAAATGTTCCATATTAATTGATTTCGTTGCGAGGTTTTGACCTCTATATGAGATGTTTTTCAAAGACTGCATTCATTTTTAAAACAAACCATAACCTTTATTTCATAAATAAAGGTTTAAAAGCTTTACGTAGATTATCAAATAATGATAATCTAAAATATCCTGTTTACACACGACCATTACATAATGGTTTACAATACAAATATGTTACATCGAAATCAGTTTCTTGAATGCAGTTTTTACACAATATCATACAAACATAGACTCCAAATCTTGTCCTTATTTTAGTATGCAACAGCGGAAGCTCTTAGTATTCACCTGAGAATAAACATGCTTTAAACGTCAACAAAAATGTTGGTGAGTTATAGGTTTAACCTATATATATCAAATCGTAACAATAGACCACAAGATTTCATATTTCAATACACATCCCATACATAGAGATAAAAATCATTCATATGGTGAACACCTGGTAACCGACATTAACAAGATGCATATATAAGAATATCCCCATCATTCCGGGACACCCTTCGGATATGATATAAATTTCGAAGTACTAAAGCATCCGGTACTTTGGATGGGGTTTGTTAGGCCTAATAGATCTATCTTTAGGATTCGCGTCAATTAGGGTGTCTGTTCCCTAATTCTTAGATTACCAGACTTAATAAAAAGGGGCATATTCGATTTCGATAATTCAACCATAGAATGTAGTTTCACGTACTTGTGTCTATTTTGTAAATCATTTATAAAACCTGCATGTATTCTCATCCCAAAAATATTAGATTTTAAAAGTGGGACTATAACTCACTTTCACAGATTTTTACTTCGTCGGGAAGTAAGACTTGGCCACTGGTTGATTCACGAACCTATAACAATATATACATATATATCAAAGTATGTTCAAAATATATTTACAAACCTTTTAATATATTTTGATGTTTTAAGTTTATTAAGTCAGCTGTCCTCGTTAGTAACCTACAACTAGTTGTCCACAGTTAGATGTACAGAAATAAATCGATAAATATTATCTTGAATCAATCCACGACCCAGTGTATACGTATCTCAGTATTGATCACAACTCAAACTATATATATTTTGGAATCAACCTCAACCCTGTATAGCTAACTCCAACATTCACATATAGAGTGTCTATGGTTGTTCCGAAATATATATAGATGTGTCGACATGATAGGTCGAAACATTGTATACGTGTCTATGGTATCTCAAGATTACATAATATACAATACAAGTTGATTAAGTTATGGTTGGAATAGATTTGTTACCAATTTTCACGTAGCTAAAATGAGAAAAATTATCCAATCTTGTTTTACCCATAACTTCTTCATTTTAAATCCGTTTTGAGTGAATCAAATTGCTATGGTTTCATATTGAACTCTATTTTATGAATCTAAACAGAAAAAGTATAGGTTTATAGTCAGAAAAATAAGTTACAAGTCGTTTTTGTAAAGGTAGTCATTTTCAGTCGAAAGAACGACGTCTAGATGACCATTTTAGAAAACATACTTCCACTTTGAGTTTAACCATAATTTTTGGATATAGTTTCATGTTCATAATAAAAATCATTTTCTCAGAATAACAACTTTTAAATCAAAGTTTATCATAGTTTTTAATTAACTAACCCAAAACAGCCCGCGGTGTTACTACGACGGCGTAAATCCGGTTTTACGGTGTTTTTTGTGTTTCTAGGTTTTAAATCATTAAGTTAGCATATCATATAGATATAGAAAATGTGTTTAGTTGATTTTAAAAGTCAAGTTAGAAAGATTAACTTTTGTTTGCGAACAAGTTTAGAATTAACTAAACTATGTTCTAGTGATTACAAGTTTAAACCTTCGAATAAGATAGCTTTATATGTATGAATCGAATGATGTTATGAACATCATTACTACCTTAAGTTCCTTGGATAAACCTACTGGAAAAGAGAAAAATGGATCTAGCTTCAACGGATCCTTGGATGGCTCGAATTTCTTGAAGCAGAATCATGACACGAAAACAAGTTCAAGTAAGATCATCACTTGAAATAAGATTGTTATAGTTATAGAAATTGAACCAAAGTTTGAATATGATTATTACCTTGTATTAGAATGATAACCTACTGTAAGAAACAAAGATTTCTTGAGGTTGGATGATCACCTTTCAAGATTGGAAGTGAGCTAGCAAACTTGAAAGTATTCTTGATTTTATGTAACTAGAACTTGTAGAATATATGAAGAACACTTAGAACTTGAAGATAGAACTTGAGAGAGATCAATTAGATGAAGAAAATTTAAGAATTAAAGTGTTTGTAGGTGTTTTTGGTCGTTGGTGTATGGATTAGATATAAAGGATATGTAATTTTGTTTTCATGTAAATAAGTCATGAATGATTACTCATATTTTTGTAATTTTATGAGATATTTCATGCTAGTTGCCAAATTATGGTTCCCACATGTGTTAGGTGACTCAGATGGGCTGCTAAGAACTGATCATTGGAGTGTATATACCAATAGTACATACATCTAAAAGCTGTGTATTGTACGAGTACGAATACGGGTGCATACGAGTAGAATTGTTGATGAAACTGAACGAGGATGTAATTGTAAGCATTTTTGTTAAGTAGAAGTATTTTGATAAGTGTATTGAAGTCTTTAAAAAGTGTATAAATACATATTAAAACACTACATGTATATACATTTTAACTGAGTCGTTAAGTCATCGTTAGTCGTTACATGTAAGTGTGTTTTGAAACCTTTAGGTTAACGATCTTGTTAAATGTTGTTAACCCAATGTTTATAATATCAAATGAGATTTTAAATTATTATATTATCATGATATTATCATGTATGAATATCTCTTAATATGATATATATACATTAAATGTCTTTACAACGATAATCGTTACATATATGTCTCGTTTAAAAATCATTAAGTTAGTAGTCTTGTTTTTACATATGTAGTTCATTGTTAATATACTTAATGATATATTTACTTATCATAGTATCATGTTAACTATATATATATCCATATATATGTCATCATATAGTTTTTACAAGTTTTAACGTTCGTGAATCACCGGTCAACTTGGGTGGTCAATTGTCTATATGAAACATATTTCAATTAATCAAGTCTTAACAAGTTTGATTGCTTAACATGTTGGAAAAATTTAATCATGTAAATATCAATCTCAATTAATATATATAAACATGGAAAAGTTCGGGTCACTACAGTACCTACCCGTTAAATAAATTTCGTCCCGAAATTTTAAGCTGTTGAAGGTGTTGACGAATCTTCTGGAAATAGATGCGGGTATTTCTTCTTCATCTGATCTTCACGCTCCCAGGTGAACTCGGGTCCTCTACGAGCATTCCATCGAACCTTAAGAATTGGTATCTTGTTTTGCTTAAGTCTTTTAACCTCACGATCCATTATTTCGACGGGTTCTTCGATGAATTGAAGTTTTTCGTTGATTTGGATTTCATCTAACGGAATAGTGAGATCTTCTTTAGCAAAACATTTCTTCAAATTCGAGACGTGGAAAGTGTTATGTACAGCCGCGAGTTGTTGAGGTAACTCAAGTGGGTAAGCTACTTGTCCGACACGATCAATAATCTTGAATGGTCCAATATACCTTGGATTTAATTTCCCTCGTTTACCAAATCGAACAACGCCTTTCCAAGGTGCAACTTTAAGCATGAATCTCTCCAATTTCAAATTCTATATCTTTTCTTTTAATGTCAGCGTAGCTCTTTTGTCGACTTTGGGCGGTTTTCAACCGTTGTTGAATTTGGATGATCTTCTCGGTAGTTTCTTGTATAATCTCTGGACCCGTAATCTGTCTATCCCCCACTTCACTCCAACAAATCGGAGACCTGCACTTTCTACAATAAAGTGCTTCAAATGATGCCATCTCAATGCTTGAATGGTAGCTGTTGTTGTAGGAAAATTCTGCTAACGGTAAAAGTCGATCCCAACTGTTTCCGAAATCAATAACACAAGCTCGTAGCATGTCTTCAAGTGTTTGTATCGTCCTTTCGCTCTTCCCATCAGTTTGTGGATGATAGGCAGTACTCATGTCTAGACGAGTTCCCAATGCTTGCTGTAATGTCCGCCAGAATCTTGAAATAAATCTGCCATCCCTATCAGAGATAATAGAGATTGGTATTCCATGTCTGGAGACGACTTCCTTCAAATACAGTCGTGCTAACTTCTCCATCTTGTCATCTTCTCTTATTGGAAGGAAGTGTGCTGACTTGGTGAGATGATCAACTATTACCCAAATAGTATCATAACCACTTGCAGTCCTTGGCAATTTAGTAATGAAATCCATGGTAATGTTTTCCCATTTCCATTCCGGGATTTCAGGTTGTTGTAGTAGACCTGATGGTTTCTGATGTTCAACTTTGACCTTAGAACACGTCAAACATTCTCCTGCATATTTAGCAATATCGGCTTTCATACCTGGCCACCAAAAATGTTTCTTAAGATCCTTGTACATCTTCTCCGTTCCAGGATGTATTGAGTATCTGGTTTTATGAGCTTCTCTAAGTACCATTTCTCTCATATCTCCAAATTTTGGTACCCAAATTCTTTCAGCCCTATACCGGGTTCCGTCTTCCCGAATATTAAGATGCTTCTCCGATCCTTTGGGTATTTCATCCTTTAAATTTCCCTCTTTTAAAACTCCTTGTTGCGCCTCCTTTATTTGAGTAGTAAGGTTAGTGTGAATCATTATGTTCATAGATTTTAGTCGAATGGGTTCTCTGTCCTTTCTGCTCAAGGCGTCGGCTACCACATTTGCCTTCCCCAGGTGGTAACGAATCTCAAAGTCGTAATCATTCAACAATTCAATCCACCTACGCTGCCTCATATTCAGTTGTTTCTGATTAAATATGTGTTGAAGACTTTTGTGGTCGGTATATATAATACTTTTGACCCCATATAAGTAGTACCTCCAAGTCTTTAATGCAAAAACAACCGCGCCTAATTCCAAATCATGCGTCGTATAATTTTGTTCGTGAATCTTCAATTGTCTAGACGCATAAGCAATCACTTTCGTTCGTTACATTAATACACAACTGAGACCTTGCTTTGATGCGTCACAATAAATCACAAAATCATCATTCCCTTCAGGCAATGACAATATAGGTGCCGTAGTTAGCTTTTTCTTTAATAACTGAAACGCTTTCTCTTGTTCATCATTCCATTCAAATTTCTTCCCTTTATGCGTTAATGCAGTTAAGGGTTTTGCTATTCTGGAAAAGTCTTGGATGAACCTTCTGTAGTAACCAGCTAGTCCTAAAAACTGGCGTATGTGTTTCGGAGTTTTCGGGGTTTCCCACTTTTCAACAGTTTCTATCTTTGCCGGATCCACCTTAATACATTCTTTGTTCACTATGTGACTGAGGAATTGAACTTCTTCCAACCAAGATGCACACTTTGAAAACTTAGCGTACAATTCTTCCTTCCTCAATACTACTAACACCTTTCTCAAATGTTCACCGTGTTCTTGGTCATTCTTTGAGTAAATAAGTATGTCATCAATGAAAACAATGACAAACTTGTCAAGGTATGGTCCACACACTCGGTTCATAAGGTCCATGAACACAGCTGGTGCATTAGTTAAACCAAACGACATGACCATAAACTCGTAATGATCGTAATGTGTTCTGAAAGCAGTCTTTGGAATATCATCTTCTTTCACCCGCATTTGATGATACCCGGAACGTAAGTCAATCTTTGAATAAACAGACGAGCCTTGTAGTTGATCAAATAAGTCTTCAATTCTCGGTAGTGGGTAGCGGTTCTTGATGGTAAGTTTGTTCAACTCTCGGTAGTCGATACACAACCTGAATGTACCATCTTTCTTCTTGACAAACAAAACAGGAGCTCCCCACGGTGATGTGCTTGGTCGAATGAAACCACGCTCTAAAAGTTCTTGTAATTGGCTTTGCAGTTCTTTCATCTCGCTGGGTGCGAGTCTGTAAGGAGCACGAGCTATTGGTGCAGCTCCTGGTACAAGATCTATTTGAAATTCAATGGATCGATGTGGGGGTAATCCCGGTAATTCTTTCGGAAATACATCAGGAAATTCTTTTGCAATGGGAACATCATTGATGCTCTTTTCTTCAGTTTGTACTTTCTCGACGTGTGCTAGAACAGCATAGCAACCTTTTCTTATTAGTTTTTGTGCCTTCAAATTACTAATAAGATGTAGCTTCGTGTTGCCCTTTTCTCCTTACACCATTAAGGGTTTTCCTTTTTCTCGTATAATGCGAATTGCATTTTTGTAACAAACGATCTCTGCTTTCACTTCTTTCAACCAGTCCATACCGATTATCACATCAAAACTCCCTAACTCTACTGGTATCAAATCAATCTTAAATGTTTCGCTAACCAGTTTAATTTCTCGATTCCGACATATATTATCTGCTGAAATTAATTTACCATTTGCTAGTTCGAGTAAAAATTTACTATCCAAATTCGTCAATGGACAACTTAATTTAGCACAAAAATCTCTACTCATATAGCTTCTATCCGCACCCAAATTTATTATCAATAAGAAATGTACCCGTAACAAGCTCCGGGTCTTCCTGTGCCTCTGCCGCATTAATATTGAAAACTCTTCCGCGGCCTTGTCCATTCGTGTTCTCCTGGTTCGGGCAATTTCTAATAATGTGGCCCGGTTTTCCACATTTATAACAAACTACATTGGCATAACTTGCTCCGACACTACTTGCTCCACCATTACTCGTTCCGACACCATTTGTTCCTTTCGTTCTATTAACCCCTGGTCCGTAGACCTCACACTTCATCGCGCTATGACCATTTCTTTTACACTTGTTGCAAAATTTGGTGCAGAACCCCGAGTGATACTTTTCACACCTTTGGCATAGCTACTTCTGATTGTTGTTGTTGTTGCGGTTATTATTGTTGTTGGGATGATTGTTGTAGTTGCTTTTGTTGTTGTTGTTGTTGTTGTTGTTGTTGTTGTTGTTGTTGTTGTTGTTGGGCCGTTTGTTGTAGTTGCGATTAATGTTGCGATTATTGGGATAATTGTTGCGATTATTGTTGTAATTGCTATTGTTGTTGTATTGGTGATTCTTATCACCGTTTTCCTCCCACTTTCTTTTGACTTGCTTCACATTGGCCTCTTCAGCAGTCTGTTCTTTAATTCTTTCTTCAATCTGGTTCACTCGTTTGTGAGCCATTCTACATGCCTGTTGTATGGAGGCGGGCTCGTGTGAACTTATATCTTCTTGGATTCTTTCCGGTAATCCTTTCACAAATGCGTCGATCTTCTCTTCCTCATCTTCGAATGCTCCCGGACACAATAGGCACAATTCTGTGAATCGTCTTTCGTACGTGGTAATATCAAATCCTTGGGTTCGTAACCCTCTAAGTTCTGTCTTGAGCTTATTGACCTCGGTTCTGGGACGGTACTTCTCGTTCATCAAGTGCTTGAATGCTGACCACGGTAGTGCGTACGCATCGTCTTATCCCACTTGCTCTATATAGGTATTCCACCATGTTAACGCAGAACCTGTAAAGGTATGCGTAGCGTACTTCACTTTATCCTCTTCAGTACACTTACTTATGGCAAACACCGATTCGACCTTCTCGGTCCACCGTTTCAATCTGATCGGGCCTTCGGTTCCATCAAATTCCAAAGGTTTGCAGGCAGTGAATTCTTTGTAGGTGCATCCTACCCGATTTCCTGTACTGCTAGATCCAAGGTTATTGTTGGTATGTAGCGCAGCCTGTACTGCGGCTATGTTTGAAGCTAGAAAAGTACGGAATTCCTCTTCATTCATATTCACGGTGTGTCGAGTAGTCGGTGCCATTTCCTTCAAAATAGTCAAATGGAACAAGTTAATCATACAGAATATTAAGAGTAGTTAATAGTATTTCGTAGCATAATATGAACTCATTTATAAAAGCTTTTTCTTCATATTAGCGTTTTATAAGTTTAAATTCGGGTAGTACCTACCCGTTAAGTTCATACTTATTAGCTAATATACAATTCAACTACTACAATTCTATATGAAAAACTGATTATAATAATATTTCGCGTTCAAACTTTTACACAATATTTTACAAACTTACAATACCGCTTATTTTACATATAGCATGAAATATAGCACACAATAAATTTGATACAAGATGGTTGTGAAGATAATTCTAGCTAGTACACAAGTCGTTTAGCAAGGGCAATAAAGACACGTAATTCATACGTCCAGAAACAAGTCATGCATTCTGGTTTTACTAGGATTACTTCCCATCCTTGGTCTTGTGGAACATAACCGTTATGGCCGTTGATAAGACAGCGTGTTGTAACGTCGTCAAAGGGACGAGGGTTACGTAATGACCAACAGTCTCGTAATAACCTAATAACCTCATTTCTTACCCCAATTACTGACTCCGTCACTTGTGGGAACGTTTTGTTTAATAGTTGTAGCCCGATGTTCTTTTTCTCACTTTGGTGAGAAGCGAACATTACTAATCTGTAAGCATAACAGGCTTCTTTATGTTGCATGTTAGCCGCTTTTTCTAAATCACGAAGTCCAATATTCGGATATATTGAGTAGAAATAATTTCTTAACCCATTGCGTAAAATAGCATTTGGGTTCCCCGCAATATATGCGTCAAAGTAAACACATCGTAACTTATGGATTTCCCAATGTGATATCCCCCATCTTTCGAACGAAAGCCTTTTATAAACCAAGGAATTCTTGGAACGTTCTTCGAATGTCTTACAAACTGATCTCGCCTTAAATAGTTGTGCCGAAGAATTCTGACCGACTCTAGACACGATTTCATTAAATCATGTCTCCGGGTAGGTCTCTTAAAATATTGGGTTGTCTATCCATTTGGTGTTTTTATACTGTAAAATAGACAAGAGTTAGATTCATAAAAAACAATACTTATTAATACAAGCAATTTTTACATATATCATAAAGCATAAGCACACTATATTACATATATTACACCACACGAATACAACTATCTTATTCCGACTCGCTTGTTTCTTCTTCTTCTTCTGTTTTGGTTCGTTTTGCCAAGTTTCTAGGGATATATGATGTTCTCCTAATACGAGCCGTCGTTTTCCACATTGGTTTAGAAAAACCTGGTGGTTTAGAGGTTCTCGGGTCATTGTTACAACTTAAGGACTTCGGGGGTTGACGATACATATAAAGTTCATCGGGGTTGGAATTAGATTTCTCTATTTTTATGCCCTTTCCCTTATTATTTTCTTTTGCCTTTTTAAATTCAATTGGGGTAATTTCTATAACATCATCGGAATTCTCGTCGGAATCCGATTCATCGGAGAATTGGTAATCCTCCCAATATTTTGCTTCCTTGGCGGAAACACCATTGACCATAATTAACCTTGGTCGGTTGATTGAGGATTTTCTTTTACTTAACCATTTTATTATTTCCCCCACCGGTTCTATTTCTTCATCCGGTTCCGATTCTTCTTCCGGTTCCCACTCTTCTTCCGGTTCCTCTTCGAGAACTTGTGAATCAGTCCACGAATCATTCCAATTTACATTTGACTCTTCATTATTATTAGGTGAGTCAATGGGACTTGTTCTAGAGGTAGACATCTATCACATAATATCAAACGCGTTAAGAGATTAATATATCACATAATATTCACATGTTAAAAATATATAGTTTCCAACAAAATTTGTTAAGCAATCATTTTTCAAGTAAACACGGTCGAAGTCCAGACTCACTAATGCATCCTAACAAACTCGATAAGACACACTAATGCAAAATTCTGGTTCTCTAAGACCAACGCTCTGATACCAACTGAAATGTCCCGTTCTTATTGATTAAAAACGTTCCATATTAATTGATTTCGTTGCGAGGTTTTGACCTCTATATGAGACGTTTTTCAAAGACTGCATTCATTTTTAAAACAAACCATAACCTTTATTTCATAAATAAAGGTTTAAAAGCTTTACGTAGATTATCAAATAATGATAATCTAAAATATCATGTTTACACACGACCATTACATAATGGTTTACAATACAAATATGTTACATCGAAATCAGTTTCTTGAATGCAGTTTTTACACAATATCATACAAACATGGACTCCAAATCTTGTCCTTATTTTAGTATGCAACAGTGAAAGCTCTTAGTATTCACCTGAGAATAAACATGTTTTAAACGTCAACAAAAATGTTGGTGAGTTATAGGTTTAACCTATATATATCAAATCGTAACAATAGACCACAAGATTTCATATTTCAATACACATCCCATACGTAGAGATAAAAATCATTCATATGGTGAACACCTGGTAACCGATATTAACAAGATGTATATATAAGAATATCCCCATCATTCCGGGACACCCTTCGGATATGATATAAATTTCGAAGTACTAAAGCATCCGGTACTTTGGATGGGGTTTGTTAGGCCCAATAGATCTATCTTTAGGATTCGCGTCAATTAGGGTGTCTGTTCCCTAATTCTTAGATTACCAGACTTAATAAAAAGGGGCATATTCGATTTCGATAATTCAACCATAGAATGAAGATTCACGTACTTGTGTCTATTTTGTAAATCATTTATAAAACCTGCATGTATTCTCATCCCAAAAATATTAGATTTTAAAAGTGGGACTATAACTCACTTTCACAGATTTTTACTTCGTCGGGAAGTAAGACTTGGCCACTGGTTGATTCACGAACCTATAACAATATATACATATATATCAAAGTATGTTCAAAATATATTTACAACACTTTTAATATATTTTGATGTTTTAAGTTTATTAAGTCAGCTGTCCTCGTTAGTAACCTACAACTAGTTGTCCACAGTTAGATGTACAGAAATAAATCGATAAATATTATCTTGAATCAATCCACGACCCAGTGTATACGTATCTCAGTATTGATCACAACTCAAACTATATATATTTTGAAATCAACCTCAACCCTGTATAGCTAACTCCAACATTCACATATAGAGTGTCTATGGTTGTTCCGAAATATATATAGATGTGTCGACATGATAGGTCGAACCATTGTATACGTGTCTATGGTATCTCAAGATTACATAATATACAATACAAGTTGATTAAGTTATGGTTGGAATAGATTTGTTACCAATTTTCACGTAGCTAAAATGAGAAAAATTATCCAATCTTGTTTTACCCATAACTTCTTCATTTTAAATCCGTTTTGAGTGAATCAAATTGCTATGGTTTCATATTGAACTCTATTTTATGAATCTAAACAGAAAAAGTATAGGTTTATAGTCAGAAAAATAAGTTACAAGTTGTTTTTGTAAAGGTAGTCATTTCAGTCGAAAGAACGACGTCTAGATGACCATTTTAGAAAACATACTTCCACTTTGAGTTTAACCATAATTTTTGGATATAGTTTCATGTTCATAATAAAAATCATGTTCTCAGAATAACAACTTTTAAATCAAAGTTTATCATAGTTTTTAATTAACTAACCCAAAACAGCCCTCGGTGTTACTACGACGGCGTAAATCCGGTTTTACGGTGTTTTTCGTGTTTCCAGGTTTTAAATCATTAAGTTAGCATATCATATAGATATAGAACATGTGTTTAGTTGATTTTAAAAGTCAAGTTAGAAGGATTAACTTTTGTTTGCGAACAAGTTTAGAATTAACTAAACTATGTTCTAGTGATTACAAGTTTAAACCTTCGAATAAGATAGCTTTATATGTATGAATCGAATGATGTTATGAACATCATTACTACCTTAAGTTCCTTGGATAAACCTACTGGAAAAGAGAAAAATGGATCTAGCTTCAACGGATCCTTGGATGGCTCGAAGTTCTTGAAGCAGAATCATGACACGAAAACAAGTTCAAGTAAGATCATCACTTGAAATAAGATTGTTATAGTTATAGAAATTGAACCAAAGTTTGAATATGATTATTACCTTATATTAGAATGATAACCTACTGTAAGAAACAAAGATTTCTTAAGGTTGGATGATCACCTTACAAGATTGGAAGTGAGCTAGCAAACTTGAAAGTATTCTTGATTTTATGTAACTAGAACTTGTAGAATATATGAAGAACACTTAGAACTTGAAGATATAACTTGAGAGAGATCAATTAGATGAAGAAAATTGAAGAATGAAAGTGTTTGTAGGTGTTTTTGGTCGTTGGTGTATGGATTAGATATAAAGGATATGTAATTTTGTTTTCATGTAAATAAGTCATGAATGATTACTCATATTTTTGTAATTTTATGAGATATTTCATGCTAGTTGCCAAATGATGGTTCCTACATGTGTTAGGTGACTCACATGGGCTGCTAAGAGCTGATCATTGGAGTGTATATACCAATAGTACATACATCTAAAAGCTGTGTATTGTACGAGTACGAATACGGGTGCATACGAGTAGAATTGTTGATGAAACTGAACGAGGATGTAATTGTAAGCATTTTTGTTAAGTAGAAGTATTTTGATAAGTGTATTGAAGTCTTTAAAAAGTGTATAAATACATATTAAAACATTACATGTATATACATTTTAACTGAGTCGTTAAGTCATCGTTAGTCGTTACATGTAAGTGTTGTTTTGAAACCTTTAGGTTAACGATCTTGTTAAATGTTGTTAACCCAATGTTTATAATATCAAATGAGATTTTAAATTATTATATTATTATGATATTATCATGTATGAATATCTCTTAATATGATATATATACATTAAATGTCTTTACAACGATAATCGTTACATATATGTCTCGTTTAAAAATCATTAAGTTAGTAGTCTTGTTTTTACATATGTAGTTCATTGTTAATATACTTAATGATATGTTTACTTATCATAGTATCATGTTAACTATATATATATATCCATATATATGTCATCATATAGTTTTTACAAGTTTTAACGTTCGTGAATCACCGGTCAACTTGGGTGGTCAATTGTCTATATGAAACATATTTCAATTAATCAAGTCTTAACAAGTTTGATTGCTTAACATGTTGGAAACATTTAATCATGTAAATATCAATCTCAATTAATATATATAAACATGGAAAAGTTCGGGTCACTACAATTACGAGTTTATGGTTATGCCGTTTGGGTTGACTAACGCACCAGCTGTATTCATGGACCTTATGAACCGAGTGTGTGGACCATACCTTGACAATTTTGTCATTGTTTTCATTGATGACATACTTATTTACTCAAAGAATGATCAAGAGCACGAAGAACATTTGAGAAAAGTGCTAGAGTTATTGAGGAAAGAAAAACTGTACGCTAAGTTTTCAAAGTGTGCATTTTGGTTGGAAGAAGTTCAATTCCTTGGTCACATAGTGAACAAAGAAGGTATTAAGGTAGATCTGGCAAAAATTGAAACCGTTGAAAAGTGGGAAACCCCGAAAACTCCGAAGCATATACGCCAATTCTTAGGATTGGCCGGTTACTATAGAAGATTCATTCAAGATTTTTCCAAAATAGCAAAACCCTTGACTGCATCAACGCATAAAGGGAAGAAATTTGAATGGAAAGATGAACAAGAGACAGCGTTTCAATTGTTAAAGAAAAAGTTAACTACGGCACCCATATTGTCATTGCCGGAAGGGAATGATGATTTTGTGATATATTGTGACGCCTCAAAGCAAGGTCTTGGTTGTGTATTAATGCAACGAACGAAGGTAATTGCTTATGCGTTTAGACAATTGAAGATTCACGAGCAAAATTATACGACTCACGATTTGGAATTGGGTGCTGTTGTTTTTGCATTAAAGACTTGGAGGCATTACTTATATGGGGTCAAAAGTATTATATATACCGATCACAAGAGTCTCCAACATATATTTAATCAAAAACAACTAAACATGAGACAACGAAGGTGGATTTAATTGTTGAATGATTACGATTTTGAAATTCGTTATCACCCAGGAAAGGAAAATGTGGTAGCCGATGCCTTGAACAGAAAGGACAGGGAACCTATTCGAGTAAAAGCTATGAATATAATTATTCGTACTAACCTTACTACTCAAATAAAGGAGGCGCAACAAGGAGTTTTAAAAGAAGGGAGTTTGAAGAATGAGATACCCAAAGGAACGGAGAAACACCATATTATTCGAGAAGATGGAACCCGGTATAGAGCTGAAAGAATTTGGGTACCAAAGTTTGGAGATGTGAGAAAAATGGTACTTAAGGAAGCACATAAAACCAGATACTCAATACATCCCGGAGCCGAAAAGATGTACAAGGACCTCAAGAAACATTTTTGGTGGCTGGGTATGAAAGTCGATATCGCTGCATATGTAGGAGAATGTTTGACGTGTTCTAAAGTCAAAGCTGAACATCAGAAACCATCAGGTCTACTTCAACAACCCGAAATCCCGGAATGGAAATGGGAAAACATTACCATGAATTTCATTACTAAATTGCCAAGGACTGCAAGTGGTTATGATACTTTTTGGGTAATAGTCGATCGTCTCACCAAATCAGCACATTTTCTGCCAATGAGAGAAGATGACAAAATGGAGAAGTTGGTGCGATTATATTTGAAAGAAGTCATTTCCAGACATGGAATACCCGGCTCTATTATCTCGGATAGGGATGGCAGATTTGTTTCAAGGTTTTGGCAAACGTTGCAACAAGCATTAGGGACTCGTCTAGACATGAGTACTGCCTATCATCCATAAACTGATGGTCAGAGTGAAACAACGATACAAACGCTTGAAGACATGCTACGAGCATGTGTTATTGATTTTGGAAACAGTTGGGATCGACATCTACCGTTAGCAGAATTTTCCTACAACAACAGTTATCATTCAAGTATCGAGATGGCACCATTTGAGGCACTTTATGGTAGAAAGTACAGGTCTCCGATTTGTTGGAACGAGGTAGGAGATAGACAAATTACGATCCCAGAAATAATTCAGGAAACTACCCAAAAAATCATTCAAATTCAACAACGATTGAAAACCGCCCAAAATCGACAAAAGAGTTACACGGACCTTAAAAGAAAAGATATAGAATTTGAAATTGGAGAAATGGTCATGCTTAAAGTTTCACCTTGGAAAGGTGTTGTTCGATTTGGTAAACGGGGGAAACTAAATCCAAGGTACATTGGGCCATTCAAGATTATTGATCGTGTCGGACCGGTAGCTTACCGAATTGAGTTACCTCAACAACTCGCGGGTGTACATAATACTTTCCACGTCTTGAATTTGAAGAAATGTTTTGCTAAGGAAGATCTCACTATTCCATTGGACTAAATAAAAATCAATGAAAAACTTCGATAAAAATCGTTAAGGTTCGATGGAATGCTCGTAGAGGAACCGAGTTCACCTGGGAACGAGAAGATCTGATAAAAAAGAAATACCCGCACTTATTTCCAGAAGATGAGCCAACACCTTCAATCGCTTAAAATTCCGGGACGAAATTTATTTTAACGGGTAGGTACTGTAGTGACCCGAACTTTTCCGAACTTTTCCATGATTATATATTAAATGAAAACTATATTTGCATGATTAAATGTTTCCAACATGTTAAGAAAATCAAACTTGTTAAGACTTGGTTAATTGAAACGAAAATTATGTAAACGTTTGACCACCCAGTTTGACCGATGATTCACGAACGCTATAAGTTGTATATGACATAATGATACATATATGGATAAATATATATATGTTTAACATGATATAATGATAATAAAGTATCTCAAGTATCTCATTAAATATAGTAACAATGAGTTATATACATAAAAATGAGACTATTGACGTAAGAGACTCGAAATGATATATATAACGATTATCGTTATAACAACGCCTTACTATATATATATATGAATCATATTAAGGTATTGTTGTATTATATTTAACATGATAAAATGATGATTAAATATATTTTTAAGTGTGTTAACAATGAACTACATAAGTAAAAACAAGACTACTAACTTAAAGATTCCGAAACGAGACATATACATAACGATTATCGTTGTAACGAGATTTTAATATATATATATATCATATTGAGATATATTTATATATCATGTTAACATGATAATATAATAATTTAACATCTCATTAGATATAATAAACAATGGATTAACAACATTAAATGAGATCGTTATCTTGAAGGTTTCAAAACAACACTTACATGTAACGACTATCGATGGCTAAACAACTTCATTAAAATGTATATACATGTAATGTATTTAAATGTATTTGAACACTTTTGAAAGACTTCAAGACACATATCAAAGTACTTCCAGTTAATAAAAATACTTACAATTACATTCTCATTCATTTCCATCAACAATCCTACACGTATGTAACCGTACATGTACTCGTACAATACGCAGCTTCTAGATGTATTTACTATTGGTATATACACTCCAATAATCAGCTCTTAGCAGCCCATGTGAGTTACCTAATCTTGTGGGAACCATCATTTGGCAACTAGCTAGAATTATTACACTAAAAATCAAACTAATGGAGCCTATATGACAAGGCCATTTTCACGAATTCATGCACCAACCATAACACTTTCATTTTTCAATTTTTATGCATCAAATTACTCTCTCTCAAGTGTTCTTCATTTTTTCTAAGTGTTCTTCATCATCTTCAACAAAATCTAGCTCAATCTAGTTCATAAATCCATATATAAACCAAGTTATAAAACAACGACTCAAGAACACACCAAGAACACTTTCAAGTTTGCTAGCTTACTTCCAATCTTGCAAATCCATTCCTAGTAATCATCCAAGATCAAGAAACCTTTGTTTCTTACAGTAGGTTATCTTTCTAATTCAATGTAATAATCATATTCAAACTTTGGTTCAATTTCTATAACTATAACAATCTTATTTCAAGTGATGATCCTACTTGAACTTGTTTTCGTGTCATGATTCTGCTTTAAGAACTTTCAAGCCATCCAAGGATCCTTTGAAGTTAGATACATTTTTCTCATTTCGAGTAGGTTTATCCAGAAAACTTGAGGTAGTAATGATGTTCATAACATCATTCGATTCATACACATAAAACTATCATATTCGAAGATTATAACTTGTAATCACTAGAACATAGTTTAGTTAATTCTAAACTTGTTCGCAAACAAAGTTAATCCTTCTAACTCAACTTTTAAAATCAACTAAACACATGTTCTATATCTATATGATATGCTAACTTAATGATTTGAAACTTGGAAACACGATAAACACCATAAAACCGGATATACGCCGTCGTAGTAACACCGGGGGCTGTTTTGGTTTGGATAATTAAAAACTATGAAAAACTTTGATTTAAAATCTATACTTCTGGAAAAATGATTTTTATTATGAACATGAAACTATATCCAAAAATCATGGTTAAACTCAAAGTGAAAGTATGTTTTTCAAAATAGTCATCAAGATGTCGTTCTTTCGACGGAAATGACTACCTCTTTCAAAAACGACTTGTAACTTGTATTTCTGACTATAAACTTATACTTTTTTTGTTTAGTTTCGTAAAGTTAAGTTCAAAATGAAACCATATCCACTGGAATCACTCAAAACGGATTTGAAACGAAGAAATGACGGGTAAAACAAAATTGGTAAAAATCACCCATTTTAGCTACGTGAAAATTTGTAACAAATCTATTCCAACCATAACTTAATCAACTTATATTGTATATTATGTAATCTTGAGATACCATATGTAGTGACCCGAACTTTTCCATGTTTATATATATATTAAATGAAATTGTTATTTACATGATTAAGTGTTTCCAACATGTTAAGCAATCTAACTTGTTAAGACTTGATTAATTGAAATAGGTTTCATATAGACAATTGACCACCCAAGTTGACCGGTGATTCACGAACGTTAAAACTTGTAAAAACTATACGATGACATATATATGGTTATATATATAGTTAACATGATTTTATTATAAGTATGTATCTCATTAGGTATTTTAACAATGAGTTATATACATAAAAATGAGACAATTAATTTAAGAAACTTGAAAACGATATATATAACGATTATCGTTATAACAACGTCTTACTAGGTACATATGAATCATATTAAGATATTGATACACTTGGTTAATTATGTTAAATGATAAGTAAATATATTATTAAGTGAATTAACAATGAAATACATATGTAAAAATAAGACTACTAACTTAATGATTTCGAAACGAGACATATATGTAACGATTATCGTTGTAATGACATTTAACTGTATATATATCATACTAAGATATATTATATATCATAATATCATTATAATATAACAATTTAACATCTCATTTGTTATAATAAACAATGGGTTAACAACATTCAACAAGATCGTTAACCTAAAGGTTTCAAAACAACATTTACATGTAACGACTAACGATGACTTAACGACTCAGTTAAAATGTATACACATGTAGTGTTTTAATATGTATTCATACACTTTTGAAAGACTTCAAGACACTTATCAAAATACATCTACTTAATAAAAATGCTTACAATTACATCCTCGTTCAGTTTCATCAACAATTCTACTCGTATGCACCCGTATTCGTACTCGTACAATACACAACTTTTAGATGTATGTACTATTGGTATATACACTCCAATGATCAGCTCTTAGCAGCCCATGTGAGTTACCTAACACATGTGGGAACCATCATTTGGCAACTAGCATGAAATATCTCATAAAATTACAAAAATATGAGTAATCATTCATGACTTATTTACATGAAAACAAAATTACATATCCTTTATATCTAATCCATACACCAACGACCAAAAACACCTACAAACACTTTCATTCTTCAATTTTATTCATCTAATTGATCTCTCTCAAGTTCTATCTTCAAGTTCTAAGTGTTCTTCATAAATTCCAAAAGTTCTAGTTTCATAAAATCAAGAATACTTCCAAGATTGCAAGTTTACTTCCAAGTTTTCTAAATCCATTCCAAGTAATCATCCAAGATCAAGAAACCTTTGTTACTTACAGTAGGTTATCTTTCTAATACAAGGTAATAATCATATTCAAACTTTAATTCAATTTCTATAACTATAACAATCTTATTTCGAGTAGAAATCTTACTTGAAATTGTTTTCGTGTCATGATTCTGCTTCAAGAACTTTCAAGCCATCCAAGGATCCTTTGAAGCTAGATCTATTTTTCTTATTTCCAGTAGGTTTATCCAAGGAACTTTAGATAGTAATGATGTTCATTACATCATTCGATTTATACATATAAAGCTATCTTATTCGAAGGTTTAAACATGTAATCACTAGAACATAGTTTAGTTAATTCTAAACTTGTTCGCAAATAAAAGTTAATCCTTCTAACTTGACTTTTAAAATCAACTAAACACATGTTATATATCTATATGATATGCTAACTTAATGATTTAAAACCTGGAAACACGAAAAACACCGTAAAACCGGATTTACGCCGTCGTAGTAACACCGCAGGCTGTTTTGGGTTAGTTAATTAAAAACTATGATAAACTTTGATTTAAAAGTTGTTATTCTGGGAAAATGATTTTTATTATGAACATGAAACTATATCCAAAAATTATGGTTAAACTCAAAGTGGAAGTATGTTTTCTAAAATGGTCATCTAGACGTCGTTCTTTCTACTGAAATGACTACCTTTACAAAGACGACTTGTAACTTATTTTTCTGACTCTAAACCTATACTTTTTCTGTTTTGATTCATAAAATAGAGTTCAATATGAAACCATAGCAATTTGATTCACTCAAAACGGATTTAAAATGAAGAAGTTATGGGTAAAACAAGATTGGATAATTTTTCTCATTTTAGCTACGTGAAAATTGGTAACAAATCTATTCCAAGCATAACTTAATCAACTTATATTGTATATTATGTAATCTTGAGATACCATAGACACGTATATGTGAATGTTGGAGTTAGCTATACAGGGTTGAGGTTGATTCCAAAATATATATAGTTTGAGTTGTGATCAATACTGAGATACGTATACACTGGGTCATGGATTGATTCAAGATAATATTTATCGATTTATTTCTGTACATCTAACTGTGGACAACTAGTTGTAGGTTACTAACGAGGACAGCTGACTTAATAAACTTAAAACATCAAAATATATTAAAAGTATTGTAAATATATTTTGAACATACTTTGATATATATGTATATATTGTTATAGGTTCGTGAATCAACCAGTGGCCAAGTCTTACTTCCCGACGAAGTAAAAATCCGTGAAAGTGAGTTATAGTCCCACTTTTAAAATCTAATATTTTTGGGATGAGAATACATGCAGGTTTTATAAATGATTTACAAAATAGACACAAGTACGTGAAACCACATTCTATGGTTGAATTATCAAAATCGAATATGCCCCTTTTTATTAAGTCTGGTAATCTAAGAATTAGGGAACAGACACCCTAATTGACGCTAATCCTAAAGATAGATCTATCGGGCCCAACAAGCCCCATCCAAAGTACCGGATGCTTTAGTACTTCGAAATTTATATCATGTCCGATGGAGGATCCCGGAATGATGGGGATATTCTTATATATGCATCTTGTTAATGTCGGTTACCAGGTGTTCACCATATGAATGATTTTTATCTCTATGTATGGGATGTGTATTGAAATATGAAATCTTGTGGCCTATTGTTACGATTTGATATATATAGGTTAAACCTATAACTCACCAACATTTTTGTTGACGTTTAAAGCATGTTTATTCTCAGGTGAATACTAAGAGCTTCTGCTGTTGCATACTAAAATAAGGACAAGATTTGGAGTCCATGTTTGTATGATATTGTGTAAAAACTGCATTCAAGAAACTGATTTCGATGTAACATATTTGTATTGTAAACCATTATGTAATGGTCGTGTGTAAACATGATATTTTAGATTATCATTATTTGATAATCTACGTAAAGCTTTTTAAACCTTTATTTATGAAATAAAGGTTATGGTTTGTTTTAAAAATGAATGCAGTCTTTGAAAAACGTCTCATATAGAGGTCAAAACCTCGCAACGAAATCAATTAATATGGAACGTTTTTAATCAATAAGAACGGGACATTTCAGTTGGTATCAGAGCGTTGGTCTTAGAGAACCAGAAAATTTGCATTAGTGTGTCTTATCGAGTTTGTTAGGATGCATTAGTGAGTCTGGACTTCGACCGTGTTTTCTTTAAAAATGATTGCTTAACATTTTTGTTGGAAACTATATATTATTAACATGTATATATTATGTGATATATTAATCTCTTAACATGTTTGATATTGTGTGATAGATGTCTACCTCTAGCAAAAATCCCATTGACTCACCTAATAATAACGAAGAGTCGAATATATATTGGACTGATTCACAAGTTCATGAAGAACAACCGGAAGAAGAATCAGAACCAGACGAAGAATCAGAACCGGAAGAGGAGGAACCGGAGGAGGAAATAGAACCGGTGGGGGAAATAATAAAACGGTTATGTAAAAGAAAATCCTCAACCAACCGACCAAGGTTAATTATGGTCAATGGTGTTTCCGCCAAGGAAGCAAAATATTGGGAGGATTACCAATTCTCCGATGAATCGGATTCTGACAACAATTCCGATGATGTTATAGAAATTACCCCAACTGAATTTAAAAAGGAAAAAGAAAATAATAAGGGAAAGGGCATAAAAATAGAGAAATCTAATTCCAAACCCGATGAACTTTATATGTATCGTCAACCCCCGAAGCCCTTAAGTTGTAACAATGACCCGGGAACCTCTAAACCACCAGGTTTTTCTAAACCGTTGTGGAAAACGACAGATCGTATTAGGGGAACATCATATATCCCTAGAAACTTGGCAAAACGAACCAAAACCGAAGAAGAAGAAACGAGCGAGTCGAAATAAGATAGTTGTATTCGTGTGGTGTAATATATGCAATATAGTGTGCTTATGCTTTATGATATATGTAAAAATTGCTTGTATTAATAAGTATTTTTTTTTATGAATCTAACTCTTGTCTATTTTACAGTATAAAAACACAAAATGGATAGACAACCCAATATTTTAAGAGACCTACCCGGAGACATGATTGATAAAATCTTGTCTAGAGTCGGTCCGAATTCTTCGGCACAACTATTTACGGCGAAATCAGTTTGTAAGACATTCGAAGAACATTCCAAGAATGTCTTGGTTTATAAGAGACTTTCGTTTGAAAGATGGGGGATATCACATTGGGAAACCCATAAGTTACGATGTGTTTACTTTGATGCATATATTGCGGGGAACCCAAATGCTATTTTACGCAACGGGTTAAGAAATTATTTTGACTCAATGTATCCGAATATAGGACTTCATGATTTAGAAAAAGCGGCTAACATGCAACATAAAGAAGCATGCTATGCTTACGGGTTAGTAATGTTCGCTTCTCACCAAAGTGAGAAAAAGAACATCGGGCTACAACTATTAAACAAAACGTTCCCACAAGTGACAGAGTCGGTAATTGGGGTAAGAAATAAGGTCTTTAGGTTATTACTAGACTGTTGGTCATTATGTAACCCTCGTCCCTTTGACGACGTTACAACACGCTGTCTTATCAACGGCCATAACGGTTATGTTCCACAAGACCAAGGATGGGAAGTAGTCCTAGTAAAACCAGAATGTATGACTTGTTTCTGGACGTATGAATTACGTGTCTTTATTGCCTTTGCTGAACGACTTGTGTACTAGCTAGAATTATCTTCACAACTATCTTGTATCAAAGTTATTGTGTGATATATTTCATGCTTTATGTAAAATAAGCGGTATTGTAAGTTTGTAAAATATTGTATAAAAGTTTGAACGCGAAATATTATTATAATCAGTTTTTCATATAGAATTGTAGTAGTTGAATTGTATATTAGCTACTAAGTATGAACTTAACGGGTAGGTACTACCCTAATTTAAACTTATAAAACGCTAATATGAAGAAAAAGCTTTTATAAATGAGTTCATATTATGCTACGAAATACTATTAACTACTCTTAATATTCTGTATGATTAAGTTGTTCCATTTGACTATTTTGAAGAAAATGGCACCGACTACTCGACACACCGTGAATATGAATGAAGAGAAATTCCGTACTTTTCTAGCTTCAAACATAGCCGCAGTACAGGCTGCGCTACATACCAACAATAACCTTGGATCTAGCAGTACAGGAAATCGTGTAGGATGCACCTATAAAGAATTCACTGCCTGCAAACCTTTGGAATTTGATGGAACCGAAGGACCGATCGGATTGAAACAGTGAACCGAGAAGGTCGAATCAGTGTTTGCCATAAGTAAGTGTACTGAAGAGGACAAAGTGAAGTACGCTACGCATACCTTCACAGGTTCTGCGTTAACATGGTGGAATACTTATCTAGAGCAAGTGGGACAAGATGATGCGTACGCACTACCGTGGTCAGCATTCAAGCACTTGATGAACGAGAAGTACCGTCCCAGAACCGAGGTCAATAAGATCAAGACAGAACTTAGAGGGTTACGAACCCAAGGATTTGATATTACCATGTACGAAAGACGATTCACAGAATTGTGCCTATTGTGTCTGGGAGCGTTCGAAGATGAGGAAGAGAAGATCGACGCGTTTGTGAAAGGATTACCGGAAAGAATCCAAGAATATATAAGTTCACACGAGCCCGCCTCCATACAATAGGCATGTAGAATGGCTCACAAACTAGTTAACCAGATTGAGGAAAGAATTAAAGAACAGATGGCTGAAGAGGCCAATGTGAAGCAAGTCAAAAGAAAGTGGGAGGAAAATGGTGATAAGAATCACCAATACAACAACAACAGCAATTACAATAATAATCGCAACAATTATCCCAACAATCGCAACATCAATCGCAACTACAACAAACGGCCCAACAACAACAACAACAACAACAACAACAACAACAGCAACTACAACAATCATCCCAACAACAATAACAACCGCAACAACAACAACAATCAGAAGCAGCTATGCCAAAGGTGTGAAAAGTATCACTCGGGGTTCTACACCAAATTTTGCAACAAGTGTAAAAGAAATGGTCATAGCGCGGCGAAGTGTGAGCTCTACGGACCAGGGGTTAACAGAACGAAAGGAACAAATGGTGTCGGAACGAGTAATGGCGGAGCAAGTAGTGTCGGAGCAAGTTATGCCAATGTAGTTTGTTATAAATGTGGAAAACTGGGCCACATTATTAGAAATTGCCCGAACCAGGAGAACACGAATGGACAAGGCCGCAGAAGAGTTTTCAATATTAATGCGGCAGAGGCAAAGGAAGACCCGGAGCTTGTTACGGGTATGTTTCTTATTGACAATAAATCTGCTTACGTTTTATTTGATTCGGGTACGGATAGAAGCTATATTAGTAGAGATTTTTGTGCTAAATTAAGTTGTCCATTGACGCCATTGAATAGTAAATTTTTACTCGAATTAGCAAACGGTAAATTAATTTCAGCAGATAATATATGCCGGAATCGAGAAATTAAACTGGGTAGCGAAATATTTAAGATTGATTTGATACCAGTAGAGTTAGGGAGTTTTGATGTAATAGTTGGCATGGACTGGCTGAAGAAGGTGAAAGCAGAGATCGTATGTTATAAAAATGCAATTCGCATTGTACGAGAAGAAGGAGAACCCTTAATGGTGTACGGAGAAAAGGGCAACATGAAGCTACATCTTATTAGTAATTTGAAGGCACAAAAACTAATAAGAAAAGGTTGCTATGCTGTTCTAGCACACGTCGAGAAAGTACAAACTGAAGAAAAGAGCATCAATGATGTTCCCGTCACAAAAGAATTTCCCGATGTATTTCTGAAAGAATTACCGGGACTACCTCCACATCGATCTGTTGAATTTCAAATAGATCTTGTACCAGGAGCTGCACCAATAGCTCGTGCTCCTTATAGACTCGCACCCAGCGAGATGAAAGAACTGCAAAGTCAACTGCAAGAACTATTAGAACGTAGTTTCATTCGACCAAGCACATCACCATGGGGAGCTCCTGTTTTGTTTGTCAAGAAGAAGGATGGTACATTTAGGTTGTGTATTGACTACAGAGAGTTGAACAAACTTACCATCAAAAACCGTTATCCACTTCCGAGAATTGACGACTTATTTGATCAACTACAAGGCTCGTCGGTTTATTCGAAGATCGATTTACGTTCTGGATATCATCAAATGCGAGTAAAGGAGGATGATATTCCAAAAACTGCTTTTATGACGCGTTATGGTCATTACGAGTTTATGGTTATGCCGTTTGGATTGACTAACGCACCAGCTGTGTTCATGGACCTTATGAACCGAGTGTGTGGGCCATATCTTGACAAGTTTGTCATTGTTTTCATCGATGACATACTTATTTACTCAAAGAATGATCAAGAGCACGAAGAACATTTGAGAAAAGTGCTAGAAGTATTGAGAAAAGAAAAAATGTACGCTAAGTTTTCAAAGTGTGCATTTTGGTTGGAAGAAGTTCAATTCCTCGGTCACATAGTGAACAAAAAAGGTATCCAGGTGGACCCGGCAAAGATCGAAACCGTTGAAAAGTGGGAAACCCCAAAAACTCCGAAGCATATACGTCAATTTTTAGGATTGGCTGGTTACTACAGAAGATTCATCCAAAATTTCTCCAAAATAGCAAAACCCTTGACTGCATTAACGCTTAAAGGGAAGAAATTTGAATGGAAGGATGAACAAGAGAAGGCGTTTCAATTATTGAAGAAAAAGTTAACTACGGCACCTATATTGTCATTGCCTGAAGGGAATGATGATTTTGTGATTTATTGTGACGCATCAAAGCAAGGTCTCGGTTGTGTATTAATGCAACGGATGAAGGTGATTGCTTATGCGTCTAGACAATTGAAGATTCACGAGCAAAATTATACGACGCATGATTTGGAATTAGGCGCGGTTCTTTTTGCATTAAAGACTTGGAGGCACTACTTATATGGGGTCAAAAGTATTATATATACCGACCACAAAAGTCTTCAACACATAATTAATCAGAAACAACTGAATATGAGGCAACGTAGGTGGATTGAATTGTTGAATGATTACGACTTTGAGATTCGTTACCACCCGGGGAAGGCAAATGTGGTAGCCGACGCCTTGAGTAGAAAGGCCAGAGAACCCATTCGAGTAAAATCTATGAATATAATGATTCACACTAACCTTACTACTCAAATAAAGGAGGCGCAACAAGGAGTTTTAAAAGAGGGAAATTTAAAGGATGAAATACCCAAAGGATCGGAGAAGCATCTTAATATTCGGGAAGACGGAACCCGGTATAGGGCTGAAAGAATTTGGGTACCAAAATTTGGAGATATGAGAGAAATGGTACTTAGAGAAGCTCATAAAACCAGATACTCAATACATCCTGGAATGGGGAAGATGTACAAGGATCTTAAGAAACATTTTTGGTGGCCAGGTATGAAAGCCGATATTGCTAAATATGTAGGAGAATGTTTAACGTGTTCTAAGGTCAAAGCTGAACATCAGAAACCATCAGGTCTACTACAACAACCTGAAATCCCGGAATGAAAATGGGAAAACATTACCATGGATTTCATTACTAAATTGACAAAGACTGCAAGTGGTTATGATACTATTTGGGTAATAGTTGATCGTCTCACCAAGTCAGCACACTTCCTGCCAATAAGAGAAGATGACAAGATGGAGAAGTTAGTGTTGGGATTTAACAAGTTCATAATATACTTAAACCATTTTAAGAATTAAGAAAGCGGAAGCACGTTAATTACCAATTTTAGTCTTGTTAAACTTTAACCAATTAAAGTTAAATCCCAATTAGGATCAAGTTGTGAAACATACTTACAAACTAAGAGTGGGTTTAGAGATTATACCTCCTCAAGCTAGTTGAGGGTTGTTTTCAAAGTTGCAAGATGATGATGAAGATGATGATGAATGCAAGCCTCAAAGTGATGAAACCTCAAGAGATTATACCCCAAACTTTTCACCAACACCCTAGCTTTTAGATAGGATTTATTTGACACTTGAAACCAAGCTTGCAAAGAAGAAAATGGATCTCCTTTTGACCTCCAAAGGCCACGGCCTGGACAGCTGCAAAAGAGGAGTTTTGTGTAGTTTTTTTTGAAGTGTAATTGCATGTGTCTTTTGTTCCAAGAGTCAAGATGCTATTATATGGAAGTGGGAAAGCATGGGTCAAGGAATCTAAGTCATAAGCATGTGAACTTGCAACTCCAAGGCCACTTACTCTTTCATGTTATAAAATAAGTTTTATATAAATTAAATTTTATAAAACTTTTATAAAACTTCCATATACATATATATTTGTTATGTACATATATTTTATAAAACCAAAACTTTATAAAATGTAACATAACAAAATAAATTATTTAACCTATAAATAATTTAAAATCTTGTTATATAAATTATTCCATAATTTATATGTATACACACCAAGTAATATTTCAGAAAACCATTTTTCTTAAAGTTCAAGTGTCGCGTATTTAATCAATGATCCAATCGTTAAGATTAAATACGTATAAGGTGTCGGTAAGTTTGTTATTGGGTATGACCCGACTTGGATCATAACACATTAGCCACATTAATTTAATATGTCTCTCGGGCATACGAAATACCTTCAATCTCCCACTTGCACGAGAAACATAAGAAATTAATGCAAGTGATGGATACCACCTAACGACCGTCCATCACCCCCAATATGCTATGACTTTGTGCCATTCAATAACATCATCCCTTTCGAGTTCCCACCTCGAATATGAATAGGTGAATCTTTCATTATATCCTTTCGTCCTAGATGTCATGTTAAATCCAAGAGATACAGAGTGATCACTCTCTTTTAGATTTAACTTTATCAGGCCTTAGACATCTGACTCTCAACGAATAAGAGGGACAAATTCCATCTTGACTACATACGTCCTAACTATGTACCTTGCATTATACCTGAGCTCTTCCTTGTGAACTACCATATTTCAGAATAGCGAAGGAAAGAATCAAGGCACAATACTTGGTAAATATCCGAACCCAATATGTATCTCAGGTCAGAGGATACAATGATATTCGCCTTTACTCAAGATTACAAGTGATCAACCACAAAGGCTCTATTTAGTAAGTCTTGAGAGCGGGTCTTCCAATATTTGTGTCCCACAAATATCTATGAACCTTGGTTGCAACCTTGCCCCACATTCATCCCGTGAATGTATACCAATCCAAGTTCATAATAGTCTAAACCTCACACTTGTTCCCACAACTGTGATCGACTACGGAATTTAGAATAATTACTTATTCATGGATAAAATATGCAAAATAGGAACATAACTCAAAATAAATTAATACCATAATTATATTAATGAGTTTGAACAATTTTGTTCCATTACAATACTTAAAACAGATCATGACCAATCACTAGAATATCGAAGCCCTAATGCACAAACATGTCCAATATGTTTTGCTCCATGTAAGAGCTTCGTGAGAGGATCCGCTATATTAAGATCTGTGTGAACTTTGTGAATACATATCTTTCCCTTTTCAACTTCATCCCTTATGTAGTTGAATCTCCGCTCAATGTGACGGGTCTTTTGGTGAGCACGAGGTTCTTTGATTTGAGCAATCGCACCCTCGTTGTCACAAAAGATCTCAAGAGGGTCATGAATGGAAGGGACTACTCCTAAGTCGTCGATGAATTTCTTCATCCATGCAGCTTCCTGCGCTGCCAATGAGGCGGAAATGTACTCCGACTCTGTAGTGGATAATGCAACAACATCCTGTTTTGAACTCTTCCAAGAGACCGCACCTCCATTTAACGTGAATACATAACCAGATTGTGATCGAGAATCATCTCGATCAGTTTGGAAACTCGCGTCCACGTAACCTTTTACAGCGAGTTCCTCCTCACCAGACCCATATATTAGAAACATATCCTTAGTCCTCCTAAGATATTTCAATATACTTTTAACAGCAATCCAATGACTGTTTCCTGGGTTATTCTGGTATCTGCTTGTCAGGCTAAGAGCGCATGACACATCCGGTCTAGTGCATATCATTGCATACATGATTGACCCAATGACAGACGCATATGGGACTTTCTTCATTCTCTCTTGTTCATCTTTCGTGGTGGGGCACTGAGATGAACTAAGGATTGTTCCTCTTTGAATAGGTACCAAACCTTTCTTAGAGTTCTCCATCTTGAACCTTTTCAAGATCTTTTCAATGTATGCACTTTGATTCAAACCTATCAGTTTCCTGGATCTATCCCTGTAGATCCCAATCCCCAAAACGTATTGTGCTTTTCCAAGATCCTTAACGGAGAAGCATTTACTTAGCCAACTTTTAAATCTTTGCATTGCCGGAATATCATTTCCAAATAACAATATATCATCCACATATAGTACAAGGAACATGATAGTGCTCCCACTAGCTTTCTTATATACACAAGCTTCATCACCATTTTTAATGAAGCCAAATTTCACGGCTTCCTCATTAAAACGATGATTCCACATTCTAGATGCTTGTTTCAATCCGTAGATTGACTTCTTTAACTTGCATACCTTTTTAGGATATTTCGGATCAACAAAACCTTCAGGCTGAACCATATAGACATCTTCCACAAGATGTCCATTTAGGAAAGCGGTCTTGACATCCATTTGCCATATTTCATAATCATAATGAGCAACAATGGCAAGTAATATCCTAATAGACTTTAGCATTGCCACAGGCAAAAAAGTTTCATCATAGTCAACCCCTTGAGTTTGAGTGAAACCTTTTACTACAAGTCTAGCTTTATATGTATCCAAGTTTCCATGTATGTCGGTTTTCATTTTGAAAGCCCATTTACAATCAACTAGCCTTGAGCCAGCAGGTTGTGTAACAAGTTCCCAAACTTGGTTGTCATACATGGATTGCATCTCAACGTTCATGGCTTCCTGCCATTTATCTTTATCAATCCTTGATAAAGCATCTTGGTAGTTTATTGGTTCATCCAAATCAACCACATAGCAACCATCCATGAGAAACCCATATCTCTCAGGAGGATTACTAATCCTACCAGATCTGCGAACATCTTGTGTATTTTGATCATCCATTTGATCACTCTCAACATTTTCATGTTGAGTGCTAGTGTCAACCAATTGTGTATCATCTACTTGATCTTGAACCTCTTCAAGATCTATCTTCCTTTCACTACTTCCTTCCATTAGGAACTTAGTTTCAAGGAATTCCGCCTTCCGAGCAACAAATACATTCTGCTCGGATGGATCATAGAAATAATATCCCATATTATCCTTGGGATATCCTATGAAGATAAACTTCGTGGATCGAGCATTCAACTTATTAGGGACGTAACGCTTAGGATAAGCTTCACATCCCCATACCTTTAAGTATGATAGAGATGGAGGTTTTCCAAACCACATCTCATGAGGTGTTCGTTCCACTTTCTTGGTTGGGGCCATATTTAAAATACGAGCCGCGGAGCATAGACAATAACCCCAAAATGATAGAGGTAACGAGCTTCTAGCCATCATAGATCGAACCATATCCATTAGGGTTCGGTTCCTCCTTTCGAAAACTCCATTCAGTTGGGGTGTTCCAGGAAAAGTGAGTTGTGAGATAATCCCACAACTTCTAAGATGATCTTGGAAAGCATCACTTAGGTATTCACCTCCTCTATCGGTATGAAGTACCTTGATTGTCTTATTGAGTTGATTTTGTACTTCGCTTTGATACTCTTTGAATGCTTCAAAATTTTCATCCTTATGTCTTAACAAGTAGACATATCCGAAACGACTGAAGTCATCAATGAAAGTAACGAAGTATCTTTCATCATTCCTAGTTATGGGCTTAAAGGATCCACATACATCCGAATGTATTAATCCCAATAAGTCCTTAGCCCTTTCATAGGTCCCTTTGAAAGGTGCTTTAGTCATTTTGCCTTGTAAACAAGATTCACATACATCAAACGAGTCTAGTTCATTTGATTTCAAAAGGCCATTCTTTTGAAGTGTATGCATTTGATTTTTGTTTATGTGACCAAGGCGACAATGCCATAAGTAGGAATCACTCAAATCCCTTTTGAGTTTCTTGGTGCTAGTATGGTATATTGAGCTACTAGATGATGTGTCATCATGAACCAATTCATAAATTCCATTTGAAGGCGAAGCCTTAAAATAGAATACATTATCTAAATAAACGTAGATACCATCATTAACAAAATTAAGATAAAAACCACATTATTTTAAACGGGAAACTGAAATAATGTTTCGACATAAATCCGGTGCATACAAAACATTGTTCAAAATAAGTTCCAAACCACTTGGAAGCTTTAATACAAAGTCTCCTTGAGCCTTCACTTGCACTTTGGCTCCATTACCCATAAAGAGACTTGATGTTCCCGTTTGCTTGCTACTTCTTTTGAACCCCTGCAAAGAATTGCAAATGTGAGTTCCACATCCAGTGTCTAATACCCATGTATTAGAAGAAGTAATACTAAGCTCTATATATACCATATATATATTACCTGAGGTTTGCCCCGCATCCCTCTTTTCCTTCAACTCCTTAAGGTAGACCGGGCAGTTTCGTTTCCAGTGACCCATTTCACCGCAACCGAAGCACGGGTCTTCCTTGGGGTTTGCTTGTCCGGCAACCTTTTGCTTCTTGTTCTTGTTTTTAGTTGGGGTAACCATCCTCCCCTTTCCCTTGCCTTGATGGGCGGGTCCTTTCCTCTTAGCCGCCTTTGGTTTAGAGGTGTTATTACCTTTGGTTTAGAGGTCTTATCCATCCCATTCATATTGTAATTAATTACAAATTGGTCAAACCTCTTTGATAAGGAGTTTAGGATTAGATCCGTGGCTAGCTCATTAGATATGTTGAGATTAAGACGGTTTGCGCGATCAATGAGGCTTTTCATCTTAAGGACATAAGATGAAACGGATTGGGAGTCGTCCATACGACATGCATGAAGCGCTCGGACCGTTTCAAAGCGCTCGACACGAGCTTGTTGAAGGAACATCTCCTTCAATTGCGTGATCATGTCGTATGCAGTATGATGCTCGAAATCCTTTTGGAGTTCGGGTATCATAGTCCCAAGCATTAGGCAAGCAACTTGCACCGAATTGGTGCAATACTTATCCCAATAAGCAATGCCTTCCGTATCATCCTCGTCGGGTTGATCGGGAATGGGGTCTTCCAACACATACGCCTTATCCTCAAGTTTGAGGACAATCCTAAGATTGCGGAACCAATCCATAAAGTTCGTATGGTTGAGTTTGTCTTTCTCGAGGAGAGACCTTAATGATAGGTTGTTCAATTTAATAGGTGCGTTTTGCATGTTGTTGTTATTGGCGGCCATCTACAAAATTTAACAAAGTTCATTTAAGTTTCGATTTTAAATTTAACAATCAATACCCTTTAAATCCAATTGATATATATATTGAATTTTAGAATCCAACGGTAAACCAAATTTCGGTTAGGTGACCTTTATCTCGTCATTTGATTTAGCTAGGTAGTCATTATATGACAATTTCAATCCTTTTGCAACTTCTAAGTTATGGGATCATGCAATCCTTTTGCATGACATATTATCCCATCAACGCCTATTTGTTCATCATGCTTCGGTGACCCTAAGTTCATGATTTCCAAATCAAGTCGTCCTACTTGTTTAGACATGTAAACTTAACATACAAGTGGTTAGGTGACCTTTATCCCATAAGTGTGCAAAATTTACCTTAATCATATTATTTTGCTCATAACGGTTAGGTGACCTTTATCCCATTGTGAGTTCCCTAATATTTTTAAGTGTTGCACAAAAGGATGGCGTTTAACTTGTTTGCCTTGTTAATAAGGGATTTTAAGTTTTCATTAATTCTAGTTTGAGAAAACTTTTATGCCATACACCAACATGTATTTAGTGTATGGTTCATTTGAAATCCATTTTCATGTCTATAAACCATTTTATATATAAGATCCTAATCATGTTCTTAATAACCGTTTATTAATGTCCTTTTAGCCATTTTTAATTTAACCAATTAAATTTTCGTTTTGCATGTCGTTAATTAATGTATAATTTAACCAATTAAATTGCCATTTTGCTTGTTGTTAACTTGTGTGATTAACTTGTAGCATACAACCATACAATCCACAATCATACAATAAACAACCATGCATGCAAAACAAATATGTTCACAATCAAGCCATTTTGTTAGACATTTGTTTAGCCGAAAACAAATGCCACCGGATAAGGGGTTATAACACAAAGTAGGAGATTTCAAATCTCCCACTTAACCTTGCATCCAAATGCTTCTTCATGTGTTCTTCAAGTCTTCATCATTCTTCATCATTTTACAAAATATATCCTAATACATTTTGTCTAAAAAATGAAATTATAACCTAATCTATTTTACATACCAAATATAAAATAAATTACATAACCAAATGAATTATTACATGCCAAATGAATAAATATTATTACAAACCAATTGAATAAATATCAATCAACCATGCATGCAACCAAACACAAGGTCAAGGCTTAGATTGTGAACATCATCAACAAAATTAATAGGCAATACAGAATCACAAGTGATTGGAAACACAGAATCACAAGTGATCTGCAACACAGAATCACAAGTGATTGGCAATACAGAATCACAAGTGATCGGCAACACAGAATCACAAGTGATCGGCAGTACAGAATCACAAGTGATTGGCAGTACAGAATCACAAGTGATTGGCAGTAAAGAATGCAGAATCACAAGTGATTTTGGCCAAAATGACAAACCACCCAAAACCGAAAATTTTACATTCTACTTCATGCATGTTCATAGAATGCAAAATTATAGTGGGTTTAATAACCATCTCGAAGCATATTTCAACAACTTCGGCTCTAGATACCATTGTTGGGATTTAACAAGTTCATAATATACTTAAACCATTTTAAGAATTAAGAAAGCGGAAGCACGTTAATTACCAATTTTAGTCTTGTTAAACTTTAACCAATTAAAGTTAAATCCCAATTAGGATCAAGTTTTGAAACATACTTACAAACTAAGAGTGGGTTTAGAGATTATACCTCCTCAAGCTAGTTGAGGGTTGTTTTCAAATTTGCAAGATGATGATGAAGATGATGATGAATGCAAGCCTCAAAGTGATGAAACCTCAAGAGATTATACCCCAAACTTTTCACCAACACCCTAGCTTTTAGTTAGGATTTATTTGACACTTGAAACCAAGCTTGCAAAGAAGAAAATGGATCTCCTTTTGACCTCCAAAGGCCACGGCCTGGACAGCTGCAAAAGAGGAGTTTTGTGCAGTTTTTTTTTAAGTGTAATTGCATGTGTCTTTTGTTCCAAGAGTCAAGATGCTAGTATATGGAAGTGGGAAAGCATGGGTCAAGGAATCTAAGTCATAAGCATGTGAACTTGCAACTCCAAGGCCACTTACTCTTCCATGTTATAAAATAAGTTTTATATAAATTAAATTTTATAAAACTTTTATAAAACTTCCATATACATATATATTTGTTATGTACATATATTTTATAAAACCAAAACTTTATAAAATGTAACATAACAAAATAAATTATTTAACCTATAAATAATTTAAACTCTTGTTATATAAATTATTCCATAATTTATATGTATACACACCAAGTAATATTTCAGAAAACCATTTTTCTTAAAGTTCAAGTGTCGCGTATTTAATCAATGATCCAATCGTTAAGATTAAATACGTATAAGGTGTCGGTAAGTTTGTTATTGGGTATGACCCGACTTGGATCATAACACATTAGCCACATTAATTTAATATGTCTCTCGGGCATACAAAATACCTTCAGTTAGCACGACTGTATTTTAAGGAAGTCGTCTCTAGACATGGAATACCAATCTCTATTATCTCTTATAGGGATGGCAGATTTATTTCAAGATTCTGGCAGACATTACAGTAAGCATTGGGAACTCGTCTAGACATGAGTACTGCCTATCATCCACAAACTGATGGGCAGAGCGAAAGGATGATACAAACGCTTGAAGACATGCTACGAGCTTGTGTTATTGATTTCGGAAACAGTTGGGATCGACATCTACCGTTAGCAGAATTTTCCTACAACAACAGCTACCATTCAAGCATTGAGATGGCGCCGTTTGAAGCACTTTATGGTAGAAAGTGCAGGTCTCCGATTTGTTGGAGTGAAGTGGGGGATAGACAGATTACGGGTCCGGAGATAATACAAGAAACTACCGAGAAAATCATCCAAATTCAACAAAGATTGAAAACCGCTAAAGTCGACAAAAGAGCTACGCGGACAGTAAAAGAAAAGATATAGAGTTTGAAATTGGAGAAATGGCCGTGCTTAAGGTTTCACCTTGGAAAGGCGTTGTTCGATTTGGTAAACGGGAGAAACTAAATCCAAGGTACATTGGACCATTCAAGATTATAGATCGTGTCGGACCAGTAGCTTACCAACTGGAGCTACCCCAACAACTCGCGGCTGTACATAACACTTTCCACGTCTCAAATTTGAAGAAATGTTTTGCTAAAGAAGATCTCACTATTCCGTTGGACGAAATCCAAATCAATGAAAAACTTCAATTCATTGAAGAACCCGTCGAAATAATGGATCGTGAGGTTAAGAGACTTAAACAAAACAAGATACCGATTGTTAAGGTTCGATGGAATGCTCATAGAGGACCCGAGTTCACCTGGGAGCATGAAGATCAGATGAAGAAGAAATACCCGCATTTATTTCCAGAAGATACGTCAACACCTCCAACTGCTTAAAATTTCGGGACGAAATTTATTTAACGGGTAGGTACTGTAGTGACCCAAACTTTTTCATGTTTATATATATATTAAATGAAATTTTTATTTACATGATTAAGTGTTTCCAACATGTTAAGCAATCAAACTTATTAAGACTTGATTAATTGAAATAGGTTTCATATAGACAATTGACCACCCAAGTTGACCGTTGATTCACGAACGTTAAAACTTGTAAAAACTATACGATGACATATATATGGTTATATATATATAGTTAACATGATTTTATTATAAGTATGTATCTCATTAAGTATTTTAACAATGAGTTATATACATAAAAATGAGACTATTAATTTAAGAAACTCGAAAACGATATATATAACGATTTTCGTTATAACAACGTCTTACTAGGTACATATGAATCATATTAAGATATTGATACACTTGGTTAATTATGTTAAATGATAAGTAAATATATTATTAAGTTTATTAACAATGAAATACATATGTAAAAATAAGACTACTAACTTAATGATTTCGAAACGAGACATATATGTAACGATTATCGTTGTAACAACATTTAACTGTATATATATCATACTAATATATATTATATATCATAATATCATGATAATATAACAATTTAACATCTCATTTGTTATAATAAACAATGGGTTAACAACATTCAACAAGATCGTTAACCTAAAGGTTTCAAAACAACAATTACATGTAATGACTAACGATGACTTAACGACTCAGTTAAAATGTATATACATGTAGTGTTTTAATATGTATTCATACACTTTTGAAAGACTTCAAGTCACTTATCAAAATACTTCTACTTAAAAAAAATGCTTACAATTACATCCTCGTTCAGTTTCATCAACAATTCTACTCGTATGCACCCGTATTCGTACTCGTACAATACACAGCTTTTAGATGTATGTACTATTGGTATATACACTCCAATGATCAGCTCTTAGCAGCCCATGTGAGTCACCTAACACATGTGGGAACCATCATTTGGCAACTAGCATGAAATATCTCATAAAATTACAAAAATATGAGTAATCATTCATGACTTATTTACATGAAAACAAAATTACATATCCTTTATATCTAATCCATACACCAACGACTAAAAACACCTACAAACACTTTCATTCTTCAATTTTCTTCATCTAATTGATCTCTCTCAAGTTCTATCTTCAAGTTCTAAGTGTTCTTCATAAATTCCAAAAGTTCTAGTTTCATAAAATCATGAATACTTTCAAGATTGCAAGTTTACTTCCAAGTTTTCTAAATCCATTCCAAGTAATCATCCAAGATCAATAAACCTTTGTTAATTACAGTAGGTTATCTTTCTAATACAAGGTAATAATCATATTCAAACTTTAATTCAATTTCTATAACTATAACAATCTTATTTCGAGTGGAAATCTTACTTGAAATTATTTTCGTGTCATGATTCTGTTTCAAGAACTTTCAAGCCATCCAAGGATCCTTTGAAGCTAGATCTATTTTTCTCATTTCCAGTAGGTTTATCCAAGGAACTTGAGGTAGTAATGATGTTCATAACATCATTCTATTCATACATATAAAGCTATCTTATTCGAAGGTTTAAACTTGTAATCACTAGAACATAGTTTAGTTAATTCTAAACTTGTTCGCAAATAAAAGTTAATCCTTCTAACTTGACTTTTAAAATCAACTAAACACATGTTCTATATCTATATGATATGCTAACTTAATGATTTAAAACCTGGAAACACGAAAAATACCGTAAAACCGGATTTACGCCGTCGTAGTAACACCGCGGGCTGTTTTGGGTTAGTTAATTAAAAACTATGATAAACTTTGATTTAAAAGTCGTTATTCTGGGAAAATGATTTTTATTATGAACATGAAACTATATCCAAAAATTATGATTAAACTCAAAGTGGAAGTATGTTTTCTAAAATGGTCATCTAGACGTCGTTCTTTCGACTGAAATGACTACCTTTACAAAGACGACTTGTAACTTATTTTTCCGACTATAAACCTATACTTTTTCTGTTTAGAGTCATAAAATAGAGTTTAATATGAAACCATAGCAATTTGATTCACTCAAAACGGATTTAAAATGAAGAAGTTATGGGTAAAACAAGATTGAATAATTTTTCTCATTTTAGCTACGTGAAAATTGGTAACAAATCTATTCCAACCATAACTTAATCAACTTGTATTGTATATTATGTAATCTTGAGATACCATAGACACGTATACAATATTTCGACCTATCATGTCGACACATCTATATATATTTCGGAACAACCATAGACACTCTATATGTGAATGTTGGAGTTAGCTATACAGGGTTGAGGTTGATTCCAAAATATATATAGTTTGAGTTGTGATCAATACTAAGATACGTATACACTGGGTCGTGGATTGATTCAAGATAATATTATCGATTTATTTCTGTACATCTAACTGTGGACAACTAGTTGTAGGTTGCTAACGAGGACAGCTGACTTAATAAACTTAAAACATCAAAATATATTAAAAGTGTTGTAAATATATTTTGAACATACTTTGATATATATGTATATATTGTTATAGGTTCGTGAATCAAACAGTGGCCAAGTCTTACTTCCCGACGAAGTAAATATCCGTGAAAGTGAGTTATAGTCCTACTTTTAAAATCTAATATTTTTGGGATGAGAATACATGCAGGTTTTATAAATGATTTATAAAATAGACACAAGTACGTGAAACTGCATTCTATGGTTGAATTATCAAAATCGAATATGCCCCTTTTTATTAAGTCTGGTAATCTAAGAATTAGGGAACAGATATCCTAATTGACGCGAATCCTAAAGATAGATCTATCGGACCCAACAAGCCCTATTCAAAGTACCGGATGCTTTAGTACTTCGAAATTTATATCATGTCCGATGGAGGATCCCGGAATGATGGGGATATTCTTATATATGCATCTTGTTAATGTCGGTTACCAGGTGTTCACCATATGAATGATTTTTATCTCTATGTATGGGATGTGTATTGAAAAATGAAATCTTGTGGTCTATTGTTACGATTTGATATATATAGGTTAAACCTATAACTCACCAACATTTTTATTGACGTTTAAAGCATGTTTATTCTCAGGTGAATACTAAGAGCTTCCGCTGTTGCATACTAAAATAAGGACAAGATTTGGAGTCCATGTTTGTATGATATTGTGTAAAAACTGCATTCAAGAAACTGATTTCGATGTTACATATTTGTAATGTAAACCATTATGTAATGGTCGTGTGTAAACAGGATATTTTAGATTATCATTATTTGATAATCTACGTAAAGCTTTTTAAACCTTTATTTATGAAATAAAGGTTATGGTTTGTTTTAAAAATGAATGCAGTCTTTGAAAAACGTCTCATATAGAGGTCAAAACCTCGCAACGAAATCAATTAATATGGAACGTTTTTAATCAATAAGAACGGGACATTTCACCATAGACACGTATACAATGTTTTGACCTATCATGTTAACCCATCTATATATATATATATATATATATATATATATATATATATATATATATATATATATATATATATATATATATATATATATATATATATATATATATATATATGTATATATTGCGGAACAACCATAGGCACTCTATATGCAAATGTTGGAGTTAGCTATACAAGGTTGAGGTTGATTCCAAAATATATATATATAGTTTGAGTTGTGATCAATACTGAGATATGTATACACTTGGTCGTGGATTGATTCAAGATATATGTATATATATATATATATGTATATATATATATGTATATATATATATATATATAAATGTATATATATATATGTATATATATATGTATATATATATATATGTATATATATATGTATATATATATATATGTATATATATATATATATATATTAAATTATTCATGTACGACTAAGTGTGGACTTCTAACGTTGGACCGCTAACTGGACAATTAAAATCATCAACAAGTAATAAAGAAAATATTGTGAATATATTTCGATCATATTTTGATATATGTATATATTGTTATAGGTTCGTGAATCAACCCGTGGCCAAGTCTAATTCCCGACGAATTGATAATCGGTGAAAGTGAGTTATAGTGCCACTTTTAAAATCTAATATTTTTGGGATGAGAATACATGCAGTTTTATAAATGTTTACAAAATAGACACAAGTAATCGAAACTACTTTATATGGGTGAATGATCGAAGCCGAATATGCCCCTTTTTGCTTGGTAACCTAAGAATTATTAAACCGATCTACTGATTGACGCGAATCCTAAAGCTAGATCTATGGGCCCGACGAACCCTATCCGTTGTAGCGGATGCTTTAGTACTTCGATGTTGTTTTTATCATGTCCGACGGATGTCCCGGAATGATAGGGGATATTCTTATATGCATCTAGTTAATGTCGGTTACCAGGTGTTCACCATATGAATGATTTTTATCTCTGCAGTTTGCGAAATGCCTGATTTGAGATGGTTATTATGAAAAATGAAATATTGTGGTCTATTATTATGATTTGATAAATGTAGAAATTAAACCTATAACTCACCAACATTTTTGTTGACGTCTAAAGCATGTTTATTCTCAGGTGATTATTAAGAGCTTCCGCTGTCGTATACTAAAATAAGGACAAGATTTAGAGTCCATGCTTGTATGATATTGTGTAAAATCTTCATTCAAGAAACTTATTTCGATGTAACATATTCGTATTGTAAACCATTATGTAATGGTCGTGTGTAAACGGAATATTTTAGATTATCATTATTTGATAATCTACGTAAAGCTTTTTAAACCTTTATTAAAGAAATAAAGGTTATGATTTGTTTTTAAAAAATGAATGCAGTCTTTGAAAAACATCTCATATAGAGGTCAAAACCTCGCAACGAAATCAATTAATATTGTGACGACCCGGAAATTTCCGACCAAATTTAAACTTTAATCTTTATATTATTCCGACACGAAAAGCAAAGTTTGTTAAGTTAAATCTCAAGAATTTTAAACTGTGTTCATACATTCATTATAACCTCGACCAAATTCCGACGATTCACGAACCGTTATATATAAATAGATATGTATATGTATATATATATATTATAACTTGAGAATATTAATAAAGTATTAAACGTATAATACTTTATACGAACGTATTTTTTTCAATATGATTTTCGGCGAAATTAAAAAAAATATATATTAAATGATTGAATTATCAGAAACATTGAATTATGATTACAAGTCTCTGTTGAGAGGTCCACTATGATTTGAGAAAATCTATTCCTCTTAACGATATTCAGAATAATTTGTAAAGCTATTTATAAATAAAAACAAAAAGTGTCATTTACGAAAGTTAGACAAAAGTTAGTGGAGAATTGGTTTCCATAATATTCTATTAATCTATTTTCAAACGTACAAAGACGTTTTCAGTTTAAAAAGAACTTTATTATTAAAACGTATATAACTTTTATAAATATCTAGAATCACTTTTGACAACTCATTACTTAACCAGTATAATAAATATAACGATATTTATATTTTATTTCATTAAATATATATAATGATTTAAATTAATATTATATATATTTATACACGTATTATACATACATAGTTTTTATACTTTTACTATACTTTAACTTTACCTTTACTTTACTTTTACTTTACTTTAACTTTAATAATTCACTTTAATAATTCATACTTTAATAATTCACTTTAATAATTCACTTTAATAATTCATACTTTAATAATTCACTTTAATAATTCATACTTTAATAATTCACTTTAATAATTTATACTTTAATAATTCACTTTAATAATTCAAAAATCTTTTATAAATAGAATTCAATAGGTTTCATTATTTCATAGAAACTTGAAAATATATTTCTCTAAACTCTCTCAATCTATTTATATATATATATATATATATATATATATATATATATATATATATATATATATATATATATATATATATATATTTGCTCTGTATTACTTCAAGATATTATTAGTATACATAAAATATTACGACGGAGTGGTGTCCGAGTGATTTCAAAATAGTTTTTTGAATGAGTCGAAGCTAAGGAAATTATGGGTTATAGCTATGGAGGCGATGAGTATGGTTCATGGGTATGCTCGTGAGGTCAATCTAGTGTTTATCATCTCCGTTGCGTCTACGTACTTTCCTGCAATATTGAATCTAAATATTGATACGTTCGTGAATCCGAGGCTAACCTTGCACTTGTTAAATGACGTTATATGTATTTTTACTACGAAATACAGTATTGTGAGTTTCATTTGCTCCCTTTTATATATATTTTTGGGACTGAGAATACATGCGCTGTTTTTATAAATGTTTTACGAAATAGGCACAAGTACTAAAACTAATTCTACGTGGGTTTAAACCAGAAATATACCCTTAGCTTGGTAACATTAAACTACTTGTCTATGTACGGTAGACGCGAATCCTAAAGATAGATCTATTGGGCCTGACAACCCCCATCCTGACTATGGGATGCTTTAGTACTTCGAGGTTATTTTAAACACACCTGATCTGGTGTACTTCAGAGGGTAAAACATGAACGTTAAGGCTTGTTACCGGGTGCCTACAACTTATAAGAATACTTTTATACACTTGCGAGTGTACATATATTTATAAACGGAAATCTTGTGTCTATTAATATATTGAAATGATTGTTATGATAAACCTATGAACTCACCAACCTTTTGGTTGACACTTTAAAGCATTTTTATTCTCAGGTATTAAAGAAATCTTCCGCTGTGCATTAGCTCATTTTAAGGATATTACTTGGAGTCATTCATGGCATATTTTGAAAGACGTTGCATTCGAGTCATTGAGTTCATCAAGATTATTATTAAGCCAATTATAGTTGGTTGTATTATGAAATGGTGTGCATGCCGTCAACTTTCGTTGTAAAGAAAGTTTATCTTTTAAAAACGAATGCAATGTTTGTAAAATGTATCATATAGAGGTCAAATACCTCGCGATGTAATCAACTATTGTGAATCGTTTATAATGTATATGAACGGGTCCTTTCAAATATGGAACGTTTTTAATCAATAAGAACGGGACATTTCAATATTTACGCTGCTGTACAATACTGATTAGGGTCTTACAGACTTGTAGACATCGTATGAGGGCCGGGTTAGAATTTTTGGAATCGATTTTGAGTCTAGTTGTGATCTGTAGTTTTCCATGTCTTCATGGTTTATGTTCTATGAATTGTACTCGTTGTTTCTATGATGTGCGTATATTCGATGCCATGCGATAAACTACGTACGTGCAAATTGTTGAACTATGAGCTATCACATGTTACTTGACTTAGGATTGACATGTTGACCATGATTGCATGACCTACTGAGATGTTTGAATTTAGTTGACCGAGTTGACTTTTAGTTTAACTTTGGTTGACTTGCTTGGACTAGTTGTCTTTTACTTGCTTATTGAATCAGTCTGAGCACTAGAACTATGCGTACACTATGGGTTGACATAGTGTGACCTACATATTTACTTCAGATAACCTATTTGACTAGGTACGTTTATCGGTTGTGATTGTTTGACTACTGTACCGACTTTACTAAGAGGTTTTTCAGTGCTTTTGCTAAGGTGAGTCTACAATCCCATTTTCATTAACATTTGGGATGAGATACATGCTGCTTTTGAAAATGTTTCTTAAACTTTTTTACAACTGTTTTACATATTAGGCACGAGTAGCTAAACGATATACATATGAGTTCAGATATATTAATTACTTTTAGTAAGCTCGACTTATAGGGACTGTACCGTTAGGTTTGACGAACCTCGCCTCAACCTACGAGGTGCTTATTCTGTTGTAACTTGTACACTTGATCGGTGTATACTTAGAAAGGGTAAAAGGAAGATGCGTAGCGCTTTAGGTATCCGCATGGTTAAAGTCTTATAATCAAGTGCTCATGATAAATGTATACTTTTACGATGCATTTATTTTAGAAATCTCGTGGCCTAACTTACGATGAATGATACTTAAACTTGATGTTTACAAACTTGAAACTATACATGGTAATGTCTACAAACAGATGAAACAAAAAGAACTTTTTGATGTCACCCACAGTTGAAACTTGACATCGCTGATTACAAACAGTTTAACATTTGGCATTTGTTGTACGCAAACTTTTGAGAACCGACTTTCGACAAATGATTTATGAAAACTATTTTATAAAACATATGATGAACTAATTACTTAAATCTGTAGATTCACTCAACTTTATGTTGACCCGATTTGCATGTTTTATCTCAGGTATTAGTTGCTTCTGCTGTAGAACATTACTGTTACGTAGAAGTCAAGCAGAGCACTAGGACCAGAGTTAACATTCCGTTAATGGATTTTAACGGGATGTTATAGTTGGAATCAGAGCTTTGGCTATAGGGAACTAGGATGCATTAGTGTGTCTAACAGTAGGGCGCATTTGTAAGTCTAGTCTATAGCCGTATACTTGGAATGACTGTTATACGCCATGTGAAATGTCCCGTTCTTATTGATTAAAAACGTTCCATATTAATTGATTTCGTTGCGAGGTTTTGACCTCTATATGAGACGTTTTTCAAAGACTGCATTCATTTTTAAAAACAAACCATAATCTTTATTTCATCAATAAAGGTTTAAAAAGCTTTACGTAGATTTTTAAATAATGATAATCTAAAATATTCCGTTTACACACGACCATTACATAATGGTTTACAATACAAATATGTTACATCGAAATAAGTTTCTTTAATGCAGTTTTTTCCACAATATCATACAAGCATGGACTCCAAATCTTGTCCTTATTTTAGTATGCGACAGCGGAAGCTCTTAATAATCACCTGAGAATAAACATTCTTTAAACGTCAACAAAAATGTTGGTGAGTTATAGGTTTAATTTCTACATTTATCAAATCATAATAATAGACCACAAGATTTCATTTTTCATAACAACCATTGATGTGCGTAGAGGCGTATATGAAATAGCTTTATTTTTACAACGAAATACTATTAAATATGATACAATTTTACACAAGATATTTATTTATTTATAGAATGGGATATACCTAAACCTTGCTACAACACTATAGGCAGTGTACCTAATCATAGAGTAGTATAGTTTTTAGTAAGTCCAGTTCGTTCCACAGGGAGCTGGCTTATTTTACACTATAATTTAAACAACTATATTTGTACAAAATATATATTTTTATATATAATAATAATAATAAAAAAGGGGGTTTTTACCGTTTAATGACCGGTTTGTCGATTTTTAAAACTTTAGTCGCAGTTAAAACCTAATGTAAAATATTAAAAATATAAAAGACTTAATTTAAAGCGTAAAATAAAAAAGATAATGAAATTGCGATAAATAAATGTGCGATGAAATAAAATACGATAATTAAAAAGTACAATAATTAAAAGTGCAATTAAATACAATGACAATAAATAAAAGTGCAATAATTAGAAGTGCAATTAAATATGAAAATAAAGGAATTATGCTTATTTAAACTTCCGTAATCATGATGTTTGACGTGTTGATTTTAGTTTTATGCCCATGGGTTAATTGTCCTTTGTCCTGGATTATTTAATATGTCCGTCTGGTTTTTGTCCATAACAGTCCATCAGTAATAAATATAAAGTGCAAGTGTCCTCGTCAAATTATCCTTATACCCGAAGTCAAATATTCCAACTAATTGGGGACTTAAACAGTAACAAGATCTTAATACTTTGTTTAATAATTACACCAGGATATCGATTGCGTGTAACCCAAGGTTTTAATACTTTGTTAACAATTACGTCAAGTGTCCTTGTACATAATTTCACCCCTGTTTTAATAATTCCATAGACTATTAATCCATTCCCGTGTCCGGTTAAATGAACGATTATTCGTACATATAAATACCCCGCCCATCGTGTCCGATCGAGTGTATATGGTTATTTATAGGTACGTCCAATTGTAAATCTTTATATTAAAATTAACAAACTATCATTTAGTTAAACAAATATAAAGCCCATTAATAGCCCATAGTCTAATTTCCACAAGTGTCGCTCTTTTGTCCAAACCCCAATTATGGTATAAAGCCCAATTACCCAATTTTAGTATTTAGCCCAACATCATGATTACTTCGTCTTAAATAAGCATAATAATAACTTAAGTACGAGACATTAATTTAAAAAAGAGAACATAGCTTACATTGATTATTTATCGCATAGTGTTACACGGACAGAGCTCCGACTTTAAAACCCGTAAAATAGCATTTGCATAACCCAAAACTAATCTAATATAAAACTAACCTATATTATATATATATATATATATATATATATATATATATATATATATATATTATACTAAACAGAGGGAGTAATATATATTTTTTTTTGTGTAAAACTCGTCGCCAAAACTTGCAATTTATAGGAATGTGGCCTGACTTTTCGGCTCATGTAATCGCATGAGATTATAACTACCAGGCCATGCGATCGCATGGCCACCTGGATCCAGCCAAGTTGCCTTTTTTTCTAGCTTGCCGACGTTTTTATTTAATAATATAATATATAAATAATTTATATAATTATTTAAATATTATATTATATTCTTGTGCATAGTAGACTTGTAATTTTTAGTCCGTTGCGTCGGGCGTTGATAGTTGGCTCAGGTCCCGGTTCTGGATTTTCGAACGTCCTTTCGTATAATTTAATATCTTGTACTTTGCGTTCCGCAACTTGTACTCTTGTCATTTTTAGATGTTTCTTATCAATAAATTGAACCACTTAGATTGTATCTTGTACATTTGAGCTTTTTGGTCATTTGCGTCTTCAAATCGTCATTTTCGCCTTTTGTCTTCGCACTTATTTAATATAAACGATTACAACTTAAAATAGGACAATTATAACTAAATAATTTACATATTGGGAGGATATTGCTACTAAATATATGTTCATTTGGAGCACTATCAAATATCCCCACACTTGAACGTTGCTTGTCCTCAAGCAATACAGAACTTGAAATTAAATCACACTTCACTCGAATCACTTTTTTTATTCTCACACTTTATACATCAGTGATTTTGATACAGTGGTATAAAAATGATAGTAACGATAGAACCATGGTTAAAGGTGGGTGTGCCATCCATAGTTGCCTCGGGTTCAGGTCAATGACACTTGCAATCAAATAGCCGATTTACTTTCGGTCTCCAAAGCAAAGTGCACATTTGAAAGGTGGTTTAAAGTCCCACGTGACAATGAAAATTTAGATCCTTAAGGAAATTGGATCTTTATAAAAACATTTGATCTTATTGAAAATTCATTCTAGCTTTTACCCTAGATAAGTTTTCCTGAATAACCCTTCACCGGTGTTGCAAAATATTTTTGTGGGTTTTGTGGGTTTCATATTTGAAAATTTTAGCTCAACATTTGCGGTTTTGTGTCACCCACTTGCTAACCTTATATTAGGAAAGCAACACGTCCAGTTTACTTGTCCCGTATATTACCTTTCGGCAAACTACCGTCCGGTTGTAAAGGAAAGCGATGAACAAGAAACTGTTAAGGCAATGTCTAATGACGTGCATTTGTTCATGGTCTAAAACGTGTCGGATGCAATTACTATCCTTTGTAGGAGCAATAGTAAAGCTCACCCTATAGTTTTTAGATCTGGCACAAGGTCCTGTCTTCGACCATGCTATGCAACCACCGTTCTTACGGTTGACACCCAATTTGGTTCAGGTGACCTAATGAATTCCAGGTGAATTCCTAAGATTTTACGTTCAATGGTAATGAACGCATTAAAAATGGGTTTTTAGAAAACAAATCGGTTTGTAATTTTGATCAAAATATTTTCTCGTTCAAGCTCGAGTTTAGATATCATTGAATTCCATGAGTTTGTAATTCTCAATCTTTAAGGTCAATCTCAAGGATTGAGTAATATCAGGCTTAAAAGCTGATTTTTAATCTTTAAGGAGATTATCCTTTCTAGGGGTCTGATTCATTAGTCTTATCAAGCTAATTTGCACGGTGCCCTCCTCATTTTACGAGACAGATCCTCTCATGGTTAGGATAAGTCTGACCACTTGGCGACCCTGTTTGATGCTTAGGTCCGTGGATTTCCTGCTGATTTTAGTGATGACTTTTCTAGATTTTTCGTCAACCTACAGCTGGTCTGGACGACAACTTCCTGACCTAAATCAATAAGCGCGTGTCTTTTTCAGAAGACTTTACTTCCTTTTAATGATGGAATTGATTCATCATGTAGATCCATCTTTTCAATAAACCGGGTAAAACAGTTAATTTAGTCCAAAACAAAAGCACCTGCAATAACTTTGCGGAAACATGTGATAGATAGTTTTTAATTGAATAACTTGGTACATTCTCCCCACACTTAGTTTAATTCTTTGCCTTTTTATTCTCCTTTATTCCATTTTAAATGAATTCAACCGTTTTAGGGTGTTTCTCAATTTATGTCCTTTCCGAGGTAACGATAATTTTGGTATTAACACCTAATTTTCATCGTTCATAAATATGTATAAACATGATTTTGAATACATTTAGTTGAAAAATTTTCAAATTTTCATAAAATTTAGAAAATAAACCAAGTATAAACCCGAGAGAATTTATAACCCTTCCCCACACTTGAGATCATGCAATGCCCTCATTTGCATGAAATCAGACTCTAATTATAAATTCATGAGGGTGATTAGTGTAGAAAAGTGATTGAAAATACCCAGTTTGTATTTACAAAGCTCGTCGAATGATAGATGGCACGCCTCATCGTTCATTCCTTCTTGTTTTATCACACATGTTTTTCTTCAAAAACGGTTGCTTTTCTGAACTGTTTGCTAATCTTTGAAAATGCGTCTTTTACCCTAACTTATTATGCATGTTTATTAACGAGTTATGCACTAACCCGAACCCCGAATTTAACGTTAAGTGGGGTTAGACTTCCCCATACTTAGCTGATGACATGTGAAGTCGGTAGAATAAGTTCCACGAATTAGAATAGTGAGCCAGTTATTTACATCTCGGGTGGTATAAAATATTTCAATGGGTTTAAAGTTTAGACCCACCCGATCATCACTACTTAATTCTTTTTTAAGTGTAGCTTTTAGTAAATGGATATGTCTCTTTTATGGTTCTTGGTCAAATGGATCGATATACACCGACATACATATTATAGGGTGGACAATTCCTAACATTTCCTTTCTTTTATTCTCGGGATCAAAGTTTTCACCTCTATTACCCAATTGGGTGAAATCCGAGGTGTCATTATCTATAACAGCTCGTAGTTCATCTTCGGTAGATGACTCGTCTATTGAGAATATTGGGTTGGAAGGTTGTGGCTAGATTGAAGCAAATTCTTCTTCATTAACGGTCCTTATCGGTTCCTTCACTTTGGTCTCGGGGGTAAAATTTTCAACGTTATCGTTTCCCAAGAGTACCAATTTGTCACCCTTACTTCTTCTACATCCATTGATGGATCGATGATTTCGTCGGTAGAGGCTAATGTTTCGATATGTTGTAAAATTGGTAAAGCTGAATAAAAAGTATCATCGGGATAATTGGTGATTTCGGAGCTCTCGAATTCAACAAAATTCGATGATATGAGATTTTCTTGCACAATACTCCTCAGATCAACAGGTGTGTAATCTGATAGAGTTTCAGCTTGCCTATTTACAAACTCGCTCATTTGTTCATTTTGAGCATAAAGTTCTTCGAGTTTGATTTTCATATTGTCTAAAAGATTTCAGACACATAATTTTCCTCGTCTTCTGGTTGTTGAGTTTGGAAATATTCTTGGGAATAATACCAATTTGAATTGTATTCTTCATAATCATTCCATTCAGGTTCCATGGGTGCGTAATTTTTCATAGGAACGTAATAATAACATTCCCATGTTGAGTGATAATCTCCACAGATTTCACAACCAATTATTGTTTCGTCATTCGTGATCCAAGATTGACCGAATGAATTGTCATCAACACCCATTTGAGATTATTGATTAAATTGATTTCGGATGTCATAAAGAGTTTCCAAAATATTCTCGAGATTTTCCATAATGCGCTTTTTTTTACCAAATTTTAGCTACAATGTGGTGCATTTACTTAATTATCCAATTAGTTATAAAAATAAAAATTATATAAGTTATCAAATTAATAGACTTTTCTGCTTTTGTCCACGTTTCGAATAGCCAATAGATGCAGCAGGGAGCCAGAACCCTTTAAATCGGAAGCTCACAACTCAGCCACTAATAAATCCAACTATTACTACGAAGCAGAAAATTTGGATGTCTATCAATTTAATTGCTTAAAATAATTTTTCGTTTTGAATTATTAGAGAAGAAATAGAGAAAATTCTAAGTCCTAAAAACTAGAGCGGCGAGAAATAAGAAAGAAAAAGAGTAGCATCAAAAAACGTCGAAAAATAAAAAATTGAAAAATAAAATAAGAAAGTAGCGCGTCGAAACTTAAAATTCTAAAAATTAAATATTAAAAGTTGCATCTAAAGGTATTAAAGTTTAAAGGAATTCTATATCCAAAACGGCAATAACTTAATTAGGCACTAAAATATAAAAACTGCGTCGCAAAATTCTAAAGCGCCTAAATTTTAATCTAAAGAAAAAGCACTTAAGGAATTTTACGGCAAAGCCTAAGAATCTAGAAATAAAAATAACTATGGCAAAAACTATGAATTAAAACTAAATACGAGCGAAAAAATACAAATATCACGCTAAAACAATTAAAAGGATACAAAATATAAAAATATACTAAAAGTTATAAAAAGTACAATTTTTATAAAAATATTACATTTATTTTATTTATTTTATAAAAGTATTAATTTTATATATTAATAAAACTTAATAAAACTTAAAAATACAAATTAAAATAAAACTTAAACTAATTTTATTTAATTAAAACCCTAATTATTATTAATAATAAATAAATTAAACCCTAAATTCGTAATTATGGGGTACCAGGTTTGACCTGTCAGAGGACCTCCGCGAGTGCGGTAAGTCCCAGTTCAAATGCTCCGCGAGTCGCGGAGGGTTCAATTTTAGCTCAGACTGGTTCGTTTTTTTTTTACTTTTATATTGTTTTTCTAAAAAATATATACAAATATTTATACAAATATATATTAAAAATTATAGCATTTCGCCGAGTCCCCGGCAGCAGCGCCAAAAACTTGCAATTTATAGGAATATGGCCTGACTTTTCGGCTCATGCGATCGCATGAGATTATAACTACCAGGCCATGCGATCGCATGGCCACCTGGATCCAGCCAAGTTGCCTTGTTTTCTAGCTTGCCAACGTTTTCATTTAATAATATAATATATAAATAATTAATATAATTATTTAAATATTATATTATATTCTTGTGCATAGTAGACTTGTAATTTTTAGTCCGTTGCGTCGGGCGTTGATAGTTGGCTCAGGTCCCGGTTCCGGATTTTCGAACGTCCTTTCGTATAATTTAATATCTTTTACTTTGCGTTCCGCAACTTGTACTCTTGTCATTTTTAGACGTTTCTTATCAATAAATTGAACCACTTGGATTGTATCTTGTACATTTGAGCTTTTTGGTCATTTGCGTCTTCAAATCGTCATTTTTGCCTTTTGTCTTCGCACTTATTTAATATAAACGATTACAACTTAAAATAGGACAATTATAACTAAATAATTTACATATTGGGAGGATATTGCTACTAAATATATGTTCATTTGGAGCACTATCAACCATCTCATAGCAGGCTTTTCGCATCTTACTTAGAGATAAAAATCATTCATATGGTGAACACCTGGTAACCGAAATTAACTAGATGCATATAAGAATATCCCCTATCATTCCGGGAAATCCTTCGGACATGATAATACAACATCGAACTACTAAAGCATCCGGTACTTTGGATGGGGTTCGTCGGGCCCATAGATCTATCTTTAGGATTCGCGTCAATTAGCAGATCGGTTTACTAATTCTTAGGTTACCAAGTAAAAGGGGCATATTCGGCTTTGATCGTTCACACATATAATGTTGTTTCAATTACTTGTGTCTATTTCGTAAAACATTTATAAAATTGCATGTATTCTCATCCCAAAAATATTAGATTTTAAAAGTGGGACTATAACTCACTTTCACCGATTATCAATTCGTCGGGGAATAGACTTGGCCACGGGTTGATTCACGAACCTTTAACAATATATACATATATCAAAATATGATCAAAATATATTCACAATATTTTCTTTATTACGTGTTGATGATTTAAGTTGTCCAGTTAGCCGTCCAAAGTTAGTAATCCATAATCGATCGTACATGAATAATTTAATATATATCTAGAATCAAACCATGACCCAGTGTATACATATCTCAGTATTTATCACAACTCAAACTATATATATATATATATATATATATATATATATATATATATATTTTGGAATCAACCTCAACCCTGTATAGCTAACTCCAACATTTGCATATAGAGTGCCTATGGTTGTTTCGCAATATATATATATATATATATATATATATATATATATATATATATATATATATATATATATATATATATATATATATATATATATATATATATATATATATATAGGTCGAAACATTGTATACGTGTCTATGGTATCTCAAGATTACATAATATACAATATAAGTTGATTAAGTTATGGTTGGAATATATTTGTTACAATTTTTCACGTAGCTAAAATGAGTAGTTTTTACCAATTTTGTTTTACTCGTCATTTCTTCGTTTCAAATCCATTTTGAGTGATTCCAGTGGCTATGGTTTCGTATTGAACTTAAGTTTATGAAACTAAACAGAAAAAGTATAAGTTTATAGTCGGAAATACAAGTTACAAGTCGTTTTTGAAAGAGGTAGTCATTTCCATCGAAAGAACGACATCTTGATGACTATTTTGAAAAACATATTTTCACTTTGAGTTTAACCATGATTTTTGGATATAGTTTCATGTTCATAAGAAAAATCATGTTTCCAGAAGTATAGCTTTTAAATCAAAGTTTTTCATAGTTTTTAATTATCCAAACCAAAACAGCCCCCAGTGTTACTACGACGGCGTATATCCAGTTTTATGGTGTTTATCTTGTTTCCAAGTTTCAAATCATTAAGTTAGCATATCATATATATATATATATATATATATATATATATATATATATATATATATATATATATATATATATATATATATATATATATATATATATATATATACAACATGTGTTTAGTTGATTTTAAAAGTTGAGTTAGAAGGATTAATTTTATTTGCGAACAAGTTTAGAATTAACTAAACTATGTTCTAGTGATTACAAGTTATAATCTTCGAATAAGATAGCTTTATATGTATGAATCGAATGATGTTAAGAACATCATTACTACCTCAAGTTTTTTGGATAAACCTACTGGAGATGAAAAAAATGGATCTAACTTCAAAGGATCCTTGGATGGCTTGAAAGTTCTTGAAGCAGGATCATGACATGAAAACAAGTTCAAGTAAGATTTCCACTCGGAATAAGATTGTTATAGTTATAGAAATTAAATTAAAGTTTGAATATGATTATTAACTTGAATTAGAAAGATAACCTACTGTAAGTAACAAAGGTTTCTTGATCTTGGATGATTACTTGGAATGGATTTGCAAGATTGGAAGTAAGCTAGCAAACTTGAAAGTGTTCTTGGTGTGTTCTTGAGTAGTTGTTTTATAACTTGGTTTATGTATGGATTTATGAACTAGATTGAGCTAGATTTTGAAGAAAAAGATGAAGAACACTTAGAACTAATGAAGAACACTTGAGAGAGAGTAATTTGATTCAAGAAAATTGCAAAGTGAAAGTGTTTATGGTTGGTGAAGATTTTGTGATTCATGGGAGTCAATATAGGCTCCATTAGTTTGTAATTTTGTGAAATAATTCTTGCTAGTTGCCAAATGATGGCTCCCTCAAGGTTAGGTAACTCACATGTGCTGCTAAGAGCTGATTATTGGAGTATATATACCAATAGTAAATACATCTAGAAGCTGCGTATTCTACGAGTACATATACGGGTGCATACTAGTAGAATTGTTGGTGAAAATGAATGAGAATTCAATTGTATGTATTTTTGTTAACTGGAAGTATTTTGATATGTGTCTTAAACTCTTTCAAAAGTGTTCAAATACATTTAAATACCTTACATGTAAATACATTTTAATGAAGTCGTTTAGTCATCGATAATCATTACATGTAAGTGCTGTTTTGAAACCTTTAAGTTAACGATCTCATTTAGTGTTGTTAATCTAATGTTTATTATATCTAATGAGATGTTAAATTATTATATTATCATGCTAACATGATGTATGAATATATCTTAATATGATATATATGCATTAAAATGTCGTTACAACGATAATAGTTACGTATATGTCTCGTTTCGAAATCCTTGAGTTAGTAGTCTTGTTTTTACTTATGTAGTTCATTGTTAACACACTTAATGATATATTTAATTATCATTTTATCATGTTAAATATAGTGTAAAAATATTCTAATATGATTCATATATATTTAGTAAAGCGTTGTTATAACGATAATCGTTATATATTTCGTTTCGAGTTTCTTATGTCAATAGTCTCATTTTTATGTATATAACTCATTGTTAATATGCTTAATGAGATACTTCATTATCATTAAATCATGTTAAACATATATATTTATATATATATATATATATATATATATATATATATATATATATATATATATATATATATATATATATAAATATATATCATCATGTCATTTACAAATTATAATGTTCGTGAATCATCGGTCAAACTGGGTGGTCAAACATTTATATAATTTATGTTTCAATTAACCAAGTCTTAACAAGTTTGATTGCTTAACATGTTAGAAACATTTAATCATGAAAATATAGTTTTCATTTAATATATAATCATGGAAAAGTTCGGAAAAGTTCGGGTTACTACAGTACCTACCCGTTAAAATAAATTTCGTCCCGAAATTTTAAGCGGTTGAAGGTGTTGGCTCCTCCTCTGGAAACAAGTGCGGGTATTTTTTCTTCATCTGATCTTCATGTTCCCAGGTGAACTCGGGTCCTCTACGAGCATTCCATCGAACCTTAACGATTTTTATTTTATTTTGCTTAAGTCTTTTAACCTCACTATCCATTATTTCGACGGGTTCTTCAATGAATTGAAGTTTTTTGTTGATTTTTATTTCGTCTAACGGAATAGTGAGATCTTCCTTAGCAAAACATTTCTTCAAATTCAAGATGTGGAAAGTGTTATGTACACCCACGAGTTGTTGAGGTAACTCGAGTCGGTAAGCTTCTGGTCCGACACGATCAATAATCTTGAATGGCCTAATGTACCTTGGATTTAGTTTCCCCCATTTACCAAATCGAACAACGCCTTTCCAAGGTGCAACTTTAAGCATGACCATCTCTCCAATTTCAAATTCTATATCTTCTCTTTTAAGGTCCGCGTAACTCTTTTGTCAATTTTGGGTGGTTTTCAATCGTTGTTGAATTTGGATGATCTTCTCGGTAGTTTTTTGAATAATTTCTGGACCCGTAATTTGTCTATCCCCCACTTCATTCCAACAAATCAGAGACCTGCACTTTCTACCATAAAGTGCCTCAAACGGCGCCATCTCAATACTCGAATGGTAACTGTTGTTGTAGAAAAACTCTGCTAATGGTAGATGTCGATCCCAACTGTTTCCAAAGTCAATAACACATGCTCGTAGCATGTCTTCAAGCATTTGTATCATTCTTTCACTGTGCCCATCAGTTTGCGGATGATAGGCAGTACTCATGTCTAGACGAGTCCCTAATGCTTGTTGCAACGTTTGCCAGAACCTTGAAACAAATCTGCCTTCCCTATCAGAGATAATAGAGACGGGTATTCCATGTCGGGAGACAACTTCTTTCAAGTACAATCGCGCCAACTTCTCCATTTTGTCATCTTCTCTCATTGGTAGAAAATGCGCTGACTTGGTGAGACGATCGACTATTACCCAAATAGTATCATAACCACTTGCAGTCCTTGGCAATTTAGTAATGAAATCCATGGTAATGTTTTCCCATTTCCATTCTGGGATTTCGGGTTGTTGAAGTAGACCTGATGGTTTCTGATGTTCAGCTTTGACCTTAGAACACGTCAAACATTCCCCTACATATCTCGCAATATCAGCTTTCATACCCGGCCACCATAAATGTTTCTTGAGGTCCTTATACATCTTTCCCGCTCCGGGATGTATTGAGTATCTGGTTTTATGTGCTTCCTTAAGTACCATTTCTCTCACATCTCCAAACTTTGGTATCCAAATTCTTTCATCCCTATATCGAGTTCCATCTTCTCGAACATTAAGATGTTTCTCCGATCCTTTGGGTATTTCCTTTTTCAAATTTCCTTCTTTTAAAACCCCTTGTTGCGCCTCCTTTATTTGAGTAGTAAGGTTAGTACGAATAATTATATGCATAGCTTTTACTCGAATAGGTTCCCTGTCCTTTCTGCTCAAGGCATCGGCTACCACATTGCCTTTCCGGGTGATACCAAATTTCAAAATCGTAATCATTCAACAATTCAATCCACCTGCGTTGTCTCATATTCAGTTGTTTCTGATTAAATATATGTTGGAGACTTTTATGATCGGTAAATAATACTGTTAACCCCATATAAATAATGCCTCCAAGTCTTTAATGCAAAAACAACAGCGCCCAATTCCAAATCATGAGTCGTATAATTTTGCTCGTGAATCTTCAATTATTTAGACGCATAAGCAATTACCTTCGTTCGTTGCATTAACACACAACCAAGGCCCTGCTTTGAGGCATCACAATATATCACAAAATCATCATTCCCTTCTGGTAACGACAATATAGGTGCAGTAGTTAGCTTTTTCTTCAACATTTGAAACGCTTTCTCTTGTTCATCCTTCCATTCAAATTTCTTCCCTTTATGCGTTAATGCAGTCAAGGGTTTTGCTATTTTGGAAAAATATTGGATGAATCTCCTGTAGTAACCAGCCAATCCTAAAAATTGGCGTATATGCATCGGAGTTTTTGGAGTTTCCCACTTTTCAACGGTTTCAATCTTCGCTGGATCCACCTTAATACCTTCTTTGTTCACTATGTGACCAAGAAATTGAACTTCTTCCAACCAAAATGCACACTTCGAAAACTTAGCATACAACTTTTCCTTCCTCAATAGTTCTAACACTTTTCTCAAATGTTCTTCGTGCTCTTGATCATTCTTTGAGTAAATAAGTATGTCATCAATGAAAACAATGACAAACTTGTCAAGATATGGCCCACACACTTGGTTCATGAGATCCATGAACACAGCTGGTGCATTAGTTAAACCAAACGGCATGACCATAAACTCGTAATGACCGTAACGTATTCTGAAAGTAGTCTTTGGAATATCATCTTCCTTCACCCGCATTTGATGATATCCGGAACGTAAATCAATCTTTGAATAAACTGACGAGCCTTGTAGTTGATCAAATAAGTCGTCGATCCTCGGTAGTAGATAACGGTTCTTGATGGTAAGTTTGTTCAACACTCTGTAGTCAATACACAATCTGAACGAACCATCCTTCTTTTTGACGAACAATACCGGTGCTCCCCATGGTGACGTGCTTGGTCGAATGAAACCACGTTCTAAAAGTTCTTGTAATTGACTTTGTAATTCCTTCATTTTGCTGGGTGTGAGTCTGTATGGAGCACGAGCGATTGGTGCAGCTCCTGGTACAAGATCTATTTGAAATTCAACGGATCGATGTGGAGGTAGTCCCGGTAATTCTTTCGGAAATACGTCGGGAATTTCTTTTTCAACGGGAACATTATTGATGTTCTTTTCTTCGGTTTGTACCTTCTCGACATATGCCAAAATGGCATAGTAACCTTTTCTTATTAGTTTTTGCACCTTCAGGTTACTAATAAGATTTAACTTCGTGTTGCTCTTTTCTCCGTACACCATTAAAGGTTTTCCTTTTTCTCGTACAATGCGAATCGCATTTTTGTAACATATGACCTCTGCTCTCTCCTTTTTCATCCAGTCCATGCCAATTATTACATCAAAACTTCCTAACTCTACTGGTATCAAGTTAATCTTAAACATTTCACCAACCAGTTTAATTTCACGATTCCGACATATTTTATCTGCTGACATTAATTTACCGTTTGCTAATTCGAGTAAAAATTTATTATCCAAAGGCGTTAATGGACAACTTAATTTAGCACAAAAATCTCTACTCATATAGCTTTTATCCGCACCCGAATCAAATAAAACATAAGCAGGTTTATCGTCAATAAGAAACGTACCTGTAACAAGCTCCGGGTCTTCCTGTGCTTCTGCCGCATTAATATTGAAAACTCTCCCGCGGCCCTGCCCATTATTATTTCCCTGATTCGGGCAATCTCTAATAACGTGGCCTGGTTTTCCACATTTATAACAAACAACGTTGGCATTGATTGCTCTGACACTTCTTGTTCTGGCATTACTTGTTCCGACACTATTTGTTCCTTTAGTTCTGTTAAACCTTGGTCCGTAGATCTCACACTTTAACGCGCTATGACCATTTCTTTTACACCTGTTGCAAAATGTCGAGCAATACCCCGGATGATTTTCTTCACACCTATGGAATGTCTGATTCTGATTCTTGTTGTTATAGGAATTGTTGTTGTTGCGGTTGTTATTGTTGTTGAAATGGTTGTTGTAATTGTTGTTGTTGTTGAGATGGTTTTTGTTGCGGTTATTGTGGCAAAAAATCATGCGTTTGTGCTTGTAATTTTAGGGTTGGTTGTTGATACGATATATACTGTTGTTGTTGTATTCGTGACCCTTGTCACTGGTTTCTTCCCACTTCCTCTTGAGTTGTTTCGTGTTGACCTCTTCGGTCGTTTGCTTTTTCATTCTTCCTTCGATCTGGTTTATGAGCTTGTGAGCCATTCAACTTGCCTTTTATATGGAGGCAGGTTCGTTTGAATTCACATCTTCCTTAATCCTTTCTGGTAACCCTTTTACAAACGCGTCAATCTTCTCTTCTTCATCTTTAAACGCTCTTGGACACAATAGGCACAATTATGTGAATCTTCGTTCGTACGTGGTAATGTCGAAACCTTGCATTTGTGATCCTCTAAGCTCTGCCTTGAGCTTGTTGACCTCATTTCTGGGACGATAATTTTCATTTATCTAGTGCCCGAATGCTGACCACGGTAGTGCGTAAGCAGCATCTTGTCCCACCTGCTCGAGGTAGGTATTCCACCATGTCAACGCAGCACCTGTGAAGGTATGCGTAGTGTATTTCACTTTGTCTTCTTCAGCACACTTATTATGGCAAACACCGATTCGACCTTTTCAGTCCACCGTTTTAATCCGATTGGACCCTCGGTTCCATCGAATTCCAGCGGTTTGCAGGCAGTGAATTCTTTGTAGGAGCATCTGCCACGAGTTCTTGTGGCGTTTGTTCCGTTGCTAGTTTCAGAGTTATTGTTGTTATTATGCATCGCGGCTTGCACTGCATCTATGTTCGCAGCAAGAAAGGTACGGAATTCTTCTTCGCTCATACTCATGGTATGTCGAGTAGTTGGTGCCATTTCCATCAAAAATAGCCAAAAGAAATGAGTTAATCAAATAGAATATCTAGAGTAGTCGACAGTATTTCGTAGCATAATATGAACTTACAATACCGCTATTTTACATATAGCATGAAATATAGCACATAAAAACTTTGATACAAGTAGTTACGAAGATAATTCTAGTTAATGTGCTAGGCGTTCAGCAAAGGCAATAAAGAAACGTAATTCATACGTCCAGAAACAAGTCATGCATTCTGGTTTTACTAATACTACTTCCCATCCTTGGTCTTGTGGAACATAACCGTTGTGACCGTTAGCAAGACAACATGTTGTAACCTCGTCAAAATGACGAAGGTTACGTAATGACCAACAGTCTCGTAACAACCTAAAAACCTCGTTTCTTACACAAACTACCGAATCCGTCACTTGTGGGAATGTTTTATTTAATAATTGTAATCCTATGTTCTTTTTCTCATTTTGGTGAGAAGCGAACATCACTAACCCGTAAGCATAACATGCTTCTTTATGTTGCATGTTAGAAGCTCTTTCTAAATCATGAAGTTCTATGTTCGGATACGTTGAGTCAAAATAGTTTCTTAACCCGTAGCGTAAAATAGCATTTGGGTTCCTCGCATTATATGCGTTAAAGTAAACACGGCGTAACTTATGGACTTCCCAATGTGATATCCCCCATCTTTCAAACGAAAGCCTTTTATAAACAAAGGCATGCTTGGAACGTTCTTCGAATATTCTACAAACTGATTTTGCCATAAATAGTTGGGCCGATGAATTCTGACCAACTCTAGACAAGATTTCATCAATCATGTCTTCGGGTAGGTCTTCTAAAATATTTGGTCACCTATCCTTAACATCCATTTTGTGTTTTTATACTGTAAAATAGACAAGGATTAGATTCATAAAAGATGCTTATTAAACAATACAAGCAATTTTTACATATATAATAAAGCACAAGCACACTATATTACATATATTACACCGCATATTTACCACTTTCTTATTCCGACTCACTCGTTTCTTCTTCTTCGAACTTGGTTATTTTTGCTAAGTTTCTAGGGATATATGATGTTCCCCTAATGTGAGCCGTCGTTTTCCACAATGGTTTAGAAAAACCTGGTGGTTTAGAGGTTCCCGGATCATTGTTACAACTTAAGGAATACGAGGGTTGACGATACATATAGAATTCATCGGGGTTGGAACTAGATTTCTCTATTTTGATGCCCTTTCCCTTATTATTCTCTTTTGCCATTTTAAATTGAGTTGGGTTAATTTCTATAACATCATCGGAATCCTCATCGGGATCCGATTCATCGGAAAATTGGTAATCTTCCCAAAATTTTGCTTCCTTGGCGGAAACACCATTGACCATTAATAACCTTGGTCTGTTGGTTGAGGATTTTATTTTATTTAACCGTTTTATTATTTCCCCCACCGGTTCCTCTTCTTCTTCTGGTTCCTCTTCCTCTGATTCCTCTTCTTCCGGTTCCTCTTCTTCCGGTTCCTCCTCTTCCGGTTCCTCTTCTTCCAGTTCCTCTTCTTCCGGTTCCTCTTCGGGATTTTGTGAATCTTCCGAATATATATTCGACTCTTCATTATTATTAGGTGAGTCGATGGGATTTGTACTAGAGGTAGACATCTATCATACAATATTAAACACGTTAAGAGATTAATATTTCACATAATATTTACATGTTAAAAATATATAGTTTCCAATAAAATTTGTTAAGCAATCATTTTTCAAGTAAACACGGTCGAAGTCTAGACACACTAATGCATCCTAACAAACTCGATAAGATACACTAATGCAAAATTCTGGTTCTCTAAGACCAACGCTCGGATACCAACTAAAATGTCCCGTTCTGATTTATTAAAAACGTTCCATATTAATTGATTTCGTTGCGAGGTTTTGACCTCTATATGAGACATTTTTCAAAGACTTCATTCATTTTTAAAAACAAACCATAACCTTTATTTCATCAATAAAGGTTTAAAAAGCTTTACGTAGATTATCAAATAATGATAATCTAAAATATTCCGTTTACACACGACCATTACATAATGGTTTACAATACAAATATGTTACATCGAAATAAGTTTCTTGAATGCAGTTTTTTTCACAATATCATACAAGCATGGACTCCAAATCTTGTCCTTATTTTAGTATGCGACAGCGGAAGCTCTTAATAATCACCTGAGAATAAACATGCTTTAAACGTCAACAAAAATTTTGGTGAGTTATAGGTTTAATTTCTACATTTATGAAATCATAATAATAGACCACACGATTTCATTTTTCATAACAACCATCTCATAGCAGGCTTTTCGCATCTTACTTAGAGATAAAAATCATTCATATGGTGAACACATGGTAACCGACATTAACTATATGCATATAAGAATATCCCCTATCATTCTGGGAAATCCTTCGGACATGATAATACAACATTGAAGTACTAAAGCATCCGGTACTTTGGATGGGGTTCGTTGGGCCCATAGATCTATCTTTAGGATTCACATCAATTAGCAGATCTGTTTACTAATTCTTAGGTTACCAAGTAAAAGGGGCATATTCAGCTTCGATCGTTCACACATATAATGTAGTTTCAATTACTTGTGTCTATTTCATAAAACATTTATAAAACTGCATGTATTCTCATCCCAAAAATATTAGATTTTAAAAGTGGGACTATAACTCACTTTCACCGATTATCAATTCGTCGGGGAATAGACTTGGCCACTGGTTGATTCACGAACCTTTAACAATATATACATATATCAAAATATGATCAAAATATATTCACAATATTTTCTTTATTACGTGTTGATGATTTAAGTTGTCTAGTTAGCGATCCAAAGTTAGTAATCCATAATCGATCGTACATGAATAATTTAATATATATATTGAATCAATCCATGACACAGTGTATACATATCTCAGTATTGATCACAACTGAAACTATATATATATTTTAGAATCAACCTCAACCCTGTATAGCTAACTCCAACATTTGCATATAGAGTGCCTATGGTTGTTTCGCAATATATATATAGATGGGTTAACATGATAGGTCAAAACATTGTATACGTGTCTATGGTATCTCAAGATTTCATAATATACAATATAAGTTGATTAAGTTATGGTTGGAAAAGATTTGTTACAATTTTTCACGTAGCTAAAATGAGTAGTTTTTACCAATTTTGTTTTACCCGTCTTTTCTTCTTTTCAAATCCGTTTTGAGTGATTCCAGTGGCTATGGTTTCATATTGAACTTAAGTTTATGAAACTAAACAGAAAAAGTATAAGTTTATAATCAAAAATACAAGTTATAAGTCATTTTTGAAAGAAGTAGTCATTTCCGTCGAAAGAAAGACATCTTGATGACTATTTTGAAAAACATACTTTCACTTTGAGTTTAACCATGATTTTTGGATATAGTTTCATGTTCATAAGAAAAATCATTTTTACAGAAGTATAGCTTTTAAATCAAAGTTTTTCATAGTTTTTAGTTATCCAAACCAAAAAAGCTCCCGGTGTTACTACGACGGCGTATATCCGGTTTTATGGTGTTTATCGTGTTTCCAAGTTTCAAATCATTAAGTTAGCATATCATATAGATATAGAACATGTGTTTAGTTGATTTTAAAAGTTGAGTTAGAAGGATTAATTTTATTTGCGAACAAGTTTAGAATTAACTAAACTATGTTCTAGTGATTACAAGTTATAATCTTCGAATAAGATAGCTTTATATGTATGAATCGAATGATGTTAAGAACATCATTACTACCTAAAGTTTTCTGGATAAATCTACTGGAAATGAGAAAAATGGATGTAACTTCAAAGGATCCTTGGATGGCTTGAAAGTTCTTGAAGCGGGATAATGGCACGAAAACAAGTTCAAGTAAGATTTTCACTCGAAATAAGATTGTTATAGTTATAGAAATTAAATTAAATTTTGAATATGATTATTACCTTGAATTAGAAAGATAACCTACTGTAAGTAACAAAGGTTTCTTGATCTTGGATGATTACTTGGAATGGATTTGCAAGATTGGAAGTAAGCTAGCAAACTTGAAAGTGTTCTTGGTGTGTTCTTGAGTAGTTGTTTTATAACTTGGTTTATGTATGGATTTTTGAACTAGATTGAGCTAGATTTTGAAGAAAAAGATGAAGAACACTTAGAACAAATGAAGAACACTTGAGAGAGAGTAATTTGATTCAAGAAAATTGCAAAGTGAAAGTGTTTGCGGTTGGTGAAGATTTTGTGATTCATGGGAGTCAATATAGGCTCCATTAGTTTGTAATTTTGTGAAATAATTCTAGTTAGTTGCCAAATGATGGATCCCACAAGGTTAGGTAACTCACATGGGCTGCTAATAGCTGATTATTGGAGTGTATATACCAATAGTAAATACATCTAGAAGCTGCGTATTCTACGAGCACATATACGGGTGCATACGAGTAGAATTGTTGGTGAAAATGAATGAGAATGCAATTGTATGTATTTTTGTTAACTGGAAGTATTTTGATATGTGTCTTGAAGTCTTTCAAAAGAGTTCAAATACATTTAAATACCTTACATGTATATACATTTTAATGAAGTCGTTTAGTCATCGATAATCGTTACATGTAAGTGTTGTTTTGAAACCTTTAAGTTAACGATCTCATTTAGTGTTGTTAATCCAATGTTTATTATATCTAATGAGATGTTAAATTATTATATTATCATGCTAACATGATGTATGAATATATCTTAATATGATATATATACATTAAAATGTCGTTACAACGATAATCGTTACGTATATGTCTCGTTTCGAAATCCTTGAGTTAGTAGTCTTGTTTTTACTTATGAGACTTTGTATTGATTACAGAGAACTGAATAAGCTGACTATCAAGAATAGATATTCGTTACTGAGAGTCGATGATCTGTTTGATCAGTTGCAAGGATCTGGAAGTTACTCTAAGATTGACCTGAGGTCAGGTCATCATCAAATGTGAGTAAAAGAAACTGATATACCGAAGAGATCGTTCAGAACACGCTACGGACATCATGAATTTATAGTAATGCTGTTTGAATTGACGAACGCACCGGCAGTGATCATGGATCTCATGAATTGTGTGTGTAAGCCATACCTAGACAAGTTTGTTATCGTGTTCATTGATGATATTTGGTATATTCAAAGAACGGGGATGAACATGAACAACATCTCCGTTTAATACTAAAGATGCTCAAGAAGGAGCAGTTGTATGTGAAGTTTTTTAAAGTGTGACTTCTGGCTGCGAAGATAGAAACGGTCAAGAAATGGGAGACTCCTAAGTCGCCAACGCAGGTTCGGCAATTCTTAGGTCTCGCTGGTTATTACAGGAGATTCATTGAGTAATTTTCTACTATTGCCAGACCGTTGACAACAATGACTCACAAGGGTAAAAAGTATGAGTGGACTGAGCAACATGAGTCTTCATTTCGGTTGTTAAAACATAAATTAACTACTGCTCTGATTTTGTCTTTACCCGAAGGAAGTGAGGATTTCGTGATTTACTGTGATGCTTCACGACAGGCTTTTGGTTGCGTGTTGATGCAACAGAAGAAAGTGATTGCCTATGGATCATGACAAATGAAGATACATGAACATAATTACACGACACATGATTTGGAACTTGGTGCTATGGTCTTTGCACTGAAGATGTGGAGACACTACTTGTATGGTACTAAGTTTACTGTTTTCACCGACCACAAGAGCTTGCAACATATCTTCGATCAAAAACAACTCAACATGTGGCAGAGACGTTGGGTAGAACTACTGAACGACTACGACTGTGAGATTCGATGCCATCCCAGAAAGGCTAATGTTGTTGCAGATGCCTTGAGTAGGAAAGAGAAGGCTAAACCTCTCCTAGTTAGAGCGCTGAACATGAATGTCCGAACGAACCTTACTTCTCAGATACGTGATGCACAACTTGAGGCATTGAAAGAAGGGAACAATGTCACTGAGTCACTTAGAGGACCTGATAAGAAATTTTCCATTCGAAAAGATGGAAGCCGATAATTCGTAGACAGAATTTGGGTACCAAAATTGGGTGGATTAAGGGAACTAGTGCTAGATGAGGCACACAAGACAAGATATTCTATTCACCCTGGATCCGACAAGATGTATCAAGATCTTAAGACACTGTACTGGGGGCCTAATATGAAAGTCGATATTGCTACCTGCATTGGTAAATGCTTGACATGTGCTAAGGTTAAGTCATAACAATAGAGACCATCAGAACTACTGACACAGCCAGAGATTCCCCAGTGAAAGTGAGAATGTATTGCTATGGACTTCATTACTAAGTTAACTAAGACTGTGGGAGGTTACGATACTATTTGGGTTATAGTTGATCATCTCACTAAGTCAGCTCATTTTCTACCGATAAGAGAAACCGATAAGATGGAGAAGTTGGCACAGATTTACATAAAAGAAGTGGTTTCCCGACATGGTGTGCCAATATCCATTATTTCTGACAGAGACATCAGATTTATGTCTAGATTTTGGCAAACATTGCAAAAGGCGATGGGAACTCAATTTGGTATAAGTACATCATATCATCCACAGACAGATGGTCAAAGTGAAAACAACCATCTAAACTTTGAAGGATATGTTGAGAGCATGTGTTATTGACTTTGTAAAAGGATGGGATAAACATCTATCACTGGCTGAATTCTTGTATAACAACAGTTACCAAAAGAATATTAAATCCGCGCCTTTTGAGATGCTGATATGGCCGAAATGGACGGTTTTTATTTGCGCGGTGTCATCGGGCCGCGGCTCGCCAGGATCAGCCACTCGTGGGAGAAGGTACGGTTTTAAATTTATATTTAACAGGGCCTAAATCTTACTACTCCTTATGAGCAAGGGAAGTATGACCTAGAGTCGTATTTTTGAAATATCAGTAACATCGAACCTATAATGTAACCTAAGATAGTTAGGGAGTAGCGAATATTTATTTTGGGCTTTTCTAATTTATAAGACAGATAAAGTAAATACGATAAAATTTGTAATTCAGATAAGGTTAAAGTGAGTGCATACTATGACTTCATCAGTTATTCTGCCGAGATTTGGAATGCTAGCTCATGAATAGGCAGAGGCCTTGTATTCATTACACTGGTCCTAAACGCCCATGTCATAAGACATGTCACTGGGTACTGCGTTAGGCTTGAAGATTCTGAATAGACAGCAATGTCCCTTACCCCCGACGCCCGTGCAGTCTGACTACAGGCATATACGTTCAGACGGCTCATCCAATTGAGTGACTCGGTTGGGTGACGTATTAAAATTCCAAAATGGTCTAAACTTTCTTAAGCATAATAGAATTCATGGCTTACCATATCCGAGAGACGTGATGTGCCTCAATGCTTTCGTTAATGATTGGTAAAAGATAGTTAGGCCCTTAAAAAGAGTTCAACATGGCCATGTCAAGTTGACTTCCATGAACACGTTCGGTTATCATAACGGTCCAATCCTTTATGTGTCTAAACAAACATTTCCTTAATTAAATAAGAATCCCTCAAGCGGGGTGCAATGCTTGAGACCACGTTATGGTGCAGTGTACTGGTCAACACTAACCGTGTTCCATGGCCTTACTTAGCAGAGGTATAGCTTACAACAACCGCTGTGCTTCAGCGTGCACGTACGAAGTTTATATGCTTGGTGACTACACTAGCATGGTCTAGGACCGACAATGTACTAGGGGTCGAGTCAGATGTTTCACTATGAAAGAGTCCTCAGTCGAAATCCAAAGCTCGATAGACTTACTACAACCGGTGTGCCTCAGTCGATCTTACGTTGTATCCGATAGACTTCTCTTACCAAGGGGTGATACAGATAGTGTACTCTGAATCGGGGTTCGCGACTTCCCAATAACAGAGCCTATAACTACGTTCTATTAGTTGGAAAAGCGATTGAGTTTAAAGCATAATCGCAAAGCATTTCGACAACATACACAGACCATAATATTATTTCGGCATTATAACTGCTTACATCATAGCATACACTAAAGATAACTACTCGCTAATCATGGCAACAATATCATAAAACATTATATAAGATAAAGGATAGAAGTACCAGTAGATTAAATGAGTTCCGAATACAAAAGTGACAACTTCAAGACTCCAGACCGCTCCTAATACAATCTTCAGCGTTCTTCTCCGGGTACTAGGTTTCCTGCACGGAGTCGAAGGCCTTGAGAGTATGACTAATTTTGTAAAAGAGAGAAAAAGAAGTGAATTGAAGTGTTTGTTGGAATAAATGACAAAGACCCATTAAATAGGCTTGAAATTTGCCAGCATACGCCTGGCAGGGCGTATGGCAGCCCGTTTTTGGCAGGCCGTATGCAAGGCAGGCCGTTTGGTGGGCCGTATGGTGGCACGTATCTGGCAGGCCGTTTCCATACTGGCAGGCCATATGGCAGGCTGTATGGCAGGCCGTATGGCTTGCTGGTCAGCCTGGATTCCCTGGATCGTAACTTGATTTCTTGTCTTTCACCGTTTTCGCTCTAGAATCTTCGTTTTAGCTCCGATTCTCTTGATTCTTTTTGCACCGTCTTCGTAATTACTTGTTCTTCAATTCTAACCGATGAAGTGGGTATTTTGCCAACAAAGTTCGAATCTTTCTTATTTTTGGGCCTTAATATCGGGGATAAAACGTGACTTTTTAGCCGATATCAAATATCCCACACTTAGACTTTGCTTGTCCTCAAGCAAACTCTCATTTTTAAGAATCTTTTCGGTGTTTCGTTTCTAATAGCCTAAGCAGTTTGCTTTTATTATAAGAGCAAAAAGATAAGGTGAGTCATCAATGTTAGGATTGAAATTATCTCTGCAAGCATGCGAGGAGGTTACATGACATAGGCTAGCTTTCATGGGTCACTGAAATCACTCAAGTGTTTAGGGTTCCCTATAGATCTAAGAAATAAATACGCTCATAGCCAGTCATGCTGTACCCAACGTCATAGGCTTGGTAAAGACTCAAATCCTTGCTGCTAACGTGAGAACGGTAGTAATATCAGTTTATTAGGTCATTTGTCAATGATGGAGAAGGAATTTTGGAGTGGTAGTGAAGTTGTTTTTGAGGGATGAGGTAAAAGGGTAATATAGCCTTTTCAAAGACTTTTATTCGGATAGATAGGAGTGCTGAAGTATTTTGAGAAGCACTTTTGAACTTTTCTTCATTTGATAATCATTTTCGGTCGAGTTCTCTTCGACATTTCTCTATTTTAGTTATGCTCCTTTTTTCAGAACTTCATCATTTTTTATTTAATTTTTTTTTTTCGAGACTTCATCTCGAGAAACTTTTTGCTGGTAAACTTTTTCAAGACCTTTGCCATGATACTTGAGAGGTTTATAACATCGGGTTTTCGGAAGGAATCTCATTTTCTTGGTTTTTAGGATAAACAATACGGATGATATAGTGGTGGTGGAGTAGAAGTAGTGGAGGTGCGAAAGGTTTATGTTTGACAAATGGGTAGCTATTTTGATTACAACCGAATCACGCTTTGCTACTTGGAGATGTAGATCTAAAGCAAGTTCTGATTCTGAGCACAGACATCGGCACTCTCAACGGAAAGTAGTGAAGCATTAAAGATGAATGCTGGTCTTATTTGAGGTGCCTCACCATAATCAATTTAGGTCGATAATGCCTTAGTCATGCAATGCTCTATTAGAGATTTCAATCTAACAAGATTTCCACCTTACTTAAGCCTTATTTTTATTGCAAACGTTTTAGGTTTTCAAAAATAGTTTTTCGAAAAAGGTTTCTTTTGCAAAAATTTTGAAATTTGGCTTAAGGACTTGGAATCTTCGTAATGGGTTATTATAATACAGCATAAAAAGATACCAACATCCCACACTTAGACGAACATTGTCCTCAATGTTCCTAGTGTATCCCACACTTAGGAGTTTTAGTTGAAGATTTGAGAGTGTTTGTCTAGTGTTTTGATCAGGTGTTATCCTACACTTAGTGATAAGCTAGGATGCGGTATAGTTTGAATCTTGAGCTAGTAGCGAAAAAAGAAATACACCTAGCGGATGCGGCTGGTTTCCTTGCTTCTTTATCGGCTCATTTTGTAGTGACCCGAACTTTTCCATGTTTATATATATATTAAATGAAATTGTTATTTACATGATTAAGTGTTTCCAACATGTTAAGCAATCAAACTTGTTAAGATTTTGTTAATTGAAATAGGTTTCATATAGACAATTGACTGCCCAAGTTGACCGGTGATTCACGAACATTAAAACTTGTAAAAACTATATGATGACATATATATGGATATATATATAGTTAACATGATATTATGATAAGTGAACATATCATTAAGTATATTAACAATGAACTACATATGTAAAAACAAGACTACTAACTTAATGATTTTGAAACGAGTCATATATGTAACGATTATCGTTGTAACGACATTTAATGTATATATATCATATTAAGATATATTAATACATCATGATATCATGATAATGTAATAATTTAACATCTCATTTGATTTATTAAACAATGGGTTAACAACATTTAACAAGATCGTTAACCTAAAGGTTTCAAAACAACACTTACATGTAACGACTAACGATGACTTAACGATTCAGTTAAAATGTATATACATGTAGTATTTTAATATTTATTCATACACTTTTGTAAGACTTCAAGACACTTATCAAAATACTTCTACTTAACAAAAATACTTACAATTACATCCTCGTTCAGTTTCATCAACAATTCTACTCGTATGCACCCGTATTCGTACTCGTACAATACACAGCTTTTAGATGTATGTACTATTGATATATACACTCCAATGATCAGCTCTTAGCAGCCCATGTGAGTCACCTAACACATATGGGAACCATCATTTGGCAACTAGCATGAAATATCTCATAAAATTACAAAAATATGAGTAATCATTCATGACTTATTGACATGAAAACAAAATTACATATCCTTTATATCTAATCCATATACCAACAACCAGAAACACCTACAAACACTTTCATTCTTCAATTTTCTTCATCTAATTGATCTCTCTCAAGTTCCATCTTCAAGTTCTAAGTGTTCTTCATAAATTCTATAAGTTCTATTTTCATAAAATCAAGAATACTTCCAAGTTTGCTAGCTTACTTCCAATCTTGTAAAGTGATCATCCAACCTCAAGAAATCTTTCTTATTTACAGTAAGATATCTTTCTAATACTAGGTAATACTCATATTCAAACTTTGCTTCAATTTCTATAACTATAACAATCTTATTTCGAGTGATGATCTTACTTGAACTTGTTTTCGTGTCATGATTCTGCTTCAAGAACTTTCAAGCCATCCAAGGATCCTTTGAAGCTAAATCCATTTGTCTCTTTTCCAGTAGGTTTATCCATAAAACTTGAGGTAGTAATGATGTTCATAACATCATTCAATTCATACATATAAAGCTATCTTATTCGAAGGTTTAAACTTGAAATCACTAGAACATAGTTTAGTTAATTCTAAACTTGTTCGCAAACAAAAATTAATCCTTCTAACTTGACTTTTAAAATCAACTAAATACATATTATATATCTATATGATATGCTAACTTAATGATTTAAAACCTGGAAACACGAAAAACACCGTAAAACCTGATTTACTCCGTCGTAGTAACACCGCGGGCTGTTTTGGGTTAGTTAATTAAAAACTATGATAAACTTTGATTTAAAAGTTGTTCTTCTGGGAAAATTATTTTTCTTATGAACATGAAACTATATCCAAAAATCATGGTTAAACTCAAAGTGGAAATATGTTTTTTAAAATGGTCATCAAGATGTCGTTCTTTCGACTGAAATGACTACCTCTTACAAAAATGACTTGTAACTTATATTTCCGACTATAAACCTATACTTTTTCTGTTTAGATTCATAAAATAGAGTTCAATATGAAACCATAACAATTTGATTCACTCAAAAAGGATTTAAAACGAAGAAGTTATGGGTAAAACAAGATTGGATAATTTTTCTTGTTGTAGCTACGTGAAAATTGGTAACAAATCTATATTAATCATATCCTAGCTAACTTATATTGTATTATACATGTATTCTAATATATTATGTAATCTTGGGATACCATAGATACGTATGCAAATGTTTTGACATATCATATCGACCCATGTGTATATATTATTTGGAACAACCATAGACACTCTATATGCAGTAATGAGGGAGTTAGCTATACAGGGTTGAGGTTGATTCCAAAAATATATATACTTTGAGTTGTGATCTAGCCTGAGACGTGTATACACTGGGTCGTGGATTGATTCAAAATAATATATATCAATTTTTTTTCTGTACATCTAACTTTGGACAACTAGTTGTAGGTTACTAATGAGGACAGCTGACTTAATAAACTTAAAATATCAAAATGTATTAAAAGTGTTGTAAATATATTTTGAATATACTTTGATATATATGTACATATTTGTTATAGGTTCGTCAATCGACCAGTGGCCAAGTCTTACTTCCCGACGAAGTAAAAATCTGTGAAAGTGAGTTATAGTCCCACTTTTAAAATCTAATATTTTTGGGATGAGAATACATGCAGGTTTTATAAATGATTTACAAAATAGATACAAGTACGTGAAACTACATTCTATGGTTGAATTATCGAAATCGAATGTGCCCCTTTTTATTAAGTCTGGTAATCTAAGAATTAGGGAACAGACACCCTAATTGACGCGAATCCTAAAGATAGATCTATTGGGCCTAACAAACCCCATCCAAAGTACCGGATGCTTTAGTACTTCAAAATTTATATCATATCCGAAGGGTGTCCCGGAATGATGGGGATATTCTTATATATGCATCTTGTTAATGTCGGTTACCAGGTGTTCACCATATGAATGATTTTTATCTCTATGTATGGGATGTGTATTGAAATATGAAATCTTGTGGTCTATTATTATGATTTGATAATATATTGGTTAAACCTATAACTCACCAACATTTTTGTTGACGTTTTAAGCATGTTTATTCTCAGGTGATTATTAAGAGCTTCCGCTATTGCATACTAAAATAAGGACAAGATTTGGGGTCCATGCTTGTATGATATTATGTAAAAACTGCATTCAAGAAACTTATTTTTGATGTAATATATTCTTATTGTAAACCATTATGTAATGGTCGTGTGTAAACGGTATATTTTAGATTATCATTACTTGATAATCTACGTAATATTTTTTAAACCTTTATCGATAAAATAAAGGTTATGGTTGTTTTAAAAATGAATGCAGTCTTTGAAAAACGTCTCATATAGAGGTCAAAACCTCGCGACGAAATCAATTAATATGGAACTTTTATAATCAATATGAACGGGACATTTCACATTTGTCATCCTTTATTCTTCTACTCTACTTTATTGCACGGGTTGCCTCCCGAGAAGCGCTTGTGTTTATGGTCGTTGGCTCGACCGTAGTGATTCTTCAAAAAGCAAACATTCCTTGTTGATGGTTGTGATATTGGTCTTCTCGAGGGAATGTGAGTCTTGGTGGATAAGTCTTGAGAAAGTGTCGGACCAACAGTGGTAACAAGTTCGGTACTTCTCTTGAAGATCTTCTAAACGATAAGTAGTGCGCAGTTTCTGCTCTTGATAAGTCTTGAAGTCCGATGAGAATATGATCCACAGCTCTGCTAGTTAACCCATGAATGTCAATCATGGTAGCAGTGTTGGTGTTGATGATTTCTCTGACGGGATGCTCATTTCGGAGGTCTTCAAACAATGTAAGAAACTGTATCTTTAGAATTTCGAAGTCTTTGGCACGGTGATCTCCACAGTAAGAGTCTGTAGCTTTGCACAGATTAGGTAAGAGATGAAGCTGAAAAGAAGTGAACAGCAATCCTGATCCGAGTATTAATTTCACCGTCTTTGAGTATATCTCCCGACATCCAGCTTTAAATGTGAAACTAGGATCTGTGGACTCGTGGAAGATACATGATAGCTGCTTCATAACATAGGTGGCAATGTTGACTCGATCTGGTTCAAGATGAGAGAACGGATTGTTTCGTCTTGCTTCCTCCGTAACAGTGTCTGGTAACTCTTGGATAATCAGATCAGCGTGGTGATCAATTATTACGTAAATCACTAGTCTGTCTGGTGTGCTTTCAAAGTTATCTCTATTCAGAAGAGCGAAAAGACTGTGAATATCCTCGATCATTTGCAAATCAGAGTGATAAGTCGGGCGGCCGGTGGAAAGATCCATATGCTTCCGGATGAGAGTCAGTAGTGCTCGTTGGTTTCGTGAGAACGGAAGTGCAGATCCAGCTAAGGCGTTATAAACCCTAGAGTAAATGATCTCTGATCTCGACAGAATCTGGTCTCGAGAATAGTGTGAACTACTGAATTATGCTCTCGTTGCCTTTCTTCGTGATAGATATGATCGTGAAGAGAGTTGATAAAGTCTTGAATGCGTTCTTCTAGGATTTCAACATCATTGTCTTCTCTTTGGAGGTAGAGATGGTGCTCTTCTCTAATAGCCATAATTCGTTCTGTTAAGCGTAGTGAAAAATCAATGGTTGACTTTCGGATGGCTTCGAGAATGTCTTCAAAATCATCGGTATCATTGATGAAAGTGATCATGTCTTCATGTGTGGATATAATCGGAATTCGATCTGAAGAAGAGTTCGGCTCCCCTTGATCTACTTCGGTTGGAGAGTGTGAGTTAGTCAGAATGTCTTCATGATGCTCTTCCTCGTCATCATCGGTATCAGTAACATCGAACCTATATTGTAACCTAAGATAGTTAGGGAGTAGTGAATATTTATTTTGGGCTTTTCTAATTTATAAGACAGATAAAGAAAATACGATAAAATTTGTAATTCAGATAAGGTTAAAGTGAGTGCATACTATGACTTCATCAGTTATTCTGCCGAGATTATGGAATGCTGGCTCATGAATAGGCAGAGGCCTTGTATTCATTACACTGGTCCTAAACGCCTCTGTCATAAGACATGTCACTGGGTACTGCGTCTAACAACCCGTCCTAATCCATCCGGACGAAGTCCATATCGATTATAAATGATTCATAATAGTTGATTTCATCACGAGGTACTTGACCTCTATATGATACATTTTACAAACATTGCATTCATTTTTAAAAGACAAACTTGCTTTACATCGAAAGTTGACGGCATACATAACAATTTATAATATATCCAACTATAATTGACTTAATAATAATCTTGATGAACTTAATGACTCGTGTAGTGACCTGAACTTTTCCATGTTTATATATATTAATTGAGATTGATATTTACATGATTAAATGTTTCCAACATGTTAAGCAATCAAACTTGTTAAGACTTGATTAATTGAAATATGTTTCATATAGACAATTGACCACCCAAGTTGACTGGTGATTCACGAACGTTAAAACTTGTAAAAACTATATGATGACATATATATGGATATATATATAGTTAACATGATACTATGATAAGTAAACATATCATAAAGTATATTAACAATGAACTACATATGTAAAAACAAGACTACTAACTTAATGATTTTTAAACGAGACATATATGTAACGATTATCGTTGTAAAGACATTTAATGTATATATATCATATTAAGATATATATTCATACATGATAATATCATGATAATATAATAATTTAAAATCTCATTTGATATTATAAACATTGGGTTAACAACATTTAACAAGATCGTTAACCTAAAGGTTTCAAAACAACACTTACATGTAACGACTAACGATGACTTAACGACTCAGTTAAAATGTATATACATGTAGTGTTTTAATATGTATTTATACACTTTTGAAAGACTTCAATATACTTATCAAAATACTTCTACTTAACAAAAATGCTTACAATTACATCCTCGTTCAGTTTCATCAACAATTCTACTCGTATGCACCCGTATTCGTACTCGTACAATACACAGCTTTTAGATGTATGTACTATTGGTATATACACTCCAATGATCAGCTCTTAGCAGCCCATGTGAGTCACCTAACACATGTGGGAACCATCATTTGGCAACTAGCATGAAATATCTCATAAAATTACAAAAATATGAGTAATCATTCATGACTTATTTACATGAAAACAAAATTACATATCCTTTATATCTAATCCATACATCAACGACCAAAAACACCTACAAACACTTTCATTCTTCAATTTTCTTCATCTAATTGATCTCTCTCAAGTTCTATCTTCAAGTTCTAACTGTTCTTCATATATTCTACAAGTTCTAGTTGCATAAAATCAATAATACTTTCAAGTTTGCTAGCTCACTTCCAATCTTGTAAGGTGATCATCCAACCTCAAGAAATCTTTGTTTCTTACAGTAGGTTATCATTCTAATACAATTTAATAATCATATTCAAACTTTGGTTCAATTTCTATAACTATAACAATCTTATTTCAAGTGATGATCTTACTTGAACTTGTTTTCGTGTCATGATTCTGCTTCAAGAACTTCGAGCCATCCAAGGATCCGTTGAAGCTAGATCCATTTTTCTCTTTTTCAGTAGGTTTATCCAAGGAACTTAAGGTAGTAATGATGTTCATAACATCATTTGATTCATACATATAAAGCTATCTTATTCGAAGGTTTAAACTTGTAATCACTAGAACATAGTTTAGTTAATTCTAAACTTGTTCGCAAACAAAAGTTAATCCTTCTAACTTGACTTTTCAAATCAACTAAACACATGTTCTATATCTATATGATATGCTAACTTAATGATTTAAAACCTGGAAACACGAAAAACACCGTAAAACCGGGTTTACGCCGTCGTAGTAACACCGCGGGCTGTTTTGGGTTAGTTATTTAAAAACTATGATAAACTTTGATTTAAAAGTTGTTATTCTGAGAAAATGATTTTTATTATGAACATGAAACTATATCCAAAAATTATGGCTAAACTCAAAGTGGAAGTATGTTTTCTAAAATGGTCATCTAGACGTCGTTCTTTCGACTGAAATGACTACCTTTACAAAAACGACTTGTAACTTATTTTTCCGACTATAAACCTATCATTTTTCTGTTTAAATTCATAAAATAGAGTTCAATATGAAACCATAGCAATTTGATTCACTCAAAACGGATTTAAAATGAAGAAGTTATGGGTAAAACAAGATTGGATAATTTTTCTCATTTTAGCTACGTGAAAATTGGTAACAAATCTATTCCAACCATAACTTAATCAACTTGTATTGTATATTATGTAATCTTGAGATACCATAGACACGTATACAATGTTTCGACCTATCATGTCGACACATCTATATATATTTCGGAACAACCATAGACACTCTATATGTGAATGTTGGAGTTAGCTATACAGGGTTGAGGTTGATTCCAAAATATATATAGTTTGAGTTGTGATCAATACTGAGATACGTATACACTGGGTCGTGGATTGATTCAAGATAATATTTATCGATTTATTTTTGTACATCTAACTGTGGACAACTAGTTGTAGGTTACTAACGAGGACAACTGACTTAATAAACTTAAAACATCAAAATATATTAAAAGTGTTGTAAATATATTTTGAACATACTTTGATATATATGTATATATTGTTATAGGTTCGTGAATCAACCAGTGGCCAAGTCTTACTTCCCGACGAAGTAAAAATCTGTGAAAGTGAGTTATAGTCCCACTTTTAAAATCTAATATTTTTGGGATGAGAATACATGCAGGTTTTATAAATGATTTACAAAATAGACACAAGTACGTGAAACTACATTCTATGGTTGAATTATCGAAATCGAATATGCCCCTTTTTATTAAGTCTGGTAATCTAAGAATTAGGGAACAGACACCCTAATTGACGTGAATCCTAAAGATAGATCTATTGGGCCTAACCAACCCCATCCAAAGTACCGGATGCTTTAGTACTTCGAAATTTATATCATATCCGAAGGGTGTCCCGGAATGATGGGGATATTCTTATATATGCATCTTGTTAATGTCGGTTACCAGGTGTTCACCATATGAATGATTTTTATCTCTATGTATGGGATGTGTATTGAAATATGAAATCTTGTGGTCTATTATTATGATTTGATATATATAGGTTAAACCTATAACTCACCAACATTTTTGTTGACGTTTTAAGCATGTTTATTCTCAGGTGATTATTAAGAGCTTCCGCTGTCGCATACTTAAATAAGGACGAGATTTGGAGTCCATGCTTGTATGATATTGTGTAAAAACTGCATTCAAGAAACTTATTTTGTTGTAACATATTTGTATTGTAAACCATTATGTAATGGTCGTGTGTAAACAGGATATTTTAGATTATCATTATTTGATAATCTACGTAAAGCTTTTTAAACCTTTATTGATGAAATAAAGGTTATGGTTTGTTTTAAAATGAATGCAATCTTTGAAAAACGTCTCATATAGAGGTCAAAACCTCGCAACGAAATCAATTAATATGGAACGTTTTTAATCAATAAGAACGGGACATTTCAACTCGAATGCAACGTCTTTTGAAATATGTCATGAATGACTCCATGTAATATCTCTAAAATGATCAAATGCACAGCGGAAGATTTCTTTCATACCTGAGAATAAACATGCTTTAAAGTGTCAACTAAAAGGTTGGTGAGTTCATTAGTTTATCATAAATAATCATTTCATAATTTTAATAGACCACAAGATTTTCATTTCTCATAAATATACGTCCCATGCATAGAGACAAAAATCATTCATATGGATTGACCACCTGGTAACCGACATTAACAAGATGCATATAAGAATATCCCCTATCATTCCGGGAAATTCTTCGGACATGATAAAAACGAATTCAAAGTCCTAAAGCATCCGGTACTTTGGATGGGGTTCGTTAGGCCCAATAGATCTATCTTTAGGATTCGCGTCAATTAGTAGATCAGTTTACTAATTCTTAGGTTACCAAGCAAAAGGGGCATATTCGGCTTCGATCATTCAACCATATAATGTAGTTTCGATTACTTGTGTCTATTTCGTAAAACATTTATAAAAATTTCGTTTGTATTCTCAGCCCAAAAATATAAAGGGTAAAAAGGCAAATGAAACTCACCATACTGTATTTTGTAGTAAAAATACATATGACGAAACTAAAAAATGCAGAGTTGACCTCGGATTCACGAACCTATATCATTTATATATATATTAACACATATAATTGTAATCAAACTAATATCTATATATATATTATTATTAGTGATATAGTTTTTATATTAATACTTATATATTTCGTTATTTAAATTAGGTTTATTCAATTTATATATTTAAATAAATAAAATATTAATATAGTTTAAGTATGTGTATTAAGTATATATCTACTTGCTTGTTAAATTATTAATTATGATAACATCAATATTAGTAATAATAATGCTGTTTTATAATAATAATGATAAAAGTGATAATAATAATGTTAATAAAAATAATGATATTAATAATGATAATAATACTAAATTGTATCATAATTGAAATAAATATAATAAGAATAGTTATAATAATTTTACTAATTCCATTAAATCATATTTTGATTAAAGTTCTAGTCATTTTCATAATAATAATATTTATATCAAAATTTCTATATTTAATTTTAATAATAATTTGAAAACCTTTATTTTCATGGTCATAATAATCATAATCTTCGTAGTTAATAACTATGGCTTATCATAAATTTAATTTGTATCAAAATTATAATTTTACATGTATTCATATAATTATAACAAATTTCTATAATCATTAATATAACAACTTTTACTATATACTTGTGTTATTAACCTGTTTAATAACCTTGAAATCATAATAATAATACTAACAATAATAATATAATGATAATAATACTAATAATAACAATAATATTTGTAGTAATGATAGTACTAATAATCATAACATGGTACATGTATTCGTTTTAATAATAATAATAATAATAATAATAATAATAATAATAATAATAATAATAATAATAATAATAATAATAATAATCTTAATAATAGTAACTGATAACTAATACTTATTTTAGTAACAATAATAATAATTATAATATTATATGATAATACTAATAATAGCAATAACAATAATAACTACAATAATAACAACAATAATAATAATAAACATAATAATAATAAATGATAACAATAAATGTATATACCCTTAGAGGTTATTTCAAAAAGAATTTTCCATGAACCGGGCTCGAACCCGTGACCTCCCGCTCCCCAACTAACCACTTAACCAGTTCTCTGACCATTACTTTTCTGATATATATTGTATTCTATATATATTTAATCTAATATATCTGTCTTCCTGTTTCTCCTTCTTCCTCTAAAATAATCGACCAGAGTACAAAACAAAATAATCGCGTATTAAGAGTTTGATTTTGAAAGGATCCGAAACAAATCATCCGGACAATGTCCATATTGATTACAAACGAATTACAACAGTTGGTAACATCACGAGGTACTTGACCTCTATATGGTACATTTTACAAACGTTGCATTTATTCTTATAAGGCAACCTATCATTACATCAAAAATTAATAAACTCGTCTAACATTTCTCGATATCCAAATGACCTAATCTGTCATTTACTTAATATATGTCTTTAATGATCTCCAATGACTCGAATGCAACGTTCTTGTATCATGGCTTAAATGGTCCCAACTAGTATCCTTAATATGAGCTAATGCACAGCGGAAGACTTAATTCATACCTGAGAATAACATGCTTTAAAATGTCAACATAAAGTTGGTGAGATATAGGTTTAATGCCGGCAGCGATATATATATATATATAGACCACAAGATTTCATATATAAACATTTTCATAAAAATATTCTAAGTGGTTGAGCACTTGGTAACCATACTTAACATTCAATCACGTCGCATATTCCCTTTAATATGAAATCTTACTACACCGTACCAAGTGTAGTCACAAAACGAAGTACTGTGCAACCGTTGAATACTGGTCGTCCAGTCCAGTTGGGGTTGTCAGGCCCGATAGATCTATCAACAGGATTCGCGTTTACAATACCGCTGTAAATATTAGTTACCAAGCTACAGGGAAGTATGCCAGTGGTACAACTCAACGTAGAATATATTTTTCAGTTACTTGTGTCCATAACGTAAATCATTTATAAAAACAGCGCATGTATTCTCAGCCCAAAAATATTTAGAGTTTAAAAGGGACTATATACTCACTGTTGTCTTGAAGATATAAATATTTTGACTTGGTCTTCCGGTTGATATCACGAACCTATCCATATATAATATATCAATATATTTTCATTTTTAAACAATCGTCACATATATATACTTGTTATACTTTTAATACTTTTAATAATTCCTTAGTCCGTAGTTAGCAGTCCGATGTTAGTAATTCAATTTTAATGGTTCATTTTTAGGTGTTTAATAAACCCCCAATGAAATGAATAAAACCCCCATCGTATATGTATTGGTCGAGATTAATCTTGACCCACGGTACCGGTGTTGTCAAATGACGTGTTGCGTACAATCATGGGATCTTATGATTAATCTTCTCGTATTGTTTACGGGTGATCCTGAACCATATAAAATTGAATTATGAGTACATATATATAAAATATCATGTTATCTTAGAAAGATGTGATTTATTTAATTTCTCCCAATTATTTTCGTGGCTAAACTAGTCTTGGATATCCGATTTTGTTTCGGTCATAGTTTCTTCGTTACAACTCCGTTTTTGTTGATTCAACTTGCCATCTCCTTGGATCGAGTCCCTCTTTAAGACTATGAACTGTAAATACCTTAGTTTGTATTCAAAATCACACGGCATAGGTGAAACTTTAGTGAAACTTATGGAGTTAAACATTTTTGTTACAAAAATATCATTTAATGACCATTTTTCTAGAAATACCTATACTTTGAATTAAATCATGAAATTTTTATGTGTTAACATATTTATAGTAAAAATCATTTTTCCAGAAAATAAACCTCCAATTCAAAGTTTAAGATGGTTTTTAATTATCCAACCCAAAACAGTCCCCGGTTGCACTCCGACGTCGTAAAAACAGTTTTTAAGGTATTCTTTGAAAAACCAAGTTTTACCTTATTAAATTAGCATATATTTAAGTTATATTACAGGTCTTGAAGTATTTTAAAAGTTAAGTTAGAAGGATCTATTTAGTTTGCAAACAAGTTTGAAAACTTTCAAACTATGTTCTTGTTGTTAAAATTTTATACCACAAAATAAGATAGCTATATATATATGAATCGGATAAGGTTATGAACATAGTTACTACCTCAAGTTCCTTGGACAATGTTGCTGTAAAAGAGGAGTAAGAACCTAGAACCAAAAGGGTGATGGAAGTGGATGAAAGATTGGAAGTAAGTTTGTGTTCTTGGAAGGATTTCTTGAAGTGTTTTTGTATGGTTTTCTTATGGTGATTAAGTAAGATTTTTGAAGCTAAATGATGGGAAAAATGCTTGTAGATGATCATGTATGAAGTTAAAAGTATTTTGAGAGAGAAATGGGAGTGTAAGTATGAGAAAATGGGGTGAAGAAATGGTGTGCATGCATAAAAACGTTTTTAGTATATAAAGAAAAAAATGATACCTAACTTTGTTTTCTTGCTAAATAATTCATGCTACTTGACAAATGGTTGGTTCCACATGTTTCTTAATCATTTAAGGCTGCTAAGGAGCAGATTTTTATTGGTATATACCAATAGTAAATACATCTAGAAGCTGCGTATGATACGGGTACATATACCCTAAATATACGTATAGAAATCTTTGAGAAAACGGAACGAGGATTCAAATATAGCTATCTTTTGTGAATATACTTATATTGTTTTATGTATTTAAGTCCTTAAAAGTGATTAAATACATTACTTATACGTTATATGTATAAACATTATAAATCATAAGTATTTATATCAAATAACGTTATGTATGGTTATTGTTTTGAAAACTTAAGTTAGTAGTTTCAAAATATACTTATAACTTATTGTTATTAATACAAAATGAGATATTAAAACATCCATAAACCATGTTAAATATGTATATATATATATATATATATACACAAACGTATAATTATCATATGTTATATAGTTCGTGATATCATCGGTCAAACTAGACGGTCAAACGTTGTGTAAAACTCTTTTCGAAAACATAAGTCTCAACAATTTGGATTGCTTATCATGTTGGTAAGGTTTAATTTATGTAAATATTAATCTTATAAGTATAGAACGATCGAAAAAGTGCGGGTCAACTTTAGGGTTTTTGCTTATCGTGTCGGAACCATATAGAGATTAGAGTTTAAATTTGGTCGGAAATTTCCGGGTCGTTACAGTACCCATCCGTTAAAGAAATTTCGTCCTCGAAATTTGGTAGAGGTTGTCATAAATAACAATAGGAATGTTTTCATGACGAATATGAGGTAATAATGAAATTTTATCATTATTGAAAGATTTAGATAAAACGATTTGGTTATGTGAGACGCACGAGCGAAGCTATCACAAAAGAGTGAAATGAGTAAATATAGAATTGTTGTAACCGATGACGTGATTATGATTGATTTCCGGGATTTAAGGGTTTTAAAGAAAATCTTATGTAATAAGATTTAGTTTTGCGGCGATCAGGATCTTCTTTGATTTAACGCGGCAATCTGTTTTGATTTCTTTGTCGAATATTTCACTATAAATTTACCTCCTTCCCTTTCTTTCTTCCCACATCTTCTATTCTTTCTCTTTAGTTCCTACTTTAAGACATTCGCTAATATGCTCCATCCCATTCTAACCCTTGTTATATTTCTAACTTTCATATCTTTCATTCTTCTTTTTCATCTATCACCAGAAGAATCTATTCTCTTTTATCCTTTCCTTGGAATTATAATGTTTTTAATTCTCCCGTGCCTTTACGTTGCAATACGTATTGATATGCACGGTTTGTAGTTTCGGGGTTGTTGTTAGGTTTTATACCTTCCCTTATATTTCGATGTTCCTACTCCCGTCCCTTAAAATCATTGTCATCCACAGTTAATGCTCTCTCTTATTTGCTGTGGTTTATGTTCCTATTTCTATTCTGAGGTTTTGTCCCTTCATTTCTTCTTCCCGTCCTCGAGCCAAGCGAACAATGGTCCGAAATTCGTAGGTAGGAAATTTGGAATGAACCTAGCTATTGGTTTTAGAATGAAATTGTAATGGCACGATCTTGATTCGTTAAATTACTCGAATATTCCGAAAAAATAGAACTATCAAGGTGATACGTTCTAATATGTTTGGAGACTTGATAGAAGGTAAGAGCCGTGTAATATGGCACATGATGACGGTACTGTGAATCATCACATTCCATTAGAAACTTAACATGACTTACTGTAATATAATGAAGTTGATCAAGTTTCATTATATTATACTAATTCATGCATCAGTTCCCAACACTACTTTAAAACATTCATATTTTAAACTTGGAGGTTTCAAAATTTAGAAATTGACACAGTTTCTTTTATGTTGTAATGCAGATATTACGGAGAGATAAATATTCTCAGATAAGAATAGTTGTGAAAATATCTCCAGAAATATGGAGAATATGTATAACGGAAGATATGAAGATATCTTATAATATCTAAGATAAGATGATGATGAAGAATATCATCGGGAGAGGTTTAGAATAAGGGGTAGGGTTTTTACTAATGGTTTCAGCAGGCACTGAATCGTTTGAATCCTTTGAAAGCAGATTCAGTTCTTGTTATTTATCCACAACCTCTTTCATACTTTGCTCAAACCGTTTTCCGGTTCCAACTCTTCTCTTTTTCTGAGTTTTATCGACACACTGTGCTTCATCATCAAACTTTTGACTGTTTAAAATCGTTTACAATTTTCGCTGCTTCATCAGCATTTAAAGAACTACTTCATAATTCAGGGTGTTTTTCAGAAACTTCACCTTCGGAGTATGAAATCCTTAGGAATAGACGTTATAGGTATGACTGAGAAGTTTTGCGAGATTTTTAAAATACTAATTGCGGATTCTGCCAAAAAGATGACAAGCTGCTGGTACATGATGTCGTGAAATATGAAAGGTTCTCCAGTAATAATGGTGAAAGGACAAGGTATATATATCGAGGTTATAATAAGAGTGGTCCTACTGAGAAATCAAAGTGGAGCTGTGACAAAATTGACTTATATTGAAAAGAGAAATGTAAGGTTGTTTTTGCCAATGAATGATAAGGAATTTGACGCGGATAAGTTTTAACGATAACTTCGGTTTTGAAAGTTTCAGGTGTATAACTGTATGCATAAATCTTTCTTCCGTAAACGAGGTGCGGCTGGTTCAACTTCTCGATTGAAGTGTTTTCAAGAATCAAGAAAAGATTTGAACGAGGATTATAATTGTCGAAGTACAAATGAGGTTTAGGATGAAATCAAGTGGCAAACTTGAAGAATTATTTAGTTTCATATGTTATAATCAATATTTTAATTTAATTCATTTTAATTGTCCAAAGTTAGCAGTCCAATAGTCCGATGGTTCAATGATTCATATATAATTTAATATATAATATTCGAATTAAATAATACGTATCGTGACCCGTATACCGGTCTCGGTGTCGATCACAACTCAAAGTATATATATATATTTTGAAATCAACTCCGACCCTGTATAGCCAACTCCCGCCTTCACATATAGAGTGTCTACGGTTGTTCCGAAATATATATATAGATGGGTCGATATGATAAGTCGAAACCTTGCATACGTGTCCCGTTATTTAAAGTGCGTAAAAGTAAATAACAGAAATTAAATGATGATAAATAAAATTGCGAGAATGTAAATTGCGATAAATTAAATGTTAATCAGTTAACTGGGAACAGTTAGCCGGAACAGTTAGCGTGAAATCCTATCACAATTTCAATTAATTAATTCGTTTGTTTCTAACACTTTTTATTTTTGTCCAATGTTTTCTTCATTATGCCACTTGTTGGATTCTGATAGATCAAAATCCAAATATGAAATTTGAATAGAAATGGTTATTCTGTGGTGAACGGATACGTATATCGGTAGTTGTAAGTAGGATAGTAAATGACCGTTGAATCAGATTTAGAGAATGTACAACGTAACTTATTAATGTGAATTCTAAATATTCCTCGGGTACTACCCACCCGTTAAAATATTTTCATCATTAACAGTTTGTACGAAAGAATTTTTAATTACAATCTTTATAAAAATATACTTGCATATATATTTTCTTCAGATGTAATCATAGATTCAATGAGTCAATGAAGTATTAAACTCATTTGATTTATCGTTAATACTAGATTACATAACTTCTAAAGCATTAGAGATTACATAATCACCAGGTCGAACGAAGATAAATGAGGTAAAACGATACGTAAAGCGAAGATAATCGATGTAGAACGATATATAGAACGAAGATCATACTCGAAGTTCCGATGAGGTTTTTGTGGTATGTGATGTTGATATCCGAGATACAGTTTGTGATGTTGAGATTTTGGGGGTGACAAGAGTACTGTCGGCGTTGTTGATAGTGATACAGATTATGCTGCTGGTGCTGCTGCTGGTGTTTGTAACCTTCGCACCGTATTTTCTAAAACCACTACCCGAGCGCGAAGCTCGTTGACTTCTTCTATTATACCGGGATGATTGACAGTTGGAACGAGCGAATGAACAAGATTCGAAATATGGGATAGTATGTAGTCATGACGAGATACTCTAGAAATGAGCGAGAAAATGGTGTTTCGAATAGGTTCGCCGGTAAGTGCTTCAGGTTCATCGTTAAGAGGACAATTTGGTGGATGGAATGGATCACCTTCTTCTTGCCTCCAGAAATTTAGTATATTACGAACCCATCCCCAATTCATCCAGAATAGATGATGGGAAATTGGTTGATCCATTCCGGTAACGCTATTCTCGGAGCTCGAATGGAAATCCATATCGGCGAAGCTATCGAAGTCGGAGGAATTTGAGCTGGATGAAGAATCCATCTTGTATGGTCGGAGAAATGAATTTTTGGTTTGGAATAGATTATAGGAGTTGGGTTTGGTACTCTTCAATACATAATTTACATATGTATATATAATATCAAAATCCCATGAATTACGGAGAATCTTTGAAATACGTCAGGCAATGTCTATAGTAACAGATACGCTAGGATATGAATTTTGTCTATACACTATCGATGCACTAAATGCAGTAAGACGTGTCTAGACTTAAGAATGATAAGCAGGCAGTTCCCTAAGGATGATAAGCAGATGATTTCCGACTAGGATTGATAAGCAAAACTTTTGACAGGCAGACACGGTCAAAGTCCAGACTCACTTAATGTATCCTAACAACTACTAGTTAGACACACTAATGCAAGGCCTGGTTCGCTAAGACCAACGCTCTGATACCAACTGAAAGGATCCGAAACAAATCATCCGGACGATGTCCATATTGATTACAAACGAATTACAACAGTTGGTAACATCACGAGGTACTTGACCTCTATATGGTACATTTTACAAACGTTGCATTTATTCTTATAAGGCAACCTATCATTACATCAAAAATTAATAAACTCGTCTAACATTTCTCGATATCCAAATGACCTAATCTGTCATTTACTTAATATATGTCTTTAATGATCTCCAATGACTCGAATGCAACGTTCTTGTATCATGGCTTAAATGGTCCCAACTAGTATCCTTAATATGAGCTAATGCACAGCGGAAGACTTAATTCATACCTGAGAATAACATGCTTTAAAATGTCAACATAAAGTTGGTGAGATATAGGTTTAATGCCGGCAGCGATATATATATATATATAGACCACAAGATTTCATATATAAACATTTTCATAAAAATATTCTAAGTGGTTGAGCACTTGGTAACCATACTTAACATTCAATCACGTCGCATATTCCCTTTAATATGAAATCTTACTACACCGTACCAAGTGTAGTCACAAAACGAAGTACTGTGCAACCGTTGAATACTGGTCGTCCAGTCCGGTTGGGGTTGTCAGGCCCGATAGATCTATCAACAGGATTCGTGTTTACAATACCGCTGTAAATATTAGTTACCAAGCTACAGGGAAGTATGCCAGTGGTACAACTCAACGTAGAATATATTTTTCAGTTACTTGTGTCCATAACGTAAATCATTTATAAAAACAGCGCATGTATTCTCAGCCCAAAAATATTTAGAGTTTAAAAGGGACTATATACTCACTGTTGTCTTGAAGATATAAATATTTTGACTTGGTCTTCCGGTTGATATCACGAACCTATCCATATATAATATATCAATATATTTTCATTTTTAAACAATCGTCACATATATATACTTGTTATACTTTTAATACTTTTAATAATTCCTTAGTCCGTAGTTAGCAGTCCGATGTTAGTAATTCAATTTTAATGGTTCATTTTTAGGTGTTTAATAAACCCCCAATGAAATGAATAAAACCCCCATCGTATATGTATTGGTCGAGATTAATCTTGACCCACGGTACCGGTGTTGTCAAATGACGTGTTGCGTACATAAAGTACCGGTGTTGTCAAATGACGTGTTGCGTACAATCATGGGATCTTATGATTAATCTTCTCGTATTGTTTACGGGTGATCCTGAACCATATAAAATTGAATTATGAGTACATATATATAAAATATCATGTTATCTTAGAAAGATGTGATTTATTTAATTTCTCCCAATTATTTTCGTGGCTAAACTAGTCTTGGATATCCGATTTTGTTTCGGTCATAGTTTCTTCGTTACAACTCCGTTTTTGTTGATTCAACTTGCCATCTCCTTGGATCGAGTCCCTCTTTAAGACTATGAACTGTAAATACCTTAGTTTGTATTCAAAATCACACGGCATAGGTGAAACTTTAGTGAAACTTATGGAGTTAAACATTTTTGTTACAAAAATATCATTTAATGACCATTTTTCTAGAAATACCTATACTTTGAATTAAATCATGAAATTTTTATGTGTTAACATATTTATAGTAAAAATCATTTTTCCAGAAAATAAACCTCCAATTCAAAGTTTAAGATGGTTTTTAATTATCCAACCCAAAACAGTCCCCGGTTGCACTCTGACGTCGTAAAAACAGTTTTTAAGGTATTCTTTGAAAAACCAAGTTTTACCTTGTTAAATTAGCATATATTTAAGTTATATTACAGGTCTTGAAGTATTTTAAAAGTTAAGTTAGAAGGATCTATTTAGTTTGCAAACAAGTTTGAAAACTTTCAAACTATGTTCTTGTTGTTAAAATTTTATACCACAAAATAAGATAGCTATATATATATGAATCGAATAAGGTTATGAACATAGTTACTACCTCAAGTTCCTTGGACAATGTTGCTGTAAAAGAGGAGTAAGAACCTAGAACCAAAAGGGTGATGGAAGTGGATGAAAGATTGGAAGTAAGTTTGTGTTCTTGGAAGGATTTCTTGAAGTATTTTTGTATGGTTTTCTTATGGTGATTAAGTAAGATTTTTGAAGCTAAATGATGGGAAAAATGCTTGTAGATGATCAAGTATGAAGTTAAAAGTATTTTGAGAGAGAAATGGGAGTGTAAGTATGAGAAAATGGGGTGAAGAAATGATGTGCATGCATAAAAACGTTTTTAGTATATAAAGAAAAAAATGATACCTAACTTTGTTTTCTTGCTAAATAATTCATGCTACTTGACAAATGGTTGGTTCCACATGTTTCTTAATCATTTAAGGCTGCTAAGGAGCAGATTTTTATTGGTATATACCAATAGTAAATACATCTAGAAGCTGCGTATGATACGGGTACATATACCCTAAATATACGTGTAGAAATCTTTGAGAAAACGGAACGAGGATTCAAATATAGCTATCTTTTGTGAATATACTTATATTGTTTTATGTATTTAAGTCCTTAAAAGTGATTAAATACATTACTTATACGTTATATGTATAAACATTATAAATCATAAGTATTTATATCAAATAACGTTATGTATGGTTATTGTTTTGAAAACTTAAGTTAGTAGTTTCAAAATATACTTATAACTTATTGTTATTAATACAAAATGAGATATTAAAACATCCATAAACCATGTTAAATATGTATATATACATATATATACACAAACGTATAATTATCATATGTTATATAGTTCGTGATATCATCGGTCAAACTAGACGGTCAAACGTTGTGTAAAACTCTTTTCGAAAACATAATTCTCAACAATTTGGATTGCTTATCATGTTGGTAAGGTTTAATTTATGTAAATATTAATCTTATAAGTATAGAACGACCGAAAAAGTGCGGGTCAACTTTAGGGTTTTTGCTTATCGTGTCGGAACCATATAGAGATTAGAGTTTAAATTTGGTCGGAAATTTCCGGGTCGTTACAGATTTAGTATCAGTAATTGAAACAACAACCTACAGAAAATGTTTGATTGGTAAAAAAGATTTTTTTTAAACCAAAACAGAAGCTGGAGCAGTCGCGAGAACACAAGCATGAACTCAAATATTGATTTGATATTCGGGACACTTTTAGACTAGAATTTCTTCATGAAAGAGGTAGGAAATCATTAATAGAAACTCCTTGAATCTTCAATTGATCCAATAACATTAAAACAACAGCAAATTTTGTGATGAACAATTAGTTTGACTTTTGAAATTTAAAGTTTGACTCTAAAATTCGATTTTGATTTCTCGAATTAAGACCTCAATTTTTGCAGATACTTTGGTTATGTGAATCCTAACAACAATTCAATCTTAGATTTTTAAAATTTCATCGATTTCTAGTTTTTGATAATATGAAATAAGAACAGAGGTCCGAGACCTTTAAAATAGATCCCGTTTTAAATTTTAAAATCATATTCTGTCTAAAATAAATGTAATTGTTATTGAGGAAGGAGAGTAGATTGAATTCTCAATAACCTGTGAAAAATTGTTTGATTCATAGTAGAGAAAAAAAATGAAAAGGGAAGAAGAAGAAAAGACGAGTCAGTTGTCGATTGTTGAAACCTTATACAGATATATTTATATTTATTTTACGTATAATTCTTATATATATATTGTATATACCCGAATACTACCTATCTGTATATATGTTAACAATATTATTAGTTGTTCGCTTGTTAAAGAAGGAGTGAGGTGACATTGGTTCACAAGGCAAATAGAACAGAAAAAGATAAAGAAACAGAATATGGTAACCAGTGATATCGCATATATATATATATATATATATATATATATATATATATATATATATATCTGTATTATATAATTAACTAGATTTTCTTTTATATCTGTTTATATATAGTTATATAGCTGTATTTTATATAATTGTAACTATGTATATATATATATCTGTTTATGTATATATCTATTTTATTAAATTTCTTAATATTAGTTATTAATATAATTCTATTAGTAATTTTAATAAGAACTCTAATAATATAAGAGATATAATGTTGATAATGTTAATAATAATAGATAATAATAAAGATAATAATAATTACAAGAAATGAATTTATTGATGATAATAATAACTTAAAAAAATAAAAATGATTATTTTTAGTAATAATAAACATAATAACCAAAATTATAATTTTTACTACTAATTACAATAATAATGATTTTAATAATAATAATCTTGATAAAGATAATAATGATAATACATAATCATTTGTAGTAACTAAAATTGTAATCTTACGACTAATTATGATATGAATATTGATAATAACAATACTAATAATAATAATAGTAGTTATATAACAACTCAATTATATTAAATTTCATATTTATATATTATACAAAATAATAATTGTAACACTGTTATTAATATTAGATACATATTCTAATAATAGTAATGAAAGTAATAATACTCTTATTATAACAACTATATTTTAATTTGTTAATATATTATTAATTATATAATATTTAATAATCACATGATATTTTTTATAGTAACTCTTATTGATTCCTTATTATTTAATTATATATAAATTATTATACATAGATCTCATATGTCTTTATATATATAGAGTCATTTTAAATTGTACTTAATTATTTTGTATCTCACTTTATCTATCTAATTCCAATGTTTAAATTATAATTTATAATTTCAAATTACTACATATATATATATATATATATATATATATATACATATTTATTTACAAACAATTGTTCGTGAATCGTCGAGAACAGTCGAAGGTCAAATGGATATATGATACCGTTCAAAAAATTTTTAAGACTCAATATTACAGACTTTTCTTATCGTGTCAAGTTCAAACTAGAATTAAGTTTAAACTTGGTTAGAAATTCCCGGGTTATCACACTGCGTTAGGCTTAAAGATTCTGAATAGACAGCAATGTCCCTTATCCCCGACGCCTGTGCAGTCTGACTACAGGCATACACGTTCAGACGGCTCGTCCAATTGAGCGACTCGATTGGGTGACGTATTAACATTCCAAAATGGTCAAAACTTTCTTAAGCATAATAGAATACATGGCTTACTATATCCGAGAGACGTGATGTGCCTCAATGCTTTCGTTAATGATTGGTAAAAGATAGTTAGACCCTTAAAAAGAGTTCAACCATAAAGAACACCATGGCCAAGTCAAGTTGACTTCCATGAACATGTTCGGTTATCTTAACGGTCCAATCCTTTATGTGTCTAAACAAACATTTCCTTAACTAACTAAGAATCCCTCAAGCGGGGTGCAATGCTTGAGACCGCATTATGGTGCAGTGTACTAGTCAACACTAACCGTGTTACATGGCCTTACTTAGCAGAGGTATAGCTTACAACAACCGCAGTGCTTCAGCGTGCACGTATGAAGTTTATATGCTTGGTGACTACACTAGCATGGTCTAGGACCGACAATGTACTAGGGGTCTAGTCAGATGTTTCACTACAAAAGATTCCTCAGTCGAAATCCAAAGCTCGATAGACTTACTACAACCGGTGTGCCTCAGTCGATCTTACGTTGTATCCGATAGACATCTCTTACCAATGGATGACACAGATAGTGTACTCTGAATCAGGGTTCGCGACTTCCCAATAACAGAGCCTATAACTACGTTCTATTAGTTGGAAAAGCGATTGGGTTTAAAGCATAATTGAAAAGCATTTCGACAACATACACAGACCATAATATTATTTCGGCATTATAACTGCTTACATCATAGCATACACTAAAGATAACTGCTCGCTAATCATGGCAACAATATCATAAAACATTATATAAGATAAAGGATAGAAGTACCAGTAGATTAAAAGAGTTCTGAATACAAAAGTGACAACTTCAAGACTCCAGACCGCTCTTAATACAATCTTCAGCGTTCTTCTCCGGGTACTAGGTTTCCCGCACGGATTCGAAGGCCTTGAGAGTATGACTAATTTTGTACAAGAGAGAGAAAGAAGTGAATTGAAGTGTGTGTTGGAATGAATGATAAAGGCCCATTAAATAGGTTTGAAATTTGCCAGCATACGCCTGGCAGGGCGTATGGCAGGGCGTATGGTAGCCCGTTTTTGGCAGGCCGTATGCAAGGCAGGCCGTTTGGTAGGCCGTGTGGTGGTACGTATCTGGCAGGCCGTTTCATACTGGCAGGCCGTATGGCAGGCTGTATGGCATGCCATATGGCTTGCTGGTCAGCTAGGATTCCCTGGATCATAACTTGATTTCTTGTCTTTCACCGTTTTCGATCTAGAATCTTCGTTTTAGCTCCAATTCTCTTGATTCTTTTTGCACCGTCTTCGTAATTACTTGTTCTTCAATTCTAACCGATGAAGTGGGTATTTTGCCTACAAAGTTCGAATCTTTCTTGTTTTGGACCTTAATACCGGGGTGAAAACGTGACTTTTTAGCCGATATCAGATACTATACGAGAGAACTTGTAGTACATTTCAGAAACGATGCAAATTGAGTCCAAGGTACGTTGGACCATACGAGATCACTGAATGGGTTGGACCCATAGCTTATAAATTGAATCTACCGTAAGAGCCCAGCGAAATTCACGACACTTTTCATGTGTCGAACTTGAAGGAGAGCTTGATCGACGAGAATCTGATAATTCCTTTGGAAGGGATACAAGTTGATAGTAAATATCGTTTCATGGAGGAACCTATTGAGACCATGGACCGTGAGGTCAAACGTTTAGAACATAGCAATATACCTAGTGTTAAAGTTTAGTGGAACGCCCGTAGAGGACCAGAATCACGTGGGAGTGTGAAGACCAAATGAGACTAAAGTATCCGCAATTGATTTCGGAATAAATAACTCCAACCGATGTGTACTAAATTTCGGGATGAAATTTCATTAACGGTGGGATAACGTAACAACCCTGCTATTTCCTTTAAGCTTCGTTAACTGCCCATTAAGTTATTTAACGGAACTGACTTGAATTTTGTGTATTTAATCTAAAGTAAATGCATAATTGAGTTTATGATGAACTACTATATTTAGTATATGGTTATATGAACCGGAAAACCTATTTCATGTTTTGAAATATTGAGAAAACGATACGGTTTTAAAAACTGCAACAGAGGTCCCGAGAGACTACGAAATGCTCGATTTTTAATAAAATAATTATTTTTAATAATTATTAACTTTAAAAAAACATATTTAATTTATTATATATTTAATGAATTAAACTTGGTGGGATGAGTTTTAACGACCGGTTAACGTTCCGGGATCTCTGTACGGTTAACGACAACTAGAAACGAACCACACTTCGCGTACTAGCAAGCCAACGCATAATGTAATTTAATTTTTATAATTATATTATATAATTATTATGTTTTAAACATACTTTCAATTTATTAGAATTTATATAGATTAAAAACGCGAGAAAATGATGTTTAACGTTCCGATTTGCGTTTTCGGCCAACGACACCTAACGGGCTACCCAAGGAATGCATCAACTAGTCAAGACAAGCCCATGGACTCCCTCTTGGACCCTCATGGCTGGAATCTCCCTAACCCCACCCATTTATGTGATTAAATTGAGCTCAGGTTGCTAACTAGTGATTTAGGCCCTAAACTAATTAAGGAATTTGGTATAAAAAGGCATTTAATCACAACTCTTCCACCCATAACCCTAAGTCACAACTTGTGCAGCCCCAAACCCCCTCTCCATCATCATTTTTCATCATCATCATCATCATCAATTTTGATTATTTGCTCTTGCGTTCCACACGAAAGTGATCGTTCTTGTCACTCTCTACCCGCTAGTATAAGTTAATTGGTGTTTAAAGGTATATTTCATAACCCTAATTTCTCTACATCAGTTTTTTGTTCAATTTCATAGTGTAATGATGTCTAGTGCTCAATTTATTGCAATTAGAGTTGTCGTTAGTCGTTAATTTGCTCGATTATTATCGTTGCTATGAATCACCAATTTTAATGTTATGAATCTGATCAAATTAATTTATGAACTGATCTTGTATTGTATTTAGATGGATAGATCTCAAAAAATTAATAAGTTTGGACTTTAATTTTGCATGATTTCGTTGATTAGGTTTCGCATGTAATACGAATTTTCTGGATTATGTGCTTTGTGAATTAGCTATTTAAATGAGTACCATTGTATTCTTTGTTAAAAATCATGCATGTTGGACTTAATATTTGCGTCAAAAGCTTTTGTAATGCTCTCGGTGTGTCATGTTTTGTATGTGAGCTGAAACTGTTTTCGAATGGAAAAGAAATGATCTTGAGTGAACTAGGAATTGATTGAGACTTTTTACTTCTGGAATATGATTTTTTATATTTTCCTAAGTATATCTCATTTATATGCTAGCTTCTGAAAACGTGAATTTCCATGAGTTATATACTTGACCAAACGGTATGTCTGAATGTTGTCTAAAACTTTATGGTCTGTAGAGTTGTGCTAATCTGTACAAATTGGCTAAATGAAAGTTTTTGATTATTTTATCACTGAGACTTTGGAGTGTTTTGAGTCATCTCCAATTAGATGTTCATCAAAATATATTTTCAATATTAAATGAGAAATGTTCTTAAACTGATGCGCGAGCAGAAACTGATTTGGTAAACCATCACTAGACCCTTTCTAAAACCCAACTTGTAGACATCGTATGAGGGCCGGGTTAGACATTTTGGAATCTATTTTGAGTCTAGTTGTTATCTGGAGTTTTCCATGTCTTCAAGATTTATGTGCAATGAACTGTACTCATTGTTTCTATGATGTGCGTATTTTCGATGCCATGCGATAAACTGCGTACCTGCAAATTGTTGAACTATGAGCTATAACATGTTACTTGACTTACGATTGACATGTTGACCATGATTGTATGACCTACTGAGATGTTTGACTTTAGTTGACCACTTTGACTGAGTTGACTTTTTGTTAGACTTTTGTTGATTTGCTTGGACTAGTTGACTTTTACTTGCTTATTGAGTCAGTCTGAGCACTAGGACTATGCGTACACTATGGGTTGACATAGTGTGACATACATATTTACTTAAGATAACCTATTTGACTAGGTTGCATTTATCGATCGTTATTGTTCGACTACTGTACCGACTTTACTAAGAGGTTTTTCAGTGCTTTTGCTAAGGTGAGTCTACAGTCCCATTTTCATTAACATTTTTGGGATGAGATACATGATGCTTTTGAAACTGTTTCTTAAACTGTTTTTACAACTGTTTTACATATTAGGCACTAGTAACTAAACGATATGCATATGATTTCAGATCAAAAATCCCTTAGCTTGATTATATTAATTACTTTTAGTAAGCTCGACTTATAGGGATGGTACCGTTAGGTTTGACGAACCTCGCCTCAACCTACGAGGTTCTTATTCTGTTGTAACTTGTACACTTGATCGGTGTATACTTAGAAAGGGTAAAAAGAAGACGCGTAGCGCTTTAGGTATCTGCAGGGTTAAAGTCTTATAATCAAGTGCTCATGATAAATGTATACTTTTACGATGCTTTTATTTTAGAAATCTCGTGGCCTAACTTACGATGAAGGATACTTAAACTTGATGTTTACAAACTTGAAACTATACATGGTAATGTCTACAAATAGATGAAACAAAAAGAACCTTTTGATTTCACCCACAGTTGAAACTTGACATCGCTGATTACAAACAGTTTAACACTTGGTATTTGCTGTACGCAAACTTTTGAGAACTGACTTTCGATAAATGATTTATGGAAACTGTTTTATGAAACATATGATGAACTAATTACATAAACCTGTAGATTCACTCAACTTTATGTTGACCCGTTTTCCATGTTTTATCCAAGGTATTAGTTGCTTCCGCTGTAGAACATTGCTGTTACGTAGAAGTCAAGCCAAGCACTGGGTCCAGAGTTAACATTCTGTTAATGGATTTTGATGGAGTGTTATACCTAACAATACCCTTCGAAGCAACCCCACTTCTCTCTTACATAGGTAATTCACCACCGAATGACTACTGTTTAACCACACATGGTTATTTCAGTTGAATCATTAAAAGTCATAGGCTTATCCTCTTACATGTCACTTTTAGGAATGGACTCGGAAGTTTACTCTCAATTAGTAAACGCCCTTTAAGAGGTGTAGGAGTTGCTTGTTTAGTAATTAACTCCACCACAGTGACTTCGCCTGTTCATACAAGTAGGTTGTTGATGCGTGTTGCACAATACATCAATTACCAAAAAATTTATACAAGATTCAAACACTACAAATAAGCACACACAACTAACGAGCACTTAACACCCGGTTATTATAGCACTTTTCATGTAAGTATTCATTTCAAGTTCGTCCTAAGAGAGCGGTCGAAGTCGTATAATTGAACCTATTAATTGTCCTAGGGTTTGTTTGATTGGGGGGTTTTGATTGATTTGACTAACAACTAAAACTCGCACAAATAAACAAAGCTTTGATTAACAATTATAACTAGTAACAAGTAGCAATTAACTAAATATTGAGATCCTAATCAATTAACTAAGTAGTGTTCACTTACCTAATCCTCTCTATGTTTGAATTGCCCCGTTTTACCCAATTTGCTATTGCATTAGTTGTTGAACTATTAGACGTTTGGCATCACTACCAAACCTTAATCAAATCACACTTTGCAAACTCACATACGAATTGTATTCTAAGATCAAGTTAATTATGAGAGTTCATTGAGATTATGCTTGGGTTGAAATCACTTAGAACCCTTCAACTATCAAAATCACTTAAGATAATCAAACACCAATATGTTGACTAAAGGCTAATTGAAAACCAACTTAAACTAAGAACACAATCACTTGAAATTCCCAATTTAGTTGTCCAGATCACTTATAGTGTTGAAGTACAAATTGTTTCACTAATCAAATCACTCAGAAAAGAATCTATGTAATCAAAGTAAAGCCTAAAACAAATGCATAGCAATGGATCTATAGCTAACATAATAACACTTGCTCATGTATTTCATTCAAACAACTTTATTCAATGATTTGGCGAAAAATTCATACACGAGAGATTCATAGATAAGCAAACACAATCAAATTAGCCAATCATGGCTAAGATTACACTAATCAAAAGCATTGAATCACAAATAAACATCATGTTAAGCTATTACAAGTATTCAATTCAAAACTAGAGAAATAAAGATGGTGATTACAACCTAATTGATAAAACTAGATAGATCTAATGATAAGATTGCCTGAGCTTTTGCTTGATCCTCCAAATTAGCCTTAATCTCTGTGACGACCCGAAAATTTCCGACCAAATTTAAACTTTAATCTTTATATTATTCCGACACGATAAGCAAAGTTTGTTAAGTTAAATCTCAAGAATTTTAAACTGTGTTCATACATTCATTATAACCTCGACCAAATTCCGACGATTCACGAACCGTTATATATAAATAGATATGTTATGTATATATATATTATAACTTGAGAATATTAATAAAGTATTAAACGTATAATACTTTACACGAACGTATTTGTTTCAATATGATTTTCCACGAAATTAAAAAAAATATATATTAAATGATTGAATTATCAGAAACATTGAATTATGATTACAAGTCTCTATTGAGAGGTCCACTATGATTTGAGAAAATCTATTCCTCTTAACGATATTCAGAATAATTTGTAAAGCTATTTATAAATAAAAACAAAAAGTGTCATTTACGAAAGTTAGACAAAAGTTAGTGGAGAATTGGTTTCCATAATATTCTATTAATCTATTTTCAAACGTACAAATACGTTTTCAGTTTAAAAAGAACTTTATTATTAAAACGTATATAACTTTTATAAATATCTAGAATCACTTTTGACAACTCATTACTTAACCAGTATAATAAATATAACTATATTTATATTTTATTTCATTAAATATATATAACGATTTAAATTAATATTATATATATTTATACGCGTATTATACATACATAGTTTTTATACTTTTACTATACTTTAACTATACCTTTACTTTACTTTTACTTTTACTTTACTTTACTTTAACTTTAATAATTCACTTTAATAATTCATACTTTAATAATTCATTTTAATAATTCACTTTAATAATTTATACTTTAATAATTCACTTTAATAATTCATACTTTAATAATTCACTTTAATAATTCAAAAATCTATTATAAATAGAATTCAATAGGTTTCATTATTTCATAGAAATTTGAAAATATATTTCTCTAAACTCTCTCAATCGATTTATATATATATATATATATATATATATATATATATATATATATATATATATATATATATATATATATATATATATATATATATATATATATATTTGCTCTGTATTATTTCAAGATATTATTAGTATACATAAAATATTACGACGGAGTACTGTCCGAGTGATTTCAAAATAGTTTTTTTGAATGAGTCGAAGCTAAGGAAATTATGGGTTATAGCTATGGAGGTGATGGGTATGGTTCATGGGTAAGCTCGTGAGGTCAATCTAGTGTTTATCATCTCCGTTGCGTCTACGTACTTTCCTGCAATATTGAATCTCAATATTGATACGTTCGTGAATCCGAGGCCAACCTTGCACTTGTTAAATGACGTTATATGTATTTTTACTACGAAATACAGTATTGTGAGTTTCATTACTCCCTTTTTATATATATTTTTGGGCTGAGAATACATGCGCTGTTTTATAAATGTTTTACGAAATAGGCACAAGTACTAAAACTAATTCTGTGTGGGTTTAAACCAGAAATATACCCTTAGCTTGGTAACATTAAACTACTTGTCTATGTACGGTAGGCGCGAATCCTAAAGATAGATCTATTGGGCCTGACAAACCCCATCCTGACTATGGGATGCTTTAGTACTTCGAGGTTATTTTAAACACACCTGCTCTGGTGTACTTCAGAGGGTAAAACATGAACGTTAAGGCTTGTTACCGGGTGCCTACAACTTATAGAATACTTTTATACACTTGCGAGTGTACATATATTTATAAACGGAAATCTTGTGGTCTATTAATATATTGAAATGATTGTTATGATAAACCTATGAACTCACCAACCTTTTGGTTGACACTTTAAAGCATGTTTATTCTCAGGTATTAAAAAAATCTTCCGCTGTGCATTAGCTCATTTTAAGGATATTACTTGGAGTCATTCATGGCATATTTTGAAAGACGTTGCATTCGAGTTATTGAGTTCATCAAGATTATTATTAAGCCAATTATAGTTGGATGTATTATGAAATGGTGTGCATGCCGTCAGCTTTCGTTGTAAAGAAAGTTTGTCTTTTAAAAACGAATGCAATGTTTGTAAAATATATCATATAGAGGTCAAATACCTCGCGATGTAATCAACTATTGTGAATCGTTTATAATGTATATGAACGGGTCCTTTCAGTTGGTATCAGAGCGGTGGTCTTAGCGAACCAGGTCTGCATTAGTGTGTCTAACTGATAGTTGTTAAGATGCATTAGTGAGTCTGGACTTCGACCGTGTCTGCATGTCAAAAGTTTTGCTTATCATTTTTAGTCGGAAATCATCTACTTACCATCCTTAGGAAATTACCTGCTTATCATTCTTAAGTCTAGACGCGTTTTCCTACATTTATTGCATAATAGTGTATAGACGAATTCTTATCTTAGCATATCTGTTACTGTGAACTTTGACTGACATCTTTCAAAGATTCCTCCGTAATTTATGGGATTTTGGTATTATATATACATATGTAAATTATATATTGAAGAATACCAAATCTAAATTCTACAATCTATTTCATACCAAAAAAATTCTTTCCCTGATCATACAAGATGGATCCCTCAACCAGTTCGAGTTCCTCGGATTCCGACAGCTATGCCGATATGGATTTCCACATGAGCTCCGAAAGCAGCGTGACCGGAATGGATCAACCAATTAGCCATCATCTATTATGGATGAATTGGGGATGGGTTCGTAATCTACTTAACCATTGGAGACAAGAAGAAGGCGATCCCTTTCATCCACCACATTGCCCTCTTGGCAATGAACCTGAAGCACTTACCGGCGAACCTGTCCGAAACACCATTTTCTCTCTCATTTCCAGAGTATCTCATCATGATTATATACTACACCAAATTCTAGATCTTATTTATCCGCTCGACCGAACCGACAATCACCCCGGTGTAATAGAAGAAGTCAACGAGCTTCGCGCTCGGGTAGTGGCTTTGAAGAATATGGTGCAAAAGTTACAAACACCAGCAGTAGCACCAGCAGCATAACCAGTACCACCATCAACAACATTAACAGTACCATTACCACCACCAACAACAACCGCATCGCAAACCTCAACTTCACAATCTGTCCCACGAGCATCGACGTCATACGCCATGTAGATACCAAGGAATACTACAACGATGAAGTATTGATTCATAACTTCATTGGGGAAACATTCTACGGCGATTATGTAATTTCTAAAGTTTAGAAATTATCTATCCTAGCCTTAACCATAAATCAAATGAGTTTAATTTAATATTAACTCATTAAATCAATATTACATCTGAAGAAATATACACATATATATTTCCATAAAGACTGTAATAAAATTCTTTTGTACAAAATATTAATTGTGAATTTTTTTTTAACGGGTAGGTAATACCCGAGAGATATATAAATTCACAATTAATATGTTACATTCTTCGAATCTGATTCAGCAAATCATCCATTATACTCCCTACTTTCACAACAATATACATTCTTTTATAGAAATCAAAACAACCATACTCATTCAAAATCTAATTACATATTCTGATTTTGAAATCTCAGAATTCGATTCAAGATATAACCGAAATCATCACTCTTAGATTCCTACATCTTTCAAAACTATACTTTGACTTCAAAACTGTCCTAGAACCTCATTTCTATTCATGGAACTCACAAAAATATTTGTATCATTCAAAATCTTAGAACATCATATGTATATTAACAATTACAATATGTGTTCAAACACTTCAAAATTCCTAAAGACATGCGAGATGATGATCTAACCACATATTACCCACTGTCATGCATCTGAAAAGCTCTTGAAACCAAAGTTATAGTTTAACACGTATCCGTATCAGATCCTTTGATATTTATTACCAAATATAATTTTTCAATCTCTTTCCAAAATAGACAGTTTTGTCACAGCTCCAGCAAATCACCTTCATTTGTTTATACGAATAAACCTTATTATAACAATTACCCCTTCATCATTATTACCGGGGAACCTTTCATATCTCGCCACATTAGCAGTAAACTTATCAACAACTTCATTAACCTTCGACTTAAGCCTCTCCGAAAAGCCACTATACTTATTCATTAAAATCCCATCATGTACTCACCTACATCATGTAACAATAATTGTCACACCAACTACTGGGAATTAGCAATCAGTATTTTGAATTTCGCGACAATTTTAAGTCAAAAGTTATACATATAACGTCTATCTCCTAGACTTACATACTTCGAATGTGAATTTTCTGAAAAACATCCCAAACTATGAACTAGTTCTCCGAAATTGGAAAAATGCTGATGAAGCAGCAAAAACTGTAAACGACTTTAACAGTCAAAAGTTTGATGATAAAGAATAGTATGGTGGTAAAGCTGAGAAAAAGAGAAGGTTAGAAACTGGAAAACGGATTGAGCAGACCATGAAGGAGGCTGTGGACAAATCACAAAGACTAAACCTACCTTCAAAGGATCCAAATGATTCAGTGTCTACTGAAATCGTTAGCAAACACCTTACTTCTTATTCTAAACCTTCACAGACAAATCTTCTTCATCATCCATATTATCGTATCTTTTATTATAATATCTCCGATATTCCTGAAGATATTTTCACAACTATTCTTATCCGATATCTTTTATCTCTTCGCAATATCTGCGTTACAACATAAAAAGAAACTGTGTTAGTTTCTAAATTTAAAAAAAAAATTGAATTTAAAATAGGAATGTTTTTGAAGTAGTGTTGGGAACTGAAGCATGAGTTAGTATAATATAATGACACTTGATCAACGTGATTATATTACAGTAAGTCATGCTGAGTTTCTAAATGGAACATGATGATTCACAGATCATAACGTCATCATGTGCTATGTTACACGACTCTTGTATTCTCTTTGATCTCTAAATATCAAGAAAATATTTCTTGATGATTCGGCCTTTTCCGAGGTATTCTGGTAATTTGACAAGTCAAGATCGTGTCATTACAATTTCCTTCCTAGAACATTAACAATGTTCATTCCGAAATTTATATCTGCGAATTCTGGACCATTACAAGCGGTGCTTAATCGCAAGAAGAAGAAACGAAAGGACAAAGCTCCGAACTAGAAATGGGAGTATAAATCATAGCAAATAGAAGAGAGCATTAACTGTGGATGACAATGATTATAGAAGAAGTAAGGACTTTGAAATATAAGGGAAGATATAAAACCCAACAACAACCCATAAATCACAAACCGTATATATCAATGCATATAGCAATATAAAGACACGGGAGAACTAAAAACACTATAAAACCAAGAGTATAGTAGAAGTAAATAGATTCTTCCGGAGGCAGATGAAAAAGAAGAGCGACAGATATGAAAGTGAGGAGTATATCAAGAATCAGCACTGGATGAAGCATATTGACAAATACTTTAAAATATGAGTTGAGAAGGTGTGAGTTGTAAGTAAACAAATGAGGTGGATTTATAGTGAAATATCCGACAGAGAAATCAAAATAGATTATCGCATTAATTCGAAGAGGATCATAATTTCCTTAATCGCCGAATAATCAAATCCAATATAGATTACAAAGGTTTTCTTTTCGGAGATCAATCGTGATGACGTTAAAAGATACAACGAATCACTATTATCTTATTTCATTCATTTACGATAACTTCACTCACACGCTTCGAGTAATTGAATTATTTTATCCATTCTTCTTGAACATGATAAAACTCTATAGTCGTTATAATAACATTCTCATTGTTAGTCATGACGACCTCTATCAAATTTCGGGGACGAAATTTCTTTAACGGGTAGGTACTGTGACGACCCGAAAATTTCCGACCAAATTTAAACTTTAATCTTTATATTATTCCGACACGATAAGCAAAGTTTGTTAAGTTAAATCTCAAGAATTTTAAACTGTGTTCATACATTCATTATAACCTCGACCAAATTCCGACGATTCACGAACCGTTATATATAAATAGATATGTTATGTATATATATATATTATAACTTGAGAATATGAATAAAGTATTAAACGTATAATACTTTACACGAACGTATTTGTTTCAATATGATTTTCCACGAAATTAAAAAAAATATATATTAAATGATTAAATTATCAGAAACATTGAATTATGATTACAAGTCTCTATTGAGAGGTCCACTATGATTTGAGAAAATCTATTCCTCTTAATGATATTCAGAATAATTTGTAAAGCTATTTATAAATAAAAACAAAAAGTGTCATTTACGAAAGTTAGACAAAAGTTAGTGGAGAATTGGTTTCCATAATATTCTATTAATCTATTTTCAAACGTACAAAGACGTTTTCAGTTTAAAAAGAACTTTATTATTAAAACGTATATAACTTTTATAAATATCTAGAATCACTTTTGACAACTCATTACTTAACCAGTATAATAAATATAACTATATTTATATTTTATTTCATTAAATATATATAACGATTTAAATTAATATTATATATATTTATACGCGTATTATACATACATAGTTTTTATACTTTAACTATACCTTTACTTTACTTTTACTTTTACTTTACTTTACTTTAACTTTAATAATTCACTTTAATAATTCATACTTTAATAATTCACTTTAATAATTCATACTTTAATAATTCACTTTAATAATTCACTTTAATAATTCATACTTTAATAATTCACTTTAATAATTCATACTTTAATAATTCACTTTAATAATTCAAAAATCTATTATAAATAGAATTCAATAGGTTTCATTATTTCATAGAAACTTGAAAATATATTTCTCTAAACTCTCTCAATCGATTTATATATATATATATATATATATATATATATATATATATATATATATATATATATATATTATTATTTTTTTGCTCTGTATTATTTCAAGATATTATTAGTATACATAAAATATTACGACGGAGTACTGTCCGAGTGATTTCAAAATAGTTTTTTTGAATGAGTCGAAGCTAAGGAAATTATGGGTTATAGCTATGGAGGTGATGGGTATGGTTCATGGGTAAGCTCGTGAGGTCAATCTAGTGTTTATCATCTCCGTTGCGTCTACGTACTTTCCTGCAATATTGAATCTCAATATTGATACGTTCGTGAATCCGAGGCCAACCTTGCACTTGTTAAATGACGTTATATGTATTTTTACTACGAAATACAGTATTGTGAGTTTCATTACAACATTTTTATATATATTTTTGGGCTGAGAATACATGCGCTGTTTTATAAATGTTTTACGAAATAGGCACAAGTACTAAAACTAATTCTATGTGGGTTTAAACCAGAAATATACCCTTAGCTTGGTAACATTAAACTACTTGTCTATGTACGGTAGGCGCGAATCCTAAAGATAGATCTATTGGGCCTGACAAACCCCATCCTGACTATGGGATGCTTTAGTACTTCGAGGTTATTTTAAACACACCTGCTCTGGTGTACTTCAGAGGGTAAAACATGAACGTTAAGGCTTGTTACCGGGTGCCTACAACTTATAGAATACTTTTATACACTTGCGAGTGTACATTTATTTATAAACGGAAATCTTGTGGTCTATTAATATATTGAAATGATTGTTATGATAAACCTATGAACTCACCAACCTTTTGGTTGACACTTTAAAGCATGTTTATTCTCAGGTATTAAAGAAATCTTCCGCTGTACATTAGCTCATTTTAAGGATATTACTTGGAGTCATTCATGGCAAATTTTGAAAGACGTTGCATTCGAGTTATTGAGTTCATCAAGATTATTATTAAGCCAATTATAGTTGGATGTATTATGAAATGGTGTGCATGCCGTCAGCTTTCGTTGTAAAGAAAGTTTGTCTTTTAAAAACGAATGCAATGTTTGTAAAATATATCATATAGAGGTCAAATACCTCGCGATGTAATCAACTATTGTGAATCGTTTATAATGTATATGAACGGGTCCTTTCAATCTCCACCTCAATGATGAAATTAGGGTTTTGGGATGAAAAATCGTAACAAAAACTGCAGCTCTCTCCCTTGAAACCATATCTTATGCCTTTTATAGTTTACAAAATCTGCACCTAAATACCACGAGGTGCGCTGCACCTTATAATGTGGGAACTGGGTGCACCGCACCCTAAGGCTTGTGCGCCGCACCATATAACATGAAATTTGTTCATTAACTTCTGAATCTAAAATCTGGCTTTTTAGTGTTAAGGTGCACCACCTTTTGGATCTGGTGCCCCGCACCATTCTACTGCACTTCTAAAATTTTCATTTTTCACTTGGAATTGCCCATTTTTACAATCCCTTTTCACTTTGGATCATGCCCTGCACTTTGGTTCACTAAATAGACTAGACTTTGGTCAAATTTACACCAATATGAGCTTTTATCCTTGAACCGACACTTTTGCACAAATATCCATCTTTTGGGCTCAATGATCCTCAAAACTAAGTGTAATGAGGTAGATATTGCGAGGTAAAACATGTATAAATCGAGCAATATCAAACCCCCAACATTTGAACCTTGCTTGTTCTTTAGAAAGCATATCAATAAACAAGACTTGGAGATAAAAAAAACAATTAATGATCAAAGCCAAAGTGCAATAGTTTGGGAAATAATTGATACCTTCATGAATGTGCACTTTGATGGCTAGAGTGCTCTCCAAATACTTGCATTTGCTAAGGACCAAGCATAACATCATCTCTTCTTCTTCTACTACTAGCAAAAACTCAACGTAATGCTTCAAACAATCTTCATCTCTTCAAATAACCTCCAAATTGATCACAATTCAAGCTTAAACTAATATCTCCACATCTTCACAACTCTTCATTCAAACACGCAAACAAACATATATGCTCCTTAGAAAGTCTCAAATATCCACAAGTTTTGCAATGTAAGAGTAAACAAATCAAGATTTGAGCTTTTTAGTGCAAACCTTTCTAGGAGCTTCTTCAAACCATAAAATCATCGAGTTTCATCTCCACCATCTTATTCTCTGCACCACAATCGATCAAGAACTACCCACAAGCTTCACTTTGGTTAAATGGAACACCAATTTGCATGAGTTACCCAAGAAAAACGTTTTAGCCTTAACGAAGACAAGGCTGTTTAAGAAAACCATTTTGTTTTTAGAAAGGGAAAACGAGTCAAGTTGTGAAACGAGATAAGTTTATCAAAAATTTTGGTTTCAAGCTTTGTGCATTCCAAAGCCATCCCAGTTTTGGGACAACCGCACAGATCGCATTGCCCCAGTATATCATAAAGTGAACTACCCTCTTGTATTGAAGGCGATGAGACAATAGCCATCTTGGGCTCATAAGGTGATGTGCATACAAGCCACCCCGGTGATGGAATGACCGCACGGGTAGCTACTTTCCTGGTAAACGTACTACTTAGTGTCAATAGTGATGGGAAAGTAACTACCTTGGGTGTGAGATTTACGGTGGGTCTATTGCATGATACTTGGAAGACTTTACTTCCAAGCTTAGGTCTTTTTGGTACACAACTTAACTTGGAAGACTTTACTTCTAAGTTTGGAAGACTTGACTTCCAAAACAATACATTGGGAGGACTTGACTCTCCCGGAAGTGTCAAAGCTTAAGGCTTTTATTCACTTGCTAATTCCTACATAACAAGCTTTGATGCTTGTTTTGAGAAAGGAGAGGAAGTAGAAACTACCCTTCCATAATTGATAGAACAAAGGTGCCATAGCTTTTGGCTATGGCGTGTGTTGTCTAGCAACACTAGCACGAAGCAATTGCTCCTAAAAAGGATAGCATAAGGTGATGCTCGGTGGCTCCTCTTTCCACAGTATGATACATCGGTTAAAACATCGCGAAATGATAAGACAACCAATGTCAATATGAAATGGTGTAGATTAGGAAGTATCCCACACCTAGTGTGATGACCCGGGAATTTCCGACTAAATTTAAACTTAATCTTTATATGATTTCGATACGATAAGCAAAGTCTATAATGTTGAGTCTCGAAAACTTTGAACTGTGTTCATGTATGCATTTGCCCTTTTGACCACTCCCGATGATTCACGAACCTCTAATTTTAAACTGAAATATAGATATAAATAATTATATAATGAAATAAATTTATTAAGGAACCACTATGTGATTTAGTTATTATAGAAAATAACTACAAATAACTAAAACTTATTATTTTGAATATATTTATTGAAGATAAATAATTTCGAACATAAATTGTCAATGATAACAAGGTATTAAATGTATAATGTTATACATTGAGTTTATTTATTTCAATATATATAATTAACATATTTATCTATGTAACAGAATTTGATATTTAAAAAAAAACATAATTATATATGTAGTAGTTGGATTAAATATGTGATATCTATACATAATTAGTACTATATGTATATTGTTAAAAAGTACAAATGAGAAAATATATATAATATATATAAACATTTAAAATTAGATAACTAATAATATATAGTATTAGTATATGTAATTACAAGATAAAATATAGTATTATGTTAATAAATATTACTTTCATCATTAGTATTGATATCAGTATTATTAGTATCATAAATTTAATACATAGTATATAAATATAAGATTTGATAAGCATAAATTGTTATATGAATAGTATTAGTATTACTCTCAATATTATTATTAATATTAACATTAGTATTATTATTTGTATTATTAATATTATTATAACATATAATATAAAGATATGAAAATTTAAAACATATAACTTGATAATACTGGTATTATTATTAAGTGTTATCTTTAAGAATCATTATTATATATTATCATTGTTATTATTAATTATCACTTTTATTTAAATATTATGATTACCATTATTTTTACTACACTTATGATTACTAATATTATTTTGATATTATTATCTTTAATATTATTATTATTCCAATTAATTATTATTATTAGTATTATTAATTATTATTAATAATACTATCTATAGTATTATTATTAATATTCTTATTAATTATTAATTATTAATTATTAATATTAATAAAAAAACTAAATAATTGTACGGGTATGGTAAATATCCTGGTGGATTTTCCTCTTGTCTGTAATCTATGATTGATCCAATTTGATTCCACAACCAAACAAAAGCAGTTGAGGTTGTACTCATTTATTTATTTGTTTATTTTTTTTCTTCTTACCTGTTCCTGAATCATTCGGTCGAACCATAGTCTCTTTAAAAACTCGATCAATTCAGTATTTATAATCCAGTAAACCTTACCTTATCAATTATCAATTACAATTAATTTTAACAACAATCATCGTCAATTTTTTTTAATAAAGGGGAAGAACACAGTTCAGTGTTCTGTTCTTGACTCCAAATTCAAAAGGGTCGATTTCGATATAAATTTCAAATTGTGTAAAAGTAGTTTTGTTAGAAATACAATACTCAATCTTTCTGTAAAGTATCAAGCTCCAATTCATCCTTTTGATTTCGAATTTTCAAGTCAATGTTTTTGAATTAAAAAGTCAAACATTTTTCTTAAATCAAATTCGAACTTTCTATTATTATTTAAGTTAAATTGAAGGTCCCAATAGTTTCCAGGTGTAATTTTAAACATAATTCATGTTGAAAACTTAGTCTAAAACTATCTAGATTTCAAAAACGCGATTTAAGTTCTTCATGGTGTTCATCCGTCTACTGCAACTCTGTTTCCTCATTTGATTCCTATTTTTAATTAATCTAAACAATTTCTAAATGTTTCTGTACTACTATTAAGTCATAAATTAAGTTATAAATCACGGGAATGATCGAAATAAGTTGATTTGGTCACGTCTGATTGAAGAAGAAGAAGGAGAAATTAGAAAAAGAAGTACGGGTTATATAATATTAATCTTAGGATGTTTCATATAAGTAGTAACAGTAGGTTGGTCTGAGGTGTTAGCGTGTATCCAGGAGTTCTCGGGTTCGAGTCTTGTTTGGTGCTCTATTTTTATAAAAGCTTGGAAAGGGTATAAATCTTTTATTTTATTTCTATTATTATTATCATCATTAATTATTGTTGTTGTTATTATAATTATTATGATTATTATTATTAATGTTATGATTATTATTACAAATTATTAATGTTATAACTATGATTATAATTATTATTGTTATTAGTATCATTATTATTATTATTATTATTAGTATTATCATTATTAAGATCACCATTATTATGATTATAAATATTGTTATTATTAGTAATATATCTATTATTATTATTATTATTAAAAGTATTAAATATGATATTACAATTAAATTTAAAACTTTGGTATTATTATCACTTTCGCATTTATTATTATATCACTATTATTATGATTATAGTTACTAATATGATTATTATTATAATTGTTATGAAATTGGTTATAACTTTGAATTATAGGAACTATAGATATAAGTTACAAATTTAACACGATGTTATAATAAAATTTATTATTACTAACACAGTTATTATTATTATCATTATATTAACAAAGTAAAGTATCATTATATTTTAAAATTTTCAAAGTTATTACCTTTATTAAAACTATCATTAACAGTAGAATTAATATTTTTACAGTTATAATTATTAATATCATTATTATTATCGTTAATAGAATTATTAACATTATCATTTTATTAGTAATATTAAGTATTATAATTATTCTCATTTTTACCACAATTAATATTATTTTGACTACTACTATAATTAATATACAAATGATACATATATATATATATATATATATATATATATATATATATATATATATATATATATATATATATATATATATATATATATATATATATATATATATTAAAAATATATTTAACACATATAATATAACAAAGATTAATATTTTTATATAACAACTATGTATATTAATAAATATACAAATGATATAGGTTCGTGAATTCAAGGCAAACCCTGCATTGTTCAATATAGTCATATGTATTTTTACTACAAAATACATTAGGTGAGTTTCATTTGCTCCCTTTTACTCTTTATATATTTGGGCTGAGAATACGTGCGCAACTTTTATAAATGTTTTACGAAATAGACACAAGTACGTGAAACTACATTCTATGGTTGAATTATCGAAATCGAATATGCCCATTTTTATTAAATCTGGTAATCTAAGAATTAGGGAACAGACACCCTAATTGACGCGAATCCTAAAGATAGATCTATAGGCTCGATGAACCCCCATCCAAAGTACCGGATGCTTTAGTACTTTAAAATTTATATCATATCTGAAGGGTGTCCCGGAATAATGGGGATATTCTTATATATGCATCTTGTTAAGGTCGGTTACCAGGTGTTCACCATATGAATGATTTTTATCTCTATGTATGGGACGTATATTTATGAGAAATGGAAATAAAAATTTTGTGGTCTATTAAAATGATGGAAATGATTATTTATGTTAAACTAATGAACTCACCAACCTTTTGGTTGACACTTTAAAGCATGTTTATTCTCAGGTACGAAAGAAATCTTCCGCTGTGAAATTGCTCATTTTAAAGATATTACTTGGAATCATTCTTGACATATTTCAAAAGACGTTGCATTCGAGTCGTTGAGTTCATCAAGATTTTTACTAAGTCAATTATTGTTAGATATATTATAAAATGGTATGCATGCCGTCAACTTTTGATGTAATGAAAGATTGTCTTTTCAAAAACTAATGCAATGTTTGTAAAATGTATCATATAGAGGTCAAGTACCTCGCAATGTAATCAACTGTTGTGAATCGTTTATAATCGATATGGACTTCGTCCGGATGTATTAGGACGGTTCGCTTCAGTTGGTATCAGAGCGGTGATCTTAGCGAACCAGGTCTGCATTAGTGTGTATAACTGATAAGTCGTTAGGATACATTAGTGAGTCTGGACTTCGACCGTGTCTGCATGTCAAAAGTTTTGGTTATCATTTCGTGTCGAAAATCATCTGCTTATCATCCTTAGAAAATTACCTAATTATCATTCTTAGTCTAGACACGTCTTACTGTCTCTATTGCATAGACAGTGTATAGATAAATTCATATCTTAGCGTATCTGTTATTGTTACCTTTGCCTGATAGTTTCCGTAGATTCCTCCGTAAATTATGGGATTTTAGTATTATATATGCATATGTAAATTATGTATTGCAGAGTACTAATCTACATCCTATAATCTATTTCTTATCGAAAATCCTTCATCTGATCGTACGAGATGAATCCTTCAACCAATTCGAATCCCTCAGATTTCGATAGCTATTCCGATAGTTATTTTGACAGTTATTCCGACAGGGATATTCACCTAAGCTCTGAAAGCAGTGTCACTAGAATGAATCAACCAATCGCCCATCCCCAAATCATCTGATGAGTCCGTAGTCGACTTACTCAACGGAAACGAGAAAAAGGCAATTCCTTTCCACCAACCAAATGTCCCTCTAGGAGAAGAACCTGAAACACTTACCGACGAATCACTCCGAAACATCATTTTCATCCTCATTTTCAGGATATCTCGTAACTATTATATAATATCCACAATTCTAAATCTTATTCATCTGCTCGTTTCGATCGACAATCATCCCGGAATAATAGAAGAAGTCAACGAACTTCGCGCTCGAGTAATCAATTTTGAGAATATGGTGCAAAATCTACCAGCTTCAGCAACATCACCGGCACTAACAGTACCATCAGTAACAGCACCAGTACCATCAACAACTCATGCCTCAACATCTCATTCTGTACATCGAGTATAATCATCGTTCTACGTATCGTTCTACATCATTTATCTTCGTTCGACATGGCAGTTATGTAATCTCTAATGTCTTAGAGATTATATATCCTTGTTCAAACAGTAAATCAAATGAGTCTAATATTATATTGACTCATTAAATCCATGATTTCATCTGAAGAAAATATATATGTATATATATTTTCATAAAGATTGTAATTAAAAATTCTTTTGTACAAACTGTTAATGGTCAAAATATTTTAACGGGTAGGTAATACCCGAAGAATATTTAGATTTCACATTAATAAGTTACACGGTACATTCTTCAAATCTGATTTAACATTCATTTACTATCCTAATTACATCTACAAAGATGTGAATCCGTTCACCGCAAAATAACCCTTTTCATTCAATTTCATATTTGGATTTTGATCTATCAGAATCCAACAAGTGGCATAATGAAGAAAACATTGGACAAAATAAAATTTGTTAGAAACAAACAAATTAACTATGAGAAATTTGGTTAAGAATCCACGCTAACTGTTCCTAGCTAATTGTTCATAGCTAACTGATTACATTTTATTTATCGCAATTTAATTATCGCAATTTACATTCTTGCAATTTTATTTATCGTCATTTAATTTTTGTTATTTACTTTACGCACTTTATTTATCGTTATTTATTTCTGTTATTTATTTTACGCACTTTAAATATCGGGACACGTATACAAGGTTTTGACATATCATATCGACGCATTTATATATATTATTTGGAATAACCATAGACACTCTATATGCAGTAATGAACGAGTTCTCTATACAGGGTTGAGGTTAATTCTACAATAATATATATAATTTGAGTTGTGATCGAGTCTGAGACATGTACACGGGTCACGATACGTATTAATTAATTCAAATATTACATATTAAACTATATATGAATTATTGAACTGCTAACTGTGGACTATCAATTGAGGACTACCAACATTGGACAATTAAAATGAATTAAAACATTGATTATAACATATGAAACTAAACATCCCTTCAAGTTTGCCACTTGATTTCATCTTAAACCTCAATTGTATCTTGAGGATTACGATCCGCATTCAACCCTTTCATAATTCTTGAAAACACCTCAATCGAGAGGATGAACCAACCGCACTTCATCTACGGAAGAAAAGATTGATGCATATAATTATGCACCTAAAAACACTCGGAACCTGAGTAAAACGTTTAACACGTAACTGTGCTAGTTCCTTTGACATTGTTATTACCGAAACTAACATTGCAATTCTTTTTAAAATGAGCCGATTTTGTAACAGCTCCAACAAGACAATTTCAACTTCCATTAGTATTAGCCTTGTTATAACCTCGATATATAAGTTTGCCTTTCGTCATCATTATCAGGAAACCATTTATATTCCACCGCACTAGCAGAAAACTTACCAACAACTTCATTGATCTTTGACTTTCTGAAAAATCATTAACTTTGTTGAAACCTATTCATATACTCATCTGCATCTTGTAACGATAAATGCCATACCAATTACCGGGAATTAGCAATCAATATTTTGAATCTCGCAGCATGACTACATTAACAGTTATATGTATAACCTTTATCTCTTAGAATTATGACCTTCCATTTTGAAATTTTGAAAAGCAATCAGCCTACGAATCAATACATTGAACTTAAAAAAAAAATAACTGAATGAAGCAGCAGAAACTGTAGACAATTGTAAACGAACTTAATCATCGGAAGTTTGATGATAAGGAATAGCATGTTGGAAAAGCTCAGAAAAGTTGGAACTGGAAAATGGATTGAGCTAACCACGAAGGAGACCAAGGACAAATACAAGAACCAAACCCTATATTCAAAGAATCCAGATGATTCCGTATTCGATGAAATCTTTAGCGAATACCTTGCTCTGTAATCACTTTAAATCATCGTGAATAAATTTCTTCATCACAAATTGATTCTAAAAATCTAAGATATTATCGTATCTTGCATTATAAATATCCTCCATATTTCTGAAGATATTTTCATAACTATTCTTATCTGAAATTATTAATCTCTTCGCACTATCAGTGTTACATCATATAGAAACTGTTAGTTTCTATATTCTGTAAACTTTCGAGTTTAAACTATGAATGTTTTTGAAGTAATGTTGGGAACTGAAGCATGAGTTAGTATAATATAATGACACTTGATCAACGTGATTATATTACAGTAAGTTATGCTGAGTTTCTAATGAAACGTGATGATTCATAGACCCTACCATCATCATATACCATGTTACATGACTCTTACACTCTATCTAATCTCTAAACGTATCAAGAACATATTTTCATGATAGTTCCATCTTTTCTCTTGAATACTGGTAATTTAACCAATCAAGATCGTGCCATTACAAATTCTCTCTTAGAACATTAGCCATTTTCATTTGAAACTCCATACTCACGAATTCTGGACCATTACTTGATGTGCTTAAGGGATATAAGAGAAAACAGAGCATAAAGCTTCGAAGTGCAAATGGGGGTATAAATCGCAGTAAATTGGAGAGAGTATTAACTGTGGATGTCAATGACTATGGAAAGACAGAAGCATAGACTTCGAAGTATAAGGGAAAATATAAAACCCAAAAACAACGCCAAAATTACAAACCGTGGATATTAATACGAAAAGAAATATAAAGACACGGTATAATTAAGAATAGTATCACCCAAGGTAATAGTAGAAGTAAACAGGTTTTTCTGGTGGAAGATTGAAAAGAAGTATGAAAGAAATGATAATTAGGAAAATATCAAGGATTAGAACTGGATTAAGCATTTCACAATCCTTTGGATGTACGAACTAAGAAAGAAAGTATTGGAATGGTGAAAATAATGGAACGGAAGAAGTTCATTTATAGTGGAAATACTTGACAGAGCAATCGAGATAAATGATAGCATTTAATTAAAAAGATCTTAAATCCCGTAAATCCCGAAGGATCAGATCTTATAGATTTCATAGATTTTCTTTTAAATCTCTTGAATTCCGGAATTCAATCAAGACAACGTCAAAAGCTAAGACGCACCTTATTTTCTAATTCAACCGTAACCACGTCAAAAGATAGGACGAATCTTGAATTTCTAATTTCACTCTTTGGCGATAACTTCATTCGTACTCTTCGAATAATCGAATTATTTTATCATTATTATTCAATGATGATAAACCTCTAATTATCAACTCATATTGGCCATGAAAACATTTTTATTGTAAGCCATGACCACCTCACTCAAATTTCGGGACGAAATTTCTTTAACGGGTAGGTACTGTGATGACCCGGGAATTTCTGACTAAATTTAAACTTAATCTTTATATCATTTCGATACGATAAGCAAAGTCTATAATGTTGAGTCTCGAACTTTGAACTGTGTTCATGTATGCATTTGCCCTTTTGACTACTCCCGACGATTCACGAACCTCTAATTTTAAACTGAAATATAGATATAAATAATTATATAATGAAATAAATTTATTAAGGAACTACTATGTGATTTAGTTATTATAGAAAATAACTACAAATAACTAAAACTTGTTATTTTGAATATATATATTGAAGATAAATAATTTTGAACATTAATTGTCAATGACAACAAGGTATTAAATGTATAATGTTATACTTTGAGTTTATTTATTTCAATATATATAATTAACATATTTATCTATGTAACAGAATTTGATATTTAAAAAAAACATAATTATATATGTAGTAGTTGGATTAAATATGTGATATCTATACATAATTAGTACTATATGTATATTGTTAAAAAGTACAAATGATAAAATATATATAATATATATAAACATTTAAAATTAGATAACTAATAATATATAGTATTTGTATATGTAATTACAAGATAAAATATAGTATTATGTTAATAAATATTACTTTCATCATTAGTATTGATATCAGTATTATTAGTATCATAAATTTAATACATAGAATATAAATATAAGATTTGATAAGCATAAATTGTTATATCAATAGTATTAGTATTACTCTCAATATTATTATTAATATTAACATTAGTATTATTATTTGTATTATTAATATTATTATAACATATAATATAAAGATATGAAAATTTAAAACATGTAACTTGATAATACTGGTATTATTATTAAGTGTTATCTTTAAGAATCATTATTATATATTATCATTGTTATTATTAATTATCACTTTTGTTTAAATATTATGATTACCATTATTTTTACTACACTTATTATTACTAATATTATTTTGATATTATTATCTTTAATATTATTATTATTCCAATTAATTATTATTATTATTATTGTTAATTATTATTAATAATACTATCTATAGTATTATTATTAATATTATTATTAATTATTAATTATTAATATTAATAAAAAAACTAAATAATTGTATGGGTATGTTAAATATCCTGGTAGATTTTCCTCTTATCTGTAATCTATGATTGATCCAATTTGATTCCATTACCAAACAAAAGCAGTTGAGCGTGTACTCATTTATTTATTTGTTTATTTTTTTCTTCTTATCTGTTCCTGAATCAATCGGTCGAACGATAGTCTCTTTAAAAACTCGATCAATTCAGTATTTATAATCCAGTAAACCTTACCTTATCAATTATCAATTACAATTAATTTTAACAACAATCATCGTCAATTTTTTTAATAAATGGGAAGAACACAGTTCAGTGTTCTGTTCGTGACTCCAAATTCAAAAGGGTCAATTTTGATATAAATTTCGAATTGTGTAAAAGTAGTTTTGTTAGAAATACAATATTCAATCTTTCTGTAAAGTATCAAGCTCCAATTCATCCTTTTGATTTCGAATTTTCAAGTCAATGTTTTTGAATTAAAAAGTCAAACATTTTTCTTAAATCAAATTCGAACTTTCTATTATGATTTAAGTTAAATTGAAGGTCCCAATAGTTTCCAGGTGTAATTTTAAACATAATTCAAGTTGAAAACTTAGTCTAAAACTATCTAGATTTCAAAAACGCGATTTAAGTTCTTCATGGTATTCATCCATCTGCTGCAACTCTGTTTCCTCATTTGATTCCTATTTTTAATTAATCTAAACAATTTCTAAATGTTTCTGTACTACTATTAAGTCATAAATTAAGTTATAAATCAAGGGTATGATCGAAATAAGTTGATTTGGTCACGTCTGATTGAAGAAGAAGAAGAAGCAGAAATTAGAAAAAGAAGTACGGGTTATATAATATTAATCTTAGGATGTTTCAGATAAGTAGTAACAGCAGGTTGGTCTGAGGTGTTAGCGTGTATCCAGGAGGTCTCGGGTTCGAGTCTTGTTTGGTGCTCTATTTTTATAAAAGCTTGGAAAGGGTATAAATCTTTTATTTTATTTCTATTATTATTATCATCATTAATTATTGTTGTTGTTATTATAATTATTATGATTATTATTATTATTATTATTAATGTTATGATTATTATTACAAATTATTAATGTTATAACTATGATTATAATTATTATTGTTATTAGTATCATTATTATTATTATTATTATCATTATTATTAGTATTATCATTATTAAGAGCACCAATATTATGATTATCAATATTGTTATTATTAGTAATATATCTATATATCTATTATTATTATTATTAAAAGTATTAAATATGATATTACAATTAAATTTAAAACTTTGGTATTATTATCACTTTCGCATGTATTATTATATCACTATTATTATGATTATAGTTACTAATATGATTATTATTATAATTGTTATGAAATTGGTTATAACTTTGAATTATAGAAACTATAGATATAAGTTACAAATTTAACACGATGTTATAATAAAATTTATTATTACTAACACAGTTATTATTATTATCATTATATTAACAAAGTAAAGTACCATTATATTTTAAAATTTTCAAAGTTATTACCTTTATTAAAACTATCTTTAACAGTAGAATTAATATTTTTACAGTTATAATTATTAATATCATTATTATTATCGTTAATAGAATTATTAACATTATCATTTTATTAGTAATATTAAGTATTATAATTATTATCATTTTTACCACAATTAATATTATTTTGACTACTACTATAATTAATATACAAATGATACATACATACATACATATATATATATATATATATATATATATATATATATATATATATATATATATATATATTAAAAATATATTTAACACATATAATATAACAAAGATTAATATTTTTATATAACAAAATGAATATAAGAAACATATATATATTATTAATATAAAAAGGATATAACTAGTAAATATATATATATATATATATATATATATATATATATATATATATATATATATATATATATATATATATATATATATATATATATATATATATATATATATATTTGTTCGATTACAACTATGTATATTAATAAATATACAAATGATATAGGTTCGTGAATCCAAGGCCAACCTTGCATTGTTCAATATAGTCATATGTATTTTTACTACAAAGTACATTAGGTGAGTTTCATTTGCTCCCTTTTACTCTTTATATTTTTGGGCTGAGAATACATGCGCAACTTTTATAAATGTTTTACGAAATAGACACAAGTACGTGAAACTACATTCTATGGTTGAATTATTGAAATCGAATATGCCCCTTTTTATTAAGTCTGGTAATCTAAGAATTAGGGAACAGACACCCTAATTGACACGAATCATAAAGATAGATCTATGGGCCCGACTGTAGTGACCCGAACTTTTCCATGTTTATATATATTAATTGAGATTGATATTTACATGATTAAATGTTTCCAACATGTTAAGCAATCAAACTTGTTAAGACTTGATTAACTGAAATATATTTCATATAGATAATTGACCGCCCAAGTTGACCGGCGATTCACGAACGTTAAGACTTGTAAAAACGACATGATGATATATATATGGATATACATATGGTTAACATGAAATTATGATAAGTAAGTATCCCCATAAGTATATTAACAATGAGTTATATACATATTAAACAAGACTACTAACTTAAGGATTTCGAAACGAGACATATATGTAACGATTATCGTTGTAACGACATTTAAATGTATATATATCATATTAAGATATATTAATATATCATAATATCATGATAATATAATAATTTAACATCTCATTAGATATAATAAACAATGGGTTAACAACATTAATTGAGATCGTTAACTTAAAGGTTTCAAAACAACACTTACATGTAACGACTAACGATGACTTAACAACTCAGTTAAAATGTATATACATGTAGTGTATTTAGATGTATTAAAATACTTTTGGAAGACTTCAAGACATATATCAAAACACTCATACTTAACGAAAATGGTTACAGTTACTTTTCCATTCTTTTCTTTCATCAAGAATTCTAGTCGTATTCTTACCCGTATTATACACAGCTTCAAAACGTACTTACTATGAGTATATACCAATAGGAACTAGCATGGGATTCCACTCTTGATTATGTCATGTATGACTAATCAATTTTAACTTCTACCATGACCTAGTCAACTAACTAGAACTCCTTTTAACCCCACTCACCACTCACCAATTACCACTCATCATTCACTCCATTTCACTTCCAATTCTCTTTCTAATTCTCTCTCAACACACACACACAATTATGAACGTATTTTTCCAGTAGTTAATCATCATCTTCATCAAAAATCACTTCAAGAATCAAGCTACAATCATCATAGGAAGAACACTTCAAGAACACTTCAAAAATCCCTTCAAGTTTACTAATTTACTTCCAAGCTTTCTAATCCATTCCAAGTAATCATCTAAGATCAAGAAACCTTTGTTATATACAGTAGGTTATCTTTCTTATTCAAGGTAATATTCATATTCAAAGTTTGATTCAATTTCTATAACTATAAACTATCTTAATTCGAGTAAAAATCTTACTTGAACTTGTTTTTGTGTCACGATCCTACTTCAAGAACTTTCAAGCCATCCAAGATCCTTTGAAGCTAGATCATTTCTTGTCACTTCCAGTAGGTTTACCTACTAAACTTGAGGTAGTAATGATGTTCATAACATCATTCGATTCATATATATAAAACTATCTTATTCGAAGGTTTAAACTCGTAATCACTAGAACATAGTTTAGTTAATTCTAAACTTGTTCGCAAACAAAAGTTAATCCTTCTAACTTAACTTTTAAAATTAACTACACACATGTTCTATATCTATATGATATGCTAACTTAATGATTTAAAACCTGGAAACACGAAAAACACCGTAAAACTGGATTTACGCCGTCGTAGTAACACCGCGGGCTGTTTTGGGTTAGTTAATTAAAAACTATGATAAACTTTGATTTAAAAGTTGTTATTCTGAGAAAATGATTTTTATTATGAACATGAAACTATATCCAAAAATTATGGTTAAACTCAAAGTGGAAGTATGTTTTCTAAAATGGTCATCTAGACGTCGTTCTTTCGACTGAAATGACTACCTTTACAAAAACGACTTGTAACTTATTTTTCCGACTATAAACCTATACTTTTCTGTTTAGATTCATAAAATAGAGTTCAATATGAAACCATAGGAATTTTATTCACTCAAAACGGATTTAAAATGAAGAAGTTATGGGTAAAACAAGATTGGATAATTTTTCTCATTTTAGCTACGTGAAAATTGGTAACAAATCTATTCCAGCCATAACTTAATCAACTTGTATTTTATATTATGTAATCTTGAGATACCATAGACACGTATACAATGTTTCGACCTATCATGTCGACACATCTATATATATTTCGGAACAACCATAGACACTCTATATATGAATGTTGGAGTTAGCTATACAGGGTTGAGGTTGATTCCAAAATATATATAGTTTGAGTTGTGATCAATACTGAGATACGTATACACTGGGTCGTGGATTGATTCAAGATAATATTTATCAATTTATTTCTGTACATCTAACTGTGGACAACTAGTTGTAGGTTACTAACGAGGACAGCTGACTTAATAAACTTAAAACATCAAAATATATTAAAAGTGTTGTAAATATATTTTAAACATACTTTGATATATATGTATATATTGTTATAGGTTCGTGAATCAACCAGTGGCCAAGTCTTACTTCCCGACGAAGTAAAAATCTGTGAAAGTGAGTTATAGTCCCACTTTTAAAATCTAATATTTTTGGGATGAGAATACATGCAGGTTTTATAAATGATTTACAAAATAGACACAAGTACGTGAAACTACATTCTATGATTGAATTATCGAAATCGAATATGCCCCTTATTATTAAGTCTGGTAATCTAAGAATTAGGGAACAGACACCCTAATTGACGCGAATCCTAAAGATAGATCTATTGGGCCTAACAAACCCCATCCAAAGTACTGGATGCTTTAGTACTTCGAAATTTATATCATATCCGAAGGGTGTCCCGGAATGATGGGGATATTCTTATATATATGCATCTTGTTAATGTCGGTTACCAGGTGTTCACCATATGAATGATTTTTATCTCTATGTATGGGATGTGTATTGAAATATGAAATCTTATGGTCTATTATTATGATTTGATATATATAGGTTAAACCTATAACTCACCAACATTTTTGTTGACGTTTTAAGAATGTTTATTCTCAGGTGATTATTAAGAGCTTCCGCTGTTGCATACTAAAATAAGGACAAGATTTGGAGTCCATTTTTGTATGATATTGTGTAAAAACTGCATTCAAGAAACTGATTTTGATGTAACATATTTGTATTGTAAACCATTATGTAATGGTCGCGTGTAAACAGGATATTTTAGATTATCATTATTTAATAATCTATGTAAAGCTTTTTAAACCTTTATTTATGAAATAAAGGTTATGGTTTGTTTTAAAAATGAATGCAGTCTTTGAAAAACGTCTCATATAGAGGTCAAAACCTCGCAACGAAATCAATTAATATGGAACGTTTTTAATCAATAAGAACGTGACATTTCAGTTGGTATCCGAGCGTTGGTCTTAGAGAACCAGAAAATTTGCATTAGTGTGTCTTATCGAGTTTGTTAGCATGCATTAGTGAGTCTGGACTTCGATCGTGTTTTCTTTAAAAATGATTGCTTAACATTTTTGTTGGAAACTATATATTTTTAACATATGAATATTATGTGATATATTAATCTCTTAACGTGTTTGATATTATGTGATAGATGTCTACCTCTAGAACAAGTCCCATTGACTCACCTAATAATAATGAAGAGTCAAATGTAAATTGGAATGATTCGTGGACTGATTCACAAGTTCCCGAAGAGGAACCGGAAGAAGAGTCGGAACCGGAAGAAGAATCGGAACCGGAAGAAGAATCGGAACCGGAAGAAGAAATAGAACCGGTGGGGGAAATAATAAAACGGTTAAGTAAAAGAAAATCCTCAACCAACCGACCAAGGTTAATTATGGTCAATGGTGTTTCCGTCAAGGAAGCAAAATATTGGGAGGATTACCAATTCTCCGATGAATCGGATTCCGACGAGAATTCCGATGATGTTATAGAAATTACCCCAACTGAATTTAAAAAGGCAAAAGAAAATAATAAGGGAAAGGGCATAAAAATAGAGAAATCTAATTCCAACCCCGATGAACATTATATGTATCGTCAACCCCCGAAGTCCTTAAGTTGTTATAATGACCCGGGAACCTCTAAACCACCAGGTTTTTTTAAACCAATGTGGACAACGACGGCTCGTATTAGGGGAACATCATATATCCCTAGAAACTTGGCAAAACGAACCAAAACCGAACAAGAAGAAACGAGCGAGTCGGAATAAGATAGTTGTATTCGTGTGGTGTAATATATGTAATATAGTGTGCTTATGCTTTATGATATATGTAAAAATTGCTTGTATTAATAAGTATTTTTTTTATGAATATAACTCTTGTCTATTTTACAGTATAAAAACACAAAATGGATAGACAACCCAATATTTTAAGAGACCTGCCCGGAGACATGATTGATGAAATCTTGTCTAGAGTCGGTCAGAATTCTTCGGCACAACTATTTAAGGCGAGATCAGTTTGTAAGACATTCGAAGAACGTTCTAAGAATGCCTTGGTTTATAAAAGGCTTTCGTTCGAAAGATGGGGGATATCACATTGGGAAATCCATAAGTTACGATGTGTTTACTTTGACGCATATATTGCGGGGAACCCAAATGCTATTTTACGCAACGGGTTAAGAAATTATTTTGACTCAGTATATCCGAATATAGGACTTCGTGATTTAGAAAAAGCGGCTAACATGCAACATAAAGAAGCATGTTATGCTTACGGGTTAGTAATGTTCGCTTCTCACCAAAGTGAGAACAAGAACATCGGGCTACAACTATTAAACAAAACGTTCCCACAAGTGACGGAGTCGGTAATTGGGGTAAGAAATGAGGTTTTTAGGTTATTACGAGACTGTTGGTCATTACGTAACCCTCGTCCCTTTGACTACGTTACAACAAGCTGTCTTATCAACGGCCATAACGGTTATGTTCCACAAAACCAAGGATGGGAAGTAGTCCTAGTAAAACCAGAATGCATGACTTGTTTCTGGACGTATGAATTACGTGTCTTTATTGCCTTTGCTGAACGACTTGTGTACTAGCTAGAATTATCTTCACAACTATCTTGTATCAAAGTTATTGTGTGCTATATTTCATGCTTTATGTAAAATAAACGGTATTGTAAGTTTGTAAAATATTGTAATAAAGTTTGAACGCGAAATATTATTACAATCAGTTTTTCATATAGAATTGTAGTAGTTGAATTGTATATTAGCTACTAAGTATGAACTTAACGGGTAGGTACTACCCGAATTTAAACTTATAAAACGCTAATATGAAGAAAAAGCTTTTATAAATGAGTTCATATTATGCTACGAAATACTATTAACTACTCTTAATATTCTATATGATTAACTTGTTCCATTTGACTATTTTGAAGGAAATGTCACCGACTACTCGACACACCGTGAATATGAATGAAGAGGAATTCCGTACTTTTCTAGCTTCAAACATAGCCGCAGTACAGGCTGCGCTACATACCAACAATAACCTTGGATCTGGCAGTACAGGAAATCGTGTAGGATGCACCTACAAAGAATTCACTGCCTGCAAACCTTTGGAATTTGATGGAACCGAAGGACCGATCGGATTGAAACGGTGGACCGAGAAGGTCGAATCGGTGTTTGCCATAAGTAAGTGTACTGAAGAGGACAAAGTGAAGTACGCTACGCATACCTTCACAGGTTTTGCGTTAACATGGTGGAATACCTATCTAGAGCAAGTGGGACAAGATGATGCGTACGCACTACCGTGGTCAGCATTTAAGCACTTGATGAACGAGAAGTACCGTCCCAGAACCGAGGTCAATAAGCTCAAGACAGAACTTAGAGGGTTACGAACCCAAGGATTTGATATTACCACGTACGAAAGACGATTCACAGAATTGTGCCTATTTGTCCGGGAGCATTCGAAGATGAGGAAGAGAAGATCGACGCGTTTGTGAAAGGATTACCGGAAAGAATCCAAGAAGATATAAGTTCACACGAGCCCGCCTCCATACAATAGGCATGTAGAATGGCTCACAAACTAGTGAACCAGATTAAAGAAAGAATTAAAGAACAGACTACTGAAGAGGCCAATGTGAATCAAGTCAAAAGAAAGTGGGAGGAAAACGGTGATAAGAATCACCAATACAACAACAACAGCAATTACAACAATAATCGCAACAATTATCCCAACAATCGCAACATCAATCGCAACTACAACAAACGGCCCAACAACAACAACAACAATAACAACAACAATAGCAACTACAACAATCATCCCAACAACAATAATAACCGCAACAACAACAACAATCAGAAGCAGCTATGCCAAAGGTGTGAAAAGTATCACTCGGGGTTCTGCACCAAATTTTGCAACAAGTGTAAAAGAAATGATCATAGCGCGGCGAAGTGTGAGGTCTACGGACCAGGGGTTAATAGAACGAAAGGAACAAATGGTGTCGGAACGAGTAATGGCGGAGCAAGTAGTGTCGGAGCAAGTTATGCCAATGTAGTTTGTTATAAATGTGGAAAACCGGGCCACATTATTAGAAATTGCCCGAACCAGGAGAACACGAATGGACAAGGCCGCGGAAGAGTTTTCAATATTAATGCGGCAGAGGTACAGGAAGACCCGGAGCTTGTTACGGGTACGTTTCTTATTGACAATAAATCTGCTTACGTTTTATTTGATTCGGGTGCGGATAGAAGCTATATGAGTAGAGATTTTTGTGCTAAATTAAGTTGTCCATTGACGCCTTTGGATAGTAAATTTTTACTCGAATTAGCAAATGGTAAATTAATTTCAGCAGATAATATATGTCGGAATCGAGAAATTAAACTGGTTAGCGAAACATTTACGATTGATTTGATACCAGTAGAGTTAGGGAGTTTTGATGTGATAATCGGTATGGACTGGTTGAAAGAAGTGAAAGCAGAGATCGTTTGTTACAAAAATGCAATTCGCATTATACGAGAAAAAGGAAAACCCTTAATGGTGTACGGAGAAAAGGGCAACACGAAGCTACATATTATTAGTAATTTGAAGGCACAAAAACTAATAAGAAAAGGTTGCTATGCTATTCTAGCACACGTCGAGAAAGTACAAACTGAAGAAAAGAGCATCGATGATGTTCCCATTGCAAAAGAATTTCCCGATGTATTTCCGAAAGAATTACCGGGATTACCCCCACAGCGATCCGTTGAATTTCAAATAGATCTTGTACCAGGAGCTGCACCAATAGCTCGTGCTCCTTACAGACTCGCACCCAGCGAGATGAAAGAACTGCAAAGCCAATTACAAGAACTTTTAGAGCGTGGTTTCATTCGACCAAGCACATTACCGTGAGGAGCTCCTGTTTTGTTTGTCAAGAAGAAAGATGGTACATTCAGGTTGTGTATCGACTACCGAGAGTTGAACAAACTTACCATCAAGAACTGCTACCCACTACCGAGAATCGACGACTTATTTGATCAACTAAAAGGCTCGTCTGTTTACTCAAAGATTGACTTACGTTCCGGGTATCATCAAATGCGGGTGAAAGAAGATGATATTCCAAAGACTGCTTTCAGAACACGTTACGGTCATTACGAGTTTATGGTCATGCCGTTTGGTTTAACTAATGCACCAGCTGTGTTCATGGACCTTATGAACCGAGTGTGTGGACCATACCTTGACAAGTTTGTCATTGTTTTCATTGATGACATACTTATTTACTCAAAGAATGACCAAGAACACGGTGAACATTTGAGAAAGGTGTTAGAAGTATTGAGGAAGTAAGAATTGTACGCTAAGTTTTCAAAGTGTGCATTTTGGTTGGAAGAAGTTCAATTCCTCGGTCACATAGTGAACAAAGAAGGTATTAAGGTGGATCCGGCAAAGATAGAAACTGTTGAAAAGTGGGAAACCCCGAAAACTCCGAAACACATACGCCAGTTTTTAGGACTAGCTGGTTACTACAGAAGGTTCATCCAAGACTTTTCTAGAATAGCAAAACCCTTGACTGCATTAACGCATAAAGGGAAGAAATTTGAATGGAATGATGAACAAGAGAAAGCGTTTCAGTTATTGAAGAAAAAGCTAACTACGGCACCTATATTGTCATTGCCTGAAGGGAATGATGATTTTGTGATTTATTGGGACGCATCAAAGCAAGGTATCGGTTGTGTATTAATGCAACGAACGAAGGTGATTGCTTATGCGTCTAGACAATTGAAGATTCACGAACAAAATTATACGACGCATGATTTGGAATTAGGCGCGGTTGTTTTTGCATTAAAGACTTGGAGGCACTACTTATATGGGGTCAAAAGTATTATATATACCGACCACAAAAGTCTTCAACACATATTTAATCAGAAACAACTGAATATGAGGCAGCGTAGGTGGATTGAATTATTGAATGATTACGACTTTGAGATTCGTTACCACCCGGGGAAGGCAAATGTGGTAGCCGATGCCTTGAGCAGGAAGGACAGAGAACCCATTCGAGTAAAATCTATGAATATAATGATTCATAATAACCTTACTACTCAAATAAAGGAGGCGCAACAGGGAGTTTTAAAAGAGGGAAATTTAAAGGATGAAATACCCAAAGGATCGGAGAAACATCTTAATATTCGGGAAGACGGAACCCGGTATAGGGCTGAAAGGATTTAGGTACCAAAATTTGGAGATATGAGAGAAATGGTACTTAGAGGAGCTCATAAAACCAGATACTCAATACATCCTGGAACGGGGAAGATGTACAAGGATCTCAGGAAATATTTTTGGTGGCCGGGTATGAAAGCCGATGTTGCTAAATACGTAGGAGATTGTTTGATGTGTTCTAAGGTCAAAGCTGAGCATCAGAAACCATCAGGTCTACTTCAACAACCCGAAATCCCGGAATGGAAATGGGAAAACATTACCATGGATTTCATCACTAAATTTCCAAGGACTGCAAGTGGTTTTGATACTATTTGGGTAATAGTTGATCGTCTCACCAAATCAGCACATTTCCTACCAATAAGAGAAGATGACAAGATGGAGAAGTTAGCACGACTGTATTTGAAGGAAGTCGTCTCCAGACATGGAATACCAATCTCTATTATCTCTGATAGGGATGGCAGATTTATTTCAAGATTCTGGCAGACATTACAGCAAGCATTAGGAACTCGTCTAGACATGAGTACTACCTATCATCCACAAACTGATGGGCAGAGCGAAAGGACGATACAAACGCTTGAAGACATGCTACGAGCATGTGTTATTGATTTCGGAAACAGTTGGGATCGACATCTACCATTAGCAGAATTTTCCTACAACAACAGCTACCATTCAAGCATTGAGATGGCGCCGTTTGAAGCACTTTATGGTAGAAAGTGCAGGTCTCTGATTTGTTTGAGTGAAGTGGGGGATAGACAGATTACGGGTCGGAGATTATACAAGAAACTACCGAGAAGATCATCCAAATTCAACAACGGTTGAAAACCGCCCAAAGTCGACAAAAGAGCTACGCTGACATTAAAATAAAAGATATAGAAATTGAAATTGGAGAGATGGTCATGCTTAAAGTTGCACCTTGGAAAGGCGTTGTTCGATTTGGTAAACGAGGGAAATTAAATCCAAGGTATATTGGACCATTCAAGATTATTGATCGTGTCGGACCAGTAGCTTACCTACTTGAGTTACCTCAACAACTCACGGCTGTACATAACACTTTCCACGTCTCGAATTTGAAGAAATGTTTTGCTAAAGAAGATCTCACTATTCCGTTAGATGAAATCCAAATCAACGAAAAACTCCAATTCATCGAAGAACCCGTCGAAATAATGGGTCGTGAGGTTAAAAGACTTAAGCAAAACAACATACCAATTGTTAAGGTTCGATGGAATACTCGTAGAGGACCCGAGTTCACCTGGGAGCGTGAAGATCAGATGAAGAAGAAATACCCGCATCTATTTCCAGAAGATTCGTCAACACCTTCAACAGCTTAAAATTTCGGGATGAAATTTATTTAACGGGTAGGTACTGTAGTGACCCGAACTTTTCCATGTTTATATATATTAATTGAGATTGATATTTACATGATTAAATGTTTCCAACATGTTAAGCAATCAAACTTGTTAAGACTTGATTAATTGAAATATGTTTCATATAGACAATTGACCACCCAAGTTGACCGGCGATTCACGAACGTTAAAACTTGTAAAAATGACATGATGATATATATATGGATATACATATGGTTAACATGAAATTATGATAAGTAAGTATCCCCATAAGTATATTAACAATGAGTTATATACATATTAAACAAGACTACTAACTTAAGGATTTCGAAACGAGACATATATGTAACGATTATCGTTGTAACAGCATTTAAATGTATATATATCATATTAAGATATATTAATATATCATAATATCATGATAATATAATAATTTAACATCTCATTAGATATAATAAACAATGGGTTAACAACATTAATTGAGATCGTTAACTTAAAGGTTTCAAAACAACACTTACATGTAACGACTAACGATGACTTAACGACTCAGTTAAAATGTATATACATGTAGTGTATTTAGATGTATTAAAATACTTTTGGAAGACTTCAAGACATATATCAAAACACTCATACTTAACGAAAATGGTTACAGTTACTTTTCCATTCTTTTCTTTCATCAAGAATTCTAGTCGTATTCTTACCCGTATTATACACAGCTTCAAAACGTACTTACGATGAGTATATACCAATAGGAACTAGCATGGGATTCCACTCTTGATTATGTCATGTATGACTAATCAATTTTAACTTCTACCATGACCTAGTCAACTAACTAGAACTCCTTTTAACCCCACTCACCACTCACCAATTACCACTCATCATTCACTCCATTTCACTTCCAATTCTCTTTCTAATTCTCTCTCAACACACACACACAATTATGAACGTATTTTTCCAGTAGTTAATCATCATCTTCATCAAAAATCACTTCAAGAATCAAGCTATAATCATCATAGGAAGAACACTTCAAGAACACTTCAAAAATCCCTTCAAGTTTACTAATTTACTTCCAAGCTTTCTAATCCATTCTAAGTAATCATCTAAGATCAAGAAACCTTTGTTATATACAGTAGGTTATCTTTCTTATTCAAGGTAATATTCATATTCAAAGTTTGATTCAATTTCTATAACTATAAACTATCTTAATTCGAGTAAAAATCTTACTTGAACTTGTTTTTGTGTCATGATCCTACTTCAAGAACTTTCAAGCCATCCAAGATCCTTTGAAGCTAGATCATTTCTTGTCACTTCCAGTAGGTTTACCTACTAAACTTGAGGTAGTAATGATGTTCATAACATCATTCGATTCATATATATAAAACTATCTTATTCGAAGGTTTAAACTCGTAATCACTAGAACATAGTTTAGTTAATTCTAAACTTGTTCGCAAACAAAAGTTAATCTTTCTAACTTGACTTTTAAAATTAACTACACACATGTTCTATATCTATATGATATTCTAACTTAATGATTTAAAACCTGGAAACACGAAAAACACCGTAAAACCGGATTTACGCCGTCGTAGTAACACCGCGGGCTGTTTTCGGTTAGTTAATTAAAAACTATGATAAACTTTGATTTAAAAGTTGTTATTCTGAGAAAATGATTTTTATTATGAACATGAAACTATATCTAAAAATTATGGTTAAACTCAAAGTCGAAGTATGTTTTCTAAAATGGTCATCTAGACGTCGTTCTTTCGACTGAAATGACTACCTTTACAAAAACGACTTGTAACTTATTTTTCTGACTAGAAACCTATACTTTTCTGTTTATATTCATAAAATAGAGTTCAATATGAAACCATAGCAATTTGATTCACTCAAAACGGATTTAAAATGAAGAAGTTATGGGTAAAACAAGATTGGATAATTTTTCTCATTTTAGCTACGTGAAAATTGGTAACAAATCTATTCCAACCATAACTTAATCATCTTGTATTGTATATTATGTAATCTTGAGATACCATAGACACGTATACAATGTTTCGACCTATCATGTCGACACATCTATATATATTTCGGAACAACCATAGACACTCTATATATGAATGTTGGAGTTAGCTATACAGGGTTGAGGTTGATTCCAAAATATATATAGTTTGAGTTGTGATCAATACTGAGATACGTATACACTGGGTCGTGGATTGATTCAAGATAATATTTATCGATTTATTTCTGTACATCTAACTGTGGACAACTAGTTGTAGGTTACTAACGAGGACAGCTGACTTAATAAACTTAAAACATCAAAATATATTAAAAGTGTTGTAAATATATTTTAAACATACTTTGATATATATGTATATATTGTTATAGGTTCGTGAATCAACCAGTGGCCAAGTCTTACTTCCCGACGAAGTAAAAATCTGTGAAAGTGAGTTATAGTCCCACTTTTAAAATCTAATATTTTTGGGATGAGAATACATGCAGGTTTTATAAATGATTTACAAAATAGACACAAGTACGTGAAACTACATTCTATGGTTGAATTATCAAAATCGAATATGCCCCTTATTATTAAGTCTGGTAATCTAAGAATTAGGGAACAGACACCCTAATTGACGCGAATCCTAAAGATAGATCTATTGGGCCTAACAAACCCCATCTAAAGTACCGGATGCTTTAGTACTTCGAAATTTATATCATATCCGAAGGGTGTCCCGGAATGATGAGGATATTCTTATATATATGCATCTTGTTAATGTCGGTTACCAGGTGTTCACCATATGAATGATTTTTATCTCTATGTATGGGATGTGTATTGAAATATGAAATCTTGTGGTCTATTATTATGATTTGATATATATAGGTTAAACCTATAACTCACCAACATTTTTGTTGACGTTTTAAGAATGTTTATTCTCAGGTGATTATTAAGAGCTTCCGCTGTTGCATACTAAAATAAGGACAAGATTTGGAGTCCATGTTTGTATGATATTGTGTAAAAACTGCATTCAAGAAACTGATTTCGATGTAACATATTTGTATTGTAAACCATTATGTAATGGTCGCGTGTAAACAGGATATTTTAGATTATCATTATTTGATAATCTACGTAAAGCTTTTTAAACCTTTATTTATGAAATAAAGGTTATGGTTTGTTTTAAAAATGAATGCAGTCTTTGAAAACCGTCTCATATAGAGGTCAAAACCTCGCAACGAAATCAATTAATATGGAACGTTTTTAATCAATAAGAACGGGACATTTCATCGACGAACCCCATCCAAAGTACCGGATGCTTTAGTACTTCGAAATTTATATCATATCCGAAGGGTGTCCCGGATTGATGGGGATATTCTTATATATGCATCTTGTTAAGGTTGGTTACCAGGTGTTCACCATATGAATGATTTTTGTCTCTATGTATGGGACGTATATTTATGAGAAATGGAAATGAAAATCTTGTGTTCTATTAAAATGATGGAAATGATTATTTATGTTAAACTAATGAACTCACCAACCTTTTGGTTGACACTTTAAAGCATGTTTATTCTCAGGTACGAAAGAAATCTTCTGCTATGAAATTGCTCATTTTAAAGATATTACATGGAATCATTTATGACATATTTCAAAAGATGTTGCATTCGAGTCGTTGAGTTCATCAAGATTTTTACTAAGTCAATTATTGTTAGATATATTATAAAATGGTATGCATGCCATCAACTTTCGATGTAATGAAAGATTGTCTTTTCAAAAACGAATGCAATGTTTGTAAAATGTATCATATAGAGGTCAAGTACCTCGTCATGTAATCAACTATTGTGAATCGTTTATAATCGATAGGACTTCGTCCGGATGGATTAGGACGAGTCGCTTCACCTAGTAATGCAAAATTCGGGAGACTTGACTCCCTTTCATAGATGGACTTGAATCATCCGGAAGTGTTAAAACTTTTAGCTTTAAACACTTGGTTTTGAAACACATACATGGAAGGCTTTAACTTCCATGCAAAAGCTTTGATTTTTCTTTTGATTTTTTCATTTTGAGCACAATAATCATTAGAAAGTGGGAGAATTTACTCCCACTTGAGAATTGCAATTACAAACACAAAAGGAAGACTTTACTTCCTTATATTTGAAGCACAAGGAAAAGACTTTACTTTTCCTTTTGAAATTACAAGTTTTGTTACCATTTGAGTGTTAAAGATTTGAGTTATTGTAATGGTAAGAACTTGTTCCAAAAATTTTTATCAACATTGCAATTTTAATCTTTTATAAGCATATGTGACAAATTATATCCAAAAAGTTCAAAATGACCCGAGATTTACTCTCCCCCTACATTTAGTTTGATTCAATGCCCTCATTGTATTGAACGATGAATTTAAGTTAAATTGAGGGACATTTTGGATTAAAATAGAGAAGAGAAGAGAAAGTAAAACCGGATTAGATCAAATGATCTTTGTTGTCACCATTTGGAAAAAACTTAGTCACCAATAATTGCAAGTTGATGAGCTTGATGGCTGAACTTACTGCCAAGCTTGAATCAATCATCACAAAGTTTCCTGCCACTAAGATCCACATATAAGCAAAAGTACCACAAATGATTCCACAAGCAATCACAAAGTTATTACAAACATAAGTGCGATATTGTGCGAGAGTAGAAATACAAGTGTACTACCTCGCACCAAATCAATGATACTTAGTTTCACATACAAATATCAAATGAAATTAAGTTACAAACCAAATCATGAATGTGTTTCATAAATCACGATAAACATTAGTTACCATTTAACCTTTATGCGACGAGGTTCCTTCACCTTCACAATGAATTATCAAGTTACGTGAATTTTCCTTCAAGATATGCCTTTGCTTATACTCCTTGACACCAAATCGTGTCATCAGAAGTTTCTCAAACCCACTTAAGTCTATCCTTAGGTACTTGGCAATGCGAGTTACATAGTGACCACCAACACTTGGGAGCTTAGACTTGTCTCCATTTGCATCAAAGAGGTAGCTTGCAATGAGGTTAGGCACATGAACATGTTTCTACTTGTGAATTTTATAAATCAACCAAATATCAAACAATGTCTTCTTATCCTTATCCTCTGTGCGGTGAAAGACCATATTTGCAAACAACCCTTGAACACATATAAGTTTAGGACTTGAAAGTGCGTGAGGCACTTGGTTGGCGTGTGTGAACTCGAATTTACTAATCTTATGCCACTCCTTCTTTGCTTCAAACTCATTTGGATTAAAAGTTACACATTCGGCCAAGTCCATGAAAGTGCTATTGGGAGAGGCGTCATTGTAGAGATTTAGACTTTCCATAAATTGTGTCATACTTAATTGCCATTCTTCACCCCCTAACCTGAATGTAAGGTAGTCTTCTAGCCACGGTGAACGACTCTGAAGTGGACTCTCAAGGTTGTACGAATTTCTCTAGTTAAGAAGGGGTAGATATCCTCGCGGATATCAAGAAAGGGTCCTCATGGGTTCATGCTTTGGCGATATTGTTCAACTTTAAATGCATCCTGAATCTAACTAACCATCCCCGCTTGTTCTAATGGAGCCCAATCAATGTACTTGGCCAGACACACCGACATTTGAATCCTATTAAGCATTCGAGACTTTAGAGCCTTATTTTTAAGAACCTCTCGCAAAAATTCATGGACATCGGATGCTTGCTCTTTCCCTTTCCCTTTGTATATCACCTGGAACACAAATGCAGAACACAACAAACACATCCACAACTTCATAACATTAGCAATTAACAAATTTCTTGCAATCAGACAGCAATGGGGCAACATGCCCCCTACATTTAATCCATTATCAAAAAGCTTCACAATTGTCATGTTTAGGCTAAAATGATCAATATGTAACGATGGTACAATGGTCAACTCGGGTCAAACTAGATAAGTATAATTCTAGAGAACCTAAATAACCTTGAAAGCATACCGAAAGCACATATTAAAATCAAAGGCCAGAGTGTTTCATGCTTCAAATCACAATTTTAATGCCTAAAAGTCAATGTCTGTCAAACCCTTATGTCATTAATCCTAATTTCAATTTCATAATGAAAGAAACACTAAATTTAAGGGTACATGGCAATAGAATATTGGTTAACTAGCTAACAACCTTAGACAACACCTAATTTCAACCCAAACAACCAAACTTAAAAAGCCCCAATTTTTGAAGAACCCTGGAATTACAAAGTTGAAATTTGTGCAATTAAACATGGAAAACATGTAAATCAACAACATTGCAACCTAGAATCAATAATTATATCATCATAATCAACTTAGATTTAACATAACTGATAAAAAAGCACATAAAGTAAAAAGCATGAAGATTTCACCAAGAAGTGCAATTAAGTGAAATGAGTGCAAGAATCATACTTGAAACATGTTTGATGTTGAAAAATTAGCAAGATCTTTGAAGAAAATTGATGAATTTGACTTAAGAAATCGGGTTTTTAAGTGTGTAAGTTGGAAGAGAGAGAGAGAGAGAGAGAGAGAGAGAGAGCTGAATACGTGTGAAAAAGTGACTTAAAGAAACCCCCAAAACGTATTCAAAACGGGGTGCGCCGCACCTTTATATTGTGTGCCGCTCCACTTCATAGAAAATCCGGGTGCGCCGCACCAATCAACATGGTAAAAATGGTTTGCGACTGATGTTGTTTTTTAGGTATTAAGAACATTGGTGAGCCGCACCTAGCATTAGTTGTGCCGCACCACAGAACTGGTGAGATTCCCACTTAGTTTTTCTTAACATCTACCCAAACACTTAGCCATTTTCAGCTCAATCATCAACTAAATAGTTATTTTTGGTGTTTTTCACCATCCCATATGCATGAAATGCAACTAAATGCAAATGCAAGCTTACAAAGATAAAATCATACAAATCTAAATGAGATTCAACCTAAAATGAACAAATATAACACTAAGTGTGATTGTTTTGGTCTAGGGTCTATCACTTGACCCGTTTTGGCCCAAAGTTGGTCATGGTGGTTTAAAAACGATGTCATCAAGCCCGATTGGCTTGAATTCATCGTTGAAGATTTTTAAATAATCCCCATGAACTTTAAATGGGTTGCCCTTTCCAATCAACTCAACAAATCCTTTTTCAAGTATGTTTTTAATAACAAATGGCCCATGCCATCTTGATTTAGACTGACCGGGTGACTTTTTAAGATTCAGGTTAAATAGTAGAACTTTGTCACCCGGTTTGAACCTTTGGTGTTTCACATGGTGATTATCAACTTTGACTTTTTCTTTTAAGACCAGTGTTAGTAACGACCTCTTTTTAACCTTGTCAAAGACACATTTTTCATCTTTCTTAAGAACTTGGTTGGCAACATTTTTCACAATGGCGTTCAACAAGACCTTTTTACCAACAACATCTGTCATAACCTGACCTTAACCATAAGGACGAATACAATGACATATGATTTCATCGCGAGGTATTGACCTCTATATGCGACATTTTTCAAAAACTGCATTCGTTTTTACAATACAAACCATAGCTTTTATTACAAATACAAGGTTTAAACAACTTAATAATGATTATCGTTTAGCGATAATCTTAGACTTACAAACTTTACATGTGATAATAACAATACGACCTCCAACATATTTTACATTACAAATCCTCCGATATGCAGTTTTATTTTTGACACAAATATGCATACTCAAGATCTTGCTTAAATTCAACATGTTGCAGCGGAAGCTTTTAGTTATCACCTGAGAATAAACATGCTTAAAACGTCAACATAAAGTTGGTGAGATATAGGTTTAATGCCGGCAGCGTTATAAATATGGACCACAAGATTTCATATATAAACGTTTTAATAAAAATATTCTAAGTTGTCGAGCACTTGATAACCATACTTAACATTTAATCAACATCGCATATTCCCTTTATTATGAAATCTTACTACACCGTACCAAGTGTAGTTACTGAAACGAAGTACTGTGCAACCGTTGAATACTGGTCGTCCAGTCCGGTTGGGGTTGTCAGGCCCGATAGATCTATCAACACGATTCGCGTTTACAATACCTCATGTAAATAATAGTTACCAAGTTACAAGGAAGTATGCCAGTGGTACAACTCAACGTATAATATATATTTTTAATCACTTGTGTCCATAACGCAAATCATAAAATGCATGTATTCTCATCCCGAAATATTTAGAGTTTAAAAGTGGGACTATATACTCACCTTTTCCTTGAAGGTATTTAACTCGACTTGGTCTCCGATAGATATCACGAACCTAACCATATATATAATATATCAACATATTTTCTTTTCAAGTAATCGTTACATATATATATATATATATATATATATATATATATATACTTATAATACTTTTAATATTTTCTTAGTCCGTAGTTAGCAGTCTGTTGTTAATGATCCACAATTAGTTGCTCAATAAAATAAATAAAGACCCCATCGTATTCGTATTGATCAGAATTAATCTCGACCCATGGTACCATATTGTCAAATGACGTGTTGCGTACATAAAGTACCGTGTTGTCAGATGACGTGTTGCGTACAATCATGAGGTCTTATGATTAATCTTCTCGTGTTATTTACGGGTGATCCTGGAATATATAAAATCAAATCATAAGTAAATATATATTAAATATTATGTTAATTAGCCAAGATATGATTAATCCGATTTTGTCATAATATGATATATTACAGGTTTTGAAGTGTTTTAAAAATCAAATTAGAAGGATCTATTTAGTTTGCGAACAGGTTTGAAATCATTCAAACTATGTTCTTGTTGTTAAAAATTTTATAACACAAAATAAGATAGCTATATAAATATGAATCGAATAAGATTATGAATAAGGTTACTACCTCAAGTTACTTGGATAAAGCTACTGGAAAAGATAGAAAATAATCTTGATCAAACTTTCTTATGATGATTATAGGTTGTTCATGAAGCTAGTTCTGCATGAGTATTTGCTGAGATTGTGAAGAACACTTAGAGTTCCTAAGAGTGTGTTTTTGCTGAGATTGTTTTTTTTTTTAGCTACTGGAAAAAAAATTTCCAAGCTGACCTGGCAGCTCGACCCCAGCCAGGGGCTCTGCCCCTTGGACCCCGCCAGGGGTTGCCACCCCTTGGACCCCGCATATTGGGGGCGCTGCCCCCGAACCCCCGTCATAATCAAGATACGTTCAAACAAGTGTGCACTCCACACTTCCCCCTAAGAGTGTGTTTTTGCTGAGATTGTTTTTTTTTAGCTCCAAAAATTTTTTTTTCCAAGCTGACCTGGCAGCTCGACCCCAGCCAGGGGCTCTGCCCCTTGGACCCCGCCAGGGGTTGCCACCCCTTGGACCCCGCATATCGGGGGCGCTGCCCCCGAACCCCCGTCATAATCAAGATACGTTCAAACAAGTGTGCACTCCACACTTCCCCAAACTTGTTCGATAATTATCAAGATTATTTTGGTTACAAACTAATCCCATTACACTTAAATCATATTGGTGACATAAATCACAACACATTATAGATTGTAAGTATATATGTCAAAGAACGTTACATATATTTATCGTTTTGAAAACTTAAGTTAGTGGTCTCAAAGTATACTTATAACTCATTGTTGTTAGTTCACAATGAAATGTTAAACCATCCTTAAATCATGTTAAATATGTATAGATATGTACATATACATAATCGTATAATTATCGTGTGTTATATAGTTCGTGATATCATCGGTCAAATTGGACGGTCAAACGTTGTGTAAAACTCTTTTCAAAAATATAAGTCTCAACAATTTGGATTGCTTATCATGTTGGTAAGGTTTAATTTATGTAAATATTAATCTCATAAGTATAGAACGATCGGAAAATTCCGGGTCGTTACAGTACCTACCCGTTAAATAAATTTCGTCACGAAATTTTAAAATTGTACCTATTTTGCGTTCTTGGGAAACAAATGTGGGTACTTTTGTTTCATCTGATCCTCTCATTCCCAAGTAAACTTGGGACCCCTTCGAGTATTCCAACGAACCTTAACGATTGGTATGTTACTCTGCTTGAGTTGTTTAACTTCAAGGTCCATGATTTCGACTGGTTCTTCTATGAATTGTAGTTTCTCGTCGACTTGGATTTCTTCAAGAGGAATGGTGAGGTCTTCCTTTGCAAGACACTTCTTAAGGTTTGAAACGTGAAATGTATTATGTACTCCGGGGAGTTGTTTTGGTAATTCGAGTCGATAAGCTACCGGTCCAATGCGTTCGATGATCTTGAACGGACCTACATACCTTGGGTTCAGTTTACCTCTTTTTCCAAAATGTATTACACCTTTCCAAGGTGACACCTTTAACATAACCATGTCACCGATCTTAAACTCTAATGGTTTCCTTCGGACATCGGCGTAGCTCTTTTGGCGACTACGGGATGTTTTCAATCTCTCCTTGATTTGTACTATCTTCTCAGTCGTTTCGTGTATGATCTCGGGACCAGTTAATTGTCGATCTCCTACTTCATCCCAACAGATAGGGGATCTACACTTCCTTCCATACAGTGCTTCGAATGGTGCAGCTTTAATGCTCGCATGATAACTGTTATTATACGAGAATTCTGCTAATGGTAGATATTTATCCCATCCGTTTCCAAAATCGATCACACATGCCCTGAGAATGTCTTCAAGAGTCTGAATTGTTCTTTCACTCTGCCCGTCAGTTTGTGGATGATATGCGGTGCTCATATCCAAACGAGTTCCCAGGGCCTCCTGTAGTGATTGCCAAAACTTTGATGTAAATCTACTATCACGATCGGATATAATGGAAATAGGTATTCCATGCCTTGAAACAATTTCCTTTATGTATAATCGTAATAGTTTCTCCATTCTATCCGTTTCCTTTATAGGCAAGAAATGTGCAGATTTGGTGAGACGATCAACTATTACCCAAATGGTGTCATAACCCCAGGCAGTCTTAGGTAACTTTGTGATGAAATCCATGGTAATACCGTCCCATTTCCATTCTGGGATTTCTGGTTGTTGAAGTAATCCTGACGGCTTCTGGTGTTCTGCTTTGACTTTGGAACAAGTTAAACATTCCCCAACATAAGTTGCAACGTCTGTCTTCAAATTAGGCCACCAATAATGCATCTTAAGATCTTGATACATCTTTCCAACTCCAGGATGTATCGAGTATCTTGTCTTATGTGCCTCATTCAATATCAACTTCCTTAATCCACCCAACTTTGGTACCCAAATACGGTTTGCAAAATATCGAATTCCATCTTCCCGTATAACGAGTTATTTCCCATACTTCTTCATTATTTCATTTCCTATGTTTTCTTTAGTAAGAGCTTCTCGTTGAGCCTCTTTGATTTGTGAGTTGAGATTCATGCGAATTTTTATGTTCATTGCTCGTACTCGAATTGGTTCCCATTCCTTTCTGCTTAGAGCGTCAGCCACTACATTCGCTTTCCCAGGATGATAGCGAATCTCACAATCATAGTCGTTTATCAGCTCGACCCACCTACGTTGCCTCATGTTCAGCTGTTTCTGATCGAAGATATGTTGAAGGCTTTTATGATCGGTAAACACAGTGCATTTAACCCCATATAAGTAGTGTCTCCATATCTTCAATGCAAACACTACTGCTCCCAGTTCTAAATCATGCGTCATATAATTCCGCTCATGAATCTTCAATTGGCGGGATGCGTATGCTATAACTTTCTTCCGTTGCATAAGGACGCAACCAAAACCTTGTCGCGAAGCATCACAATATATCTCAAAATCATCGTTCCCTTCAGGTAACGATAAAATAGGTGCTGTAGTCAACTTCTTCTTCAGTAATTGAAATGCACTCTCCTGCTCAGAAGTCCATTCGTACTTCTTCCCTTTTTGTGTTAACGCTATTAATGGTTTAGCTATTCGGGAAAAATCTTGAATAAACCTTCTATAATAACCAGCTAAACCCAAAAATTGGCGTATCTGCGTTGGTGTCTTAGGAGTCTCCCATTTTTCAATGGCCTCAATTTTAGCTGGGTCAACCTGAATTCCTTTGCTACTAACAACATGGCCAAGAAATTGCACTTCTTTCAACCAAAACGCACACTTAGAAAATTTGGCGTATAATTGTTCTTTTCTTAACAATTCTAATACCAATCTTAAATGCTGCTCATGCTCTTGCTCACTCTTGGAATAGATAAGAATATCGTCAATGAAAACGATAACAAACTTATCTAAATACGGACTACAAACTCGATTCATGAGGTCCATGAATACAGCTGGCGCATTCGTTAATCCAAACGGCATGACCAAAAATTCATAATGACCGTAGCGTGTCCGAAAAGCAGTTTTCGGAATATCTTCTTCTTTGACGCGTAGTTGATGATAGCCCGACCTTAGGTCAATTTTCGAGTAAACACATGATCCTTGCAATTGATCAAATAAGTCATCAATTCTCGGTAGTGGATACCGATTCTTGATAGTTAACTTATTTAATTCACGATAATCTATACACATTCGGAAAGATCCGTCTTTCTTCTTGACGAATAAAATCGGAGCTCCCCACGGTGAAGTGCTCGGTCGAATGAAACCACGGTCCAGTAATTCTTGTAACTAGCTTTGTAACTCTTTCATCTCAGATGGTGCAAGTCTATATGGAGCACGAGCCACTGGTGCAGTTCCCGGTACTAGATCTATTTGAAATTCTACAGATCTAAATGGAGGTAATCCTGGTAACTCTTCCGGAAATACTTCAGGAAAATCTCTTGCCACAGGCATGTCGTTGATGCTCTTCACTTTTTCCTTCGTTTCGACTTTATTAACATATGCTAAGATAGCATAGCACCCTTTCTTCAAGCACTTTTGAGCTTTCAAACAACTAATGAGTTTTAGCTTTGAGTTACCCTTCTCTCCATAAATCATTACTGGCGTTTTATCCTTACGAGGAATGCGAATTGCCTTCTTGGCGCGCACAACTTCAGCTCCTATTTTGGACATCCAGTCCATGCCGACTATTACATCAAAACTTCCTAATTCTACGGGTATCAAATCAATCTTAAATGTTTCTCCGGCTAAATTTATTTTACAATCACGGCAAATTTTATCGGCTTTAATTAGTTTACCATTAGCTAACTCAATCATGTACTTAGCATCTAGAGGTAATGATGAACAATTCAATTTAGCGTAAAAGTCTCTACTCACGTAACTTCTATCGGCACCAGTATCAAATATAATAGATGCGGATAAGTTATTAATGGTAAACGTACCCGTAACAAGCTCCGGGTCTTCACACGCCTCTCTAGCATTAATAACAAATGCTCTTCCACGTGCAGATCCATTATTCTTCTCTGGATTCGGACACTGGCTCTTATAGTGACCCTGTTTCCCACACCCATAACAAGTAACAGTGGCCAAGGCAGTTCTATTTGCATTGGTGGTAGGAGTCTTGGTACCGTTTGTATTTGTAGCAGGAACCCTACAATCTTCAGCAAGATGACCTTTTCGATTACAATTGTTGCATACCACATTACAATAACCAGAGTGATGTTTGTGGCATCTGTTACATAAAAGATTTCGTCCTTTGTAACCTGAGTTTGAACCGCTACCCGCACCTTGCGTGGTTTCTTGTTTCTTGTTGGATTGTTGATGATTACCTTCCCACTTTCTTTTGTTTCCCGATGTCTTGACATCGGTGTTCTTATCCAGAATAATCTGGTCCATCAATTCGTTCGCCATGGTGATAGCTTCATGAATAGTCTTGGGTTTGGATGCTGTAACATTTGCCTTGACCTTTTTAGGCAAACCGTCTTTGTACAGTTCAATCTTCCGTTCTTCGGTTGGTACCAATTCGGGACATAGCAAAGCTAATTCCATGAATCGCTGATTGTAGTTGGTGAGTTCAGTACCAACAGCTTTCAGGCTTCGTAATTCAGCTTCCAACTTCCTAACCTCGTTCCTTGGACAATATTCGTTGATTAGCATTGTTTTGAATTCTTCCCAAGGAGTATCATAAGCTACATCTCCTCCTACGGCCTTCACATAGTTTTTCCACCACGTGAGTGCACTATCTTGTAGGGTGCACGATGCATACTTGGTCATGTCCTTCTCAATACAACCACTGATTTTAAACACAGACTCAATCTTTTCGATCCACCGGGTTAAACCGACCGGTCCTTCTGTTCCACTGAATGATGAGGGCTTGCAACCTTGAAAAGTTTTGTAAGTGCACCCCACACGAGGATTTGGGTTAACTGCAGCACCTCTTGCAGCCTCGACCCATAACATTCTGTCGTTCACTCGCTGATTGATGAGTTCCTGGATTTCTTGTTCCGTCATTCGGTTCAATCGCGCCATAATCTTCAATAAGAATGAAAAATAATAATTATTCACATGGAATATTATAGATGTAGTATATATTTACCGTACATCGTAGCTTATTAATAATATGAACCAGTTATTATTATAAAAGCCTTTTCTTCTTATTAGCGTTTTATAATTATATCTAGGGTAGTACCTACCCGTTAAAGTTCATACTTAATAGCTTAGTACGAAAATCAATTACTACCACCCAAATAATACTTAACCATGGAAAATTATTGCATTTCACACTTCACTATTTTACATATGCTTATCTTACATCAAACATTAAGCAAACCACACTAGTAATATTATACAAAACATTATATAATCCCATGGTTTAAAACAACAGCGCATCATTTAACCCAAAGCGTTTGTGTTCAAAGAAATTGCTTAAAGGTTATCCTGGTTGTCTCCCTGCGTTTTGGCTGAGGAACCGAAGAACTGGATGTCGGGATAGAACTAATAGGAATAGCGGGAATAGGTGTGGAAGTATCTGGTGGAGTTGGTGCCATAACATCCTCTCTAGACTCGGGATTTAGATTTTCCATTTCAGTAGCCTTTCGTTTCTTTCCTCGTTCGAACTTGTCTTTCGTAATTTCCTGTATTTCTTCCTCCTCAGGATCACTTTCCGGTTCCTCTTCAATTGATTCATCCGGAACTTGTGAGTCTTCCCCAAAGGTGTCGTTTTCATCATCGGATAGATTAATGACATGAACACCATCTGAAGAGTCTGGTTCGGAGTCGCTGAATGTGATAATAAATTCTAAGCCAGACATCTATCACATAACAACTAGCATGTTAATACCACATAATATTTACATATTAATTTTTAACCAACAAGGATAAGCAATAGTTTTCGAAATCAAGCACGGTCAAAGTCCAGACTCACTAATGCATCCTAACAAACTTGATAAGACACACTAATGCAAATTCTCTGGTTCTCTAAGACCAACGCTCTGATACCACATGTCATAACCTGACCTTAACCATAAGGACGAATACAATAACATATGATTTCATCGCGAGGTATTGACCTCTATATGCGACATTTTTCAAAAACTGCATTCGTTTTTACAATACAAACCATAGCTTTTATTACAAATACAAGGTTTAAACAACTTAATAATGATTATCGTTTAGCGATAATCTTAGACTTACAAACTTTACATGTGATAATAACAATACGACCTCCAACATATTTTACATTACAAATCCTCCGATATGCAGTTTTATTTTTGACACAAATATGCATACTCAAGATCTTGCTTAAATTCAACATGTTGCAGCGGAAGCTTTTAGTTATCACCTGAGAATAAACATGCTTAAAACGTCAACATAAAGTTGGTGAGATATAGGTTTAATGTCGGCAGCGTTATAAATATGGACCACAAGATTTCATATATAAACGTTTTAATAAAAATATTCTAAGTTGTCGAGCACTTGATAACCATACTTAACATTTAATCAACATCGCATATTCCCTTTATTATGAAATCTTACTACACCGTACCAAGTGTAGTTACCGAAACGAAGTACTGTGCAACCGTTGAATACTGGTCGTCCAGTCCGGTTGGGGTTGTCAAGCCCGATAGATCTATCAACAGGATTCGCGTTTACAATACCTCATGTAAATAATAGTTACCAAGTTACAAGGAAGTATGCCAGTGGTACAACTCAACGTATAATATATATTTTTAATCACTTGTGTCCATAACGCAAATCATAAAATGCATGTATTCTCATCCCGAAATATTTAGAGTTTAAAAGTGGGACTATATACTCACCTTTTCCTTGAAGGTATTTAACTCGACTTGGTCTCCGATAGATATCACGAACCTAACCATATATATAATATATCAACATATTTTCTTTTCAAGTAATCGTTACATATATATATATATATATATATATATATATATATATATATATATATACTTATAATACTTTTAATATTTTCTTAGTCCGTAGTTAGCAGTCTGTTGTTAATGATCCACAATTAGTTGCTCAATAAAATAAATAAAGACCCCATCGTATTCGTATTGATCAGAATTAATCTCGACCCATGGTACCATGTTGTCAAATGACGTGTTGCGTACATAAAGTACCGTGTTGTCAGATGACGTGTTGCGTACAATCATGAGGTCTTATGATTAATCTTCTCGTGTTATTTACGGGTGATCCTGGAATATATAAAATCAAATCATAAGTAAATATATATTAAATATTATGTTAATTAGCCAAGATATGATTAATCCGATTTTGTCATAATATGATATATTACAGGTTTTGAAGTGTTTTAAAAATCAAATTAGAAGGATCTATTTAGTTTGCGAACAGGTTTGAAATCATTCAAACTATGTTCTTGTTGTTAAAAATTTTATAACACAAAATAAGATAGCTATATAAATATGAATCGAATAAGATTATGAATAAGGTTACTACCTCAAGTTACTTGGATAAAGCTACTGGAAAAGATAGAAAATAATCTTGATCAAACTTTCTTATGATGATTATAGGTTGTTCATGAAGCTAGTTCTGCATGAGTATTTGCTGAGATTGTGAAGAACACTTAGAGTTCCTAAGAGTGTGTTTTTGCTGAGATTGTTTTTTTTTTTAGCTACTGGAAAAAAAATTTCCAAGCTGACCTGGCAGCTCGACCCCAGCCAGGGGCTCTGCCCCTTGGACCCCGCCAGGGGTTGCCACCCCTTGGACCCCGCATATTGGGGGCGCTGCCCCCGAACCCCCGTCATAATCAAGATACGTTCAAACAAGTGTGCACTCCACACTTCCCCCTAAGAGTGTGTTTTTGCTGAGATTGTTTTTTTTTTAGCTCCAAAAAAAAAATTTTCCAAGCTGACCTGGCAGCTCGACCCCAGCCAGGGGCTCTGCCCCTTGGACCCCGCCAGGGGTTGCCACCCCTTGGACCCCGTATATCGGGGGCGCTGCCCCCGAACCCCCTTCATAATCAAGATACGTTCAAACAAGTGTGCACTCTACACTTCCCCAAACTTGTTCGATAATTATCAAAATTATTTTGGTTACAAATTAATCCCATTACACTTAAATCATATTGGTGACATAAATCACAACACATTATAGATTGTAAGTATATATGTCAAAGAACGTTACATATATTTATCGTTTTGAAAACTTAAGTTAGTGGTCTCAAAGTATACTTATAACTCATTGTTGTTAGTTCACAATGAAATGTTAAACCATCCTTAAATCATGTTAAATATGTATAGATATGTACATATACATAATCGTATAATTATCGTGTGTTATATAGTTCGTGATATCATCGGTCAAATTGGACGGTCAAACGTTGTGTAAAACTCTTTTCAAAAATATAAGTCTCAACAGTTTGGATTGCTTATCATGTTGGTAAGGTTTAATTTATGTAAATATTAATCTCATAAGTATAGAACGATCGGAAAATTCCGGGTCGTTACAACATCCCCCTACATTTAGGTCAAAATTTACTTCCTTAACCATGTTGAGGTTACTTAAAACATTCTCACAAGCTTTCTCCTCAACATTACCTTCACAAGCTTTTTCAAAATCATTTTCATCACAAGATTTCATAAGCATTTCAAACTCTTTATTAACATCAAAATCCTAAATTTTATCAAATTGGTCAACATCCGAAGTGTCAACAACTAATAAAGCTTTTAATTCATTTTCTACACACAAATCCATGACGTCGATTTGACAAAAAGACTCAACTTTTGACAAATTTGGTTTCTTATCAATCTCACGCACATAAAAATCAAGTATTTCGTCTTTCGTCTTTCACCTCAATACTTAATTTGTTTTATTGCACGAAAATAATTATATCGGCGGTGTTTAGAAAAGTTCATCCCAAATTTATTTGGACATGTTCATCCTCGTTCATTTAGAGGATCACAAAATTGACCGGAAAAGTTAAATTACCAACTTTGACCACAAGGTCTTCAGCAATGCCGATTGGTGTATCAAACGTTTGGTTCCCCATTTTTAATACCATCCGGGTCGGTTTTAGTTCACCGAAATTTAACTTTTTATAAATTTAATAGGGCATAAGATTTACACTAGCCCTCAAGTCGATAAGTGCGTCGTACACTTCTTTAACGTCCCGTCATAAAAACACATGACGACTAATGTTATCTCGGTCCCACAGTTTAATCATTAACTCTATATGAACATTTTTAAATAAACATTGCATTCATTTCGTAAAATAATATTATCCAAAAAGGAAGATTTTATTAACTTGTGAACTTAAATGGAAAACATCCCATAACTTGTAATTTTAAGTGGAAAACAACCACAACTTGTACGTTGATATACCATCAACTAAAACGCGCAAATTATTAATGTATTGAAAATCGAATGCAAATAGTAAATGTTTTATTAAAATCTGCTAAGCCACATGTAGACTCTCTAAACCAGCGGAAACAAACAAGCAATCGAATTTAGTACCTGAGAAAAAACATGAGAGTAAACTGTCAACAAAATTGTTGAGTGAGTTATAGGTTTAATTTAACAATTTTATATAAAGATTTGACCACAAGATTTTTAAATTGGTAATAACAGCCTTTAAAAATAAAAAAATAAATTTTGTATACTTTCTGTGAGCACTTGGTAACCCCCTTAACTCATTTTATTTACCCCTGTATAGACTTATACTGCACGCAGTGACCAGTGTGCTGGAACGAAGTACTATGTACTCCGTTATAAACTGCTAGCGCGACTAGCACGAAATTGGGCGGTGAGGCCCGATAGATCTATCAATAGGATTCGCGTCCACTGGCAAAAACTGATGATTAATGGTTACCAAATTAGGGTCTAATTTTGCCACAACTCACAGAGAATATCTTGATAACTTTTTGGCACTTGTGTCTAACATGTAAACATTTAAAAAGCATGTATTCTCATCCCAAAACACTTAAATAAGATTTAAAAAGGGTGGGACTACAACTCACCGTATGTGCACTTGAACAGTAATACGTACACAGTGATCACGACTCAAACCTAATATAAAATAAGCAGGTCAGAATATATCTATCTTAGGTCGGGTCGTATATGATAGTCCTAGTGCTTAATGTGATGAAGTAGTACGCGATAGCATAATTGTTTTGGTTAAAGTATTGTACATACTTTCTATTTTTAGTAAGTTTCCATTTTTCAAAAAAGTTTCTATTATTTGAAAGTTTCTATTTTTGAAAAGTTTCTATTTTTGGAAAGTTTTCATTTTTGAAAAGTTTCTATTTTTGGAAAGTTTCCTTATTTAGAAAGTTAACTTAAGTCAACTGAAAGTCAACTCAAAAGTCAACTCAAAAGTCAACCCTAGTCAACCTAAGTCAACTTTATTATTTTAATATAATTAACTCTTGGTTTCATATGTTATAATGTTATTTCTCATAATATAAGTACTTATTTTTGATAACATAAGTTTAACTAAATTAATTTTATTTAATAAGTTATCATAGGTTTAAATGATATAAGGATATATCATAAGTATTGAAATAATTTAACGATTATTTATTATTTCATAAGTGTTTAATTAATTATATTATCTTATAAGTATTTTAATTAATTAAACCATAACTATTTAATAATTAAATATTTATCATAAGTATTTTAATAGTTATTATTTATCATAGGTAATTATATAATTAAATCATATCTTAAGTAAATAATAATTAAATGTTATCATAACTAATTAAATAATTAATTAATGTCATAAGTATTTTATTTAATTATTATTAACATAAGTATTATTTATAATAATTATGTAATATTGTTTAATTAGAGAACTACTTATTATAAGTAATATAATAATAATAATAATTCTTATAACTTAAGTATTTTAATAATAATGTAAATTATTATATTAAAATAAGTTGAATTTTTAAAACATAGGTTTTTATTAAAATGTTGCACGGGTCATAACTTGACGCTCGAGTGTCGGTTTTTATCGAGCCTTATATATATATATATATATATATATATATATATATATATATATATATATATATATATATATATATATATATATATATATATATATATATATCCTCATCTAAACAACCATCCCGACACCATGATCAAGTCATGAACACCTAAAAACAGTCACATTTCGGAGGTGACCTGCTATATAATTATATATATATTAATCTTATATATAAGTTGTTTTATTCATAACTTAAGATCCGTAACTCGGATTTTAACACCCCGAACATATAAATTCGTAGTTTATTGACCCCGACATGATGAACAAGCTTAAAATTTGTAGAAATGGCCCAAAAAACCGAGACCAACCTGCTGTGAATTTATATATGTACCGATTAATCATTAAATCTTGTTTTACGCCTAGTATTTGATCCGTTAATCCGATTAAGATGTGTCCTATATGAAAAAATTAAGTACTCAAGATCAATTTAATCTGAGAAACATGTTGATATTACTGATTTTACCGCTGTCCGTTTTTATTAAACCGAATACACATGATTTTAAGTGTTTTTAATCAATCAAACATCACCACAATTAACATTAAGCACTATAAATCAATATACATATAAAATAAGTAAATATAAATGATATTTAAAGAGTTTGGGTTTATGATTTTACCCAAATCGAAAAATGAGAAGAAAGAAGATGTAGAACGCGCAAAGAGGACCCGATTGTGTAACAAATCTTAAGAAATGATGATCAATTGATGCTTGAATGATCTTCGCAGATTTTCTTGAGATGGATGATAACTAGGTTTGGGCCTAGATGAGAGGGAGGAAGAGTGATATTGATCTAATTATACACGTTTTATTTCACAATATCTCCCTCATTTCATTCGGTTTTGAGGATCATTGGGCCCGAAAGTTGTTTATCTGTAATAAAGTATCAGTTCAAGGCTAAAAGCTTGATTTGGCACAAAATTGGCCAAGTCTTGATCAAAAGAGGCAAAGAAAATGACAAGTGCAGAAATCAGCTCTAAAAGCGCCGCTCCTCATCTAAGAGTGCCGCTCCTAATTGGCAAAAGCGCCGCACCTCACAGAAAAGTGACATTCTTGTACACGATCTGGCACCATTTTCCACCAGAAGCCAAAAGCGCTGTTCTTCATATCCAGAAGCGCCGCTCTTCAAAGAAGAGCGCCACAATTAATCACAAAAGTGCCGCTCCTGAAGAAAGCCAAAAGTGCCGCTCCTAAATCAAAAGCGGCGCTCCTGTCGCTGTTCAGCCCATAATTATCAGCACTATAAAAGGAAAGAGATTAGGTCATTTAGAGGAGAGCAAAAAGAGAGAGCTACAGTTTTTAGCACGATTTTCACCTCTACAACCCTAATTTCATCATCCATTAGAGTTTGAAGGTGAATTGAAGGAATCAAGCTCAAATTCCATCATAGTTTAGCTCTAGATCTTCTTCTCTTTGCATTTAGGTTGTAATCTTCACTTTTCTTTATCTAGTTTTGAATCAAATACTTGTAATAACTTAATATGATGTTTATTTATGTTTCTATGCTTATGATTAGTGTAATCTTAGCTATGCTTGGCTAATTTGTTTGTGTTTACTTATCTATGAATCTCTAATGTAAAGGATTTGCCCTAAATCAATTGAATAAAGTTGTTTGAATGAAATACATGAGCAAGTGTTATTGTGTTAGCTATGAGGTCCATTGCTATAATTTGTTTTAGGTTTTACTTTGATTACATAAATTGAGTAGCTCTCTTAGTGATTTGAGAAGTGAATCAATTTGTGCTTCAACACCTTAGGTGATCTAGACAACTAGATTAAGGATTTCAAGTGATTGTGTTCGTAGTATGTGTTGGTTTTCAATTGACCTTTAGTCAACATAGTGGTGTTTGTTTATCTTAAGTGATTTTGATAGTTAAAAGGTATTAAGTGATTTCAACCCAAGCATAATCTCAATAACCACTCATACTTAACTTGATCTTAGGATACAATGCTTATGTGAGTTTGCAAAGTGTAATTTGATTAAGGTTTGGTAGTAATGCTAAACAACTAATAGTTCAACAACTAATGTGCTATCAATTTGGGTAAAATAGGGCAATCCAAGCATAGAGAGGATTAGGTAAGTGAACACTATTTTTTTAATTGATTTAGATCTCTATATTTAGTTACTTGTTACTTGTTGCTAGTTATAATTGCTAAGTTTAGGTTTGTTTATTTGAGCAAGTTTAGTTGATAGTTAAAATCAATCATAAACACCCCAATCAAACAAACCCTAGGACAAAATAGTTTCAATTATTCAACTTATACCGCTCTCTTGGGATGAACTAGAATCGAATACTTGCATTAAAGTACTATAATAACCGGTTCTTAAGTGCTCGATAATTGTGTGTGCTTATTTGTTGTGTTTGAGTCTTGTATAAATTTTGAGGGTAATTGATGTATTGTTCCACACGCATCAACACTTTCTTGGCGCCGCTACCGGAGAACGGTTAGCTAAGTTGGGTATTTGGTTTAAACTTTTAGTTGATCGATCCTTTTGTAAGGATTCGTCCTTACAAAATTTACTTTTATTGTTTTTATATATTATTGTATTGGAAAACCGTTTCTGTTTGCATTGTCATTGAAGGTTAGGTACTTTGGTGTTTGAAAAGGAGATCCCAAAAGGATCAAGAGTTTACACATCCATTTTCCGACCAGGAAAAATACGTGCACGGGGTTTATAAGCGTATAGAAGAACGGGATTTAAGAAAGTATTTTGAGGTTTTGCCATTTTGTTTGATAGATATGGACGGAGGAGGAGAAGATAATCCAATTGGTCATGGTTTACCGGTTAATGAAGAACAAGAAAACAAACCAAACGACACTCCAATATGGAATGTTAGGTTGGTGGCACAGACGGTTGTGCCTCCAGCTATCACAAAACCACCAATTAGGGCCGATAGTTGGAAGATAGAGGGTAACTTTTTCACGATGATCAAGGATATGTTCTTCCATGGTTTGATAGAAGAGAATCCTTTCGAACACATTCAACACTTTAATGATATTTGTGATATCTACAAAACCAAAGATGTCACCGATGACTCTGTTAAATTAAGGGCATTCCCCTTTACACTTCAAGGGGAAGCGAAAGTTTGGTTAAGGAATTTGCCATCCGATTCTATTAGGACTTTTCAAGATTTAACTAATGTGTTTATCAATCACTTCCTCCCACCATCAAAGGTGGAATGAGTTAGAATGAAAATCAATGGGTTCACCCAATGGGGTGATGAGTCTTTGTATGATGCGTGGGTACGTTTCAAGAAGATGCTAAGAGCTTGCCCACCACACGGTTTGACTAAGAAGGAGTACATCAATACGTTCTACCGGGGCACTAATTTTTTGACTAGACAATATCTTGGTTAATACATATAAATGGGCACCTTCACCACGATATTTGACAAGGAAAAGTGTAGCGAAAGTGGAGAGTGATAATGGGCAAGTTACCTTAGCGAGCTTGAACAATCAATTTCAAATGTATGGGAAAGAGTTGAAAAAGCTACAACAATCGATAGTCACAATGCAAGTTGGTTGTCAAAGGTGTGAAGGACCACAACTCACCAAGAATTGTCCCCAAATCAATCAATGTAACCACATTGACTTGGATGACATTCCTATGAATTCGGATGCTTATGTAAATTACGTGAGTAATCAAAATTATCAAAGGGGAGGGACTTCAAACCAAGGTAACAATTCTTATTAGTCGAACCAAAGCTATTACAACCCTAACCAAAAGCAAGTGTCATTCAACAATCAAACCAATGCACCACCCGGATTCACCAACCAAAATCGAAACCAAGGATACAACTCCAATTACAACCAAAATCGAGGCAATAACTTTCAATCCCAAAACTAACAACCTTACAACAATCAATCTTAGAACAACCAACCCAACCCAACATACCACGGAAATCAAAGTTATCAAAACAAAGGTTATATTCAACAACAAAATAACCAAGGTTACATTCAACAAAACCAACAAAACAACCAATCTTCCCAAGCTTTGAAAAGCCTAGATGAGATTATGCAAAACTACATCAAGAAGGCGAAAACCACCGAAGCATTTTTGTTAAAGGAGAATGAGTTCTTGAAGCAACAATCGAAGTACTAACAAGCATCATTTCAAAACCTAGAAAGTACCGTAGGGAGGCTTTCAAGTCAAGTTGCCAAAAGACCTCAAGGCATCTTACCATCTAACACTCAAGTCAACCCAAACAACAATTACAACAGTAGCCGACAACAAAACCAAAACAACAAAAATACCACAAGGGTCATTCATATTGAAAGCACCAACCAAAACCCTAACTACCCAAACCAAAATGAGAATATTAATGCCATAACCAATCAAAGCGGTCTAACTTTGAATGAAGGAATTGAGGATCCAATCCCACAACCATTTATCACCCCAAGAACCACTACCAAGCTTTATTGAGGAGGAAATCGGGGTTAATAAGGAGAAGGATAAAGAAAAGGTAGACTCAACGGTGGATAAGGATGACAAGGGTAAGGATAAGGGTAAAGAACCTTTGAAGGTTACAAGGCCGGTTCCATATCCAAAGGCTTTAAGGAAGGATAAGTTGGTGGCTCAATATAAAAAGTTTCAAGATATGATGAAAAATGTGTCAGTCAACTTTCCAATTACTGATGTGCTCAAAGGGATGCCCAACTATGGACGCTTCATCAAAGATTTAATCTCTCAAAGGGGTAAATATCATGAGGAAACATCTTTCTTTATTGAGGAGGAGTGCAATAAGATACTTGCATCAAGGCAAAGGATTCTTAAAAAGTTAGGAGATCCGAGAAAATTTGTTTTCCCATGTAAGTTCGGTGACTCGGAAGTGTTCAATGCACTTGCCAATTTGGGAGCAAGAATTAACCTAATGCCCCATTCACTTTATGAAAGACTTGGCCTTGGACCTCTTAAACCAACCTGAATTTGTATAAGATTGGCCAACCATTCATTTGACACCGCCATTGGCACCGCTGAAGACATCTTGGTGAGCATCGACTCCTTAGTGTTCCCGGTTGATTTTGTTATCATGGAGATGAAGGAGGACCTTCAAGTCCTCCTCATCTTAGGAAGACCATTGCTTGCCATAGTAGACACCATCATCTTGGTACAACGCGACCAACTCAACATTGGAGTTGGTGAAGAGCGTGTGACCATAAATATCCGGAATCTATGAAGCAACAGAGCAATACCGATGATGATGAGTGTTATTCACTTGACCATGTTGACCTTTATATTGATGAGGAACTTGAAAAGCTTTTGGGGGTTGATACCATGGTGTTCAACCAAATCTTTGAAAATGAAATTGTGAACTTAGAAGCCGACTTTAATGAATTGATGAATGTTAGTGTTGATGAAAATGAGCTTAAAAGTGAAACACCTCGGGATAAGTCATTTTAGGCTATTCCTAATGAGGATAGATTTAGAATCAAATCTTCATGGGAAGAACCTCCTACTCTTGAGCTTAAAGAGATCCCCGAGCATCTTGAGTATGCTTATCTTAAAGAATCAAGCCAAATTCCAGTGATAATCTCATCTAGACTCACCATTGACCAAAAGTCAAAGCTTGTTTCACTTCTCAAGTCTCATCATAAAGCAATAGCATGGAAGACCACGGACATCCCGGGGATCAATCCATCATATTGTACTCACAAGATCCTCATGGAGGAGAACTTTAAACTGGTTATCCAAAGATAAAGGAGACTTAACCCTAATATGAAAAAAGTTGTGAAAAATAAGGTTATCAAATTGCTAGACGCGGGTCTAATCTACCTAATTTTGGACTCACCATGGGTGATTCCCATTCAAGTGGTGCCCAAAAAGGGTGGGACCACGGTGATCTTAAATGACCAAAATGAGCTTGTCCCGACCCGAACCATCACGGGATGGTGGGTGTGTATAGATTATCGTTGTCTCAATGATGCCATGAGAAAGGACCATTTCCCTCTCCCGATATTGACCAAATGATTGAACGTTTAAGTGGGAAAGAGTTTTATTGTTTTCTTGACGGGTTTTCGGGATACTTCCAAATTCTCATAGATCCAGAGGACCAAGAAAAAACTACCTTTACGTGTCCTTATGGTACCTTTGTATATCGACAAATTCCCTTCGAGTTGTGTAATGCCCCGGGGACATTCCAAAAGTGTATGCTTGCAATTTTTCGGATATGGTAGAGGACACTGATATCGGCTAAAAAGTCATGTTTTCACCCCAGTATTAAAGGCCAAAAACAAGAAAGATTCAAACTTTGCCAGTAAAATACCCACTTCGTCGGTTAGTGAAACAACCCAACCCGTCTTGTACACGACAATTTTTTTTAATAATAAACCATTAGTGCCCAAATTCGACGGTTACATAACGTGAACTGTTCCAAAAATAATTCATTTAACGATACGACATGTTTAATGTTTACAAAGTGGCACGAAGGCCATTAACCAAATAAAAGTAAGCTCGACCCATTAAAATGATAGTTTTAATCCAAACAACACCCGAGCATGGTTTGGGGCTAAACTACCTAAAACGCTAGGCCGACTTCAAAAGCTTCAACATGCATCTAACAAGGGGTAAATAGTGCCCAACAACCCCTTTCCCCTTCTCCTCACCTGCATCTAAAAAGTAAACAACGAGAGGGGTAAGCTAACGCTTAGTGAATGCAATAATTATACACATACATATATAATCTACTTACTTGCAATCACTTACACATTTACCGCATACATGCTAGCAATATAATTAGCATACCATCGCAAAGTATAACGCTAAAACTCCAATACGCAAGCTAGCACAAATAATAGCATATAGCACTAACAATATATTATGCTACACTACAACACACAACTATGGTTAACCGAAATATAAAAGGGAACAATTCTCACGAATGAACCCTTAGCCACGCAGACGCCACTAGTATGCATCACTAGTCCCTTAGGTGGTATCGACGCCCGAACATTAAACCCACCCATCACGTGAAATGTGGTATCGCATAACCAAACTTAAAACCTACACTTCACGCCCACACACACACAATGATATGGTATCGAACGCCCGAAATTTAAACCCATATCACAAAGTCAAAACGATGTGGTATCGCATACCCGAACTTAAAACCCACATCGCATTTCACACAAGTAAATACATTACTGTAACAACCCAAACCAACCCGCAATTAAACCGTGTAAAATTACAACAACAAAAAAAAATTGCTGAACTGCCACCTGGCGCGGCGCGCCATATAGGCCGCGCGGCGCGCCAAACCTGACTGTCCGGAAAGTCTTTAAATGCGAAAATGTTTGACTAGTTCCTGACGTATTTAGACAAAACGCTTTTAACCGCATGTTCAATATATAAAAACTAGCGCGTTCCATTAATAAAATTTAGTTTATGAAGCGGGGCCCACATTGACCCAAATTACCCCTTAAGTACCAAAATACAATTTTCGACCATACGACTTTTAATACAAAACAAAGCCGAGCATGGTGATTGGGGATACGCTACCCAATCCTAATAAATCCAAAAGCAAGCCTTCTACGCAAACTATGCAAGTCCTCTAATCCTCGCGCTTACCCGAGCCACCATCCGCATGCAATCTATAAAAAGAGTCAACAACGAGAGGGTAAGCTAACGCTTAGTGAATGATAATATACTACATACATATATATGTATAAAATGGACACGCCACAAAATAACAATTACCGCATACCGAGGCATCCATATAAGGCACGACACTAAGCATACCGTACGATCTCTAAGCAACGAGCTAAAGATACAACAACAATATAAGTTCACCAACGACGATGTGAACAACGCCAAATAGCTACACCCGGAGGGTTAGCTACAACACAACAATACATTAATATAACAATATAAACGAACAAGGTTAACACCTTAACCCAATACCGAGAACCAAATACCACAATGAAGATTGGCCGAACTACACGAGCCTTAGTAATCCGAAACCACACGAGATTACTATCTTCACAACATCGAGGTTGGCCGAACTACACGAGCCTTAGTAATCCGAAACCACACGAGATTACTACCTCAATAAGATGACCGAACTACACGAGTCACCATGAATCCGAACTACACGAGATTCATTTTGATAAGATGACCGAACTACACGCGTCATCGTGAATCCGAACTACACGCGATTCACTTCTCCAACTCAAAACCCTTCGCCATTGGGGTTATATCATCCACATCACAACCACGTGTGATAGTGTACACACAAAACGTGTACCTCGCCAAAGGTGGTCAACCAAAATGCACAACCGTGCCAATTGGATCTAAACGCAAGTCCATCAAATCCACCTATATGTGAAGTGAGCTCTATAACCAAGAACCACTTCACCCGACCCGCACCCATCCTACACATACATATGCACATAGGATATTATCACTCACCTTGAAGTCTTGAAGAAAGCTTCCAAGTAAACCGCAACTCGCCAATGGAAAATACCTATTCCATTATCACAATTACAACAATACACTTAGAGTGGATTCACAAATCAACCCAATTCGACACTTAGTGCAAATTTGACCCAAATGCACTACCAAGTACAAACCGCGCCCAAACTAACCAATAATCACTCACATAAGTGAGAATGGTCCTAATATGCCAAATAAACCCGAACTCAAGTGTTAAACACGTGTCATACCCATTTTGACACTTAAACCCTAATTTTGACCCATAAGGTCAAAATCTCACCATTTACAAGTTTTGACACCAAAACACATTTAACTTGGTTATATACTTTAACTCAATCCATTTCATGTTTATAAACCTCATTAAATCGCCAATTGGGTCATAATCACCACCAAACCCTAATTTGACCCAAAGTCACAATTAGTCAACCAAATAACCTTAAATGGGTTTCAATACTTCCATAATCACTAACTTAAGTGATTAAACTCAATTTCAAGTCCTAAACATAACCAATTTGTTCACCAACCCAAAATCCACCAACACTAACAATAAACCCGATTACTAGCATCACTAAACCCACTTCATGAGTCTAAATGGGTTTATCAACAAATCAAGTTCAAACCCTAACTTTGAATAGCAAAATCAACAATGAAATTCGGAGTTAGAACTTACCAATACCGCCAAAATGATGCCGTTGACGAGTAGAACAACTTTAATGCTTGAGGTTTGACCCGAAACAACCTCCTTCTTCTCCAAATGGAGTTCTCTCTCACTAGAACTCAATCTCTCTCTAGGGTTTGAGGATGGGAGTGTTTGATGAGTAAGAAATGAGCTCCAATGGAGTTCTAGGTCAGTCTTGATGATCTCAAACCGACCCTAATTGAAAAGACCAAAGTACCCCTCATTTAAACCTTTTAAAAAGGCTGAAAATTGCCTCTGCAGCAATCGGCGCGCCGCGCCAGAAGGTGGAGCGCCGCTCCAAATAACTGGAAATTGTGGTCGAGCCCAAAACAGGTTTCAGCAACTTGTTTTGGCCATAACTTTTCGACCGTAACTCCGTTTTTGATGAATCAAATATCGTTGGAAACGTAATAAGATATTCTATCCAATGGTAAGGCTTTGAAACATCAACTCAAACTTTATTTGGGGTTGAAAAGATACGTACACACCTTGTCACTTCGGACAACGTCCAGTTTCCTTCGATGTTCGAGCAAGCAACACGTACACTTCATACACACATCATACACCATAAATACATTATGTACAATCAATATTTGCTTCTTACAACTACATACACACATGCATAATTATTCCACTCACCTTATCGCCTTTGGTGAACTAGGAAATCAAGCTCGCAACCTTCAATGTAACGCACCTATCACATTATGCATTTAATTAACATACAATCTAGTGGACTAACCACCAACACTTAACACTTGAGCATTTAATGACCCGATTGCATTAAATAGCTCATTTACACCAAAACCGCCCATTAATGGCCAAGACTCATCATAAATCACTAAAAGCTAGTGATTAAAGTCTATTAACACCCACTAACACAAACTTAGAGTATTTCATACCCATTTCACCCAATTAGGTCAACCATTACCCATTTGACCCATTTTAACACTTAAACTTACAAATTTTGTTAAACTTGAATCCATTAACAACCTTTCACTAATTTACAAGTCTACTAGTGTTTATCAACAATTTAACACTTACAAACACCAAATTCATGACCAAACCCTAGATTATAACCATTAGGGTTTCCTTATATCAATTTAACCCAAATTCGCCCATTTAACCCCCAAATGGGTCATACAAGTCTCAAGTAAACAAAACCCTAGCCATAAACTAATTAAAACTCAAAACATAGAGTTAAGACTTACCAATACCACCACAACATAGCTAGTGACGTATGGAACAACTTTAAAGCTTGGGTTCGGGTGAGATTTGGTCTCCTTCTTCTCCAAATGGGCTCTCTCTCACTAGAAACTCAACTCTCTCTCTAAAATTGAATTTAGGTAGATGAAGAGGTGATAAATGAGGATAGGATAAGATTGGACCAGTTTTAGACTCCTCAAAATCGGCCATAAGTGAAAAGACTAATATGCCCCAAAAGATGCCGTTTAAAATGGCTTAAAAAGTCATTTCAGCGACTATTGTAGCAATCCGCGACCACTTGTCGCGATACGCGACGCTTAACACGCGACAGGTATTTTTCATACGCGAGAGGTTGATCAATAGTCCAGGTTTTCGAGCCATCGCGTTTGAACACAATGTGTCACGATCCGCGACATCTCATGTCGCGATACACTATACTTAGACGCGATGAAAAGTCAGTAGGAGGGGTTCCAAAATCCCATCGCGTTTGAACCCATTCCTTCGCATTCCGCGACACGGTAAGTCGCGATATAACACCTTAAAATGTGACAGTTTCCCACTAACCACCCAAACTCAACTTTAAAACACTTCGGCTATAAACAAATGATCATGGATATAATATTAGATGTACACGAAATTAAGTACGCACCTTAAGTCGTATATACAGAGAACGGGATGTCACAGTTAGAATTTAAGAACAAGTAATTACGAAGATGGTGCAAAAAGAATCAAGAGAATTAGAGCTAAAACGAAGATTCTAGAGCGAAAACGGTGAAAGACAAGAAATCAAGTTACGATCCAGGGAAACAGGCAAGACAAACGGCCTGCCAAACGACCTGCTTGGCTCAAAAACGGCCTGCCAAATGGCTCAGAAAAACGGCCCCTATAAACGGTTTGCCTTGCAAACGGCCTGCAAACGGCCTGCCAGCCGTTTGCAGGCAAAATCCAAGCTTATTTAAAGGGTCTTTGTCATTCTTTCCAACACACACTTCAATTCACTTCTTTATCTCTCTTGTACAATATTAGTCATACTTTCAAGGTCTTCGACTCCGTGCGGGAAACCTAGTAACCAGAAAAGAACGCCGAAGATTGTATTAGGAGCGGTCTGGAGTTTGAAGTTGTCACTTTTGTATTCGGAACTCGTTTAATCTATTGGTACTTCTATCCTTTATCTTTATATAATGTCTTCTATCATTATGTTCTGTGATATTGTTGCCATGATTAGTGAGTAGTTATCTTTAGTGTATGCTATGATGTAAGCAGTTATAATGCCGAAATAATGTTATGGTTTGTGTATGTTGTTGAAATGCTTTCCGATTATGCTTTAAACTCAATCGCTTTTCCAACTAATAGAACGTAGTTATCGGCTCTGTTATTGGGAAGTCGCGAACACTGATTCAGAGTACACTATCTGTGTCACCCCTTTGTAAGAGAAGTCTATCGGATATAACGTAAGATCGACTGAGGCACACCGGTTGTAGTAAGTCTATCAAACTTTGGATTCCGACTGAGGACTCTTTCGTAGTGAAACATCTGACTAGACCCTTAGTACATTGTTGGTCCCAGACCATGCTAGTGTAGTCACCAAGCATATAAACTTCGTACGTGCATGCTGAACCATATCGGTTGTTGTAAGCTGTACCTCTGCTAAGTAAGGCCATGGAACCCGGTCAGTGTTGATTTGTACACTGCACCATAACGCGGTCTCAAGAATTTCACCCCGCTTGAGGGATTCTTAGTTAATTAAGGAACTGTTTGTTTAGACACATAAAGGATTGGACCATTAGGATAACCGAACGTGTTCATGGAAGTCAGCTTGACTTGGCCATGATTTTATTTATGGTTGAACTCTTTTTAAGGGTCTAACTATCTTTTAAAACCAATCATTAACGAAAGCATTGAAACACATCACGTCTCTCGGATATGGTAAACCATGTATTCTATTATGCTTAAGAAAGCTTAGACCTTTGTGGAATGTTAATACATCACCCAACCGAATCGCTCAATTGGATGAGCCGTCTGAACGTGTATGCCTGTAGTCAGACTGCACGGGCGTTGGGGGTAAGGGACATTGCTGTCTATTCAGAATCTTCAAGCCTATCGCATTACCCAGTGACATATCTTACGACAGGGGCATTTAGGACTAGTGTAATGAATACAAGGCCTCTACCTATTCATGAGCCAGCATTCCATAATCTCAGTAGAATAACTGATAAAATCATAGTATGCACTTACTTTAACCTTATCTGAATTATGAATTTTATTGCATTTACTTTATCTATCTTATAAATTAGAAAATCTCAATAATTAAATAACCTCTACTCCTTCATAACTATCTTAGGCTTAAATATAGGTTCGATTCTACTGATATCTCAAAAATATGACTCTAGTCATACTTCTCTTACTCATAATAAGGAGTAGTAAGATTTAGGCCCTGCTAAATACAAATTTAAAATAGTACCCCCCCCTCTTGGTGGTTGATTCTGATGTGTTACGACCTACCGACACCGCACAAATAAAACCGTCCATTTTGGCCATATCAAGAGGGAAGCTAGTTTTGGGTGCCGCTACCGGGGAATTGGTATCAGACAGTACTTCTCTCTATTAAACTTATTCACAAGAATTTAGTGGTGTCTAAGAAAGACAATTATACACGGACTTGGTTGTTGGATTTTCCGAATAGTCTCCAATTATATTGGGACCAAAAACATCCCGCCTCTCCGTAGTCAGCCTGGCCACTTGGTTTTTGAATACTTCATGCAGAGCTCTGTTATCAAAATACTAGGGAATCAGTAGCCAGAACCAAAAACATATTCAACCTTAGGATAGTTAGTTAAATTAGATTACTTTAAATTAGACTACCTTAGAGTAAGACTACCTTAGATTACGTTAGAATTACCTTAGATTACCTTAGAAATTTAGTTTATCTGCTTAAAATTAAAAACAAAAGTGGCATACCCAGTGTATGACCCAAACCCGATCTAGACCAGGGCCGTTGTTATTCGTACCTTATCCAGACGCAATAATCTCTAAAGAACGCAAGGAAGCACGAATCAGAAATCAAATGGCGTTACCCGTTACTTTAGTAGAAAATACCAAACCCTCAATTGAAGGTCGATGAGGACCAATAAGATTTCCAGAGATTCAAGGACACTCGTTCGAGTTAAAACATCATATCATCCATCTTATCCAAAATAGTTGTCAGTTTCAATGATTACCGAATGACTATCCTAATTCTCACCTTGATAAATTCATATCTCTTTCGAACTCCTACAAACAGCGAGGGATAGGATAAGATATAGTTCGGCTATACTTGTTTCCCTATTCTCTCACTCATCATGCTCAAACATGGTTCGAAGGACTGGAAAAAGATTCCATCACGTCATGGACGGAGATGACTACTAAATTCCTAACCAAATATTTTCCTCCTTCTAAACAAACCAAACTAAAGAATGACATCATTAACTTCAAACAAAGTTATGATGTATCTCTTTACACTACATGGGAGCGATTCAAAACTCTGCTGAAGAAATGCCCTAATCACCAGCTAGAACTGTCATCTCAAATATGTACCTTCCACAATGATCTTATGGTAAGTCATAGGATGACGATCGATGAAGTAGCTCAAGAAAATCTGATGAACCAAACCGCAGACGAAGCATGGGAATTGCTTGAGAACATGACAATGCATCATCATGACTGGAACGGTGGTGAAACAACTTCATCATCTGCCCCACTCTCTGCACTTAACAATCAAACGGAGGCCATCAAATCCCTCACGGATAAGATGGAATCTCTCGCTAAACAACTAAGAGAATTAAAGATGCAGCCACAGCAGGTCAGCCAAGCTCAAGCTTGTGTTAATTGTACCAACCCGCAACCTACTGAAGAATATCAAGTTGAGTACGAAAACCCTGACAGTTCAGTATGTTACATTCAATACCCAGCTCGTCTACCAAATCCCGAATTCAATCAACAACCTAGGGTTAATCAATTTTAACGAAGCAACCGGCCTTTTCGCTATCGCTACCCACCTTATCCAACCCAACAATCTCAATTGGCCTACGATCAACCACTTCCACTTACTGGTCCACTAGTTGAGGAAAATTCCCCTACCACCCAGATTACAAGAGCACCTAACCCCACTCTCGGAGCTGATGATCATTTGACTCAGTTCATTCAAGGACAACAACAGCTAAATCAGAGAACTGCTGCCAGAAAAGATCAAACGGAGATACTAATGAGAAATCAATTGGCTCTGCTCAAAAGTCTGGAGACGCAGCTCGGACAGTTATCACAACGCCTTGAAACCCGACCACATGGGAGGTTACCAAGTAATACTATCCAAAATCCCCACATAGAGGAAGCTAAGCAAATGAATTCCGTAATCCCAGAGGAAGAACCACAGAGAAGGTCAGCTAGGCTCAAGAACAAATCGACATATACTCAGAAGCTAACCCCTACAACTCCAGTTCGTGTACCCTATCCTGGAAGACTACAGGAGGAACCATCCAAGCTTGATTCCTTCAAACTTTATGGAAGATTCCTGGACACCATGTCTAAAGTCCCCAACCAGAAGAGATACATCCGAAGGCTTCTCTCTACAAATGAGAGGATACAGATTCTAACTAAATTCCAGTGAGTGAAGAATGCTCTGCATTACTCAGAAACTCTCTACCACCATAGCTAGGAGATACGTGCCGATTCATTTTCCCGTGTTCAATCTACTAATCTGGAACCATTCATGCGCAAGCAGATTTAGGAGCAAGTATCAACCTAATCCCTGACTCTCTTTACAAGAGATAAGAGTTAGGAGACTTGTCACCAACTAAAATGACAATCCAACTTGCCGATCACACAATTCGATATCCTAAGGTCATAGTTGAGAACGTCTTCGTGAAAGTAGACAAATTATTGTATCCTATGGATTTCGTAGTGATGGATATTAAGGAAGACCTACACACACCAGTAGTGTAAGGAAGACCTTTCATGAATATGGCTAGGACTGTCATTGATGTGTACAGTCAAATCTTGATCTCGCAATCACATGGGGAGAGCATTACTGATGTTAAAGCGAAGGGGTACAAAATACTATTAATTTTTACAAAGAAATACTATTAAATACGATACAATTTTACACAAGTTATTTATTTATTTATAGAATGGATATACCTAAACCTTGCTACAACACTTATAGGCAGTGTACCTAATCGTACAGTAGTGTAGTTTTTAGCAAGTCCGGTTCGTTCCACAGGGATCTTAGCCAAGTTTAATGCTATATTTTTAAAACTATATTTGTAAAAATATAAATATATATATAAGTAGTATTATTATAATAAAAGGGGGTTTTTACCGTTTAATGACTGGTTTGTCGATTTTAAAACTTAAGTCGCAGTTAAAACCTAATGTAAAATCTTAAATATATAAAAGACTTAATTTAAAACGTAAAGTAAATGACAATAATTAAAGTGCGATAAAATAATATTGCGATAATTAAAAAGTACGATAATTAAAAGTGCAATTAAATATGAAATGACAGTAAATAAAAGTGCGATAATTAAAAGTGCAATTAAATATGAAATAAAGGAATTATGCTTATTTAAACTTCCGTAATCATGATGTTTGAAGTGTTGATTTTAGTTTATTCCCATGAGTTAATTGTCCTTTGTCCTGGATTATTCAATATGTCCATCTGGTTTTTGTCCATAACAGTCCATCAGTCATAAATATAAAGTGCGAGTGTCCTCGTCAAATTATCCTTATATCCGAAGTCAAATATTCCAACTAATTGGGGACTTAAACTATAATTACACCAAGTGTCCTTGTATATAATTCACCCCTGTTTTAATAAGTCCATTGATTATTAATCCATTCCCGTGTCCGGTTAAATGAACGATTATTAGTACTTATAAATATCCCGCCCATCGTGTCTGATCGAGTGTATATGGTTATTTATAGGTACGTCCAATTGTAAATCTTTATATTAAATTAACAAAATATCATTTAATTAAACAAATATAAAGCCCATTAATAGCCCATAGTCTAATTTCCACAAGTGTCGTTCTTTTGTCCAAACCCCAATTATGGTACAAAGCCTAATTACCCAATCTTTAATATTTTAGCCTAACATCATGATTACTTCGGCTTAAATAAGCATAATAATAACTTAGCTACGAGACATTAATTTAAAAAGGTTGAACATAACTTACAATGATTAATAATAGCGTAGCGTTACACGAGCAGAATTTCGAATTACACCCTTACAACATTCGCTAACATACCCTTATTATTATTAAAATTAAAATTATAATATATATATATATATATATATATATATATATATATATATATATATATATATATATATATATATATATATACGTATGAGATGAAGAGAAGAAAAAGACGTGTTTAAACTGGCCAAAACACGCGAACTTTATAGAACCTGAGCTGATACTGTTCACCATGCAACTGCATGGATTTTGCACTTCCAGGCCATGCGATCGCATGGCCTGCTTTTCCAGCTCACATGGATTTGTTTTCTTTCTTGCCGACGATTTAATAAATAAATATAATATATAAATAATTTAAAAATTATTTATATATTATATTATATTTATGTACATAGTTGACTTGTAATTTTAGGTCCGTTGCGTCGAGCGCTGAGAGTTGACTTTGGTCCCGGTTCTGGATTTTCGAACGTCCTTTCGTACAATTTAATATCTTGTATTTTACGTTTTGCGGCTTGTACTCTTGTAATTTTGAGACGTTTCTCACCAATAATTTGAACCACTTTGATTGTACTTTGTACTTTTTAGATTTTTGGTCGTTTGCGTCTTCAAATCGTCGAATCTGTCTTTTGTCTTCACCTTTTATTATTTAAACGAATATCACTTGTAAATAGAACAATTGCAACTAAAAGCTTGTCTTTCTTGAGAGATAATGCTATGAAATATATGTTCATTTTTAGCATTATGAAATATTCCCACGCTTGAGCGGTGCTTGTCCTCAAGTAATATAGTCTTAAAAATAAAAATACTAGAATCACTTCTTTAATTCTTCACACTTTGTACATCAGTGATTTCTATATGGCGGTATAAACAATGATAGTAACGTTGTGGTTTACAGTCCCACATGACTATGAAAATTTAGATCCTTTAGGAAATTGGATCTTTATGAAAACATTTGATCTTTTGAAAATTCAATCTAGCTTTTACCCTAGATAAGTTTTTCGGAATAACCCTTCACCGGTGTTTTGCAAAATATTTTTGTGGGTTTTAAATTTGAAAATTTTAGCTCAAAATTTATGGTTTTGTGTCACCCACTTGCTAACCTTGTATTGGGAAAGCAATGAAATGTCCCGTTCTTATTGATTAAAAATGTTCCGTATTAATTGATTTCGTTGCGAGGTTTTGACCTCTATATGAGACATTTTTCAAAGAATGCATTCATTTTTAAAACAAACCATAACCTTTATTTCATAAATAAAGGTTTAAAAAACTTTACGTAGATTATCAAATAATGATAATCTAAAATATCCTGTTTACACACGACCATTACATAATGGTTTACAATACAAATATGTTACATCGAAATCAGTTTCTTGAATGCAGTTTTTACACAATATCATACAAACATGGACTCCAAATCTTGTCCTTATTTTAGTATGCAACAGCGAAAGCTCTTAGTATTCACCTGAGAATAAACATGCTTTAAACGTCAACAAAAATGTTGGTGAGTTATAGGTTTAACCTATATATATCAAATCGTAACAATAGACCACAAGATTTCATATTTCAATACACATCCCATACATAGAGATAAAAATCATTCATATAGTGAACACCTGGTAACCGACATTAACAAGATGCATATATAAGAATATCCCCATCATTCCGGGACACCCTTCGGATATGATATAAATTTCGAAGTACTAAAGCATCCGGTACTTTGGATGGGGTTTGTTAGGCCCAATAGATCTATCTTTAGGATTCGCGTCAATTAGGGTGTTTGTTCCCTAATTCTTAGATTTCCAGACTTAATAAAAAGGGGCATATTCGATTTTGATAATTCAACCATAGAATGTAGTTTCACGTACTTGTGTCTATTTTGTAAATCATTTATAAAACCTGCATGTATTCTCATCCCAAAAATATTAGATTTTAAAAGTGGGACTATAACTCACTTTCACAGATTTTTACTTCGTCGGGAAGTAAGACTTGGCCACTGGTTGATTCACAAACCTATAACAATATATACATATATATCAAAGTATGTTCAAAATATATTTACAAAACTTTTAATACATTTTGATGTTTTAAGTTTATTAAGTCAGTTGTCCTCGTTAGTAACCTACATCTAGTTGTCCACAGTTAGATGTACAGAAATAAATCGATAAATATTATCTTGAATCAATCCACGACCCAGTGTATACGTATCTCATTATTGATCACGACTCAAACTATATATATTTTGGAATCAACCTCAACCCTGTATAGCTAACTCCAACATTCACATATAGAGTGTCTATGGTTGTTGCGAAATATATATAGATGTGTCGACTTGATAGGTCGAAACATTATATACATGTCTATGGTATCTCAAGATTACATAATATACAATACAACTTGATTAAGTTATGGTTGGAATAGATTTGTTACCAATTTTTACGTAGCTAAAATGAGTAGTTTTTACCAATTTTGTTTTGCTCGCCATTTATTCGTTTCTAATCCGTTTTGAGTGATTTAAGCGGCCACGGTTTCGTATTGAACTTGACTTTATGAAACTAAACAGAAAAGGTATAGGTTTATAGTCGTAAATACAAGTTACAAGTCATTTTTGAAAGAGGTAGTCATTTCCGTTGAAAGAACGACATCTTGATGACTGTTTTGAAAAACATACTTTCACTTTGAGTTTAACCATGATTCTTGAGAGATAATGCTATGAAATATATGTTCGTTTTTAGCATTATCAGTTAGCTTCAAAATTGACTGACCAACCGATCTTTCAGTACAGGCAGAGATGTTTGCTATTTCCACCAGAAGGATCACTTCCGATGACGATTCTTCACCACCAGCCACTGATATCGAGATGAGTGTCGAGTCACAGTCTGTAGACGACCCAGAAATGGAAGAAGAGGATCCCAGCGAAGAAATAGAGGAACAGGAGGAATTTGAAGAGGGAGAGGAAATAGAAGACTTAAAAGAAACTACGATAATACCCTCTCTAAGCATTAAGCGTCACGAAGTATTAATGAGGCTCGAGACGGAAGATCACAGTTTAATCATTCATTTCAAAAAGAAGACTGACATGGTTGAGGTTAAGGATATAGAAATTGACCCTGCAAGTATCAAAGTGGAGAATCAGAATACCGAAGAAACCCGTTCATTAGACGCATCCTCAGAAGAACACTATACCGATGATGACGAGGAAGAGCAACATGAAGACATTCTAGATAACTCACACTCTCAAATCGAACCAGATCAAGGGGAGCTGGACTCTTCTTCAGATCGGATTCCAGTCATATCTATGCACGGAGACATGATAACCTTCATCAATGATACCGATAAATTTGAAGATATTCTCGAAGCCATCCGTAAATCAACAATTAATTTCACGCTATGCTTAACGGAACGAATTATGGCTATCCAAGAAGAATGCAACCTCTATCTCTAAAAAGAAAACAGTGATGTTGAAATCCTAGAAGAACGCATTCAAGACTTTATCAATAGTCTTCACGGTCATATCTACCAAGAAGAAAGGCTACGAGAGCACAATTCAGTGGTTCACACTATTCTTGAGACAAGATTCTGTCGAGATCAGAAGACCATTTACTCTAAGGTTTACAACGCCTTAGCCGGATCTGCACTTCCGTTCCCAGTAATCCAACTAGAACTACTGACTCTGATCCGAAAGCACATGGATCTTTCCACCGGACGCCCGACTTATCACTATGATTTGCAAATGATCGAGGATACTCACAGCTTTTTCTCTCTCTTGGAAAGAGATAATTTTGAAAGCACACCAGACAGGCTAGTGATTTACGTAACAATTGATCACCATGTTGATCTGATTATCAAAGAGTTACGAGACACAGTTACAGAGGAAGTAAGGCGCAATAATCCATTCTCTCATCTTGAACCAAATCAAGTCAACATTGCCACCTACGTTACGAAGCAGATATCACGTATCTTTCACGAATCCATAGATCTAAGTTTCACATTCAAAGCCCGGTGTCGGGAGATATACTCAAAGACGGTGACATTGATGCTCGGGTCATGATTGCTTTTCACTTCTTTTCACCTTCGTCTTTTAACAAATCTGTGCAAAGCTACAAACTCTTACTGTGGAGGTCACCATACCGAAGATTTCGAGATTCTAAAGATACAGTTTCTAGCATTGTTTGAAGAACTCCAAAATGAGCATCCCATCAGAGAAACAATCACCACCAGCACTGCTTCTATGATTGACATTCATGGGTCAACCAGCAGGGTCGTGGATCATATTCTCATCGAAATTCAAGACTTATCACGAGCTGAAACTGAGCACCACTTAACTTTCAGAAGATCTTCAAGAGAAGTACCTGATCTTCTACCACTATTGATCTGACACTTTCTCAGGATTTACCCACCAAGACTCACATTCCCTCGAGAAGACCAAGATTACAACCATCAGCGAGGAATGTTTGCTTTCTAAGGCATCACTACGGCCGAGCCAATGACCTTAAACAAAAGCGCTCTTGGGAGGAAACTCGTGCAATAAAGTAGAGTCGAAGAATAAAGGATGACAAATGAGCCGATAAAAGACGCAAGGATTGAAAACCAGCCAGTATCATCACAAGCAATATCTGCTAGGGGTATTTCTTTCTTCCTGCCACTTACTTAAAAATTTAAACTATGCACATCCTAGCTTATCACTAAGTGTGGGATCCCAACCCAATTAAACACTAGACAAATACTCTCAAAATCTTCAACTAAAACTCCTAAGTGTGGGATACACTAGGAACATTGAGGACAATGTTCATCTAAGTGTGGGATGTTGGTATAATCTTTTTATGCTATATTAAGATAACCCATTACAAAGATACCAAGTTCTTAAGCCAAATTTCAAAAATTTTAAAAAGAGAAAGCCTTTTCAAAAAGTATTTTTGAAAACCTAAAACGTTTGTAAATAAAAGTAAGCTTAAGTATGGTAGAAATCTTGTTAGGTTGAACCAAATATCTAAAAGAGCATTGCATGACTAAGGCATTATCGACCTAAATTGATTATGGTGAGGCACCCCAAATAAGATCAGCATTCATCTTTAATGCTTCACTATTTTTCGTCGAGAGTGCCGATGTCTGTGCTCAGAATCAGAACTTGCTTTAGATCTACATTTCCAAAGCAACAAAACGTGATTCAGTTATAATCAGAAGAGCAATCCATTTTTCAAAAATAAGCCTTTCGCACCTCCACTACTTCTACTCCACCACCACATTCACATCATCTTTACTATTACTCGAAAAATCCAGAAAATGGGATTCCCTCCGAAAACCCGATGTTATAAAGCTCTCAAGTATCATGGCAAAGGTCTTGAAAAAGTTTACCGGCAAAAAGTTTCTCGAGATGAAATCTCAAAAAAAAAAAAAATTCAAGGTTCTGGAAAAAGGGGCAGAACTTATAAAGAGAAACGCCGAAGAAGAACTTGACCGAAAACGATTATCAAATGAAGAAAAGTTCAGAAGTGCTTCTCAAACATGGCAGCACTCCTATCTATCCAAATAAAAGTCTGCATAAAGACTAAATTACCCTTTTTCTCACCCCTCAAAAACAACTTCACTACCACTCTAAAATTCCTTTCCATCATTGACAAATGACCTAGAAGCTAAGATTACTACCGTTCTCACATTAGTAGCAAGGATTTGAGTCTTTATCAAGCCTATGACGATGGGTGCAGCATGACTGGCTATGAGTGAATTTTTTTCTTAGATCTATAGGGAACCCTAAACACTTGTGTGATTTGAGTGACCCGTGAAAGCTAGCCTATGTCATGTAACCTCCTCGCATGCTTGCAGAGATAGTTTCAATCATAACATAGATGACTCACCTTATATTTCGCTCTTATAATAAATAACAAACCTCTTAGGCTATTAGAAAAGAAACTCCGAAAAGATTTCTTAAGGTAAAATGAGAGTTAGCTTGAGGACAAGCAAAGTCTAAGTGTGGGATATTTGATATCGGCTAAAAAGTCATGTTTTCACCCCGGTATTAAAGGCCAAAAACAAGAAAGATTCAAACTTTGGTGGCAAAATACCCACTTCGTCAGTTAGAATTGAAGAACAAGTAATTACAAAGATGGTGAAAAAAGAATCAAGAGAATCGGAGCTAAAAGGAAGATTCTAGAGCGAAAACGGTGAAAGACAAGAAATCAAGTTACGATCCAGGGAACCAGGCAAGCCAAACGGCCTGCCAAACGGCCTGCCAAACGGCCTGCCAAACGGCCTACCAAACGGCCTGCTAAATAGCCCAGACACACGGCCCGTGAAAACGGCTTGCCCTGGCAAACGGCCCCTGCAAACGGCTTGCCAAACGGCCTGCCAGCCATTTGCAGGAAAAATCCAAGCTTATTTAAAGGGTCTTTGTCATTCATTCCAACACATACTTCAATTCACTTCTTTCTCTCTCTTGTACAATATTAGTCATACTTTCAAGGTCTTCGACTCCGTGCGGGAAACCTAGTACCCGGAGAAGAATGCCGAAGATTGTATTAGGAGCGGTCTGGAGTTTGAAGTTGTCACTTTTGTATTCGGAACTCGTTTAATCTACTGGTACTTCTATCATTTATCTTTATATAATGTCTTCTATCATTATGTTCTATGATATTGTTGTCATGATTAGCGAGTAGTTATCTTTAGTGTATACTATGATGTAAGCGGTTAATGTTATGGTTTGTGTATGTTGTTGAAATGCTTTGCGATTATGCTTTAAAATCAATCGCTTTTCCAACTAATAGAACGTAGTTATTGGATCTGTTATTGGGAAGTTGCGAACTTCAGAGTACACTATCTGTGTCACCCCTTGGTAAGAGAAGTCTATTAGATACAACGTAAGATCGACTGAGGCACAACGGTTGTAGTAAGTCTATCGAGCTTTGGATTCCAACTGAGGACTCTTTCGTAGTGAAACATCTGACTAGACCCTTAGTACATTGTCGGTCCCAGACCATGCTAGTGTAGTCACCAAGCATATAAACTTCGTACATGCATGCTGAAGCACAGTGGTTGTTATAACCTGTACCTCTGCTAAGTAAGGTCATGGAACCCGGTCAGTGTTGATTTGTACACTTCACCATAACGCGGTCTCAAGCATTGTGTGATGACCCGGGAATTTCCGACCAAATTTAAACTTAATCTTTATATGTTTCCGACACGATAAGCAAAGTATGTAATGTTGAGTCTAGAAGATTTTGAAACTATGTTCATATATTCAATTGACCTTCGATTGCTCTCGACGATTCACGAACCATCAATTGTAACCATAAATGTAAATATAAATAATTATATATTTAAATAATTACATTAAATATATTAATGAACTATTAATTAATATAGTTATTATGAAAGATAACTTTAAATAAATAAAGCTTGTTATTTAAAACATAATTATATATAAGTTCGTATATACTTATGAAATTCATACTTAATTATTATTATATGTATATTAATATATATATATAAAAATATATAAAAATTAATACCCAAAATAAGAAATTATATAAAATATATTACACTAGTTATATTACATAATCAATAATATGTAATACTAGTATATTAAGATATAAGTATAGTTGTTATACCAATATTATATATATATGAGATTGGAAATCGTTATTTGCTGATATCATTACTAAAATCATTATTATCATAACTAGTAGTAAAATTAGGATCTTTGTTATCCTTAATATAATTATTAATAATATAATTATTATTAGTATTATCAGTATTCCTAAAATTATTAAAATTGTTATAATTATAAAAGAACTTATCATTTATATTATTATTATCATTATGGTTATTATCCATATCATCATGTATTATTTTTATCATTATTATTAATATTAGTAGTATTATTTTATTAATTTTACTAAGGATATTAAATGTATTATTTATATAATTATATTTAATAATTATTCATATTAATATATATAAAGTCAAGAAAGCTTGTACGATTCAATTTGTTGTAGCTCTCATACTGTAGTTCAAATTTGTTTCTATCCTTAATCTGTTAACCATCGAATCTCAAGATACAATGAAAACAAAAATTGATCAACATCAAAAACAACTTTTATCTATTTTATGTATTTTTCTGTACTGGATCTTTTATTCTGTCGACTACCTTATACAATAAATCAAATGAGTTTACCATTGTTTTTAACAACAACTCATTCAATTCAGTATCTATCATTATCAATTATATCTGCAAGTAGTGTGAATTAAACAGAAATAAACATATACAGCTCATATTTCCTCTGTTCTTACTTCAAAATTCAAACCGATGGATTTCAAATAAATATTCAAAATGTAGAATTGCAGTATTATTAGGAATCTTACAAGTAAACTTCCTGCAAAGTTTGAAGTTCCAATTTTTCGAATTGAGTTTGAATTGGCGAGTCAAAGTTGTGGTTTTTAAAAGTCAAACAAATGGTTCATCAAGAAATTCAAGTTTGTTTTGATGTTTCACGTTCAATTGATGATTTCTAAAGTTTCTTTGAATGATTTACAAGGTTTTTCATATTATAATCAGGATCTGAAACAGTCTAATTTTGTAAATCATTATTTGAGTTTCAATTTTTTTTTTTACGAAAACAGAATGCAGCAGCATTTTTTTTTCTTCTTTTTCTGTTATTTAAATGTTATGATCACAGGTTATTTTATAGTTAAAATCTAAGTCTTAAATTGATTTATTTTCGCGGTTATGATCTTGGGTATGAATCTGAGTGGGTAAGGATTTTAGTCGATTTGATTTGTAAAGAAGAAGAAGATGAACACTATACTAAACGAGTTAAATAAAATTGGGCTGAGGAATTAAACAGAAAAAAAGATTTGTTCCATGATTAAGAGTGTGGTCATGTGAACGGGAGGTCTCAGGATCGAGACCCAGCATGGGCTGTCATTTTTTTTGGGACACTTTTCACTTGAGGTAGCCTTCAATTATTATTATTATTATTATTATTATTATTATTATTATTATTATTATTATTATTATTATTATTATTATTATTATTATTATTATTATTATTATTATTATTATTATTATTATTATTATTATTATTATTATTATTATTATTACTATTATTGTTGTTGTTAATATTATTATTGATATTGTTAGTTATTGCTAATACTACTAGTATTATAATTATCAAAAGTATTATAAATACTATTGATAACATAGTTACAAGTAGTAGAACTATTATTAATATCACTACTAATATATGTATTATTATTAATAACATGTTTAGGATTATTATTATTAACATTATTAATGTATCTATTATTATGAATTTTGTCATTTGTGTATTAGTTATCATTATCATTAATATTATTATATTTATTAACAACTATTATAGGTATTATCATTATTGTTATGTAAACGTAAATACTATGATTAACTATCATTTTGTTATTAAGTAACATCTTTATGTATTATTAATATTGAGATAAGTATTATTATGATTAGGCCTATTATTATAATTGTTATTATGAAAATGATACAAACTATTATTATTAGGATTAATTTTAGTATTAGTATCATTGTAGAATCATTATTATTATTATTATTAACAATATTGTTATGATTATCAAAACTATAAAATTTGTTTGTTAGATAAATGTTATGTACATAAAGTATACATAATACATATACCATAATTATATTAACTATATATCAAACCAATATATATATTTTTTTTCTTATAAATATCTTGTATAACAAATTACTAATTTTAAATAATACTAAACATATATATAAATATATAGACATATATATATTAATATAATTGAATGAATAAATATAAATCACTTTAAGATATATAATTATATATATATACAAAATAAATATATATCACATATAATTTAAGATATAATATAAGTATATGTTTTAAATAGAATTTAATATAAATCCTATATAAATACAAATATATATAAATAATATATATCAATAAATAAAAGTTATGTAATTTCCATTATATGTTTTAATAATTAAACAAATGATATAGGTTCGTGAATCCGAGGACAACCCTGCATTGTTCAGTTTGTCTAATGTTGTCATATGTATTTTTACTACAAAATACATTAGGTGAGTTTCATTTGCCTTTTTACCTTTATGTTTTTGGGCTGAGAATACATGCGCAATTTTTATAAATGTTTTACGAAATAGACACAATTAATCGAAACTACATTATATGGTTGAATGATCGAAATTGAATATGCCCCTTTTTATTAAGTCTAGTAATCTAAGAATTAGGGAACAAACACCCTAATTGACGCGAACTCTAAAGATAGATCTATCGGGCCCAACAAGCCCCATCCAAAGTACCGGATGCTTTAGTACTTCGAAATTTATATCATGTCCGAAGGAGGATCCCAGAATGATGGGGATATTCTTATATGCATATTGTGAATGTTGGTTACCAGGTGTTCAATCCATATGAATGATATTTTTGTCTCTATGCATGGGACGTATGTTTATGAGAAATGGAAATATGAAATCTTGTGGTCTATTAAAATTATGAAATGATTATTTATGCTAAACTAATGAACTCACCAACCTTTTGGTTGACACTTGAAAGCATGTTTATTCTCAGGTACGAAAGAAATCTTCCGCTGTGCATTTGATCATTTTAAAGATATTACTTGGAGTCATTCATGACATATTTCAAAAGACATTGCATTCGAGTCGTTGAGTTTATCAAGATCATTATTAAGTCAATTATAGTTGGATATATTATGAAATGGTATGCATGTCTGCCAACTTTAGATGAAATGAAAGATTGTCTTTTCAAAACGAATGCAATGTTTGTAAAATGTATCATATAGAGGTCAAGTACCTCGCGATGAAATCAACTGTTGTGAATCGTTTATAACGATATGGACTTCGTCCGGATGGATTAGGACGGGTCCTTTTAGTTGGTATCAGAGCGGTGATCTTAGCGAACTAGGTCTTGCATTAGAGTGTCTAATTAGTAGTTGTTTAGATGCATTAGTGAGTCTGGACTTCGACCGTGTCTGCATGTCAAAAAGTTTTGCTAATCATTTCTAGTCGGAAATCATCTGCTTATCATCCTTAGAAAATTACCTGCTTATCATTCTTAGTCTAGACACATCCTACTGCAATGATTGCATGAATAGTGTATAGACAAAAATTCGTATCTTAGTGTATCTACTAATTCATATCTTAGCATATCTGTACTGTAGACTTTGCCTGACAACTCCGTGAATTTCTCCGTAACTTATGGGATTTTAGTATTACATATGCATATGTAAATTATGTATTGCAGGGTACTATTCTACATCCTATAATCTATTCTTATCGAAAACCCTTCATCTGATCGTATGAAATGAATCCATCAACCAGTTCGAGTCCCTCAGATCCCAATAGTTATTCCGATAGCTAATCTGATATGGATTTCCACTCGAACTCCGAAAGCAGTATAACCAGAATGAATCAACCAATCATCCATCCCCAATTAATTTAATGGGTTCGTAGTCGATTTAATCAATAGAGATGCGAAGAAGGCGATCTCTTCCACCAACCGAATTCATCTATTGGCGAAAAACCTGAAACACTTACCGGCGAACCAGTCCAAAACACCAGTTTCACCATCATTTCCCGAATATCTCGCCATGATTATATACTATCTCAATATTCTAAACCTTATTCATCCGCTTGTTCCGATCGACAATCATCCCGGTATAATAAAAGAAGTCAATGAGCTTCGCGCCCGAGTTGCAGCCTTGAAAAATATGGTGCAAAATCTACCAGCTTCAGCAACATCACCGGCACTAACAATACCATCAGCAACATCACCAGTACCATCAACAATCCATGCCTCAACATCACACTCTGTACCTCGAATATAATCATTATTCTACGTATCGTTCTACATCAATTATCTTCGTTCTTCATGGCAATTAAGTAATCTCTAAATGTTTTAGAGATTACATATTCTAGTTCTAACGGTAAACCAAATGATTTTAATATCATATTAACTCAATCAATCCAAGATTACATCTGAAGAAAATATACTTGTATATATGTTTTCATAAAGATTGTAATTAAAAATTCTTTCGTAAAAAGTGTTAATTGTGAAAATATTTTAACGGGTAGGTAATACCCGAGGAATATTCAGATTTCACATTAATAAGTTACACTTTACATTCTTCGAAGCTGATTCAACAGTCGTTTACTATCCTATTTACAACCACCGATATACGAATCCGTTCACCACATAATAACCATATTCATCCAATTTCATATTGGGATTTTGATTTATCAGAATCCAACAAGTGGCATAATGAAGAAAATGTTTGACAAAATAAAAATTTGTTAGAAACAAACAAATTAATTATGAGAAATTTTATTAAGAATCCACGCTAACAAAATCCTAGCTAACTATTCCTAGCTAACTGTTAATTCCTTATTATACATTTAATTATCGCAATTTATTTTATCGCAATTTAATTCTCGCAATTTCATTTATTGTCATTTACATTCTGTTAATTATTTTACGCACTTTATTTATCGTCATTTAATTTCTGTTATTCATTTTACGCATTTAAATATCGGGACATGTATACAAAGTTTTGACATATCATATCGACGCATATATATATATATATATATATATATATATATATATATATATATATATATATATATATATATATATATATATATATATATATATATATATATATATATATTATTTGGATTAACCTTAGACACTCTATATGCAGTAAAGATCGAGTTCTCTATACAGGGTTGAGGTTGATTCTACAATAATATATATACTTTGAGTTGTGATCGAGTCTGAGACGAATACGGGTCACGATACGTATTAATTAATTCGAATATTATATATTAAACTATGTATGAATTATTGAATTGCTAACTGTGGACTATCAACTGTGGACTACCAACATTGGACAATTAAAATGAATTAAAATATTGACTATAACATATGAAACTAAACAATTCTTCAAGTTTGCCACTTGATTTCATCTTAAAATTCATTTGTATCTTGACGATTACAATCAACATTCAAACCTTTCATGATTCTTAAAAACACCTCAATCGGGAGGATGAATCCACCGCACTCCATCTACGGAAGAAAAGATTTACGCATATAGTTATGCACCTGAAAAATTCTCGGAACCTGTATAAACGTTTAACACGTATCTGTGCTAGCTCCTTTGGCGTTGTTATCACCGAAAATAACTTTGCAATTCCTTTCCAAATTAGCCAATTTTGTCACAGCTTCAGCAATTCAACTTCGACTTTTCATTCGAAGTAACCTTACTATAAATCCTGATATATACGATTACCCTTTTGATACTGGAGAATTCTTTTATATTCCACCATATTACCAGCAGACGTACCAGCAACCTCGTTGCTTCTTGGCTTAAATCTCTCTGACAAATCATTATATTTATTCATTGAAACCCTATCATATACTCATCCACATATTGTAATGAGAACTGCCATACCAATTACCGGGAATCAGCAATCAGTACCTTGAAAACTCACAGCATATCTACATCAACAGTTATATGTATGACATTTATCTCTTAGAATTATGATCTCTCCTTCTGGAATTCTGAAAAGCACTCAGTCACAAATCAATACTCTGAATGTTGAAAAAGCTGAATGAAGCAACTAAAACCATAGACAACCGTAAATGACCATAATCGTCGGAAGCTTGATGATAAAGAATAATATGTTGGAAAAGCTCAGAAACGTTGGAACTGGAAAACGGATAGAATTAACCATGAAGGAGACCAAGGACAAATATAAGGACCATACCCTATATTCAAAGAATCCAGATAATTCTGGATCCGTTGAAATCTTTATAGAATATCTTGCTCCAAAGTCATGTTAAAATCTTGCGGAAAATCTTTCTTCATCAACCATCGAACTTAGAAATTCCAAAATATCATCATCAATATCTTCGATATTTCTGAGGATATTTTCATAAATATTCTCGTCCGAAATTATATACCTCTTCGTGCTTCCTGTGTATCATTATATTGGAAACATTCAATAGAAAATTTAGTACCGAAAAGCAAATTATGTGAAACTATGAAGAAAGCCATGGACAAATCACAAAGAATAAGTTTGACTTCAAAGAATCCAAATGATTCAATGTCTGCTAAAGTCTTTAGTGACCCTTGCAGACAATAGTTTCTATCATCCGCTGATCTTAGATATTCCGAGATATTATCGTATCTTTCATTATAAATATCCTCCATATTTTTGGAGATATTTTTATAACTATTCTTATCTGAAATCATTAATCTCTTCGTGCTATCAGTATTACATCATATAGAAACTGTTAATTTCTATATTCTGTAAACTTTTGAGCTTAAAATATGAATGTTATTGAAGTAATGTTGAGAACTGATGCATGAGTTAGTATAATATAATGACACTTGATCAACGTGATTATATTACATTAAGTCATGCTGAGTTTCTAATGGGACGTGATGATTCACAGATTTTAACGTCATCATGTGCCATGTTACAGAACTTTTTCATTCTATTTAACTTCTGAACATATCAAAAAAATATATTCTTGATAGTTCTATTCTCAGTGATTCTGGTAATTTGACAAATCAAATCGTGCTATAATGTTCTTTCTTTTTTAGAACATTAAATTCATTCAAAACTCCATATCTACGATTTCTGGACCATCACCAGAGATGTCCAATCATAAAAAGAAGAAACGAAGGGACAAAGCTCCAAAAGAAATAGAAAATTGGAGTATAAATCGCAGCAAATAAGAGAGCGTATTAACTATGGATGACAATGTTTATAAAAAAACAGAAGCAAGGACTTCGAAGTATAAGGGAAGATATAAAGCCCGATAACAAAACATAAATTGCAAATCGTGGATATTAATACGAATAGCAATATAAAGACACGGTATAATTAAGAATAGTATTACCCCAAGGTGATAGCAGAAGTAAACATATTTTTCTGGTGGAAGAACGAAAAGAAGGATGACAGAAATGATAATTAGGAAAATATCAAGGATTAGAAATGGATTAAGCATTTTCACAATCTTTTGGATGTATGAACTAAGAAAGAAAGTATAGGAATGGTGAGAATAATGGAACGGAAGAGCTTAATTTATAGTGGAAATATCAGACAGAGTAATCGAGGCAGATCACCGTATTTAATTATAAAGATCTTAATTTCCTTACACGCTGAAGAATCAAATCTTTTAGATTTCGAAGATTTTCTTTAAATCCCTTGAATTCAGGAATTCAATCCAAACTCTGTCAAAAGTTAAGAGGAAATTTTTAATTTTCTGTCTCACTCTTTGATGATAGCTTCATTCGTACTCTTCGATTAATCGAATCATTTTATCCATATTACTCAATGATGCTAAAACACTATTTTTCAACTCATATTCGTCATTAAAACATTTTTATTGTTAACCATGACCACCTCACTCAAATTTCGGAAAGAAATTTCTTTAACGGGTAGGTACTGTGATAACCCGGGAATTTCCGACCAAATTTAAACTTAATCTTTATATGTTTCCGACACGATAAGCAAAGTATGTAATGTTGAGTCTAGAAGATTTTGAAACGATGTTCATATATTCAATTGACCTTCGATTGCTCTCGATGATTCACGAACCATCAATTGTAACCATAAATGTAAATATAAATAATTATATATGTAAATAATTACATTAAATATATTAATGATCTATTAATTAATATAGTTATTATGAAAGATAACTTTAAATAAATAAAGCTTGTTATTTAAAACATAATTATATATAAGTTCGAATATACTTATGAAATTCATACTTAATTATTATTATATGTATATTAGTATATATACAAAAATATATAAAAATTAATACCCAAAATAAGAAATTATATAAAATATATTACACTAGTTATATTACATAATCAATAATATGTAATACTAGTATATTAAGATATAAGTATAGTTGTTATACCAATATTATATATATGAGATTGGAAATCGTTATTTGCTGATATCATTATTAAAATCATTATTATCATAACTAGTAGTAAAATTAGGATCTTTGTTATCCTTAATATAATTATTAATAATATTATTATTATTAGTATTATCAGTATTCCTAAAATTATTATAATTGTTATAATTATAAAAGAACTTATCATTTATATTATTATTATCATTATGGTTATTATCCATATCATCATGTATTATTTTTATCATTATTATTAATATTAGTAGTATTATTTTATTAATTTTACTAAAGATATTAAATGTATTATTTATATAATTATATTTAATAATTATTCATATTAATATATATAAAGTCAAGAAAGCTTGTACGATTCAATTTGTTGTAGCTCTTATACTGTAGTTAAAATTTGTTTCTATCCTTGATCTGTTAACCATCGAATCTCAAGATACAATGAAAACAAAAATTGATCAACATCAAAAACAACTTTTATCTATTTTATGTATTTTTCTGTACTGGATCTTTTATTCTGTCGACTACCTTATACAATAAATCAAACAAGTTTACCATTGTTTTTAACAACAACTCATTCAATTCAGTATCTATCATTATCAATTATATCTGCAAGTAGTGTGAATTAAACAGAAACAAACATATACAGCTCATATTTCCTCTGTTCTTACTTCAAAATTCAAACCGATCGATTTCAAATAAATATTCAAAATGTAGAATTGCAGTATTATTAGGAATCTTACAAGTAAACTTTCTGCAAAGTTTGAAGTTCCAACTTTTTGAATTGAGTTTGAATTGGCGAGTCAAAGTTGTGGTTTTTAAAAGTCAAACAAATGGTTCATCAAGAAATTCAAGTTTGTTTTGATGTTTCACGTTCAATTGAGGATTTCTAAAGTTTCTTTGAATGATTTACAAGGTTTTTCATATTGTAATCAGGATCTGAAACAGTCTAATTTTGTAAATCATTATTTGAGTTTCAATTTTTTTTTTACGAAAACAGAATGCAGCAGCATTTTTTTTCTTCTTTTTCTGTTATTTAAGTGCTATGATCACAGGTTATTTTATAGTTAAAATCCAAGTCTTAAATTGATTTATTTTCGCGGTTATGATCTTGGGTATGAATCTGAGTGGGTAAGGATTTTAGTCGATTTGCTTTGTAAAGAAGAAGAAGATGAACACTATACTAAACGAGTTAAATAAAATTGGGCTGAGGAATTAAACAGAAAAACAGATCGGTTCCATGGTTAAGAGTGTGGTCATGTGAACGGGAGGTCTCAGGATCGAGACCCAGCATGGGCTGTCATTTTTTTTGGGGACACTTTTCACTTGAAATAGCCTTCAATTATTATTATTATTATTATTATTATTATTATTATTATTATTATTATTATTATTATTATTATTATTATTATTATTATTATTATTATTATTATTATTATTATTATTATTATTGTTGTTGTTGTTAATATTATTATTGATATTGTTAGTTATTGCTAATACTACTAGTATTATAATTATTAAAAGTATTATAAATACTATTGATAACATAGTTACAAGTAGTAGAACTATTATTAATATCACTACTAATATATGTATTATTATTAATAACATGTTTAGGATTATTATTATTAACATTATTAATGTATCTATTATTATGAATTTTGTCATTTATGTATTAGTTATCATTATCATTAATATTATTATATTTATTAACAACTATTATAGGTATTATCATTATTGTTATGTAAACGTAAATACTATGATTAACAATCATTTTGTTATTAAGTAACATCTTTATGTATTATTAATATTGAGATAAGTATTATTATGATTAGGCCTATTATTATAATTGTTATTATGAAAATGATACAAACTATTATTATTAGGATTAATGTTAGTATTAGTATCATTGTAGAATCATTATTATTATTATTATTAACAATATTGTTATGATTATCAAAACTATAAATTTGTTTGTTAGATAAATGTTATGTACATAAAGTATACATAATACATATACCATAATTATATTAACTATAAAGCAGTTTCACTGAAATAGATACAGATGCGGTGCATCTGCCTTGGGATGCGGCGCATCTTCTGCAGATGCGGCGCATCACTTGGAGATGCGGCACATCTGGGGCGGACTGATCACGTGGTCATTTTTTAGGAAAATGTTTGCTATGCTATGGACCTCCGATTCACATGTAACTTGTTGCAACATGCTTATATATGATTAAAAAACTTCAGAAAAATAGTTCGGGACTCGACCCGAACGTGTTGACTTTTGTTGACTTTGACTTTGACCAAAATTTGACTTTAGTCAAACTTAACCAAATGTTCGTGCAACCATTCTAACTTGCTTGTATACTTGTATCTTGCATGAAACTTGAAAATTTGATTCACATGCTACATAATCGAGTCGTAACGAGCCATAGGACTAATTGAACATCTTTGACCAACCGTGTCTACCATTATTGATATAACTCACTTGTTTAGGTCAAGACTAGCACTCGTCCTTGCACACGTTACTTTGTGAAGTACTTAATTACATACGTGCACTCAAGGTGAGATCATAGTCCCACTTTTACTCTTTTATATAAACTTTTGGGATGAGAAAACATAAACGTTTCGTTTTACAAGTGAACACAAGTATGAAATCAATCATTCTACGTATGAGTTAGAATGAAAAGCCTCAATTCAATTATCATTAGTTACACTTGCAGGGTGTAAGCGAGAACTTATGTTGTATGGCCATACGGGTTTGACAAACCCTCATTCGGACGGTTCGCTACCATTAATCGGATGAAATGTATTTTCGGGGAGAAGTGTATGTTCTGACACTATATTAATTGGGTTACATAATAGTTAAGCCTTGATAATTAGGTGCTCGTGATACCAACTTTTAGAATGAATTACTATTATTTCAATGATATAAACCTTGTGGTTCAACGTACTTAATTACTCTCTTACTTAAACCTATGATTTCACCAACGTTTTCGTTGACAGATTCTCTATGTTTTTCTCAGGTCCTTGAACGGTTTAGGATACATGCTTCTGCTCACTATTTTTGATACTTGTTTGGATGTCGAGTATACGTGCATACATGGAGCATCTTTTGATTTACTTTAAAATTGTGTCGCATAGGTTTCATTTGTACGTTAAACGTTGTATTGTAACTAGTCGTTGAACTAGTTTTGTAAACTTGAAACATCTTTACATTTGAAATGAATGCGACATATTTTTGGGCAAACGTCATTTTAAAGACTTATGACCACGTAACGGGACCTAAGTAGTCGGTACCATCAATGATGATTTTGTCGGGTCGCTACAGATGGTATCAGAGCATTGGTTGTAGGGATTTAGAGTTCATTGGTGTCAACTGTGATGACCCGGGAATTTCCGTTCAAATTTAAACTTAATCTTTATATGTTTCCGACACGATAAGCAAAATCTGTAATGTTGAGTCTCGAAAGTCTTGAAATCTATATTCATGTAATCAATTACCTTTTGACCATGCCCGACGATTCACGAATAATTGTTTGTAAATATATATATATATATATATATATATATATATATATATATATATATATATATATATATATATATATATATATATATATATATATATATATATATATATATATATAACCATAATCATCAGAAGTTTGATGATAAAGAATAGAATGTTGAAAAAGCTCAGAAAAGTTGGAACTGGAAAACGGATTGAGCTAAGCACGAAGGAGACCAAGGACAAATACAAGGACCAAACCCTATATTCAAAGGATTCAGGTAATTCTGGATCCGTTGAAATCCTTAGAGAATATCTTGCTCCGAAGTCATGTTAAAATCTTGCGGAAAATCTTTCTCCATCCACCATCGAACTAAGGATATTTTCATAAATATTCTCGTCCGAAATTAAATACCTCTTCGTGTTTCCTGTGTATCATTATATTGGAAACATTCAATAGAAAATTTGGTACCGAAATGCAGATTATGCGAAACTATAAGGGAAGCCGTGGTCAAATCACAAAGAATAAGTTTGACTTCAAAGAATCCAATTGATTCAATGTCTGCTAAAGTCTTTAGTGAATATCTTGCTCCTTACTCTAAACCCTTGTAGACAATAGTTTCTATCATCCTCTGATCTTAGAAATTCCAATATATCATCGTATCTTTCATTATAAATATCCTCCAAATTTCTGAAGATATTTTCATAAGAATTCTTATCTGAAATCATTAACCTATTCATGATATCAGTGTTACATCATATAGAAACTATTAGTTTCTATATTCTGTAAACTTTCGAGCTTAAAATATGAATGTTATTGAAGTAATGTTGGGAACTGATGCATGACTTAGTATAATATAATGACACTTGATCAACGTGATTATATTACAGTAAGTCATGCTGAGTTCTAAGGGGACATGATGGTTTACATTAGATCATACCACCATCTTGTGTCATGTTACATAACTCTTTCATTCTAATTAACTTCAGAACATATCAAGAAAGTATATTCTTGATAGCTCTATTCTCAATGATTCTGGTAATTTGACGAATCAAATCGTGCTATTACGTTCTTTCTTGATTATAACATTAAATTCATTCGAAACTCCATACTTACAAATTCCAGACCATTACTCGTTTTACTAGAGATCGAGAGGAGATTAAAAAGACGAAGAGCTCCGAAGCATAAAGGATGATATAAAACTCAACAACAACACTGAAATTACAATAATTAAAAAACTAAAACATCACGACAATTAAAAATTAAAATATTACAATCAAACTACTCGTCGTCGTCAATTGTCATCTGCAAAGTAGCGTTCACCAGTCCTTTCACCATCCGTGAGGTACTCTGGAGACATCGGTATTTCTCTTGATGCCTCAACTACTGCTTCAGCTAATTCATCGAGGTAACGATAACCCAACGTCTCTTCATCTTTAAGAACCGCATACAAAGAAATGCGTTTACCGCGATCTTCAATGGTATCTTTTATAAAGTACCATTGATCATCGGTACATAGAAAACTAGCCCTACAATCCACATCATAATCGTCTTTATAAAAGAACACAGACGTGAACTCACACGGAACTTTGTCCTTCAGAAAGGATAGGAAGTCTTGTAAACCAACATCACGAATGTCAATATCTTCAAACGAAATACTATCGCCCTACTCATATTCCTTCATTTGATTTCGGAAATCACCTCCGTAATGAACATCGAATGAAACAATCATTGGGGGAAGTGTTAACATTTTTGCAGTTTAGGAGTGTTTGATTTTGATTTTGAGAAAGGTGGAAATATAAAAGAAATATATGTTTGAGTGTATAAAATGAAGTATATGGTTGGTGTTTATATAGTGTAAAAGTGACCGTTGGGATAGCCGTTGGAATAATTTTTTATTTTATTTTACTAACGGCTAAAAATTTGGACAAGTTTTTGGGCGAAGGTGGACGATGCCCGTTGGAACCTCTCTCATGATAGTTTCATTCGTGCTCTTCGAAGAATCTAATTATTTTATCCGTATTATTCAATAATGATAAAACTCTATTTATTAGCTCATATTTGTTAGGAAAACATATTTATTGTTAGCCATGACGACCTCACTCAAATTTCGGGACGAAATTTCTTTAACGGGTAGGTACTGTGATGACCCGGGAATTTCTGTTCAAATTTAAACTTAATCTTTATATGTTTCCCACACGATAAGCAAAATCTGTAATGTTGAGTCTCGAAAGTCTTGAAATCTATATTCAGGTAATCAATTACCTTTTGACCATGCCCGACGATTCACGAATAATTGTTTGTAAATAAATATAGTATATATATATAAATATAAATGTAAGAATATATATATATATATATATATATATATATATATATATATATATATATATATATATATATATATATATATATATATATATATATAACCATAATTGAAAATAATAAAATATAATTTAAACATTAAAATTTACTAGGTAAAATAAGATATAAATAATTAAGTTGTAATTAGAAATGAATCTATATATAATTATATGATTTTTATATATAATTATTATTATATGTATATTTTAATGTAAGTTAAAATATATAAAACTTAATAATTACTATAACTTATTATGTAATGAGTATTATATAGATGTATTACCTAAACAATAATATATAATATTAACGTGTAAGATTTTAAATATAGTTATTATATTAATATTATTTGTATTCTCAGGGGACAGTACACTGTCATATATATTTAATCATTCACACACATGATTGAGGAGAAACAATGGAGACTTTCAAAATTAATATAAATTATAAATATTATTTTATCGATAACTAAATCTAAATAAGAAAAGCTATGATACTACTACAATCCACTGTGCTTACTAGGAATCTAAGTGAAATTACTGTGTTAAATTGATTAATTTCACTTTCCATTTCATTTCACTTTCTGTGTTTCTAAAATATTACAAATGTTTTGAATTTGTTAGTCTATGTGTTTAGTAATAACAAATAAATGAACACCATTAATTAGTTACTTATGCATCTTTACAACTATTAAACACAAGTTGTATGTGTGCTGGTATTGATATTCGATTCCAGGGACAAGGATCCAAAACAAATGTCACCATATTCAATCAACCAACCCCACATCCATTATATTCAGACAATAGAAGAAAAGCCAATAAACTTTTACAAAATCCTTATCATTCATATCACCTAAGTAACTTTAGATACTGAATACTTGTGGATGATGACAAACACAACTAATGTTGACATCTAATAATCCACTACCTACTCCGTCTCTTAATATTTCTATCTTTCTATATTCTATATACATACAATTACATGTAGAAGCACACTCGTATTAATCAAACCCAACTAAACAAACACCTATTTTGATAACTTCTGATTGTTGTGTGTTACGATGTTCAAAGATGTCAATTTCATCACTTTGATCCACATGAACCGTACACTCTTCCACTTCCTCAATCTTCGGCCTGCTTCTAAATCAAACGATTACCATGTTTTGATTACCACCTTTCAGCCGCCTCCTTGAACCACCCTAACCACCACCCTGCTTAAATGCTCCTTCCTCTACTTCTTGTCATGAAGAAACATCCTCAATAACCATTAACTTTCTGCTGTAAACTATATCACTTCCACCTGCACCATTATTCGTGAACCCTTAATCACGAACCACAACAACCATAGAACACCCACTTATAATTTTCTTTTGCCTTCCTATTATCCATCGACAAATAAACTGAACCATTTATATTATATAGTATTACATACTTAATCATTGATATCCTAATTACATGATAAGATTCTATAAGACTATGCATATACTTACAACTTGAGGAAAACACACCAGTTAACTCGCTTGTTCATCTTTCTTCATTGACCTCCATCCTAGTCAAAGAACCACCATCTGGGTTCATTCACCACCATTACAAGACTACTGCAGCTGCAACGTTTCCTGTTATGCTACTAATTCCTGTTTCATCATAATTTGAACAAGGTAAGCTTAATAACTACGGTTGCTTCTACTGCTATTCTTGTTCCTGTTTGGATTATCACTCAAAAGCATATACAAGCAAATTACATATTACTGTTGCTATTCTGTTTATACCTCAATCCAAACCCACCATTACAGAACCATTAAATCATCAATTGTTTATTTCTATTTCATTTTACTACTACTGCTATTGGTGTTTCTGTTTCAGTCTGTCATCATCATCAAACCATAATCCTAACTGCAACTATCCCTATTATGTTTATGTTTCTATTACAACTAAATCACACAATCATTATAATCACATCATAATGGATTGTTTGTTCTGCTATTCGAATCCTTGAACACAAACACAAATCTATTACATTTAAAGATTTCTGCTACTTATATCGTTTCTACTTCTGTTACAATTCAAACAAACCCTTCAAGAAACCCAATTATCAATATTCGTGCTTAATCCATTTATAAAGTACAGAACATTTATAGAGGAATGAATAAATTAATAGAAAATTAATGAACCAATTACCTGATCAATTATTGAAGGATGATGATCAACGAGAAAAAAATGAAGAATGATAATGATGTTGAATGAAGATGAATACGAATCAAAGACCTGCTATTCATCGATGTTGTGTGATGGATCCATTGATGATGAGAACGATTGGTGATGGATTGTATGATGATGAATTCTCCTCTCTGCGTTTGGTTTCTGCTAGTTTCGATCTGATTTGGGGATCCGATCACAAATAAATGTGTTGTGCTTTTGGATTAGGTATAAATATAATAATAACGATTATTATTATTATTATTATTATTATTATTATTATTATTATTATTATTATTATTATTACTAAATTAAGTATTACTATAAATATTATCAATTTTTATTAGAATTGTGATTATACTTACAATTATGATTAATATTATTAATTAATATTATTAATATTATTACTATTAATATTATTATCAACATTAAAAAAACATGATTTCATTAATAAAAAAATTAATTATTATTATTATGATTATCATTATTATCAAAACTATCATTTTTGTTACAAATAACTATTTTGTATCGTAAATATACTTAATACATATATTATAATTATATTAATAGTTTATATATCTACTTAGCTAACATAATAACAATAGTTATATAAATATTTATATATAACAAACTAATGATATCTTTTTATATAATGCTAGCCAATATATATATATATATATATATGTAGATATATTAAAATAACTAAATATAGATGATATTAAACAATCTGAATATATGCACAAACTAACTAAATATAATATATAATTAATGATAAAATATAAAATTGTTCGATTATGATTATGTGTATTAATATATATACAAATGATATAGGTTCGTGAATCCGAGGCCAACCTTGCATTGTTCGGTTCTGTCATATGTATTTTTATTACAAAATACAGTATTGTGAGTTTCATTTGCTCCCTTTTTAAATGCTTTTGCTATATATATTTTTGGGACTGAGAATACATGCGCTGCTTTATAAATGTTTTACAAAATAGACACAAGTACGTGAAACTACATTCTATGGTTGGATTATTAAACCGAGTATGCCCCTTATTAAGTCTGGTAATCTAAGAATTAGGGAACAGACACCCTAATTGACGCGAACTCTAAAGATAGATCTATCGGGCCCAACAAGCCCCATCCAAAGTGCCGGATGCTTTAGTACTTCGAAATTTATATCATGTCCGAAGGAGGATCCCGGAATGATGGGGATATTCTTATATGGATCTTGTGAATGTCGATTACCAGGTGTTCAATCCATATGAATGATATTTTTGTCTCTATGCATGGGACGTATGTTTATGAGAAATGGAAATATGAAATCTTGTGGTCTATTAAAATTATTAAAATGATTATTTATGTTAAACTAATGAACTCACCAACCTTTTGGTTGACACTTTAAAGCATGTTTATTCTCAGGTACGAAAGAAATCTTCCGATGTGCATTTGCTTATCTTAGAGATATTACTTGGAGTCATTCATGACATATTTCAAAAGACGTTGTATTCGAGTCGTTGAGTTCATCAAGATTATTATTAAGTCTATTATAGTAAGATATATTACGAAATGGTATGCATGTTGTCAACTTTCGATGAAATGAAAGATTGTCTTTTCAAAAACGAATGCAATGTTTGTAAAATGTATCATATAGAGGTCAAGTACCTCGTGATGTAATAAACTGTTGTGAATCATTTATAATCGATATGGACTTCGTCCGGATGGATTAGGACGGGTCTTTACAGTTGGTATCAGAGCAGAGGTCTTAGCGAACCAGGTATGCATTAGTGTGTTTAACTGATAAGTCGTTAGGAGGCATTAGTGAGTCTGGACTTCGACCGTGTCTGCATGTCAAAAGTTTTGCTTATCATTTTGTGTCAAAAATTACCTGCTTATCGTTCTTAGAGAATCACTTGCTTATCATCCTTAGTCTAGACACGTTTTACTGCATTGACTGCATGAAAAGTGTATAGACAAAAATTCATATCTTAGCGTATCTGCTAATTCATATCTTAGCGTATCTGTTATTGTTATCTTTGCCTGACAGCTTTCGTAGATTCCTTCGTAACTTATGAGATTTTAGTATTATATATGTATATGTAAATTATGTATTGCAGGATACTAATCTACATCCTATAATCTATTTCTTATTGAAAATCCTTCATCTGATCGTACGAGATGAATCCCTCAACTAGATCGAGTCCCTCAGATTTCAATAGCTATTTCGATAGTTATCCCGACAGTTATTCAGAATGGATAGTCATCTAAGCTCCGGAAGCAACGACACAAGAATGAATCAACCAATCATCCATCCTCAATTCATCTGATGGATTCATAGTTGACTTAATCAATGGAGACGCGCAGAAGGCGATCCCATCCACTAACTGGATTCACCTTTTGGCGAAGAACTTGAAGCTTTTACTAGCGAACCTGTTCGAGACACCATTTTCAGTCTCATTTCCAGGGTAACTTGACAAGATTATATTCTATCCACAATTTTGAACCTTATTCATCCGCTCGTTCTGACCGACAATCATCCTGGAGTAATAAGTCAATGAACTTCGTGATCGAAAAATCAATTTGGAGAATACGGTGCAAAATGTACCAGCTTCAGCAACATCACCGGCACCAACAGTACCAACAGTAACAGCACCAGTACCATCAACAATTCATGCTTCAATATCACTATCTGTACTTCGAGTATGAACTTTGTTCTACGTATCGTTCTACCTCATTTATCTTCGTTTGACATGGCGAATATGTAATCTCTAAAGTTTTAGAGATTTTTTATTCTAGCTCCAACCGAAAACTAAATGAGTTTAATATCATATTAACTCAATGAATCAATGATTACATCTGAAGAAAATGTATATGTATATACGTTTTTCATAAAGATTGTAATTAAAAATTCTTTCGTACAAAGTGTTAATTGTGAAAATATTTTAACGGGTAGGTAATACCCGAGGAATATTTAGATTTCGCATCAATAAGTTACACTGTACATTCTTCGAATCCGATTCAACAGTCATTCACTATCCTCTTACATCCACCGGTATCCGTATCCGTCACCGCAGAATAACCATTTTCATTCAATTTTAAATTTGGATTTTGACCTATCAGAATCCAACAAGTGGCATAATGAAGAAATAATGGACACAATAAAAATTGATTAGAAACAGACTAATTAACAATATAAAATTTTGTTAAGAAACCACGCTAACAAGATCCTAGCTAACTGTTCCTAGCTAACTGGTTACATTTTATTTATCACAAGTTAATTATCACAATTTACATTCTCGCAATTTTAGTTATCGTCATTTAATTTCTGTTATTTATTTTACGCACTTTATTTATCATCATTCTGTTATTTACGCATTTTAAATATCGGGACACGTATACAATGTTTTGACATATCATATCGACCCATCTATATATATATATATATATATATATATATATATATATATATATATATATATATATATATATAGTTTGAGTTGTGATCGAGTCTGAGACGTATACGGGTCACGATACGTATTAATTAATTCGAATATTATATATTAAACTATATATGAATTACTGGACTATCAACTGTGGACTATCAACTGTGGACTACCAACACTGGACAATTAAAATGAATTAAAATATTGATTATTACATATGAAACTAAACAATTCTTCAAGTTTGCCACTTGATTTCATTTAAACCCCATTCGTATCATCACAATTACAATATGCGTTCAAACCTTTCATGATTCTTGAAAACACCTCAATCGATAGGATGAATCAACCGCACTTCATCTACGGGAGAAAAGATTGATGCATTTAGTTATGCATCTGAAAAACTCTCGGAAACTGAGTAAACGTTTAACACATAGTTGTGCTAATTCCATAGTGTTATTATTACCCAAAATAACTTGGTAATTCCTTTCAAAGTAGCAAATTTTGTCACAGCTCCAACAAATCAACTTCGACTTTTCGTTCGAAACAACCTTATTATCACCTTGATTTATATGTATGCTCTTTTATTATTACCGGGGAACCTTTTATATTCCACCATATTACCGTCAGCGTTTAATCATCTAAAAACACAATTCTCTTGAAATTACCTCAGATCGATAACCAATGATTCAGATATGGTAGCAGTAAATGTAGAAGAATCGGCAAGCAGTACTTTGAAAACTCACAACATATCTACATCAACAGTTATATGTATAACATTTATCTCTTAGAATAATGATCTTCCATTCTGAAATTCTGAAAAGCACCCAGTCCGCGAACCAACACCCTGAATTTTGAAAAGTTGAATGAAGCAACAAAAACTGTAAACGACCCTAATCATCAGAAGTTTGATGATAAAGAATAGAATGTTGGAAAAGCTCAGAAAAGTTGGAACTGGAAAATGGATTGAGCTAACCACGAAGGAGACCAAGGACAAATACAAGGACCAAACCCTATATTCAAAGGATTCAGGTAATTCTGGATCTGTTGAAATCCTTAGAAAATATCTTGCTCCGAAGTCATGTTAAAATCTTGCGAAAAATCTTTCTCTATCCACCATCGAACTTAGAAATTCCAAAATATCATCATCAATATCTTCGATATTTCTGAGGATATTTTCATAAATATTCTCGTCCGAAATTAAATACCTCTTCGTGTTTCCTGTGTATCATTATATTGGAAACATTCAATAGAAAATTTGGTACCAAAATGCAGATTATGCGAAACTATAAGGGAAGCCGTGGTCAAATCACAAAGAATAAGTTTGACTTCAAAGAATCCAAATGATTCAATGTCTGCTAAAGTCTTTAGTGAATATCTTGCTCCTTACTCTAATCCCTTGCAGACAATAGTTTCTATCATCCTCTGATCTTAGAAATTCCAATATATCATCGTATCTTTCATTATAAATATCCTTCATACTTCTGAAGATATTTTCATAAGAATTCTTATCTGAAATCATTAATCTCTTCATTATATCAGTGTTACATCATATAGAAACTATTAGTTTCTATATTCTGTAAACTTTCAAGCTTAAAATATGAATGTTATTGAAGTAATGTTGGGAACTGATGCATGACTTAGTATAATATAATGACACTTGATCAACGTGATTATATTACAGTAAGTCATGCTGTGTTCTAAGGGGACATGATGGTTTACATTAGATCATACCACCATCTTGTGTCATGTTACATAACTCTTTCATTCTAATTAACTTCAGAACATATCAAGAAAGTATATTCTTGATCGCTCTATTCTCAATGATTCTGGTAATTTGACGAATCAAATCGTGCTATTACGTTCTTTCTTGATTATAACATTAAATTCATTCGAAAATCCATACTTACAAATTCCAGACCATTACTCATTTTACTAGAGATCGAGAGGAGATTAAAAAGACGAACAGCTCCGAAACATAAAGGACGATATAAAACTCGACAACACTACTGAAATTACAATAATTAAAAGACTAAAACCTCACGACAATTAAAAATTAAAAGATTACAATCAAACTACTCGTCGTCGTCAATTGTCATCTGCAAAGTAGCGTTCACCAGTCCTTTCACCATCCGTGAGGTACCCAGGAGACATCGGTATTTCTCTTGATGCCTCAACTGCTGCTTCAGCTGATTCATCGAGGTAACGATAACCCAACGTCTCTTCATCTTCAAGAACCGCATACAAAGAAATGCGTTTACCGCGATCTTCAATGGTATCTTTTATAAAGTACCATTGATCATCGGTACACAGAAACATTGCCCTACAATCCGCATCATAATCGTCTTTATAAAAGAACACAGACGTGAACTCACACGGACCTTTGTCCTACAGAAAGGATAGCAAGTCTTGTAAACCAACATCACGAATATCGATATCTTCAAACGAAATACTGTCGCCCCACTCATATTCCTTCATTTGATTTCGGAAATCAACTCCGTAATGAACATCGAATGAAACAATCATTAGGGGAAGTGTTAACATTTTTGCAGTTTGGGAGTGTTTGATTTTGATTTTGATTTTGAGAAAGGTGGAAATATAAAAGAAATATATGTTTGAGTGTATAAAATGAAGTATATGGTTGGTGTTTATATAGTGTAAAAGTGACCGTTGGGATAGCCGTTGGAATATTTTTTTATTTTATTTTACTAACGGCTAAAAATTTGGACAAGTTTTTGGGCGAAGGTGGAAGATGCCCGTTGGAACCTCTCTCATGATAGTTTCATTCGTGCTCTTCGAAGAATCTAATTATTTTATCTGTATTATTCAATAATGATAAAACTCTATTTATTAGCTCATATTTGTCAGGAAAACATATTTATTGTTAGCCATGACGACCTCACTCAAATTTCGGGACAAAATTTCTTTAACGGGTAGGTACTGTGATGACCCGGGAATTTCCGTTCAAATTTAAACTTAATCTTTATATGTTTCCGACACGATAAGCAAAATCTGTAATGTTGAGTCTCGAAAGTCTTGAAATCTATATTCATGTAATCAATTACCTTTTGACCATGCCCGAGGATTCATGAATAATTGTTTGTAAATAAATATAGTATATATATATATATATATATATATAAATATAAATGTAAGAATATATATATATATAAATATATATATATATATATATATATATATATATATATATATATATATATATATATATATATATAACCATAATTGAAAATAATAAAATATAATTTAAACATTAAAATTTTCTAGGTAAAATAAGATATAAATAATTAAGTTGTAATTAGAAATGAATCTATATATAAATATATGATTTTTATATATAATTATTATTATATGTATATTTTAATGTAAGTTAAAATATATAAAACTTAATAATTACTATAACTTATTATGTAATGAATATTATATAGATGTATTACCTAAACAATAATATATAATATTAACGTGTAAGATTTTAAATATAGTTATTATATTAATATTATTTGTATTCTCAGGGGACAGTACACTGTCATATATATTTAATCATTCACACACATGATTGAGGAGAAACAATGGAGACTTTCAAAATTAATATAAATTATAAATATTATTTTGTCGATAACTAAATCCAAATAAGAAAAGATACGATACTACTACAATTCACTATGCTTACTAGGAATCTAATTGAAATTACTGTGTTAAATTGATTAATTTCACTTTCCATTTCATTTCACTTTCTGTGTTTCTAAAATATTACAAATGTTTTGAATTTGTTAGTCTATGTGTTTAGTAATAACAAATAAATGAACACCATTAATTAGTTACTTATGCATCTTTACAACTATTAAACACAAGTTGTATGTGTGCTGGCATTGATATTCGATTCCAGGGACAAGGATCCAAAACAAATGTCACCATATTCAATCAACCAACCCCACATCCATTATATTCAGACAATAGAAGAAAAGCCAATAAACTTTTACAAAATCCTTATCATTAATATCACCTAAGTAACTTTAGGTACTGAATACTTGTGGATGATGACAAACACAACTAATGTTGACATCTAATAATCCACTCCCTACTCCGTCTCTTTATATTTCTATCTTTCTATATTCTATATACATACAATTACATGTAGAAGCACACTCGTATTAATCAAATCCAACTAAACAAACACCTATTTTGATAACTTCTGATTGTTGTGTGTTACGATGTTCAAAGATGTCAATTTCATCACCTTGATCCACATGAACCATACACTCTTCCACTTCTTCAATCTTCGGCCTGCTTCTAAATCAAACGATTACCAGGTTTTGATTACCACCTTTCAGCCGCCTCCTTGAACCACCCTAACCACCACCCTACTTAAATGCTCCTTCCTCTACTTTTTGTCATGAAGAAACATCCTCAATAAAAAATTAACTTGCTGCTGTAAACTATATCACTTCCACCTGCACCATTATTCGTGAACCCTTAATCACTAACCACAACAACCATAGAACACCCACTTGTAATTTTCTTTTGCCTTCCTGTTATCCATCGACAAATAAACTGAACCATTTATATTATATAGTATTACATACTTAATCATTGATATCCTAATTACATGATAAGATTCTATAAGACTATGCATATACTTACAACTTGAGGAAAACACACCAGTTAACTCGCTTGTTCATCTTTCTTCATTGACCTCCATCCTAGTCAAAGAACCACCATCTGGGTTCATTCACCACCATTACAAGAGTACTACAGCTGCAACGTTTCCTGTTATGCTACTAATTCCTGTTTCATCATAATTTGAACAAGGTAAGCTTAATAACTACGGTTGCTTCTACTGCTATTCTTGTTCCTGTTTGGATTATCACTCAAAAGCATATACAAGCAAATTACATATTACTGTTGCTATTCTGTTTATACCTCAATCCAAACCCACCATTACAGAACCATTAAATCATCAATTGTTTATTTCTATTTCATTTTACTACTACTGCTATTGGTGTTTCTGTTTCAGTCTGTCATCATCATCAAACCATAATCCTAACTGCAAATATCCCTATTCTGTTTTTATGTTTCTATTACAACTAAATCACACAATCATTATAATCACATCATAATGGATTGTTTGTTCTGCTATTCGAATCCTTGAACACAAACACAAATCTATTACATTTAAAGATTTCTGCTACTTATATCGTTTCTAGTTCTGTTATAATTCAAACAAACCCTTCAAGAAACCCAATTATCAATATTCGTGCTTAATCCATTTATAAAGTACAGAACATTTATAGAGGAATGAATAAATTAAGAGAAAATTAATGAACCAATTACCTGATCAGTTATTGAAGGATGATGATCAACGAGAAAAAAACGAAGAATGATAATGATGTTGAATGAAGATGAATACGAATCAAAGACCTGCTATTCATCGATGTTGTGTGATGGATCCATTGATGATGAGAACGATTGGTGATGGATTGTATGATGATGAATTCTCCTCTCTGCGTTTGGCTTCTGCTAGTTTCGATCTGATTTGGGGATCCGATCACAAATAAATGTGTTGTGCTTTTGGATTAGGTATAAATATAATAATAACGATTATTATTATTATTATTATTATTATTATTATTATTATTATTATTATTATTATTATTATTATTATTATTATTATTATTATTATTATTATTACTAAATTAAGTATTACTCTAAATATTATCAATTTTTATTAGAATTGTGATTATACTTACAATTATGATTAATATTATTAATTAATATTATTAATATTATTACTATTAATATTATTATCAACATTAAAAAAACATGATTTCATTAATAAAAAAATTAATTATTATTATTATGATTATCATTATTATCAAAACTATCATTTTTGTTACAAATAACTATTTTGTATCGTAAATATACTTAATACATATATTATAATTATATTAATAGTTTATATATCTACTTAGCTAACATAATAACAATAGTTATATAAATATTTATATATAACAAACTAATGATATCTTTTTGTATAATGCTAGCCAATATATATATATATATATATATATATATTAATATAACTAAATATAGATGATATTAAACAATCTGAATATATGCACAAACTAATTAAATACAATATATAATTAATGATAAAATATAAAATTGTTCGATTATGATTATGTGTATTAATATATATACAAATGATATAGGTTTGTGAATCCGAGGCCAACCCTGCATTGTTCGGTTCTGTCATATGTATTTTTACTACAAAATACAGTATTGTGAGTTTCATTTGCTCCCTTTTTAAATGCTTTTGCTATATATATTTTTGGGACTGAGAATACATGCGCTGCTTTATAAATGTTTTACGAAATAGACACAAGTACGTAAAACTACATTCTATGGTTGGATTATTAAACCGAATATGCCCCTTATTAAGTCTGGTAATCTAAGAATTAGGGAACAGACACCCTAATTGACGCGAACTCTAAAGATAGATCTATCGGGCCCAACAAGCCCCATCCAAAGTACCGGATGCTTTAGTACTTCGAAATTTATATCATGTCCGAAGGAGGATCCCGGAATGATGGGAATATTCTTATATGCATCTTGTGAATGTCGATTACCAGGTGTTCAATCCATATGAATGATATTTTTGTCTCTATGCATGGGACGTATGTTTATGAGAAATGGAAATATGAAATCTTGTGGTCTATTAAAATTATTAAAATGATTATTTATGTTAAACTAATGAACTCACCAACCTTTTGGTTGACACTTTAAAGCATGTTTATTCTCAGGTACGAAAGAAATCTTCCGCTGTGCATTTACTTATCTTAGAGATATTACTTGGAGTCATTCATGACATATTTCAAAAGACGTTGCATTCGAGTCGTTGAGTTCATCAAGATTATTATTAAGTCTATTATAGTAAGATATATTATGAAATGGTATGCATGTTGTCAACTTTCAATGAAATGAAAGATTGTCTTTTCAAAAACGAATGCAATGTTTGTAAAATGTATCATATAGAGGTCAAGTACCTCGCGATGTAATCAACTGTTGTGAATCGTTTATAATCGATATGGACTTCGTCCGGATGGATTAGGACGGGTCTTTACATCAACCCTGAGTCATAGGGTACATTAGTGAATCTAGACTACAACCGGCATATAGACTTGAAGTAGGAATTACTTGACTACTTGTGCATTTATACTTGAACTCTTCTACCATATCTAAATCTTATTCCATCTTAATATCATGTTGTTTAATTTGATTGACACGCCACCTTGACCTCATGAAGTAATGTTAAATGCACATGTGAATCAGGGTAATATAATTTCCGGGATTATATTACAGTGACTCACATGGACGTTCCGACATTATGACATAAAGAATTTAAGGCGAGTCAAGGATAATTTTTCTCTCTATCCTTATTCCATATCACGGTTAGTATTATTAAGAATACTAATCAACGATATTCTTGTGTTTTGAAGGAACAATGCCTCCTCTCCGTGTGCCACGCCGCGAGACTCCCGAACAAGCTCTACAATGAATGGTAGCTACCACCGTAGAGGCGTCCATGGCCGGTCACTCCACCAACAACAATAACAACAATAACAACAACCACGACAACAACAATCAAGGAGCCGGTAACTCAAGAGAAGGGTGCTCCTACAAATCCTTCATGGGGTACAAACCTCACACTTTTGATGGAACCAGCGGACCGGTAGTGCTCACCTGATGGTTTGAGCAAACGGAAGCCGTCTTTAGCATAAGCGGTTGTCGCGACCAAGACAAGGTCAAATACTCCACTCACACCTTCGTCGGTGTCGCTCTTACATGGTGGAATACTTATGTACAATCGATGGGTACCGATGAAGCTCACGCCCTCTCTTGGGCTGACTTGAGGGAAAAGATGATCACCGAATATTTCCCTCGTGAAGAAACTCGAAGGCTCGAACAAGAGCTAAGATCTTTGAAAGCGGTCGAAAACGATCTCAAGACCTACAATCAACGTTTTTCCGAACTAGCCTTGTTGTGCCCAAACCTTGTAAACCCCGAATCTCTAAGGGTTGAACTTTATATGGATGGTCTTCCAAAGAGCATGAAACACGTGGTAATGTCATCCAAACCCGCTAACCACCAAGAAGCTTTGAAGATGGCCCACCAATTGATAGAAACGGTGGATGAAATCGTAGTACCGGCACCTAAGGGCGAGGATAAATCGGGTGGCAAAAAAAGAAAGTGGGAACCCCCCAATCAAGCAACTACAACAACAACCCCGCCAAGAAGCCTTTCACCTTCGACGGCAAGAAAAGTTATGTCGGAAATAAACCCTTTTGCAACAAATGCTATAAACATCACTTCGGTGAATGTGGCAATCTATTTTGCCACCGGTGCCAAAGAAATGGTCATGTGGCCAACGATTGTAGAAGTGCCGCCCCCGTCGCTCAAAGGGGACCTAATGCACCAAAACTGAAAGTTTGTTTCGAATGTGGCCTACCGGGTCATTTTAAGAATGAGTTCCCAAAGAAGAAAGCCAACCCCAACACACGTGGCCGAGCTTTCAACATTAACGCCCAAGAGGCCTGGGATGACAATGAACTAGTCACTGGTACGTTTCTTCTCAACAACTCTTATGTTACTTGCTTATTTGATTCGGGTGCCGATAAATGCTTTGTATCCAAGACTTTAGTTTACACACTTTGCACTCCACCACTCCCCCTAGACACTACTTATGCCATTGAGGTGGCCAACGGGAACCTATTGAGTGCCGACACATATTACCGGGGGTGTACGTTAAACATTTTGGGTAATGAATTTGAAATTGACTTGGTACCCATGGAACTAAGGAGCTTCGATGTAATAATCGGTATGAATTGGATGGTCAAAATGAAGTCTCACATCCTTTGCGATCTACACACAATCCGAATTCCTATCAAGAACGGTGAACCCTTGATTGTCTATGGTGACAAGAATTGGACCGGACTCAACCTCGTTTCGTGCCTTAAAGTTAGAAAACTACTCCGTAAGGGTTGTTTTGCGAACCTTGCCCACGTTAAGAAAGTCGAGTCCGATGAGAAGCATATCGATGATGTGCTAATTGTTAGTGATTTTTCCGATGTATTTCCCAACGAATTGTCAGGTCTTCCACCTCATCGACCGGTTGAATTCCAAATCGATCTTATTCCGAGAGCCGCACCCATAGCACGTGCACCGTATAGACTTGCTCCATCCGAAATGCAAGAATTGCAAAGTCAAATCCAAGAACTACTTGACCATGGTTTTATCCAACCTAGCCATTCACCGTGGGGCGCTCCGATTTTGTTCGTTAAGAAGAAAGATGGATCCCTACGAATGTGCATTGATTATCATGAACTAAACAAATTGATGGTTAAGAACCGATATCCTCTTCCTCGCATCGATGACCTCTTTGATCAATTACAAGGATCACGTGTATATTCAAAAATCGATCTCCGTTCGGGTTATCATCAACTAAGGGTTAAGGAGAAAGATGTCTCCAAAACCGCTTTCCGGACTCGTTATGGTAGTTATGAATTTCTTGTGATGCCATTTGGTCTAACTAACACACCGGCGGTGTTCATGGATCTCATGAACCACGTGTGCAAACCGTACCTCGACAAATTCATTATCGTGTTCATCGATGATATTTTGGTCTATTCTAAGAGCGAAGAAGAACACGAGGAACATCTTCGACTTGTGCTTGATCTTTTAAGACAAGAACGACTCTATGCCAAATTCTCCAAGTGTGAATTTTGGTTGAAGGAAGTTCAATTTCTTGGTCATGTTGTAAGTGATCAAGGTATTAAAGTAGATCCCGTAAAAATTGAATCCATTAGTAAATGGGAAACTCCTACTACTCCTACTCACATTCGTCAATTCTTGGGTCTCGCTGGATACTATCGTAGATTCATCAAAGATTTCTCTTTGGTCGCTCGTCCTCTAACCGCGTTAACTCATAAGGGAAGAAAATTCGTTTGGGCAACCGAACAAGAATCCGCGTTCCAAATCTTGAAAACAAAGCTAACCACCGCTCCTATCTTGTCACTTCCCGAAGGCAATGATGATTTTGTTGTATATTGCGATGCCTCGAAACATTGTTTTGGGTGTGTATTGATGCAACGAGAGAAAGTCATTGCTTACGCTTCTCGACAACTAAAGGTTCACGAACGGAATTACACGACACATGATCTCAAACTCAGAGCCGTTGTCTTTGCACTTAAAATGTGGAGATACTACCTTTATGGAACCAAGAGTAGTATCTTTACCGATCACAAAAGCCTCCAACACATCTTCGACCAAAAGCAACTAAACATGAGACAAAGAAGGTGGATTGAAACATTAAATGATTATGATTGCGAGCTTTGTTACCATCCCGGGAAGGAAAATGTAGTAGCCGATGCCTTAAGTCGAAAAGAAAGAGCGGTGCCTCTTCGTGTCCAAGCCTTAAACATCACTATCCACATCAACCTCAATAACCAAATTCGTGTAGCCCAAGACGAGGCTCTCAAGGATGAAAACATCTCTCTTGAACACTTGAACATTCTCGCCTCACGATTCGAAACTAAGGAAACTGGACTCCAATAATTTGCCGGAAGAATTTGGGTACCTAGTTATGGGGACTTGCGAAGCCTTATTCTAGATGAAGCCCATAAGTCAAGATACTCGATTCATCCCGGTGCCAATAAGATGTACCATGACCTTAAAGAACAATATTGGTGGCCGAACATTAAAATGGACGTTGCTACTTATGTTGCCAAGTGTTTGACTTGTTCCAAAGTCAAAACCGAACACCAAAGGCCATCCGGGTTACTTCAACAACCCGAAATCCCGCAATGGAAGTGGGAAGGAATAACGATGGATTTTATCACCAAACTACCAAAGACGGTGGGCGGTTATGATACTATTTGGGTTATTGTTAACTGTCTCACCAAATCCGCACATTTTCTAGCCATGAAGGAAACCGACAAAATGGAGAAACTTGCATAACTTTACATTAAAGAGATCGTAGCCCGTCACGGTGTGCCCTTATCCATTATTTCTTACCGAGATGGCCGTTTTGTTTCTAGATTTTGGCGTACCTTACAAGAAGCGTTGGGAACACGTTTAGACATGAGCTTCACATATCAACCTCAAACCGCTGGACAAAGAGAATGCACAATACAAACCTTGGAAGATATGTTATGAGCTAGCGTTGTCGATTTTGGAAAAGCTTGGGACAAGCATTTGCCATTAGCCGAGTTCTCTTACAACAATAGTTATCACGCGAGTATAAAAGCCGCACCTTTTGAAGTGTTATATGCCGCAAATGTCGTTCTCCAATTTGTTGGGCCGAAGTTGGCGACACACAAATCACCGGACCCGAACTCATTCACGAAACCACCGAGAAGATCGTTCAAATCCGAGATAGGCTTAGGACGGCCCGTAGTCGTCAAAAGAGCTATACCGACAAAAGATGCAACGACCTCAAATTTCAAGTCGGTGACCGCGTAATGTTAAAAGTCGCACCTTGGAAAGGTGTAATCCATTTCGGGAAACGCAGGAAGCTAAATCCGCGGTATATTGGTCCTTTCGAAATCTTAGAGCGTGTTGGAACCGTTGCTTATCGTTTAGATCTTCAGCCTCAATTGAGCTCCGTTCATCCTACTTTCAATGTATCCAACTTGAAAAAGTTTCTTGCCGAACCCGATGTCATCATCCCTCTCGAGGAGCTTACTATTGATGACAAACTTCATTTTGTAGAAGAACCGGTTGAAATTGTGGATACCTCCGTCAAGACGCTAAAACAAAGCCGAATTCCAATTGTTAAGGTCCGTTGGAATGCAAAGAGGGGACGCGAGTTTATTTGGGAAAGACAAGATCAAATGCAAAAGAAATACCCTCATTTATTCGTGGGTTCGGAAACGCAAGATCTCGAGGAAGAAAACAACGACTACTACGCCTACTTAAATTTCGGGACGAATATTCTTTTAAGGAGTAGGTAATGTAACATCCCGCCTTTTTTCGTTTACTTTCCGTTATACTATTTCAAAGTCCTTTATATAATTATAACATCTTCCGTTAATACACGTTTTAAAATATTTCGTTTAGGTAATTCACGCACTAGATTTAAACTCGAAGGACTAAAGTCGCCAAAGGGTCAAACTAGTGATTAGGTCAACTAGTCAACCCTTCACTCTCATCCATTCATTCATCTCTTTCTATTTTACTACTTCAACTTTTTACTCTCAAACTCCAAATCAAAGAACTCATCATCCATTCAAGATCTAACAAGTGTTTTACAAAACAAATTACATATTTGGAATCCTTGCATCTTCCTCTTCGATTCCATACCGATTTCATTACATCTGGGTAACTTTCTAAAATCACTAGATTTTGTGTTCTTGATGTTTTTAACTTATAAAAGTGTTAGTTAGTGTCTATGGCTCAAGTCTAACATGAATATATGACTTGCATGCTCGATCTTGTTGTTTTGAAGTAACTAGCATGAACTTGAATTTTGGTGTGTTGTTCTTAAGATTTGGTTGCTTAAAAATTGTTAGATGTTAAAGTTCATGTTTTAATTGTGTTACTAGTGTCACTAGCTTCAATTTGATGTGTAAGTTGCTTTAGAAAACTTCATAAACTTGATTATTAATTTTGGTGAATTTGGGTTAAGGTTTGATGAACTTGAAATGAACTTTTGATGCTTTGAATGACAGGAGATGTTATTAGTAAGTGTTTAGTTGTATTGTATGTTTAATTATCTTCGAAACGGCATATAATATGTGTAAATTGGATCACCGAATCATGGAATGAGATTATTGAACTTGAATGTCATAAATGAGGAGCATTGAATGTGATTTGGGTTGTTATAAGTGTTGAATTGATTGATAAAATGTGTTTAGTTGTGTTCCTCGTCAAAATACCTTTCCAACGATATAAGATACATGTTTTAGATGTTTACGGATCATAAATTGCGTTAAATTGAAGTTTGGCTCGAGACTTGTTGTGTTTTAAAGCAGTTTCACTGAATCGGATATAGATGCGGCGCATCTGCCTTGGGATGTGGCACATCTGCTGCAGATGCGGCGCATCACTTGCAGATGCGGCGCATCTGGGCAGACTGATCACGTGGTCATTTTTAGGAAAATGTTTGCTATGCTATGGACCTCCGATTCACATGTAACTTGTTCCAACATGCTTATATATGATTAAAAAAACTTCAGAAAAATAGTTCAGGACCCGACCCGAACGTGTTGACTTTTGTTGACTTTGACTTTGACCAAAATTTGACTTTTAGTCAAACTTAACCAAATATTCGTGCAACCATTCTAACTTGCTTGTATACTTGTATCTTGCATGAAACTTGACAATTTGATTCACATGCTACATAATCGAGTCGTAACGAGCCATAGGACTAATTGAACATCATTGACCAACCGTGTCTACCGTTATTGATAAAACTCACTTGTTTAGGTCAATACTAGCACTCGTCCTTGCACACGTTACTTTGTGAAGTACTTAATTACATACGTGCACTCAAGGTGAGATCATAGTCCCAGTTTTACTATTTTATATAAACTTTTGGGATGAGAAAACATAAACGTTTCGTTTTACAAGTGAACACAAGTATGAAAACAATCATTCTACGTACGAGTTAGAACGAAAAGCATCAATTCAATTATCATTAGTTAAACTTGCAGGGTGTAAGCGAGAACTTATGTTGTATGGCCATATGGGTTTGAAAAACCCTCATTCGGACGGTTCGCTACCGTTAATCGGATGAAATATATTTTCGGGGAGAAATGTATGTTCTGACACTACATTTATGGGGTTACGTGATAGTTAAGCCTTGATAATTGGGTGCTCGTGATACCAACTTTTAGAATGAATTACTATTATTTCAATGATATAAACCTTGTGGTTCAACGTACTTAATTACCCACTTACTTAATCCTATGATTTCACCAACGTGTTCGTTGACAGATTCTCTATATTTTTCTCAGGTCCTTGAACAGTTTAGGATACATGCTTCCGCTCACTATTTTTAATACTTGTTTGGATGTCGAGTATACGTGCATACATGGAGCATCTTTTGATTTACTTTTAAATTGTGTCGCATAGGTTTCATTTGTATGTTAAACGTTGTATTGTAAGTAGTCGTTGAACTACTTTTGTAAACTTGAAACATCTTTACATTTGAAATGAATGCGACATATTTTTGGTAAAACGTCATTTTAAAGACTTATGACCACGTAACGGGACCTACGTAGTCGACGCCGTCAATGAAGATTTTGTCGGGTCGCTACAAGGAGGACATCAGTACGGCACCGCCAGCTCCTCCAGTACGACACTCCAGGCGTTTAGCTTCAAGACCAGCTGAGCATCCAGAGCCACTAGAGACATGTGAACCACAGACTGTGATTTATTATGGAGCCACCTTGAATGACCCAGATGTTACGTGGACATTACTTAGAGACCAGCAGAGACTCTATCGAGCTCTCAGAGCATACCTTCTGCGCGAAGGGATGCCCCAGAGTACTCTAAGCCCTTCATCATTCAGACTAGCACGCCGTGTTCCGCCAACATGACAAGCTACTCTCAGGCGCTCCACCCCGGTCTCAGTACATTCGGTTGCCTCAGCCGCCTTTCCAGCTCGCGCTACTCCTGTCGCGCCGCCTGTCTTAACTGTTTTTCCTGCTCTAGTCATGGAGACAGTCCCTGTTTGTGAGCTACCTGAGGGCTGCCACTTAGTCACAGTACCTATCTCAGTAGAGCCACCCACGACCCATGTTTTTGAGATTACCGAGATCATCCCTGATGAGGAGCCATTCCTGAGCCTATCACACCTGGAGTTGCCATCAGACCTTTGTCTAAAAACACTTTTGGGCCCTGAGTTGGATGCAGGACAGCCACTTAAGTATTTGCCTAGACTTGGGGATGACGATGATCTCTTTGTACCTAATGGATACTTCGCAGACACCGCTCGACAAAATGTCCAGGAGAGTATTCCGTAGACTACTTTATTTTATTTTAGTGTTATCTTTTAAAAGTATTGTATAAAAGTTATATCTAGTGGAAATGCTACTCTCTTTTCATTCTTCATGCAGAAATTTTATCAAAAAAGACTGGTCCTTTCCAGCATTAGGAGCCTTACAGTAGGAAAGTCCAGCACTAGGAGAGTAACCTGACCATAGGGAAGTAATCTTTCCTCAAACCCCTTTCAACTATTATGCACTAAAATCTCTAAGCGTGGGGTCATCCCCGCAACTAACTTTATGATTCTAGAAGATATTGTCCTTAATTTATAAAGTATTAAAATATTCTATTTCAGAGAACATTAGGGACAATGTTCTTCTAAGTGTGGGGTATTGGGTAAAGGTTTAAGGACAAGTAACCGTAAAACACCAAGTTTTAAAAAATTCTTTTGTCTAAAAAGTGATTAGCAAAGAATATTTAGGTAATTTTGAAAAATTCTTACATCGTTTTACCCAAAAGATTCTATAAAATTGCAAGAAATCGATTTTCGGAACATTTAATAGAACGGAACGATTAAGCTAAAACTCATGATTTGTGTCAAAAGATTTCTTTCAAGATAAAATATGTAAAAGGCTACGCATGACCAAGCACGACCCCTACTCCCAAAAAGTGATGACTCTTGGACCCAAAGTATTTGTATGACCCATCAAATCTACAGTACTTTGACAATTCAATTGATGAGCATGCGGTGTACGATTTAAGTTAGAACTTGGTTTTTACATACGTTTCGAGGCCAATGGTTAGTAAGCGTCATACGTGGTGTAGGTGCGATACTCCTTCCAAAATCATTCTGAATAGAGAAGACAAAAACCATATGTTTCTGTTTCCACTCCACGCATTTAGAAACCGGCCAACTCACACAAAGAGTTGATGAATCAGAAAATACTCACCCCAAATCCACCCCCAAAATACACTACCCATTCACCTTCATTCCCTTTCCGCTTTTTAAAAAGATCCAGAGATTAATAAAGAGATAGATCGATCAAATTCGCTTCAAAAGCACTTGTTGAAAGATTCCGAACCCCTGATTGTTTTTGATAGGTCAAAGACCTATTTTCTGTGAGTTATCACTTCATCTCTAGGCACCAAGAATAAAGGACAAAAGTTATGAAGAAAGGGTATGCCAAAAAAATGATGAAAGAGCAAAGTCTCTAGAATAAAGGCAAGAAAAACCCGAGAAGTTGCCCAAAGAGGGAATGCCGGAAGAACCAAAGAAAAATTCTAGACAAAAGTCTTAACAAACTCTGCATCTTCCGAAAGGAACTTTTTACGAAATTCAAGACGTTCTCTATTCAAAATGGATACTCTGAAGAATCAAAATCTATCAATTCTCATTAAAAATTAAAAGATCTGGATACCTTTCACCTTTCCAAAAACTTCTCAACCAACCCTACAACCCGTCTCCGTCTTGAAAGAATGCCTAGGAAGAAGATTAGTGTCGTCCTTACTTAGCCGGTGGAGATATCGATGCTTTACCAAGCCTATGATAAGAACCGTTACACGACTGGCTTCTGAGCGACAATACAATCATATTAGGGCACCCTAAACACTTGAGTGATATGAGTGATCCGCAAGTGAGAAGCCTGGTCATGTATACTCTACATCTGAGAGTTGGAAATTAAGCCTTTTTCACTATGGACACGATTGAAATTTAGCGACTAAAATCATTGAAGTTTGAAACTTTCTCTAATACTTTTGAAAAATATGACAACTTATGATGAAGGTATAATAAAAGGATCCAACGGTGGGCGAGTAAGAATCTATTAGAAAGAACCTTATGTTCCCGCTTTTTGCTTGAGGACAAGCAAAGCTAAGTGTGGAGTATTTGATATCGGCCAAAAAGTGTAACGACCCAACCCGTTATCCAACCGAAACACACATATTTTTTTTTACAAAAAATCAGGTTTTAGCCAAATGGAGCGCCACTCCAATATGGGGCGCCGCTCCATATCCTGCTGGCCAAAAATGACATTTTCACGCGAAAAGATCTCCCGCTTCCCGACACTTTTAGACGAAACGGTTTTCACAACACATTAAAGTAAGTAAAACTAACACGTTTTCATAATAAAACAAGTTTTTCGACACCGGGCCCACGTCGGCCCGTTTTACAAATTACATACTAAATACAATTTTCGACCACATGAGTTTAAGACAAAATAAAGACCGAGCATGGTGATTGGGGATACGCTACCCAATCCTAATCAATCCAAAGGCACGTCTTCTAAAGCAACCTACGCAATCTACTAGTTCCCACGCTTACCCGAGCCACCACCTCCACACGAATCTATAAAAATGTAAACAGCGAGAGGGTAAGCTATGAAAGCTTAGTAAGTATAAACATACTATATACATACATATGCATAAAATGAATACGTACAATCAACACATAAAGTAAACACATACCGCAATCCAAGTATAACTAGCAAGCTATACCTAACGTACCACCAAGCCAAATCCGCAAGATTAGCTACAACATATAATAAGTATATATACGCATATACAATAAATAACCAAGACACCAAGGTTAACCTCTTAACCTTATACATATTGTAACAACCCTCACTTTTCGACTTCTAAATTACTGAATTAACCCTAGGGTTATATGTCTGACTATATGTATTAAGGGTTGTTATATACAATTAAATATTGACCAAATAATAATTTTTAGTCAACAATGTACGCTGAAATAAATAATATATTATTCATTTATATAATTTGAAATAATTTAACTAAGTATATAAACTTTGTATCACTTTTATTATTTAGTTAATGTATTATATATTTAACTATATAATAAATCCAATTATATATAAATGTAATAATATTTACAAACTTACTAAAGCTATAGTTTAATAATTAAAATCATAATTATTATTAAAAATACAAAATACCGAATTATTTATTATTTTTATGCAAAATTTGTATTTATTAATTAAATAAAAAAATAAATAAAATAAAATAAAATAAAAATAAAATAAAATATTATTGACAAATATTCTTGGAAAAACATTAAATAAATTTGTTTATTTACATAAAAAAAAATCCTTAAAATAAATAAAAAATAAATAAATAAATAAATAAATTACTTTTTAATTAAAAATTTTAATGGAAAAACTACTTTTATTATTTTATTTTGTGCATTATCCCATGACCTAACATTTAATACTTTTTAATTTTAAAATCCCATTAAGAATTAAATATTTCTTTTTCTTTTAATTATTTTATTCTTTTTACCTAATTTTTTCAAGTATAAATACCCCTCATTTCTCATTCAAACTCACACCAAAATTTCTCTCATTCTCTCTTTGAAGAATTACTACTAGTAAGTATTCTTTTCTTACTTTTTATTTTTTTACTTTTTACTTTTTACTTTTTACTTCGGTTATTATTTTTACCGAAATATGTAAATAATGTTATAAATTATATGCAATTAAAAATAAAATAAATAACATGTATACACTATTACTATTACTAGCACCTATAACCTACTACTTATATTGTAACATAAAAACATTTTGGGATATATATTAGAGATGTATAGATCTTTGAACTTTCTTGACGAATGGTTTCTATGAGATTCTAGGCAGAGGGTTTGGATTTCCGATTTAAAGGGTCCTATGACTCAAGCTCCTAGATCTAAATTAGCCATTCGAAGGGAAAGGGGTGATTGGAAGCTTATCTAATACGGCAAGTATCCTAAAATGGAAAACATTGATAAAAGTAGAAACTCTCTAGTCATAGAAACTTAGTAAAATAAGAAACTTTCTAAAAATGAAAACTTTATAAAAATAGTAACTTACTAGGAATAGAAACTTAGTAAAACAAACTATACTTAAACACATACTTAAACTTAAACATGGGCAAAACACTTAACTACTCTTAAATGTCAATAGGTTGACTTTCCTGCTCACTCGTTCAACTCTTTATTCTGAGGAATAACTCTCTCTCTACTTACTAAGGTGAATTCATAGCCCCTCTTTAATTGCTAGCAAACTTACTTACTTTTACTTGGGGTGAGACACATGTTGTTTTTACTTTTTATACTTTAGACACAAGTACCAAACTGTTAAACTATGCTATACCCGTCTATGTCCGACTAAGTCCCTACAGTGATATTTTTAATTGCTGCGGCATGCTTAATTATTGGGGGTAGGCCTATCGGGAGTAACGTCCCCGATACATTTGACCAAGTCATTGTATTACTTAATAATGAAATTAAACCGACAAGGACAGACACAACTTGTCATGAGGCAAACTTGAACGTTTAGTCTAAATATCATGCATTGGCATAACTTTTTGATCCTGCGGGAGATCAACTTTTGGATCTTGCGAGATCAACTTTACAAACTAAATCTTGTGGTCTAAAACAACGACAAACTTTTTGTTAAACCTATGAACTTCACTCAACCTTTTTGGTTGACACTTTAGCATGTTTTGTCTCAAGTGCTGTTTGATTCAAGCTCTTATACTTACTATTAATGTGATGCTACTTGGACATAGGATCAAGAGATATCGCATTTATTACTTCTGCATGTGAACATTTATGATATTGTTATTCCTGTCATTGTAACGACATTTCATTTTCCGCTGCGTACTAATTAAAGTTAAATTCATCATTTAGTATTGTTCTCGTTTATTATAATATGTTGGTATGTTTTGATATTAGTGACGTTCCTTCCAGACCCTATTGGGAGGACGTTACAGATTGGTATCAGAGCATAACCAGGCTGTTATAGAGAACCAGGATTGCATTTTTATGTGTGCCTTACTTGTTAGCTAGGGTGCCTTAGCAATCTAGGAAACTATAACCTTTCCTGCCTTAGATTTTAAAGCACTTAGGATTTGCCTTGTAATCTTAAAACATATGCCTTACAATCCTATCCTAAAACTGATCAAAATCTCCTTCCTAATGTTAGGATGTCTAATTATCATCAAACGACCAAAATAAATCTTTTCAAGCTAACCGAAAAAGATACTGAAAGGTCTTCCACAGAAAGACCAGTCCAAAGTCCACCTTATGGCTTTGGTGGTCCTCCCTCACCAAATTATAGCCCAAATACTACTCTAAAGTTACATGGGTCTCCTGAATACTATCCAACCCCGAGGAATAAAGACAAGAGGAAATGTCTTGAAGAAACTGGGCCGTCAAATAAAAGATCCCGATCTCCTTCCTACGATGAAGTTGATGCCAAGTACGAGCTCATGAATCTGCGAAAAACTACCGATGACCTTATTCGCCATATTGCAAGGATCGATGCTCAAATGAACGAAAAAGACCTAGCGATCAAGAAGCTCATGGAGGAAAATGTTGAGCTAAAGAAATAGATTATATACATACATTTGTTTTATCCCATGACCGATGTGGACTTTGGTTTGCACCCTTACAAGAAATGCCCGATGGGGAAGCAATCTCTCTCCTACCTAAAAGAAGATGTTGACTTTAGATTGAAGATGGAGGAAAACAGCATGAATAATCAACTTTCTATAAGGGACCACAAGTACCATGTAATCAACAATGGTGTTTCTAATCTTTATGATAATCTCGAATTCCTGCATGAGAAACAAAAGGCGAAGAATGAGAAAGTTGAGAAGTTTATGAAGAAGGTTGAGGATGAGAAGAAGAGATATGAAGACTACTTCAATCTTAATATTTCCTAATTTATTTTTCCAAATTTCTTATCTATGTAAAGGCTATGCCTTAAACTATTTCTATTTCCGAATCGTGTAATAAAGGCTTGTTTAATGCCTCGTTCTTAATAATATAAAGTGTTTCGTTCATATCATATTCATCTTTATCCCGCTTAAAAAGTCTTCAAACTTATGACCTATCAAATTTATCAAATTTCTATACACCCTTATGTAGTGGAGAATCATGGTTCGTCCAACTGCACCAACTCTTACCACGATGTCTCATAACTTTCTCGTTTGACCACGTCCATTTCATAACTTTCACAACTTCCATAACTTTCAAAGGTATGAAAGTTGACCAAGTCTATAAAGACTGTAACTTAAAACTAGCCAACCATGACTCGACAAGTTCGTAACTATTTTCATGGATGACGTTTTGATCTGCTCCAAGAGTGAGAAAGAACATGAGCAACATTTGCAAATTCATTCTTAAGAAGAAGAACAACTCTACGTAAACTTTTCCAAGTGCAAGTTTTGGCTTAAAACCGACATGTTGTCGATCCAGCTAAGATTACTACTATCCTTAATACACTATATTAGAAATCATCATTTATCATATCCTGACCTTATGGAGTGACCTTGGAATGAAAATATGAATTAGTGAAATATAATGACGGTGGCCAACGTGATTATATTACGGTAATTCATAGAAAAATTCCAATATCATGACGTATGGAATAGAAAGTGATTCAAAGAAAACTCTCAAGCTATGTGTTCAAAAACCCAAATGCAAGAAGAAAAAAAGATCATCTTGATATTAGTAGATACCAAAGACTGCGAAGCATATTCGTCAATTTTTAGGACTTTCCGGTTACTATCGGAGATTCATAAAAGATTTTTTCCTTCTTGCCAAACCTCTTACGAAGCTAACTCAAAAAGGGAAGAAGTTTGAGTGGTCCGAAGAACAGGAGTCTGCTTTCAAGATTCTGAAAGAGAAGTTGACCACAGCCCCAATTCTATCTTTACCTAAAGGTACTGATGATTTTGTTGTTTACTGTGATGCCTCAAAGCAAGACTTTGGTTGTGTTTTAATGCAATGTGAAAAGGTTATTGCCTACGCATCTAGACATTTGAAGAAATATGAGGAGAACTATACTACACACGACCTTGAGTTAGGTTCCGTGGTATTTGCATTAAAGATATGGAGACATTATCTATATGGTACCCAGTTTACGGTGTACACTGACCATAAAAGTCCTCGACACATCTTTGATCAAAAACAGCTGAATATGAGGCAAAGCCGATGGCTCGAGTTATTGAACGATTATGACTGTAAGATGGAATATCATCCTGGTAAGGCAAACGTAGTTGCCGATGCCCTCAGTCGAAAAGACGATGTTAAACGTGTTCGTGCCTTAAACCTGAAAATCAAATCAAATCTTATATCACGAATCTGTGAAGCTCAACTGGACGCTATTAAACCAACACTTATCGAAGGTGAAGGACCTATCGGTTTCGAGAACCAACTCCAATTGAAAGCTAATGGTACACAGTACTTTAGCAACAGAATTTGGGTTCCTCGCTTCGGTAATATCCGTGAACTAGTCTTGGATGAAGCGCATAAGGCTAGGTATTCTATTCATCCGGGTTCCAGTAAGATGTACCACGATGTGAAAGAATTCTACTGGTGGCCTAATATGAAAGCCGACCTTGCTACTTATGTTAGTAAGTGTCTCACTTGTTTGAAAGTCAAGGCTGTACATCAAAAGCCTTCTGGTCTGTTGACACAACCCGATATTCCGCAATGGAAGTGGGAATGTATCGCTATGGACTTTATTACTAAATTGCCCAAGACTTCTAGTGGCAATGATACTATATGGGTCATAGTAGTTTGTCTTACTAAATCTGCTCATTTCTTACCGATCAAGGAGACCGACAAGATGGAGAGATTGTCACAACTGTATATCAAAGAAATTGTCTCTCGTCATGGTGTTCCTATATCAATCATATCCGATCGCGACAGTAGATTCACTTCCAGATTCTGGAAATCCTTACAAACTGCTCTTGGAACTCAACTGGACATGAGTACTGCTTATCATCTGCAAACCGATGGTCAAAGTGAACAAACCATTCAAACATTGGAAGATATGCTTCGCGCTTATATTATCGACTTCGGAAAAGGCTGGGATAGACATTTGCCTTTGGTTGAATTCTCTTACAATAATAGTTACCACTCAAGTATTAAGGCTGCACCTTTTGAGGCCTTATACGGACAAAAAAGTAGATCCCCACTATGCTGGGATGAATTAGAGGACAGACAGTTAACTGGTACTGAAATCATACACGAGACAACCGAAAAGATAGTTCAGATTAAGAAACGAATAGAAACTGCCCGCAGCCGACAGAAGAGCTATGCTAATAAAGGTCGGAAAGATTTGGAATTCGTTTTGGTAAACGAAGCAAACTAAGTCCGCGTTGTAGTGACCCAAACTTTTCCATGTTTATATATATTAATTGAGATTGATAATTACATGATTAAATGTTTCCAACATGTTAAGCAATCAAACTTGTTAAGACTTGATTAATTGAAATATGTTTCATATAGACAATTGACCACCCAAGTTGACCGGTGATTCACGAACGTTAAAACTTGTAAAAACTATATGATGACATATATATGGATATATATATAGTTAACATGATACTATGATAAGTAAACATATCATTAAGTATATTAATAATGAACTACATATGTAAAAACAAGACTACTAACTTAATGATTTTTAAACGAGACGTATATGTAACGATTATCGTTGTAAAGACATTTAGTGTATATATATCATATTAAGAGATATTCATACATGATAATATCATTATAATATAATAATTTAAAATCTCATTTGATATTATAAACATTGGGTTAACAACATTTAACAAGATCGTTAACCTAAAAGTTTCAAAACAACACTTACATATAACGACTAACGATGACTTAACGACTCAGTTAAAATGTATATACATGTAGTGTTTTAATATGTATTTATACACTTTTGAAAGACTTAAATACACTTATCAAAATACTTCTACTTAACAAAAATGCTTACAATTACATCCTCGTTCAGTTTCATCAACAATTCTACTCGTATGCACCTGTATTCGTACTCGTACAATAAACAGCTTTTAGATGTATGTACTATTGGTATATACACTCCAATGATCAGCTCTTAGCAGCCCATGTGAGTCACCTAACACATGTGGGAACCATTATTTGGCAACTAGCATGAAATATCTCATAAAATTACAAAAATATGAGTAATCATTCATGACTTATTTACATGAAAACAAAATTACATATCCTTTATATCTAATCCATACACCAACGACCAAAAACACCTACAAACACTTTAATTCTTCAATTTTATTCATCTAATTGATCTCTCTCAAGTTCTATCTTCAAGTTCTAAGTGTTCTTCATATATTCTACAAGTTCTAGTTACATAAAATCAAGAATACTTTCAAGTTTGCTAGCTCACTTCCAATCTTGTAAGGTGATCATCCAACCTCAAGAAATCTTTGTTTCTTACAGTAGGTTATCATTCTAATACAAGGTAATAATCATATTCAAACTTTGGTTCAATTTCTATAACTATAACAATCTTATTTCAAGTGATGATCTTACTTGAACTTGTTTTCGTGTCATGATTCTGCTTCAAGAACTTCGAGCCATCCAAGGATCCGTTGAAGCTAGATCCATTTTTCTCTTTTCCAGTAGGTTTATCCAAGGAACTTAAGGTAGTAATGATGTTCATAACATCATTCAATTCATACATATAAAGCTATCTTATTCGAAGGTTTAAACTTGTAATCACTAGAACATAGTTTAGTTAATTCTAAACTTGTTCGCAAACAAAAGTTAATCCTTCTAACTTGACTTTTAAAATCAACTAAACACATGTTCTATATCTATATGATATGCTAACTTAATGATTTAAAACCTGGAAACACGAAAAACACCGTAAAACCGGATTTACGCCGTCGTAGTAACACCGCGGGCTGTTTTGGGTTAGTTAATTAAAAACTATGATAAACTTTGATTTAAAAGTTGTTATTCTGAGAAAATGATTTTTATTATGAACATGAAACTATATCCAAAAATTATGGTTAAACTCAAAGTGGAAGTATGTTTTCTAAAATGGTCATCTAGACGTCGTTCTTTCGACTGAAATGACTACCTTTACAAAAACGACTTGTAACTTATTTTTCCGACTATAAACCTATACTTTTTCTGTTTAGATTCATAAAATAGAGTTCAATATGAAACCATAGCAATTTGATTCACTCAAAACGGATTTAAAATGAAGAAGTTATGGGTAAAACAAGATTTGATAATTTTTCTCATTTTAGCTACGTGAAAATTGGTAACAAATATATTCCAACCATAACTTAATCAACTTGTATTGTATATTATGTAATCTTGAGATACCATAGACACGTATACAATGTTTCAACCTATCATGTCGACACATCTATATATATTTCGGAACAACCATAGACACTCTATATGTGAATGTTGGAGTTAGCTATACAGGGTTAAGGTTGATTCCAAAATATGTATAGTTTGAGTTGTGATCAATACTGAGATACGTATACACTGGGTCGTGGATTGATTCAAGATAATATTTATCGATTTATTTCTGTATATCTAACTGTGGACAACTAGTTGTAGGTTACTAACGAGGACAGCTGACTTAATAAACTTAAAACATCAAAATATATTAAAAGTGTTGTAAATATATTTTGAACATACTTTGATATATATGTATATATTGTTATAGGTTCGTGAATCAACCAGTGGCCAAGTCTTACTTCCCGACGAAGTAAAAATCTGTGAAAGTGAGTTATAGTCCCACTTTTAAAATCTAATATTTTTGGGATGAGAATACATGCAGGTTTTATAAATGATTTACAAAATAGACACAAGTACGTGAAACTACATTCTATGGTTGAATTATCGAAATCGAATATGCCCCTTTTTATTAAGTCTGGTAATCTAAGAATTAGGGAACAGACACCCTAATTGACGCGAATCCTAAAGATAGATCTATCGGGCCCAACAAGCCCCATCCAAAGTACCGGATGCTTTAGTACTTCAAAATATATATCATATCCGAAGGGTGTCCCGGAATGATGGGGATATTCTTATATATGCATCTTGTTAATGTCGGTTACCAGGTGTTCACCATATGAATGATTTTTATCTCTATGTATGGGATGTGTATTGAAATATGAAATCTTGTGGTCTATTGTTACGATTTGATATATATAGGTTAAACCTATAACTCACCAACATTTTTGTTGACGTTTTAAGCATGTTTATTCTCAGGTGATTATTAAGAGCTTCCGTGTAGTGACCCGAACTTTTCCATGTTTATATATATATTAATTGAGATTGATATTTACATGATTAAATGTTTCCAACATGTTAAGCAATCAAACTTGTTAAGACTTGATTAATTGAAATATGTTTCATATAGACAATTGACCACCCAAGTTGATCGGTGATTCACGAACGTTAAAACTTGTAAAAACTATATGATGACATATATATGGATATATATATATAGTTAACATGATACGATGATAAGAAAACATATCATAAAGTATATTAACAATGAACTACATATGTAAAAACAAGACTACTAACTTAATGATTTTTAAACGAGACATATATGTAACGATTATCGTTGTAAAGACATTTAATGTATATATATCATATTAAGAGATATTCATACATGATAATATCATGATAATATAATAATTTATAATCTCATTTGATATTATAAACATTGGGTTAACAACATTTAACAAGATCGTTAACCTAAAGGTTCAAAACAACACTTACATGTAACGACTAACGATGACTTAACGACTCAGTTAAAATGTATATACATGTAGTGTTTTAATATGTATTTATACACTTTTGAAAGACTTCAATACACTTATCAAAATACTTCTACTTAACAAAAATGCTTACAATTACATCCTCGTTCAGTTTCATCAACAATTCTACTCGTATGCACCCGTATTCGTACTCGTACAATACACAGCTTTTAGATGTATGTACTATTGGTATATACACTCCAATGATCAGCTCTTAGCAGCCCATGTGAGTCACCTAACACATGTGGGAACCATCATTTGGCAACTAGCATGAAATATCTCATAAAATTACAAAAATATGAGTAATCATTCATGACTTATTTACATGAAAACAAAATTACATATCCTTTATATCTAATCCATACACCAACGACCAAAAACACCTACAAACACTTTCATTCTTCAATTTTCTTCATCTAATTGATCTCTCTCAAGTTCTATCTTCAAGTTCTAAGTGTTCTTCATAAATTCCAAAAGTTCTAGTTTCATAAAATCAAGAATACTTTCAAGTTTGCTAGCTCACTTCCAATCTTGTAAGGTGATCATCCAACCTCAAGAAATCTTTGTTTCTTATAGTAGGTTATCATTCTAATACAAGGTAATAATCATATTTAAACTTTGGTTCAATTTCTATAACTATAACAATCTTATTTCAAGTGATGATCTTACTTGAACTTGTTTTCGTGTCATGATTCTGCTTCAAGAACTTCGAGCCATCCAAGGATCCATTGAAGCTAGATCCATTTTTCTCTTTTCCAGTAGGTTTATCCAAGGAAATTAAGGTAGTAATGATGTTCATAACATCATTCGATTCATACATATAAAGCTATCTTATTCGAAGGTTTAAACTTGTAATCACTAGAACATAGTTTAGTTAATTCTAAACTTGTTCGCAAACAAAAGTTAATCCTTCTAACTTGACTTTTAAAATCAACTAAACACATATTCTATATCTATATGATATGCTAACTTAATGATTTAAAACCTGGAAACACGAAAAACACCGTAAAACCGGATTTACGCCGTCGTAGTAACACCGCGGGCTGTTTTGGGTTAGTTAATTAAAAACTATGATAAACTTTGATTTAAAAGTTGTTATTCTGAGAAAATGATTTTTATTATGAACATGAAACTATATCCAAAAATTATGGTTAAACTCAAAGTGGAAGTATGTTTTCTAAAATGGTCATCTAGACGTCGTTCTTTCGACTGAAATGACTACCTTTACAAAAACGACTTGTAACTTATTTTTCCGACTATAAACCTATACTTTTTCTGTTTAGATTCATAAAATAGAGTTCAATATGAAACCATAGCAATTTGATTCACTCAAAACGGATTTAAAATGAAGAAGTTATGGGTAAAACAAGATTGGATAATTTTTCTCATTTTAGCTACGTGAAAATTTGTAACAAATCTATTCCAACCATAACTTAATCAACTTGTATTGTATATTATGTAATCTTGGGATACCATAGACACGTATACAATGTTTCGACCTATCATGTCGACACATCTATATATATTTCGGAACAACCATAGACACTCTATATGTGAATGTTGGAGTTAGCTATACAGGGTTGAGGTTGATTTCAAAATATATATAGTTTGAGTTGTGATCAATACTGAGATACGTATACACTGGGTCGTGGATTGATTCAAGATAATATTTATCGATTTATTTCTGTACATCTAACTGTGGACAACTAGTTGTAGGTTACTAACGAGGACAGCTGACTTAATAAACTTAAAACATCAAAATATATTAAAAGTGTTGTAAATATATTTTGAACATACTTTGATATATATGTATATATTGTTATAGGTTCGTGAATCAACCAGTGGCCAAGTCTTACTTCCCGACGAAGTAAAAATCTGTGAAAGTGAGTTATAGTCCCACTTTTAAAATCTAATATTTTTGGGATGGGAATACATGCAGGTTTTATAAATGATTTACAAAATAGACACAAGTACGTGAAACTACATTCTATGGTTGAATTATCGAAATCGAATATGCCCCTTTTTATTAAGTCTGGTAATCTAAGAATTAGGGAACAGACACCCTAATTGACGCGAATCCTAAAGATAGATCTATTGGGCCTAACAAACCCCATCCAAAGTACCGGATGCTTTAGTACTTCGAAATTTATATCATATCCGAAGGGTGTCCCGGAATGATGGGGATATTCTTATATATGCATCTTGTTATTGTCGGTTACCAGGTGTTCACCATATGAATGATTTTTATCTCTATGTGTGGGATGTGTATTGAAATATGAAATCTTGTGGTCTATTATTATGATTTGATATATATAGGTTAAACCTATAACTCACCAACATTTTTGTTGACGTTTTAAGCATGTTTATTCTCAGGTGATTATTAAGAGCTTCCGCTGTCGCATACTTAAATAAGGACGAGATTTGGAGTCCATGCTTGTATGATATTGTGTAAAAACTGCATTCAAGAAACTTATTTTGTTGTAACATATTTGTATTGTAAACCATTATGTAATGGTCGTGTGTAAACAGGATATTTTAAATTATCATTATTTGATAATTTACGTAAAGCTTTTTAAACCTTTATTGATGAAATAAAGGTTATGGTTTGTTTTAAAATGAATGCAGTCTTTGAAAAACGTCTCATATAGAGGTCAAAACCTCGCAACGAAATCAATTAATATGGAACGTTTTTAATCAATAAGAACGGGACATTTCAGTTGGTATCCGAGCGTTGGTCTTAGAGAACCAGAAAATTTGCATTAGTGTGTCTTATCGAGTTTGTTAGGATGCATTAGTGAGTCTGGACTTCGACCGTGTTTTCTTTAAAAATGATTGCTTAACATTTTTGTTGGAAACTATATATTTTTAACATATGAATATTATGTGATATATTAATCTCTTAACGTGTTTGATATTATGTGATAGATGTCTACCTCTAGAACAAGTCCCATTGACTCACCTAATAATAATGAAGAGTCAAATGTAAATTGGAATGATTTGTGGACTGATTCACAAGTTCCCGAAGAGGAACCGGAAGAAGAGTCGGAACCGGAAGAAGAATCGGAACCGGAAGAAGAATCGGAACCGGATGAAGAAATAGAACCGGTGGGGGAAATAATAAAACGGTTAAGTAAAAGAAAATCCTCAACCAACCGACCAAAGTTAATTATGGTCAATGGTGTTTCCGCCAAGGAAGCAAAATATTGGGAGGATTACCAATTCTCCGATGAATCGGATTCCGACGAGAATTCCGATGATGTTATAGAAATTACCCCAACTGAATTTAAAAAGGCAAAAGAAAATAATAAGGGAAAGGGCATAAAAATAGAGAAATCTAATTCCAACCCTGATGAACTTTATATGTATCATCAACCCCCGAAGTCCTTAAGTTGTAACAATGACCCGGGAACCTCTAAACCACCAGGTTTTTCTAAACCAATGTGGACAACGACGGCTCGTATTAGGGGAACATCATATATCCCTAGAAACTTGGCAAAACGAACCAAAACCGAAGAAGAAGAAACGAGCGAGTCAGAATAAGATAGTTGTATTCGTGTGGTGTAATATATGTAATATAGTGTTCTTATGCTTTATGATATATGTAAAAATTGCTTGTATTAATAAGTATTTTTTTATGAATCTAACTCTTGTCTATTTTACAGTTTAAAAACACAAAATGGATAGACAACCCAATATTTTAAGAGACCTACCCGGAGACATGATTGATGAAATCTTGTCTAGAGTCGGCCAGAATTCTTCGGCACAACTATTTAAGGCGAGATCAGTTTGTAAGACATTCGAAGAACGTTCCAAGAATGTCTTGGTTTATAAGAGACTTTCGTTTGAAAGATGGGGGATATCACATTGGGAAACCCATAAGTTACGATGTGTTTACTTTGACGCATATATTGCGGGGAACCCAAATGCTATTTTACGCAACGGGTTAAGAAATTATTTTGACTCAATATATTCGAATATTGGACTTCGTGATTTAGAAAAAGCGGCTAACATGCAACATAAAGAAGCATGTTATGCTTACGGATTAGTAATGTTCGCTTCTCACCAAAGTGAGAACAACAACATCGGGCTACAACTATTAAACAAAACGTTTCCACAAGTGACGGAGTCGGTAATTGGGGTAAGAAATGAGGTTTTTAGATTATTACGGGACTGTTGGACATTACGTAACCCTCGTCCCTTTGATGACGTTACAACACGCTGTCTTATCAACGGCCATAACGGTTATGTTGCACAAGACCAAGGATGGGAAGTAGTCCTAGTAAAACCAGAATGCATGACTTGTTTCTGGACGTATGAATTACGTGTCTTTATTGCCTTTGCTGAACGACTTGTGTACTAGCTAGAATTGTCTTCACAACTATCTTGTATCAAAGTTATTGTGTGCTATATTTCATGCTTTATGTAAAATAAGCGGTATTGTAAGTTTGTAAAATATTGTATAAAAGTTTGAACGCGAAATATTATTATAATCAGTTTTTCATATAGAATTGTAGTAGTTGAATTGTATATTAGCTACTAAGTATGAACTTAACGGGTAGGTACTACCCGAATTTAAACTTATAAAACGCTAATATGAAGAAAAAGCTTTTATAAATGAGTTCATATTATGCTACGAAATACTATTAACTACTCTTAATATTCTGTATGATTAACTTGTTCCATTTAACTATTTTGAAGGAAATGGCACCGACTACTCGACACACCGTGAATATGAATGAAGAGGAATTCCGTACTTTTCTAGCTTCAAACATAGCCGCAGTACAGGATGTGCTACATACCAACAATAACCTTGGATCTAGCAGTACAGGAAATCGTGTAGGATGCACCTACAAAGAATTCACTGCCTGCAAACCTTTGGAATTTGATGGAACCGAAGGACCGATCGGATTGAAACGGTGGACCGAGAAGGTTGAATCGGTGTTTGCCATAAGTAAGTGTACTGAAGAGGACAAAGTGAAGTACGCTACGCATACCTTCACAAGTTCTGCGTTAACATGGTGGAATACCTATCTAGAGCAAGTTGGACAAGATGATGCGTACGCACTACCGTGGTCAGCATTCAAGCACTTGATGAACGAGAAGTACCGTCCCAGAACCGAGGTCAATAAGCTCAAGACAGAACTTAGAGGGTTACGAACCCAAGGATTTGATATTACCACGTACGAAAGACGATTCACAGAATTGTGCCTATTGTGTCCGGGAGCATTCGAAGATGAGGAAGAGAAGATCGACGCGTTTGTGAAAGGATTACCGGAAAGAATCCAAGAAGATATAAGTTCACACGAGCCCGCCTCCATACAACAGGCATGTAGAATGGCTCACAAACTAGTGAACCAGATTGAAGAAAGAATTAAAGAACAGACTGCTGAAGAGGCCAATGTGAAGCAAGTCAAAAGAAAGTGGGAGGAAAACGGTGATAAGAATCACCAATACAACAACAACAGCAATTACAACAATAATCGCAACAATTATCCCAACAATCGCAACATCAATCGCAACTACAATAAACGGCCCAACAACAACAACAACAACAACAACAGCAACTACAACAATCATCCCAACAACAATAATAACCGCAACAACAACAACAATCAGAAGCAGCTATGCCAAAGGTGTGAAAAGAATCACTCGGGGTTCTGCACCAAATTTTGCAACAAGTGTAAAAGAAATGGTCATAGCGCGGCGAAGTGTGAGGTCTACGGACCAGGGGTTAATAAAATTAAAGGAACAAATGGTGTCAGAACGAGTAATGGCGGAGCAAGTAGTGTCGGAGCAAGTTATGCCAATGTAGTTTGTTATAAATGTGGAAAACCAGGCCACATTATTAGAAATTGCCCGAACCAGGAGAACACGAATGGACAAGGCCGTGGAAGGGTTTTCAATATTAATGCGGTAGAGGCACAGGAAGACCCGGAGCTTGTTACGGGTACGTTTCTTATTGACAATAAATCTGCTTACGTTTTATTTGATTCGGGTGCGGATAGAAGCTATATGAGTAGAGATTTTTGTGCTAAATTAAGTTGTCCATTGACGCCTTTGGATAGTAAATTTTTACTCGAATTAGCAAATGGTAAATTAATTTCAGCAGATAATATATGTCGGAATCGAGAAATTAAACTGGTTAGCGAAACATTTAAGATTGATTTGATACCAGTAGAGTTAGGGAGTTTTGATGTGATAATCGGTATGGACTGGTTGAAAGAAGTGAAAGCGGAGATCGTTTGTTACAAAAATGCAATTCGCATTATACGAGAAAAAGGAAAACCCTTAATGGTGTACGGAGAAAAGGGCAACACGAAGCTACATCTTATTAGTAATTTGAAGGCACAAAAACTAATAAGAAAAGGTTGCTATGCTGTTCTAGCACACGTCGAGAAAGTACAAACTGAAGAAAAGAGCATCAATGATGTTCCCATTGCAAAAGAATTTCCCGATGTATTTCCGAAAGAATTACCGGGATTACCCCCATATCGATCCGTTGAATTTCAAATAGATCTTGTACCAGGAGCTGCACCAATAGCTCGTGCTCCTTACAGACTCGCACCCAGCGAGATGAAAGAACTGCAAAGCCAATTACAAGAACTTTTAGAGCGTGGTTTCATTCGACCAAGCACATCACCGTGGGGAGCTCCTGTTTTGTTTGTCAAGAAGAAAGATGGTACATTCAGGTTGTGTATCGACTACCGAGAGTTGAACAAACTTACCATCAAGAACCGCTACCCACTACCGAGAATCGACGACTTATTTGATCAACTACAAGGCTCGTCTGTTTATTCAAAGATTGACTTACGTTCCGGGTATCATCAAATGCGAGTGAAAGAAGATGATATTCCAAAGACTGCTTTCAGAACACGTTACGGTCATTACGAGTTTATGGTCATGCCGTTTGGTTTAACTAATGCACCAGCTGTGTTCATGGACCTTATGAACCGAGTGTGTGGACCATACCTTGACAAGTTTGTCATTGTTTTCATTGATGACATACTTATTTACTCAAAGAATGACCAAGAACACGGTGAACATTTGAGAAAGGTGTTAGAAGTATTGAGGAAGGAAGAATTGTACGCTAAGTTTTCAAAGTGTGCATTTTGGTTGGAAGAAGTTCAATTCCTCGGTCACATAGTGAACAAAGAAGGTATTAAGGTGGATCCGGCAAAGATAGAAACTGTTGAAAAGTGGGAAACGCCGAAAACTCCGAAACACATACGCCAGTTTTTAGGACTAGCTGGTTACTACAGAAGGTTCATCCAAGACTTTTCCAGAATAGCAAAACCCTTGACTGCATTAACGCATAAAGGGAAGAAATTTGAATGGAATGATGAACAAGAGAAAGCGTTTCAGTTATTGAAGAAAAAGCTAACTACGGCACCTATATTGTCATTGCCTGAAGGGAATGATGATTTTGTGATTTATTGTGATGCATCAAAGCAAGGTCTCGGTTGTGTATTAATGCAACGAACGAAGGTGATTGCTTATGCGTCTAGACAATTGAAGATTCACGAACAAAATTATACGACGCATGATTTGGAATTAGGCGCGGTTGTTTTTGCGTTAAAGACTTGGAGGCACTACTTATATGGGGTCAAAAGTATTATATATACCGACCACAAAAGTCTTCAACACATATTTAATCAGAAACAACTGAATATGAGGCAGCGTAGGTGGATTGAATTATTGAATGATTACGACTTTGAGATTTGTTACCACCCGGGGAAGGCAAATGTGGTAGCCGATGCCTTGAGCAGGAAGGACAGAGAACCCATTCGAGTAAAATCTATGAATATAATGATTCATAATAACATTACTAATCAAATAAAGGAGGCGCAACAAGGAGTTTTAAAAGAGGGAAATTTAAAGGATGAAATACCCAAAGGATCGGAGAAGCATCTTAATATTCGGGAAGACGGAACCCGGTATAGGGCTGAAAGGATTTGGGTACCAAAATTTGGAGATATGAGAGAAATGGTACTTAGAGAAGCTCATAAAACCAGATACTCAATACATCCTGGAACGGGGAAGATGTACAAGGATCTCAAGAAACATTTTTGGTGGCCGGGTATGAAAGCCGATGTTGCTAAATACGTAGGAGAATGTTTGACGTGTTCTAAGGTCAAAGCTGAGCATCAGAAACCATCAGGTCTACTTCAACAACCCGAAATCCCGGAATGGAAATGGGAAAACATTACCATGGATTTCATCACTAAATTGCCAAGGACTGCAAGTGGTTTTGATACTATTTGGGTAATAGTTGATCGTCTCACCAAATCAGCACACTTCCTACCAATAAGAGAAGATGACAAGATGGAGAAGTTAGCACGACTGTATTTTAAGGAAGTCGTCTCCAGACATGGAATACCAATCTCTATTATCTCTGATAGGGATGGCAGATTTATTTCAAGATTCTGGCAGACATTACAGCAAGCATTAGGAACTCGTCTAGACATGAGTACTGCCTATCATCCACAAACTGATGGGCAGAGCGAAAGGACGATACAAACGCTTGAAGAAATGCTACGAGCATGTGTTATTGATTTCGGAAACAGTTGGGATCGACATCTACCGTTAGCAGAATTTTCGTACAACAACAGCTACCATTCAAGCATTGAGATGGCGCCGTTTGAAGCACTTTATGGTAGAAAGTGCAGGTCTCCGATTTGTTGGAGTGAAGTGGGGGATAGACAGATTACGGGTCCGGAGATTATACAAGAAACTACCGAGAAGATCATCCAAATTCAACAACGGTTGAAAACCGCCCAAAGTCGACAAAAGAGCTACGCTGACATTAAAAGAAAAGATATAGAATTTGAAATTGGAGAGATGGTCATGCTTAAAGTTGCACCTTGGAAAGGCGTTGTTCGATTTGGTAAACGAGGGAAATTAAATCCAAGGTATATTGGACCATTCAAGATTATTGATCGTGTCGGACCAGTAGCTTACCGACTAGAGTTACCTCAACAACTCGCGGCTGTACATAACACTTTCCACGTCTCGAATTTAAAGAAATGTTTTGCTAAAGAAGATCTCACTATTCCGTTAGATGAAATCCAAATCAACGAAAAACTTCAATTCATCGAAGAACCCGTCGAAATAATGGATCGTGAGGTTAAAAGACTTAAGCAAAACAAGATACCAATTGTTAAGGTTCGATGGAATGCTCGTAGAGGACCCGAGTTCACCTGGGAGCGTGAAGATCAGATGAAGAAGAAATACCCGCATCTATTTCCAGAAGATTCGTCAACACCTTCAACAGCTTAAAATTTCGGGACGAAATTTATTTAACGGGTAGGTACTGTAGTGACCCGAACTTTTCCATGTTTATATATATATTAATTGAGATTGATATTTACATGATTAAATGTTTCCAACATGTTAAGCAATCAAACTTGTTAAGACTTGATTAATTGAAATATGTTTCATATAGACAATTGACCACCCAAGTTGATCGGTGATTCACGAACGTTAAAACTTGTAAAAACTATATGATGACATATATATGGATATATATATAGTTAACATGATACGATGATAAGAAAAAAAATCATAAAGTATATTAACAATGAACTACATATGTAAAAACAAGACTACTAACTTAATGATTTTTAAACGAGACATATATGTAACGATTATCGTTGTAAAGACATTTAATGTATATATATCATATTAAGAGATATTCATACATGATAATATCATGATAATATAATAATTTAAAATCTCATTTTATATTATAAACATTGGGTTAACAACATTTAACAAGATCGTTAACCTAAAGGTTCAAAACAACACTTACATGTAACGACTAACGATGACTTAACGACTCAGTTAAAATGTATATACATGTAGTGTTTTAATATGTATTTATACACTTTTGAAAGACTTCAATACACTTATCAAAATACTTCTACTTAACAAAAATGCTTACAATTACATCCTCGTTCAGTTTCATCAACAATTCTACTCGTATGCACCCGTATTCGTACTCGTACAATACAAAGCTTTTAGATGTATGTACTATTGGTATATACACTCCAATGATCAGCTCTTAGCAGCCCATGTGAGTCACCTAACACATGTGAGAACCATCATTTGGCAACTAGCATGAAATATCTCATAAAATTACAAAAATATGAGTAATCATTCATGACTTATTTACATGAAAACAAAATTACATATCCTTTATATCTAATCCATACACCAACGACCAAAAACACCTACAAACACTTTCATTCTTCAATTTTCTTCATCTAATTGATCTCTCTCAAGTTCTATCTTCAAGTTCTAAGTGTTCTTCATAAATTCCAAAAGTTGTAGTTTCATAAAATCAAGAATACTTTCAAGTTTGCTAGCTCACTTCCAATCTTGTAAGGTGATCATCCAACCTCAAGAAATCTTTGTTTCTTATAGTAGGTTATCATTCTAATACAAGGTAATAATCATATTCAAACTTTGGTTCAATTTCTATAACTATAACAATCTTATTTCAAGTGATGATCTTACTTGAACTTGTTTTCGTGTCATGATTCTGCTTCAAGAACTTCGAGCCATCCAAGGATCCATTGAAGCTAGATCCATTTTTCTCTTTTCCAGTAGGTTTATCCAAGGAAATTAAGGTAGTAATGATGTTCATAACATCATTCGATTCATACATATAAAGCTATCTTATTCGAAGGTTTAAACTTGTAATCACTAGAACATAGTTTAGTTAATTCTAAACTTGTTCGCAAACAAAAGTTAATCCTTCTAACTTGACTTTTAAAATCAACTAAACACATGTTCTATATCTATATGATATGCTAACTTAATGATTTAAAACCTGGAAACACGAAAAACACCGTAAAACCGGATTTACGCCGTCGTAGTAACACCGCGGGCTGTTTTGGGTTAGTTAATTAAAAACTATGATAAACTTTGATTTAAAAGTTGTTATTCTGAGAAAATGATTTTTATTATGAACATGAAACTATATCCAAAAATTATGGTTAAACTCAAAGTGGAAGTATGTTTTCTAAAATGGTCATCTAGACGTCGTTCTTTCGACTGAAATGACTACCTTTACAAAAACGACTTGTAACTTATTTTTCCGACTATAAACCTATACTTTTTCTGTTTAGATTCATAAAATAGAGTTCAATATGAAACCATAGCAATTTGATTCACTCAAAACGGATTTAAAATGAAGAAGTTATGGGTAAAACAAGATTGGATAATTTTTCTCATTTTAGCTACGTGAAAATTTGTAACAAATCTATTCCAACCATAACTTAATCAACTTGTATTGTATATTATGTAATCTTGGGATACCATAGACACGTATACAATGTTTCGACCTATCATGTCGACACATCTATATATATTTCGGAACAACCATAGACACTCTATATGTGAATGTTGGAGTTAGCTATACAGGGTTGAGGTTGATTTCAAAATATATATAGTTTGAGTTGTGATCAATACTGAGATACGTATACACTGGGTCGTGGATTGATTCAAGATAATATTTATCGATTTATTTCTGTACATCTAACTGTGGACAACTAGTTGTAGGTTACTAACGAGGACAGCTGACTTAATAAACTTAAAACATCAAAATATATTAAAAGTGTTGTAAATATATTTTGAACATACTTTGATATATATGTATATATTGTTATAGGTTCGTGAATCAACCAGTGGCCAAGTCTTACTTCCCGACGAAGTAAAAATCTGTGAAAGTGAGTTATAGTCCCACTTTTAAAATCTAATATTTTTGGGATGGGAATACATGCAGGTTTTATAAATGATTTACAAAATAGACACAAGTACGTGAAACTACATTCTATGGTTGAATTATCGAAATCGAATATGCCCCTTTTTATTAAGTCTGGTAATCTAAGAATTAGGGAACAGACACCCTAATTGACGCGAATCCTAAAGATAGATCTATTGGGCCTAACAAACCCCATCCAAAGTACCGGATGCTTTAGTACTTCGAAATTTATATCATATCCGAAGGGTGTCCCGGAATGATGGGGATATTCTTATATATGCATCTTGTTATTGTCGGTTACCAGGTGTTCACCATATGAATGATTTTTATCTCTATGTATGGGATGTGTATTGAAATATGAAATCTTGTGGTCTATTATTATGATTTGATATATATAGGTTAAACCTATAACTCACCAACATTTTTGTTGACGTTTTAAGCATGTTTATTCTCAGGTGATTATTAAGAGCTTCCGCTGTCGCATACTTAAATAAGGACGAGATTTGGAGTCCATGCTTGTATGATATTGTGTAAAAACTGCATTCAAGAAACTTATTTTGTTGTAACATATTTGTATTGTAAACCATTATGTAATGGTCGTGTGTAAACAGGATATTTTAAATTATCATTATTTGATAATTTACGTAAAGCTTTTTAAACCTTTATTGATGAAATAAAGGTTATGGTTTGTTTTAAAATGAATGCAGTCTTTGAAAAACGTCTCATATAGAGGTCAAAACCTCGCAACGAAATCAATTAATATGGAACGTTTTTAATCAATAAGAACGGGACATTTCATTCCGCTGTCGCATACTTAAATAAGGACGAGATTTGGAGTTCATGCTTCTATGATATTGTGTAAAAACTGCATTCAAGAAACTTATTTTGTTGTAATATATTTGTATTGTAAACCATTATGTAATGTTCGTGTGTAAACAGGATATTTTAGATTATCATTATTTGATAATCTTCGTAAAGCTTTTTAAACCTTTATTGATGAAATAAAGGTTATGGTTTGTTTTAAAATGAATGCAATCTTTGAAAAACGTCTCATATAGAGGTCAAAACCTCGCAACGAAATCAATTAATATGGAACGTTTTTAATCAATAAGAACGGGACATTTCACGCGTTTTGTTGGACCCTTCAAGATCACTGAAAGGATCGGACCCGTGGCTTATCGATTAGAATTACCTGCTGAACTTAGCAGCGTACACAACGTATTTCATGTCTCGAATCTTAAAAAGTGTCTCGCTGATGACACTCTCGTTATTCCTTTGGATGACATTCGCATTGATGATAAAATGCACTTCATAGAGGAACCCGTAGAAGTCATGGACCGATCTGCTAAACGCTTAAAACAAAGCACCATACCTATTGTTAAGATCCGTTGGAATTCACGACGTGGCCCCGAGTATACCTGGGAACGTGAAGACCAAATGAAACAGAAATATCCCCATCTCTTCTCAACCGCTGATGCATCTGAGAAGTCTACCTAAAACTTCGGGACGAAGTTTTTATTAACGGGGAGGTACTGTAACAACCCTCACTTTTCGACTTCTAAATTACTGAATTAACCCTAGGGTTATATGTCTGACTATATGTATTAAGGGTTGTTATATACAATTAAATATTGACCGAATAATAATTTTTAGTCAACAATGTACGCTGAAATAAATAATATATTATTCATTTATATAATTTGAAATAATTTAACTAAGTATATAAACTTTGTATCACTTTTATTATTTAGTTAATGTATTATATATTTAACTATATAATAAATCCAATTATATATAAATGTAATAATATTTACAAACTTACTAAAGCTATAGTTTAATAATTAAAATCATAATTATTATTAAAAATACAAAATACCGAATTATTTATTATTTTTATGCAAAATTTGTATTTATTAATTAAATAAAAAAAATAAATAAAATAAAATAAAATATTATTGACAAATATTCTTGGAAAAACATTAAATAAATTTGTTTATTTATATAAAAAAAATCCTTAAAATAAATAAATAAATAAATTACTTTTTAATTAAAAATTTTAATGGAAAAACTACTTTTATTATTTTATTTTGTGCATTATCCCATGACCTAACATTTAATACTTTTTAATTTTAAAATCCCATTAAGAATTAAATATTTCTTTTTCTTTTAATTATTTTATTCTTTTTACCTAATTTTTTCAAGTATAAATACCCCTCAATTCTCATTCAAACTCACACCAAAATTTCTCTCATTTTCTCTTTGAAGAATTACTACTAGTAAGTATTCTTTTCTTACTTTTTATTTTTTTTACTTTTTACTTTTTACTTTTTTTTACTTTTTACTTCGGTTATTATTTTTACCGAAATATGTAAATAATGTTATAAATTATATGCAATTAAAAATAAAATAAATAACATGTATACACTATTACTATTACTAGCACCTATAACCTACTACTTATATTGTAACATAAAAACATTTTGGGATATGTATTAGAGATGTATAGATCTTCGAACTTTCTTGACGAATGGTTTCTATGAGATTCTAGGCAGAGAGTTTGGATTTCCGATTTAAAGGGTCCTATGACTCAAGCCTCTAGATCTAAATTAGCCATTCGAAGGGAAATGGGTGATTGGAAGCTTATCTAATACGGCAAGTATCCTAAAATGGAAAACATTGATAAAAGTAGAAACTTAGTAAAATAAGAAACTTTCTAAAAATGAAAACTTTATAAAAATAGTAACTTACTAGGAATAGAAACTTAGTAAAACAAACTATACTTAAACACATACTTAAACTTAAACATGGGCAAAACACTTAACTACTCTTAAATGTCAATAGGTTGACTTTCCTGCTCACTCGTTCAACTCTTTATTCTGAGGAATAACTCTCTCTCTACTTACTAAGGTGAATTCATAGCCCCTCTTTAATTGCTAGCAAACTTACTTACTTTTACTTGGGGTGAGACACATGCTATTTTTACTTTTTATACTTTAGACACAAGTACCAAACTGTTAAACTATGCTATACCCGGCTATGTCCGACTAAGTCCCTACAGTGATATTTTTAATTGCTGCAGCATGCTTAATTATTGGGGGTAGGCCTATCGGGAGTAACGTCCCCGATACATTTGACCAAGTCATTGTATTACTTAATAATGAAATTAAACCGACAAGGACAGACACAACTTGTGATGGGGCAAACTTGAACATTTAGTCTAAATATCATGCATTGGCATAACTTTTTGATCCTGCGGGAGATCAACTTTTGGATCTTGCGAGATCAACTTTACAAACTAAATCTTGTGGTCTAAAACAACGACAAACTTTTTGTTAAACCTATGAACTTCACTCAACCTTTTTGGTTGACACTTTAGCATGTTTTGTCTCAGGTGCTGTTTGATTCAAGCTCTTATACTTACTACTTATGTGATGCTACTTGGACATAGGATCAAGAGATATCGCATTTATTACTTCTGCATGTGAACATTTATGATATTGTTATTCCTGTCATTGTAACGACATTTCATTTTCCGCTGCGTACTCATTAAAGTTAAATTCATCATTTAGTATTGTTCTCGTTTATTATAATATGTTGGTATGTTTTGATATTAGTGACGTTCCTTCCAGACCCTATTGGGAGGACGTTACACATATGAAGGTTGGCCGAACAACCTGAGCCTTAGTGAATTCACACAACCCGAGATTCACTTCCTTCACCGCTTCAACAACTGAGGTTGGCCGAACTACTCACGCCTTAGTGAATTCGCACTACCCGAAATTCACCACCTCATCAATAAGATGACCAAACTACCCGAGTCATCATGAATCCGCACTACCTGAGATTCATCTCCTCAATATCATTCACAACGACAGGGTTGGGCGACATGCCAACGTGAATCCATATACACCAAAGATTCACTACCCCAAGGGTGGTAACCCAAAATGCATAAGCGTACAACATGGACTCAAACTTCAAGAATCCATTTTCCATCACATGTAGAGTGTATCCGAACAAGGATAACTCTACCAACCCGCACCCATCCTATGCATACATACGCATATAATATATTTACACTCACCTTATCGCCTTGATGAATGCAACCGAAATAATCCGTAATCGCCAATGGAATGTACCTATTCCATTAATCACATAACAAACAAAATAATTAGGGTAGATTTACAATCAACCCAAATTGACACTTAGTGCAATTTCGACCCAAATGCACTTCCGAGCTCAAACTGCGCCCAAACTAACCAATAATCACTAACACATGTGAGAATGGTCCTAATACACCATTTATGCCCAATCATAAGTGATAAACACATATCTTGCCCAAATTGACACATAAATCCTAATTTTGACCCATTTCAAAATTAGTCTTCCAAATACACCCAAATGGGTTTCACCACTTCTACAATCACTAAACCTAGTGTTTAAACCCAATTACAAGTCCTAAATCATGGCCAAGTCAGTTTCCAACCCAAAACTCACCAACAACAACAATAAACCCGATTACAAGCATCAATGAACTCACTTCAAGAGTTTAAAGGGGTTTCTCCACAAATCAAGTTCAAACCCTAACTTTGAATATCCAATCAAACAATGAAATTCGGAGTTAGAACTTACCACCACAACCAAAACGTAGCTAGGAACGAGGTGAACAACTTTAACACTTGAGCTTTTGATCAATTCAAGCTTCTTCTTCTCCAAAACCCCAAATCTCTCTCTAGAAATCTCTCTCTCTCTAAGATAGATGAGAGTGTTTGTGGATGTGAAAATGATCCAAAGTTGGATCCAAACCAGCTGATGTGGCCTCAGATCCGGCCTCAAGTGAAATGACCAAAAATCCCCTCATTTAACTCAAATTAGAAAAAGACAAGAAATCTATCCCAGGTGAGGTGCGCGGCACGCACCACTGACCTTGCTCGGCGCGCCAGAGGTCAGAACAGCCTGCCAGTTTAATATTTGTTCCACATTTCACACACTTAAAGGATACCATAAATACTCTATGTACGATAAATATTTGGTTCTTACAACTCTCCCCCATTTAAATTCGATCACGTCCTCATTATCCTCGTCACTTAACCAACCGGACCCACACTCTATGGTCCTCAAACATACGTTCCAATCCGACTTCTACCACATTTATCATTTACTCGAAGATTATTCCATTTACCAAATACACACTTGCACGCATTCTGGAACATGCAATGCACACAACATCCGAAGTCTACTACAATCGCCTAGCATACGCGGAAACATCATGTTTTCTTCCAACTTCTCGAGGCAATTCTTCTCAATGAATCGCCTGTAACACTAAATCGTCACCTGCTATTTATCAATTCCACAAATTCGAGCATTAAAACTTGCTCAATCCCTCGCATCGAGAAAAACTCAACCAATCTCGTACCGAGATATCAACCCTTTAGCGTACCCCTAACAAGTACAATGCTAATAGCAACCACGTCCCAACATAAGGTCAACAACCAAACCGATGAAGACTGAGTAAAAGTGCACCCTTACGGATAAGACTTACCACTTAACATCCCTTGTAGTGCGCAATACGACCAATACGCAACTATCGTAACATCATAAGCAAACGGCTAAAACCGATAGCGCCCAAAATGACCATGGCAACACAAATCCCAAGGTGTACAAAACGGCTATTGTCACACCCTCAACAATCATGTGAGCGAAACATGGCAATCGCATCACTAATCACACCAAAGATGCCCGAAACAACCCGAGCCTAAACATATATGGAGGATTGTTGAAACAACCCGAACCTTAGTGAATTTGCAACAACCCGAAATTCAATAACCCAATCCATATCTCTTACAACGAAATGACCGCACAACCCGAGTCATTGTGAATATGCGCAAACCGATATTCACTACCTCCACTTCATAGTATAACCGAGGATGGTCGTGCAACCCGAGCGTTACTGAATCCGAATCACCCGACATTCACTACCTCAAACTATGAGTTCGACCAACAGGGACAATCATACTACCCAAAATATTGTGAATACGAACCACCCGATATTCACGTCCCAAATCACAATGCAAAGAATGGTACTCCCATTCCCCACCAGTACTCGCATTTCCCGATAACGTTATACCATGCCGATATAACACTACTCCCAACACAAATATCCATTAGTGTACTTAACACCGCGTAAAACTAACCCCCAGGTGGTGTCTTAACACCGCGACTAACCCACCCATCACGACAATGTGGTGTCTTAACACCTCGACTAACCCACATGTCACTAACTCCGGAGTGGTGTCTTATCACCGCGACTAACACACTCGTCACGTAAAATGTGGTGTCTAACCACCGCGCCTAAATCTATATTTCACACCACACAAGTAAATACATCATACACATACACGCATAACTATTCCACTCACTTGGAATCTTTGCAAACACACCATACGTACGCGTACACCACGCCATCACAATCGAGCAAGAACCACCTATATCGTACATAGGCACAAAACAATAATTCTCTAGATGAGAATCTGACACGCTGATAATGCTAAAAATGAACATATATTTCATAGCATTATCCCTCAAGGAAGACAAGCTTTTAGTTGCAATTGTTCTATTTACAAGTGATATTCGTTTAAATAATAAAAGGTGAAGACAAAAGACAGATTCGACAAATTGAAGACGTAAATGACCAAAAAGCTAAAAAGTACAAAGTACAATCAAAGTGGTTCAAATTATTGGTGAGAAACGTCTCAAAATTACAAGAGTACAAGACGCGAAACGCAAAATACAAGATATTAAATTGTACGCAAGGACGTTCGAAAAACCGAAACCGGGACCAGAGTCAACTCTCAACGCTCGACGCAACGGACTAAAAATTACAAGTCAACTATGCACATAAATATAATATAATATTTAAATAATTCTTAAAATTATTTATATATTATATTTATTTATTAATCCATCGGCAAATAAACAAACAAAGACCTGTGAGCTGGAAAAGCAGGCCATGCGATCGCATAGCCTGGAAGAGCATTTTCCATGCGATCGCATATCAGTAGGTAGCCGACCACATGCCTATAAATTCGCGGTTTTGGTTGATCATATATACATCTTTTTCTCTTCCATCACTCAACGTATATATATATATATATATATATATATATATATATATATATATATATATATATATATATATATATATATATATATATATATATATATATATATATATATATATACATATATATATATATTAATTATAATTATAATTTTAATTTTAAATTCTAATAATAAGGGTATGTTAGCGAATGTTGTAAGGGTGTAAGTCGAAATTCTGTCCGTATAACGCTACGCTATTTTTAATCATTGTAAGTTATGTTCAACCTTTTTAAATTAAAGTCTCGTAGCTAAGTTATTATTATGCTTATTTAATGCCGAAGTAATCATGATGTTGGGATAAAATATTAAGATTGGGTAATTGGGTTTTGTACCATAATTGGGGTTTGAACAAAAGAACGACACTTGTGGAAATTAGACTATGGACTATTAATGGGCTTTATATTTGTTTAATTAAATGATAGTTTGTTAATTTAATATAAAGACTTACAATTGGACGTACCTATAAATAACCATATACACTCGATCAGACACGATGGGCGGGATATTTATAAATACTAATAATTGTTCATTTAACCGGACACGGGAATGGATTAATAGTTAATAGACTTATTAAAACAGGGGTGAATTATGTACAAGGACACTTGGCGTAATTGTTAACAAAGTATTAAAACATTGGGTTACACGCAGTCGATATCCTGGTGTAATTATTAACAAAGTATTAAGACCTTGTTACAGTTTAAGTCCACAATTAGTTGGAATATTTGACTTCGGATATAAGGATAATTTGACGAGGACACTCGCACTTTTTATTTATGACTGATGGATTGTTTTGGACAAAAACCAGACGGACATATTAAATAATCCAGGACAAAGGACAATTAACCCATGGGAATAAACTAAAATCAACACGTCAAACATCATGATTACGGAAGTTTAAATAAGCATAATTCTTTTATTTCATATTTAATTGCACTTTTAATTATCGCACTTTTATTTACTGTCATTTTATTTAATTGCACTTTTAATTATCGTTCTCTTTAATTATCGCAATTTTATTTTATCACACTTTTATTTATCGAAATTTATTATCATTATTTACTTTATGCTTTAAATTAAGTTATTTTTAATATTTTACATTAGGTTTTAACTGCGACTTAAGTTTTAAAATCGACAAACCGGTCATTAAACGGTAAAAGCCCCCTTTTTATAATAATAATACTACTTATATATATTTTTGTATTTTTACAAATATAGTTTTAAATATATAGCGTTGAACTAGTTTAAGTCTCCCTGTGGAACGAACCGGACTTATTAAAAACTACACTACTGTACGATTAGGTACACTGCCTATAAGTGTTGTAGCAAGGTTTAGGTATATCCATTCTATAAAAAAATAAATATCCTGTGTAAAATTGTATCGTATTTAATAGTATTTTCTTTGTAAAATATAAACTATTTCCTAGTACGCCTCGCACACATCAAGTATGCCGGGGAAAGTTTAACGCCAGAAGCAAAACGCTATATAAAAAAAATATTTTTTATTAAGTTCTTTGTATAAAAATATACGATTTTAATTTTAAAAAATACATAAATATAAAAAGAAAAACAAAATAAAGTATATATTTTTAAGAATTGTTTAAAATACATAAATTATAAAGTACATTTATTTTCTATTTTAGTTTTTAAAATTTAAATTTTTATTTATTTTATATAAATAATTTATATAATTATAAAACAGAAAATATATATATATATATATATATATATATATATATATATATATATATATATATATATATATATATATATATATATATATATATATATATATATATATATATAAAAGTTTCGGCCTGGTACCGTAGCAGCCCATATACTGGCCCGAAACCCTAGCCCATGCGATCGCATGAGCCCGAAGGCAAAAGTCCATGCGACCGCATGAACGTACCTGACACGCCACATTTTGACTTCCCACAGTAATAATTACGTAATAATTATAATTATAATTATTATAATAAAACCCTAATTAGGGTTATATTTAATATTAATTTAGTTTAGTTTATTTATAATTTGTATTTTAAGTTTAATTAGTTTTAATAAATTATAAACTTATAACTTTTATAAAATAAATAATATAAAAATAATATTTTTATAAAAATTGTACTTTTTACAACTTTAAGTATATTTTTATATTTTGTATCTTTTTATTTATTTTAGCGTAATATTTGTATTTTTTACTCGTATTTAGTTTTAAGTTATAGTTTTTGCCATAGTTCTTTTTATTTCTATATTTTTAGGCTTTGCCGTAAAATCCCTTAAGTGTTTTTTATTTAGACTAAGATTTAAGTGCTATAGAATTTTGCGACGCCGTTTTTAATATTTTAGTACCTTTTTAAGTTTTTGTTATTTTAGATATAGAATTCCTTGTAAGCTTTAATATTTTTAGACGCAACTTTTAATTCTTAGTTTTTAAGTATCGACGTGCTACTTTCTAATTTTTATTTTTCGACGCCTATTTTTTTCGACCTTTTATTTTTCGACGTTTTTCGACACGCTCTTTTTCTTTCTTATTTCTCGACGCTCTAGTTTTTAGGACATAGAATTTTCTATTTCTTCTCTAAAATTTCTTTAAATTTCAACGAAAAATTATTTTAAGCGGTTAAATTGATAGACATCCAAATTTTCTGCTTCGTAGTAATAGTTGGATTTGTTAGTGGCTGAGTTGTGAGCTTTCGATTTAAAGGGTTCTGGCTCCCTGCTGCATCTATTGGCTATTCGAAACGTGGGAAAAAGTAGAAAAGTCTATTATTTTGATAACTTATATAATTTTTAATTTTTATAACTAATAGGATATTCAGTGAATGCACCGAGCAAAACGTTCACCACCTTTTGTACGTTCACCAGATATAACCAGATCAAGACATCTAGCAAATATTGTCGCCGTTATTTTTCTTTAGAATCGTCATCCAGTCGACCAAGTACTCCAATTCAAATTTCCGATAATCCATTTTTTGAACCCGACCTCACAATTGAGAATTCGGAGGATCTTTGGGGACAATTCAGAGATCCTGAACCACTAATCTTTCCTCTGGAACCACCATTCATTCAAACAGAGATTGTTGAGGAACCTACCATTAAATCAGAATCCTTTAGTGATTTAGATTCAACAAATTCAATCATGGAGAATCTGGAACCTCTAAGTATGGAAGACCGAATGAGAGCTAAACGCACTGGCCAAAGTCACGCAATTACTCAATCAGACATAAATGCGCCAGATTATGAAATCAAAGGACAAATCCTACACATGGTGACAAATCAATGTCAATTTAGTGGTGCGCCGAATGAAGATCCAAATGAACATCTTCGTACATTTAATAGGATCTGCACTCTATTTAAAATAAGAGAAGTGGAGGATGAACAGATATATCTCATGTTATTTCCCTGGACTTTAAAGGGAGAAGCCAAAGATTGGTTAGAATCGTTACCTGAAGGGGCGATTGATACATGGGACGTTTTAGTTGAAATTTTTTTTAAACAATTCTTTTCGACATCTAAAGCCGTAAGACTTCAAGGAGAAATTGTTACGTTCACGCAAAAGCCAAACGAAACTCTATATGAGGAGTGGATAAGATTTGGAAAATTATTGAGAGGATGTCCGCAACATGGTTTAGACACTTGTCAAATAGTACAAATATTCTACCAAGGATGCGACATCACTACAAGAAAAGACATAGATATAGCAGCTGGTGGTTCCATTATTAAGAAAACCGCAACTGACACTTATAAAATTATTGATAACACTGCTTTCCACTCATATGAGTGGCATCAAGAAAAAGATATCGTTAGATCATCTAAAGCAGCTAGAGCCGATTCTAGCCATGACTTTGATTCCATTTCTGCAAAGATAGATGCTGTCGAGAGACGAATGGAAAAGATGACTAAAGATATTCACTCAATACGAATTAGTTGTGAGCAGTGTGGAGGACCACATTTAACAAAAGATTGTCTCAGTATTGAACTAACAATGGAACAAAGAGAGAATGTTTCATACATAAACCAAAGGCGTGGAAATAATTATCAGAATAATTATCAACCGCCAAGACCAATCTACAATCAAATCCAGAATTATAACCGAAATGTTCCATACAACAACCAACAAGGTCCAAGCAATCAGCAAGTATCTAATAATACTTACAACCAGCAAAGACCTATTTTTCAAAACAAACCACCACAAACCGATGATAAAAAGCAAAATTTAGAAGATATGATGTCAAAGCTAGTTGAATCTCAAACTCAATTTTTCACATCTCAGAAACAAACCAATGAACAAAATGCTCAAGCATTTAGAAATCAACAAGCTTCTATTCAAAATTTGGAACAAGAAGTAAGCAACCTAGCAAGGTTGATAGGTGAAAGAAAACCGGGAAGTTTACCTAGTGATACAAATGCTAACCCCCGGAATGAAACAGCTAAAGCCATTACCACAAGAAGTGGTATTACACTTAAACCACCTGAAATGCCTGTAATTTCTGGTGAAGCTATTCCTACTCCACAAGAACCACAATCTGAACAAGATAAGGAAAAAGAACCGGTAGTTGAAAAGGTTAATGAAGATAACACAGTTAAGGAAAAACCTTATGTTAAACCATACCAACCACCACTTCCTTACCCGAGTAAAATGAGAAAAGAAAGACTTGAAGCCGAGCAATCCAAATTCTTGGATATGTTTAAACAAATAAATGTAAATCTTCCTTTCATTAATGTGATTTCAGGAATGCCAAGATATGCTAAATTCTTGAAAGATCTAATCACAAATAGAAAGAAAATGGAAGAACTCTCGGCTGTTACTATGAATGCTAATTGTTCTGCAGTACTGATGAATAAGATACCAGAAAAACTTTCAGATCCAGGAAGTTTCACAATTTCATGTTTTCTGGGTAGTCTTAGTTCAATAGAAGCATTGGCAGACTTAGGTGCTAGTATAAATCTAATGCCATATTCACTATACGCTAAACTAGATCTTGGAGAATTGAAACCAACACGAATAAGTATACAACTAGCCAATTGATCAGTAAAATATCCTAGAAGGATAATGGAAAACATGCTAGTTAAAGTTGGTACTTTAGTATTTCCAGTAAATTTTGTTATTCTAGACATGGAAGAAGATTCTTGAGTTCCTCTCATATTAGGAAGACCATTCTTAAACACGGCTAAAGCAAAAATAGACGTGTTTCGTAAGAAATTGACCCTAAGTATAGAGGACGAGAGTGTTACCTTTTCTGTTGATAGAGCAATGCAACAACCGCAATCTGCAGATGATACATGTTATTATATTCAAACTATAGATTCACATGTAGAATTTTTAAAAGGAACTGAACCAATTGATGAAACTGAAATGTTAGCTAGACTTATGGCTAATGGATATGAACCAACAACAGAAGAAATTCAAATGCTAAAAGAAGAAGACAGATATCGATATAAATCATCGATAGAAGAACCACCGACATTAGAGTTAAAGCCACTTCCAAACCATTCGGAATATGCTTATTTACATGGTGAATCTGAATTATCTGTAATAATATCGTCTTTTCTTACTGAAAATGAAAAATCTCAACTCATTTCTGTGCTAAAAGCTCATAAACCATCTATTGTATGGAAAATTCATGACATTAAAGGAATAAGTCCTTTGTATTGCACACATAAAATCCTTATGGAAGAAGGTCATAAAACATATGTGCAACGCCAACGAAGACTAAATCCTAATATGCAAGATGTTATTAAGAAAGAAATTATTAAACTGCTAGATGCAGGTTTAATTTATCCAATCTCTGAGAGTCCATGGGTAAGCCCAGTTCAATGCGTACCTAAGAAGGGTGGCATGACTGTCATCACAAATGAGAAAAATGAGCTTATTCCTACTAGGACTGTAACAGGATGGCGTGTTTGTATTGATTATAGAAAATTAAATGACGCCACCAAAAAAGATCACTTTCCCTTACCTTTCATTGATCAAATGTTGGAAAGATTAGCCGAAAATAGTTACTATTGTTTTCTTGATGGTTTTTCCGGATATTTTCAAATTCCAATAGCACCCGAGGACTAAGAGAAAACCACATTCACATGCCCCTATGGTACTTTTGCTTACAAACGCATGCCATTTGGACTTTGCAACGCCCCTGCAACCTTTCAAAGGTGCATGATGGCAATTTTTCACGACATGATAGAAGAATGCATGGAAGTTTTCATGGATGAGTTTTCAGTCTTCGGTGATACATTTGAATCATGTCTAGTTAATCTTGATCGAATGCTTATTAGATGCGAACAATCAAATCTAGTACTTAATTGGGAGAAATGCCATTTCATGGTTAAAGAAGGCATCGTTCTTGGTCATAAAATTTCAAAGGAAGGAATTGAAGTAGATAGAGCTAAAGTAGATGTAATTGCTAAACTTCCACATCCCACCAATGTTAGAGGAGTTAGGAGTTTTCTAGGGCATGCCAGTTTTTACCGACATTTCATAAAAGATTTTTCTAAAATTGCCACTCTTATGAATAAACTCCTTGAAAAAGATGCTCCATTCATCTTTTCAGATGAATGCATCAAATCTTTTAATATTCTTAAAGAAAAACTCACTAATGCTCCGATCATGATAACTCCAAATTGGAGTCTACCATTTGAACTAATGTGCGATGCAAGTGATTTTGCAATGGGAGCCGTTTTAGGACAAAGGATTGAAAAACGATTTCAACCTATTTATTATGCTAATAAGACGTTACAAGGAGCACAAACAAATTACACAACTACTGAAAAAGAACTCCTTGCTATTGTCTTTGCTTTTGACAAATTTCGTTCATATCTCGTTCTAGCTAAAACGGTGGTCTATACTGACCATTCTGCTCTTAGATACCTATTTTTGAAACAAGATGCTAAACCAAGATTAATCCGTTAGATCTTACTCTTACAAGAGTTCGATATTGAAATCCGAGACAAAAAGGGAGCAGAAAATCTCGCCGCTGATCATCTTTCTCGTCTTGAAAATCCTGAATTAGAAGTTCTAAATGAATCGGCAATACAAGACAACTTTTCTGATGAATATCTATTGAAAATATACTATAATGAAATCTCAACTCATTTTTGTGCTAAAAGCTCATAAACCATCTATTGCATGGAAAATTCATGACATTAAAGGAATAAGTCCTTTGTATTGCACACATAAAATCCTTATGGAAGAAGGTCATAAAACATATGTGCAACGCCAACGAAGACTAAATCCTAATATGCAAGATGTTGTTAAGAAAGAAATTATTAAACTGCTAGATGCAGGTTTAATTTATCCAATCTCTGATAGTCCATGGGTAATCCCAGTTCAATGCGTACCTAAGAAGGGTGGCATGACTATCATCACAAATGAGAAAAATGAGCTTATTCCTACTAGGACTGTAACAGGATGGCGTGTTTGTATTGATTATAGAAAATTAAATGACGCCACCAAAAAAGATCACTTTCCCTTACCTTTCATTGATCAAATGTTGGAAAGATTAGCCGAAAATAGTTACTATTGTTTTCTTGATGGTTTTTCCGGATATTTTCAAATTCCAATAGCACCTGAGAACTAAGAGAAAACCACATTCACGTGCCCCTATGGTACTTTTGCTTACAAACGAATGCCATTTGGACTTTGCAACGCCCCTGCAACCTTTCAAAGGTGCATGATGACAATTTTTCACTACATGATAGAAGAATGCATGGAAGTTTTCATGGATGAGTTTTCAGTCTTCGGTGATACATTTGAATCATGTCTAGTTAATCTTGAACGAATGCTTATTAGATGCGAACAATCAAATCTAGTACTTAATTGGGAGAAATGCCATTTCATGGTTAAAGAAGGCATCGTTCTTGGTCATAAAATTTTAAAGGAAGGAATTGAAGTAGATAGAGCTAAAGTAGATGTAATTGCTAAAATTCCACATCCCACCAATGTTAGAGGAGTTAGGAGTTTTCTAGGGCATGCCGGTTTTTACCGACATTTCATAAAAGATTTTTCTAAAATTGCCACTCCTATGAATAAACTCCTTGAAAAAGATGCTCCATTCATCTTTTCAGATGAATGCATCAAATCTTTTAATATTCTTAAAGAAAAACTCAGTAATGCACCGATCATGATAACTCCAAATTGGAGTCTACCATTTGAAATAATGTGCGATGCAAGTGATTTTGCAATGGGAGCCGTTTTAGGACAAAGGATTGAAAAACGATTTCAACTTATTTATTATGCTAGTAAGACGTTACAAGGAGCACAAACAAATTACACAACTACTGAAAAAGAACTCCTTGCTATTGTCTTTGCTTTTGACAAATTTCGTTCATATCTCATTCTAGCTAAAACGGTGGTCTATACTGACCATTCTGCTCTTAGTTACCTATTTTCGAAACAAGATGCTAAACCAAGATTAATCTGTTGGATCTTACTCTTACAAGAGTTCGATATTGAAATCCGAGACAAAAAGGGAGCAGAAAATCTCGCCGCTGATCATCTTTCTCGTCTTGAAAATCCTGAATTAGAAGTTCTAAATGAATCGGCAATACAAGACAACTTTCCTGATGAATATCTATTGAAGATAGACTATAATGAAATCTCAACTCATTTCTGTGCTAAAAGCTCATAAACCATCTATTGCATGGAAAATTCATGACATTAAAGGAATAAGTCCTTTGTATTGCACACATAAAATCCTTATGGAAGAAGGTCATAAAACATATGTGCAACGCCAACGAAGACTAAATCCTAATATGCAAGATGTTGTTAAGAAAGAAATTATTAAACTGCTAGATGCAGGTTTAATTTATCCAATCTCTAATAGTCCATGGGTAAGCCCAGTTCAATGCGTACCTAAGAAGGGTGGCATGACTATCATCACAAATGAGAAAAATGAGCTTATTCCTACTAGGACTGTAACAGGATGGCGTGTTTGTATTGATTATAGAAAATTAAATGACGCCACCAAAAAAGATCACTTTCCCTTACCTTTCATTGATCAAATGTTGGAAAGATTAGCCGAAAATAGTTACTATTGTTTTCTTGATGGTTTTTCCGGATATTTTCAAATTCCAATAGCACCCGAGGACTAAGAGAAAACCACATTCACGTGCCCCTATGGTACTTTTGCTTACAAACGCATGCCATTTGGACTTTGCAACGCCCCTGCAACCTTTCAAAGGTGCATGATGGCAATTTTTCACTACATGATACAAGAATGCATGGAAGTTTTCATGGATGAGTTTTCAGTCTTCGGTGATACATTTGAATTATGTCTAGTTAATCTTGAACGAATGCTTATTAGATGCGAACAATCAAATCTAGTACTTAATTGGGAGAAATGCCATTTCATGGTTAAAGAAGGCATTGTTCTTGGTCATAAAATTTCAAAGGAAGGAATTGAAGTAGATAGAGCTAAAGTAGATGTAATTGCTAAACTTCCACATCCCACCAATGTTAGATGAGTTAGGAGTTTTCTAGGGCATGCCGGTTTTTACCGACATTTCATAAGAGATTTTTCTAAAATTGCCACTCCTATGAATAAACTCCTTGAAAAAGATGCTCCATTCATCTTTTCAAATGAATGCATCAAATCTTTTAATATTCTTAAAGAAAAACTCACTAATGCGCCGATCATGATAACTCCAAATTGGAGTCTACCATTTGAACTAACGTGCGATGCAAGTGATTTTGCAATGGGAGCCGTTTTAGGACAAAGGATTGAAAAACGATTTCAACCTATTTATTATGCTAGTAAGACGTTACAAGGAGCACAAACAAATTACACAACTACTGAAAAAGAACTCCTTGCTATTGTCTTTGCTTTTGACAAATTTCGTTCATATCTCGTTCTATCTAAAACGGTGGTCTATACTGACCATTCTGCTCTTAGATACCTATTTTCGAAACAAGATGCTAAACCAAGATTAATCCGTTGGATCTTACTCTTACAAGAGTTCGATATTGAAATCCGAGACAAAAAGGAAGCAGAAAATCTCGCCGCTGATCATCTTTCTCATCTTGAAAATCCTGAATTAGAAGTTCTAAATGAATCGGCAATACAAGACAACTTTCCTGATGAATATCTATTGAAGATAGATTATAATGAAATTCCATGGTTTGCAGACTATGCAAACTATTTAGTATGTGGATTCCTTGAAAAATGATTGTCGTACCAAAAATGAAAGAAATTCTTTAGTGATATAAAACACTATTTCTGGGAAGATCCACATTTGTTTAAAAGTTGTCCCGATGGAATAATACGCCGATGTGTATTCGGGGATGAAGCCAGTCAAATTTTAAACCATTGTCACACAACACCAATAGGAGGGCATTATGGGCCTCAGCTCACAGCAAGAAAAGTTTACGATGCTGGATTCTATTGGCCTACAATTATCAAAGACGCACACCTTCTTTGCAAATTCTGTGATGCTTGTCAAAGGGCCGGAAAAATAAGTCAACGTGATGAAATGCCACAAAATGTCATTCAGGTATGTGAAGTATTTGACGTTTGGGGTATTGACTTTATGGGTCCATTTCCAAAATCTCATAATAATCTCTACATTCTCGTTGCCATTGATTATGTATCTAAATGGGCGGAAGCACAAGCTCTCCCGACTAATGATGCACGAGTTGTAGTCAACTTTTTAAAACGTCTTTTTGCTAGGTTTGGAACACCGAAAGCTTTAATAAGTGATCGGGTACTCATTTTTGTAATAATCAACTTGAGAAAGTTCTTAAAAGATATGGAGTAACTCATAAAATCTCCACTGCTTATCATCCACAAATAAGTGGACAAGTTGAAAATACCAACCGAGCTTTAAAATGTATTCTAGAGAAAACCGTAGGATCAAATCCGAAGGAATGGTCCATTAAATTGGAGTATGCACTCTGGGCTTTTAGAACTGCCTACAAAACTCCAATTGGAACCACACCTTTTAAACTCATTTATGGAAAAGCATGTCATCTTCCAGTAGAAATTGAACACAAAGCATTTTGGGCTTTCAAGACATGTAATCTTGACTTACATGAAGCTGGACGTCTACGGTTAAGTCAACTAAACGAATTAGAAGAATTGAGACATGAAGCATATGAAAATTCGTTAATATATAAGGAAAGAACGAAGAAATGGCATGATAAAAGAATCAGAAGTTCAAAAGAATTTAAGGAAGGAGACAGAGTTCTTCTTTTCAATTCAAGATTCAAGCTATTTCCTGGAAAATTAAAATCAAGATGGTCTGGACCATTCATAGTCAAAAGAGTTTTTCCATACGGAACAATAGAGTTAATAAATTCAAATGGGATTGAATTTAAAGTTACTGGTCACAGAGTTAAACATTACATAGATAGTCCGATGGAAGTTGACAACGAAGTTAATCACAATTTCAACACCACAGCTAACTAAGTGTAGGGAGAATCAAGTCTTTAAAGGATAATATGTATTTCTGTTAGAGTTGGATATTCTGTTTTCGTGTAGTTTCCGAGAATAGAATCCGAATGGTCTTTCCCTAGCAGACCCTAAAGAACTAGTCTTCTCCCCCCATTCTGAATTTTTATTTTTTTTTAGGTTTTACGAGATGAAGACTTCCTGTGAATTAAACCTTGGTCTAATGCTACACGCTTTGATCACTAAACGTAATAATGACACCCTTCCAAGTGAATTGGTATCATTAATCAGAGGCAAATTGGACGGAGTAAGAAAAGAACTCAGAAACGATCATAATAAGTTACTTTTTGGTAAAGGAAAATCAAAATCCGCAGCGAAAAGAAGAGCATGACACCTTGAAAGATGTCACAAATGCGGAAAATGGTCACACGAAGGAAAATGCTCGACGAATTAGACATATTCCAATACCGATTTCGTTACTTTATGCAGAGAAGGACCGTTCATATGTTTTGAAAAAAAATCGTTGAATGCTCGAGGTTATGCCTATGTAGCTATAGAAAACCAATTAGTCCAACTATCTTATGAGTGGGCTAAAGCAGGTCACTGAGAATTCTATCTCACAAATAAGTATGTACAGTTTTTATTTTATTTTTTATTTTTTCTTTTAACCTTTTGATTTTAAATGCTAAATTGTTCGCTATAAAGTATTAAATTGGTATTTAATAAAATTAGGTTTTGCGACCGAAATTATTGATATCATACAAAAATTTATTACATCACTGCGAAATTTACCGTTTATTCTTAAGGTATAAATATCTTTAATCAATCAACCCAAAATATTTCAGAAATTCGTCAGGAGTAAAACTAGGTAGTATAGCCGAAATTACTTTACCGAAAAGAGGGGCGTATATTTTTGATAATATTTGATTGATTAAAGTGGGATAAAAGACCAAAAAGATTTTTAATTTTAATTTTTACTTTGTTTTTAAAATTAATATATTAATATTAAATTATTATTGTAAACTTTTTAAAATCAATATATTTAAGTTTATAAATATTTGAAAAATTAATATTTTTAATATAAGTTTGTATGTATAAAAACAAAAATATAATATAAATTTGGTATGAATTTTTAATAAAATGAATTTTTAATTTTATGCATTTTAAATTTAAGTTTGGTGTGAATTTAAAAACAAAAATTTACTTTATTTCGCTAAGTTAAAAATATGATTTTTAAAATTCGTCGTGAGTTGAAAACTAGGTCGTTGAACCGAGATTTCTCTACCCAAGGGAGGGACGAGAACTTTTATTATCATTATTTTTAATCTTACTGAATTAAAGTATGCCAAAAACATTTAAAAAACCCAAAAATCTTTGCTTTTAAAACAACGCTTTGAATTAACAAATTTTAAAATTTTGTCGAGGGACGGACTAGGACAACGATCCGAAACACCCTCACTCCTAAAAAGAAATAAATTTTTAAAATTTTATTAATTTATGTTTTAAAAGTTATAAGGTTTTTATAAAAAAAAAAAGTTACTGTACCCGAACCCCATGCGATCGCATGGGATTTGTCCTTAGAATCCATGCGATCGCATGGAGTTGGATTTCTGGCCAGAAACAAAAACTCAGTCGAGTTCTGCACAACACACAACACACACATAAATACACGAACATACACCCCAAAACCTCTCAAATTTCATCATTTTTTCACCAAATTTCACCAAATTTCTCGCTACAATCCGCTCTAAACATGAATTTGATAAGGAGTTTATCAAAAAGGGTAACAATTTCACCCCTAAATCTCTTTAAATTTAATTTTTAGTGTTCTTGAGCTATATTTTAACTAATTTGATTTTGTTAGTTTCTAGTGTAATTAGAGTTAAATTGTTAGTATTTTATGCATGTATAACCTAGATTGATGCTATTTAACATGATTTGAAGTCAAAAACTTCAAAATTTTTAGGAATCTAGGGTTTGTGTTCTTGAGCAATTTAGGGCTTTTTGATATAAACAGGTTATGGCCGATTTTTGTCATGAATTATTGCTAAATTAAGTAGTGTAACATGTTTAGGTAGCTAAATGATCCAAACTTTGATCCTAAACATGATTTTTGAGAATTAAAGTGGACTTTTTAGATCCAAAATTCAGGAACTTGATTAATTTGATATAATTGCCATTTGAGAATTGTTTAATTGCTAGTAATGACTATTTTGACATGTTATTTGAGTTAAATACTTATGAACTTTGTATACATTTTCATATATGCTTATTTGAAAAAGTGTAGAATTGTAAAAATTGTGAAAATATGTATAAGTTTAATTTTGATTTAACATGTTATTTTAATTGTGTTAATTTGTTATTTTGCTAACACTAATGCATATTTGGATGCATAAATTTTGTGTTTAATGTGTTTTGCAGAGATTTACTAATACTGAAATTGGAGTTTCATCATCATCATCTAGACAACTACAACCGGAACCTGAACCAGAATATGAGCCGCAATACGAGCCTGAACCGGAACAACAACAGGAACCACAACAATAGCCTAATCAACACGTACCTTATTATGATCTGCTATAATTTGTTGATGCCTTCATAGTATTTATGATACATCCACCAGTAGAATACCCAACGATTCCTGAACACATGTTGCATCCTAATCTGAGATTCAATAGAAGCTGGAGAGATTACCCATCATATCAAAGTAACAAATTCAAACTGATACCGAAAAATGTAGAAGTGCCAAGGGTAATCGATTGGGATCCTTTCGAAAGGGTCCAACTTGCTAACTCAGTTAGACAGCATTTGATCCAAAGGTATGGCAGCACTTCTTTTCACGATTGGGAACGTTTATTCACCATTCGTAGACCTGTATATAAGGAATGGTGTATAGAGCTTATGAGTACTATAGCATTAAATGCAGATGTAGATAGGTTAGATGATAGAAGTTATCTTAGGTTTATACTTGGCCGTAGGATGTACAGGATGTCCATGCTGGACATGGCCAGGGCTTTGCAGATATATACTCCTAGTGAATTACTACTACCCGATTGTATGAATTTGATTTATCGTGGTGAAAGGGTAGATAGGAATTTTGACGCGAACGCCGTCGGGAGGCGTATGTCAGATTATAATGTTTTTACACTGGGAGGAAAACACTCCTACTTACATATTAACAAAGCCGAGCTTTGTATAATTCATAGATTTCTGGCTAACTCGATTACACAGAGAGGTCACAACAAGGAGAAAAAATGACCTTACATGATTTATTTTACCTAAAGTGTATTCGAGACCCAAGAAGCTTTGTTAATATCCCTTACTGTATTGGTTTTTATTTGTCTAAGATGGTGGAAGGAATATAGGAAGGGGGATAATAGGAGGAGGTATTTTTGTTACTCTCATTGGAGAGTATTTGGGTGTAGATAGGGACCAAGGGAGTCCACTTATGGTATGTATGGAACAGGTTGAGCCTTTAGGATTGAAGGTCTATCGGGGTGCTAAGGTATTGAAGAGCAGACGCAACCAGGTAGTACACTATGAAGGTCGTCATCCTCAGGTAGAGAGAGTTTCAGATGAGGAAATGGAGGAAGCGGATGACATTAGGGATATCATTAGGGAGGCTATGACTGACGTCTACCAGCGTGTAGATGAGGTAGATATGACAAACGCGGAGAGATTTGGTCGGATGGAGCAGTGGCAAGCCCGGAATGATTACAAGCATTCCAGGCAACGACAGCATGATAGATGGGACTATCATCAGTGACAGATTATGAGCTGGTTGTCACCTCAGGATCACTACGTACCAACCCGACTTGCTTACTATCCTCCACACCAGCCTGAGATGAGACCACCATATACTCTCTATGACCCTAACCAGGCCTACCAGTACACCTATCACCAACCATGGAACCCGGACAACGACATGAACTGGAACCCCTATCCAGATTGATATAGTTCCTGTTGGTGATTTCTATGATTTTTATCTTTTTATTATTTTTATTTATTTATGTTTAAACATATGATATTGTGATACATTAATGTATTATTTAATATTTTTATTATTTTGTACTAATATTTCATATTTGATTTAAAAGTGGGATTTTAAGTCCCATTTCAAATTACCATGCATGTTTATATTTGTATGTATGTATATTGTCAATTATACATAACAGGGTAAAACAACGCATTTTCAAAGACTGGCATTAAGTTCAGCAAAAGCTAGTATTTTGGCGACAAAACGAAAAACAAATGTGATGTAACAACAAGATGGAATGAACAAATGATGTGCACCATTTATCATTCAACAAACAAACGCCAATATGTTTGGAAACTTTGGTAAAATTTAATCATTTTTCTACGCTAATCACCCTCAATAATTTAAATTGTTACTGATTTCTTACAAATGAGGGCATTGCAAGATCTTAAGTGTGGGAAGGGGTTAAATTCTTTCGGATTTTTAAAATTTTAAATTTAAACACTTGGTTACCATTAAAAATACTAGTAAAGCAGTAGTTGTATTAGAATCTAGTGCACTCTAAAGAACAGCCCTAGTCTTATATACTGACTACCCAATTCTACTAAAATTTTTCAAAATTTTCAATTAAATGAACTCAAAATCATGTTTATACATATTTATGAACGATAAAACTAGGTGTTAACACCAAAATTATTGTTACCTCGGAAAGGACATAAATTGAGAAACAACTCAAAATGTTAGAATTCATTTAAAATGGAATAGAGGACAATAAAAAGGAAAATAAAAGCCAAGTGTGGGAAAAATTTACCAAGTTATTTTGAACATATATCACATATTTGTGTACAAATAATTGAAGATACTTTTGCTTTGGACTAAACTAATCAGTTTTTCCCAATTTACTATAATATATTTGAAAGAAAAGATGGATCTACACGATGAATCAATTCTATCATTAAAAGGAAGTAAAGTCTTCCAAAAAAGAAACGCGCTTCTTGATTTAGGTCATGAAGTTGTCGTCCAGACCAGTTGTAGAGTCTACGAAAAACCTTGAAAAGTTTTCTCGAAAATCAGCTGGAAATCCACGGACCTCAGCATCAAACAGGGTCGCCAAGTGGTCAGACTTATCCTAACCATGAGAGGATCTGTCTCGTAAAATGGGGAGGACGCCGTGCAAATTAGCTTGATAAGACTAATGAATCAGATCCCCAGAAAGGATAATCTCCTTAAAAGATCAAAAATCAGCTTTTAAGACTGATATTACTCAATCCTTGAGATTGACCTTAAAGATTGAGAATTACAAACTCATAGAATTCGATGATATCTAAACTCGAGCTTGAACGAGAAAATATTTTGATCAAAATTACAAACCGATTTGTTTTCTGAAAACCCATTTTTAATGCGTTCATTACCATTGAACGTAAAATCCTAGGAATTCACCTGGAATTCATTAGGTCACCTGAAACAAATCGGGTATCAACCGTAAGAACGATGGTTGCATAGCATGGTCGAAGACAGGACCTTGTGCCAGACCGAAAAATTATAAGGGTGAGCTTTACTATTGCTCCTACCAAGGATAGTAATTGCATCAGACACGTTATAGACCATAATTAAAAGCATGTCAGGGGACATTGCCTTAACAGTTGCTTGTTCAACTCTTTCCTTTACAACCGGACGGTAGTTTAAAGAAAGGTAATATACGGAGCAAGTATATTGGACGTGTTGCTTTCCCAATACAAGGTTAGCAAGTGGGTGACACAAAACCATAAGTTTTGAGCTAAAATTTTCAAATCTGAAACCCACCAAACCCACAAAAAGATTTTGCAAACACCGGTGAAGGGTTATTCCGAAAAACTTATTTAGGGTAAAAGCTAGATTTAATTTTCAAAAAGATCAAATGTTTTCATAAAGATCCAATTTCCTAAAGGATCTAAATTTTATAGTCATGTGGGACTGTAAACCACATCGTTACTATCATTGTTCATACCTCCGTATAGAAATCACTAATGTACAAAGTGTGAAGAATAAAGAAGTGATTCTAGTATTTTTATTTCAAGACTATATTGCTTGAGGACAAGCAACGCTCAAGTGTGGGAATATTTAATAATGCTAAAAATGAACATATATTTCATAGCATTATCCCTCAAGAAAGACAAGCTTTTAGTTGCAATTGTTCTATTTACAAGTGATATTCGTTTAAATAATAAAAGGTGAAGACAAAAGACAGATTCGACGAATTGAAGACGCAAATGACCAAAAAGTTAAAAAGTACAAAGTACAATCAAAGTGGTTCAAATTATTGGTGAGAAACGTCTCAAAATTACAAAAGTACAAGACGCGAAACGTAAAATACAAGATATTAAATTGTACGCAAGGACGTTCGAAAAACCGGAACCGGGACCAGAGTCAACTCGCAATGCTCGACGCAACGGACTAAAAATTACAAGTCAACTATGCACATAAATATAATATAATATTTAAATAATTCTTAAAATTATTTATATATTATATTTATTTATTAATCCGTCGGCAAATAAACAAACAAAGACCTGTGAGCTGGAAAAGCAGGCCATGTGATCGCATGGCCTGGAAGAGCATTTTCCATGCGATCGCATGGCAGTAGGTAGCTGGCCACATGCCTATAAATTCGCGGTTTTGGAAGATCATATATACATCTTTTTCTCTTCCATCACTCAATGTATATATATATATATATATATATATATATATATATATATATATATATATATATATATATATTAATTATAATTTTAATTTTAATTTTAAATTCTAATAATAAGGGTATGTTAGCGAATGTTTTAAGGTTGTAAGTCGAAATTCTGTCCGTATAACGCTACGCTATTTTTAATCATTGTAAGTTATGTTCAACCTTTTTAAATTAATGTCTCGTAGCTAAGTTATTATTATGTTTATTTAATGCCGAAGTAATCATGATGTTGGGCTAAAATATTAAGATTGGGTAATTGGGTTTTGTACCATAATTGGAGTTTGGACAAAAGAACGATACTTGTGGAAATTAGACTATGGGCTATTAATGGACTTTATATTTTTTTAATTAAATGATAGTTTGTCAATTTAATATAAAGACTTACAATTGGACGTACCTATAAATAACCATATACACTCGATCGGACAAGATGGGCGGGATATTTATAAATACTAATAATTGTTCATTTAACCGGACACGGGAATGGATTAATAGTTAATAGACTTATTAAAACAGGGGTGAATTATGTACAAGGACACTTGGCGTAATTGTTAACAAAGTATTAAAACATTGGGTTACACGCAGTCGATATCCTAGTGTAATTATTAACAAAGTATTAAGACCTTGTTACAGTTTAAGTCCCCAATTAGTTGGAATATTTGACTTCGGATATAAGGATAATTTGACGAGGACACTCGCACTTTATACTTATGACTGATGGACTGTTATGGAAAAAAACCAGAAGGACATATTAAATAATCCAGGACAAAGGACAATTAACCCATGGGAATAAATTAAAATCAACACGTCAAACATCATGATTACGGAAGTTTAAATAAGCATAATTCTTTTATTTCATATTTAATTGCACTTTTAATGATCGCACTTTTATTTACTGTCATTTTATTTAATTGTACTTTTAATTATCGTTCTCTTTAATTATCACAATTTTATTCTATCGCACTTTTATTTATCGCAATTTCATTATTGTTATTTACTTTATGCTTTAAATTAAGTTATTTTTAATATTTTACATTAGGTTTTAACTGCGACTTAAGTTTTAAAATCGACAAATCGGTCATTAAACGGTAAAAACCCCTTTTTTATAATAATAATACTACTTATATATATTTTTGTATTTTTACAAATATAGTTTTAAAAATATAGCATTGAACTAGTTTAAGTCTCCCTGTGGAACGAACCGGACTTACAAAAACTACACTACTGTACGATTAGGTACACTGCCTATAAGTGTTGTAGCAAGGTTTAGGTATATCCATTCTATAAATAAATAAATATCTTGTGTAAAATTTTATCGTATTTAATAGTATTTCCTAGTAAAAATTAATAGTATTTTATACCCCTTCGCTTTAACATCACACGCACATCCCTTAACCGAGGGATATCACCTTGCTCGTCAAACACGTCCATTTATCTCCCAAGGAGATTTACCACATTACCACCTTAGTGGTAATTTAAATCCAAAGCCATAAGTACAATTTATTCCAAACCGTACTTTTACCACAATTGACCAACATAGGTCTCAACGCTAGCCTCGAATCTATGCGAGCATCGTCCAATATCAACTCGCTAGAACATCTTCGTGCGAGAGTACAACTCCCCCACTTAGAACTCTGTTCCGTAACTGCATCATCGAGATAAAAGTATCCCGCGAAACCACTATCCATTCATTGTTGACTTAGTCAACCGTCGAGTCCGTCTCCATCTCATCGAGACTCATATAACCAACATGCTAAAGAAAGACAAGATCCATCAGTCTTGTATTCCATAATATATACATCACCATACCTTGCTCTATCCTTGAGCACACAAGGGATTTCGGATTATCCCTCGCTACTTCAACCGAAGTACTTACCAAACCGTACAAGTATAACTCTAGCAATCACCGAGTTGCTATTACTTGTAACTTTCTCACCATCACTCAAGAACCTAAGGGTTTCTCACTGGTACCCTAAGTTCAATGTGATTGCAACACCATCAGAGTCGAATACCACGCTAGTAGGTATGAAAGAGTCACCTAACGTCGCGTCACGTAGACTCCTTCACCAACATACATCGAGATCAAGCACTCGATCTCTCGGGTTCCATCCACCTGATGAACCTCATGGTTCCACCATCCTCAACACAAAAGCGAACACGCGCTTAACAACCGAACACCAAATCCCATTCTCATGGCTTGATAGAAACAATTACCAAACACTAAGGAATGTTTGGCCGCACCAAGTCTTACGCCCTCGCCCGTCAATCAAAACGTCACCATAGGGTAATTCCATTAGGAATGCCACCCCTAACAATAATACGCACAACAAAATGCATTCAACGAACCCGAACTCTTCGGTACACAATAAATACTTAAGGACATATTCAATAAAATGAAAAGTACCTTAATGTCTCCTCGTAACATTCGCCACCGCCAACTCGGGACAATCCGGCTTGCGATGTCCCTCTTTGTGACAATAGTAGCACATTCCGTCATCACTTCTCGGCGTTGTGCACTCCCATAACTTGTGGCCCCCAACATCATAATTGAAACATCTAGGTGCACGAGAACTCATCGTGTCTTTCCCCACATTACCCGTACTCGCACTTGCACCCTTAGTTTTCTTACTTGGAGCACCATAGGAATCAACCCTTCTCTTGCTTGAAAGTTCACTAACCATCGATCGCGAATGTGATTCGAAACCCCTAGCCATCGCGAATAACTCCACAAATGACTTCACTTGACCCCGGCTAATTTTTTTCGGCAAGTCATCATTCAAAGTTCAATAGAAATCTCCCATCAACGCATGATCATTCCCAATATACTCCGGGCAAAAACGAGCCTTCGCCATAAAGGTCGTCTTAAGAGTATTCAAGTCCATATATCCTTATTACAAATTTCGCAACTCATCACGTAAATCTAACAAATCGTCTTGCGTCCAGAACTCCTCGAAGAATTCCTTCTTAAAATCATCCCACGATAACCCCATAAACGCTTCACCACCAACAATATCAATTTTACCATCCAACCAATCCTTCGCCCTACCCCGCAACAAGCTAGTGTCTTGTCCTCTCCTCGGGAGGGCATTCAATAGTGCGAAAACACCCTTCGACATTCGAGATCTATGTTGTGCTTATCAAAGTATCCGGTTTCCCGTCATACATCGGAGGTTTAGTCCTCATGAAGCTCTTAAGACAACGCTCCATCTCACCACTACTCCGAAATTCGGAATACTTCCTATCCATTTCTTCCCGTAACGCACCCACATGCTCCACCACGGCGGCCAAAACTCTAGCATTAAACTCATCGTCGTCGCTTCGATTCACCCTTGAAGTCCTGTCCCTCGTATTCATTCTACAGAAACAACGATTAAACAACGAATGCGTAAAACCACACATGCAACCTCGCCCCACCTCGCTCAACGATCGTCTTACATTACTTGTTAGACACGATTTGTACTTGTATTAATGGTAGCTAGTCATTAATCCGCGAATAGGTCGCATCCACTCGTTAGTACCACGACCATCTTGCATGATGATATTCGCAAACGCAAACATAAACACTAACATAACGCAATAATATATTAATAATATCTGCATACCACCTACAAGCTAAGGCACTAACCAAATTCTCATTCCGACCCCTGCTCCTACAAATCCCGCAACAATTTAGTACACACAAAAGTCTAAGTCTAGGCACCTATCTCAAGTCACCTAAATCCCTTAGACCATACTCTGATACCACTTGTAACGACCTAACCCGTTATCCAACCGTAACACGCATATTTATTTTTTTTTTACAAAAAACCAGGTTTTAGCCAAATGGAGGGCCGCTCCAATATGGGGCACGCCGCTCCATATCCTGCTGTCCAAAATGTCATTTTTACGCGAAAAGATCTCCCGCTTCCCGACACTTTTAGACGAAACGGTTTTCACAACACATTAAAGTAAGTAAAACTAACACGTTTTCATAATAAAACAAGTTTTACGACACCGAGCCCACATCGGCCCGTTTTACGAATTACATACTAAAAACAATTTTCGACCACATGAGTTTAACACAAAATAAAGACCGAGCATGGTGATTGGGGATACGCTACCCAATCCTAATCAATCCAAAGGCACGTCTTCTAAACCAACCTACGCAATCTACTAGTTCCCACACTTACCCGAGCTACCATTTCCACGCGAATCTATAAAAATGTAAACAACGAGAGGGTAAGCTATGAAAGCTTAGTGAGTATAAACATACTATATACATACATATGCATAAAATGAATACGTACAACCAACACATAAAGTAAACACATACCGCAATCCAAGTATAACTAGCAAGCTATACCAAACGTACCACCAAGCTAAATCCGCAAGATTAGCTACAACATATAATAAGTATATATACGAATATACAATAAATAACCAAGACACCAAGGTTAACACCTTAAACTTATACATATGAAGGTTGGCCGAACAACCCGAGCCTTAGTGAATTCGCACCACTCAAGATTCACTTCCTTCACCGCTTCAACAACTGAGGTTGGCCAAACTACCCGTGCCTTTGTGAATTCGCACTACCCGAAATTCACCACCTCATCAATAAGATGGCTGAACTACCCGAGTCATCATGAATCCGCACTACCCGAGATTAATCTCCTCAATATCATTAACAACGACGGGGTTGGCCCGACATGCCAACGTGAATCCATATAAACCAAAGATTCACTATCCCAAGGGTGGTAACCAAAAACGCATAAGCGTATAACATGGAATCAAACTACAAGAATCCATTTTCCATCACATGTAGAGTGAATCCGAGCAAGGATCACTCTACCAACCCGCACCCATCCTATGCATACATACGAATATAATATATTTACACTCACCTTATCGCCTTGATGAATGCAACCGAAATAATCTGCAATCGCCAATGGAATGTACCTATTCCATTAATCACATAACAACAACACAATTAGGGTAAACTTACAATCAACACAAATTGACACTTAGTGCAATTTCGACCCAAATGCACTTTCGAGCTCAAACTGCGCCCAAACTAACCAATAATCACTAACATATGTGAGAATGGTCCTAATACACCATTTATGCCCAATCATAAGTGTTAAACATATATCTTGCCCAAATTGACACATAAACCCTAATTTTGACCCATTTCAAAATTAGTCTTCCAAATACACCCAAATGGGTTTTAACACTTCTACAATCACTAAACCTAGTGTTTAAACCCAATTACAAGTCCTAAATCATGGCCAAGTTGATTTCCAATCCAAAACCCACCAACAAGATAAATAAACCCGATTACAAGCATCAATGAACTCACTTCAAGAGTTTAAAGGGGTTTCTCTACAAACCAAGTTCAAACCCTAACTTTGAATATCCAATCAAAAATGAAATTCGAAGTTAGAACTTACCACCACAACCAAAACATATGAAATTCGAAGTCGCGAATCACTTCACCCGACCCGCACCTATCCTACATATACATATGTACATAGGATATTAACACTCACCTTGTCGCCTTGATGAATGCTTCCGAATAATCCGCAACTCGTCAATGGAAAGTACCTATTCCATTATCACAATTTCAACAGCACACAATTAGGGTTGACTTACAAACCAACCCAATTCGACACTTAGTGCCATTTTGACCCAAATGCACTTCCAAGCACAAAACGTGCCCAAACTAACCAATAATCACTAATACTAGTGACAATGGTCCTAATATGCCAAGTTAACCCAATCATAAGTGTAAAACACTTATAATTCTCAAAATTACCCATAAACCCTAATTTTGACCCATAAGGTCAAAATCTCACCATTTACAAGTTTATAAACACTCGGTTTAATACTTCAACTTAATCCATTTTAAGTTTATAAACCTCATTAATTCACAATCGGGTCATAATCATCACCAAAACCCTAATTTTGACTCTAGTCAAAATTAGTCAACCAAAAGAACCCTAACGGTCTCCAAATCATCAATACTTACTAATACTAGTGATCATACACCATTCTCAAGTCTTAAACATGGTTAAATCATTAACCAACCCAAAACCCGTCTTTAACACTTTTAAACCCGAATATTGGTGTTAATCTCCAATTAACAACTAAATGGGTTTCACCTATGAATCATACAATCAAAAGCCCTAAATTTGAATGATGAACACGAAAATGAAACTCGAAGTTAGAGCTTACCACTAGTACCACCGTGTAGCTAAGAACGAGGAGAACACACTTGTCAACTACGCCAAAGATCAACTCCCGATTCTTCCTTTCCAAAATCCCACTTGAATCCAATTGGGTGTTTGAGTTTTTGAGAGGAAAATGAAATGAAAAGGGAAAAGAAATTAGGAAATGAAAGGAGTGGATGAGGTTAAAGCCTCAAATCTGGCTCAAATGTGAAAAGACCAAAATGCCCTTGCTTCTCATTGAATATTACAAAAATCCGGCACCAGTTTGCCCAGTATGCCGCTCCGCGGCCTTAATGCTCGCGCCGCGACCTATAACTAGGTCTGGGATCATTCTTTGTCCTACTTCTGATCTCAATTTCAGTTCATTGCCGCGCCGCGGCCTTCTTTGTCGTGCCGCGACACAAAGCATGATTTGAATCATTTTCTCCTCACACGAGACTTAACACTAGAAAGTGCCCCGAACCTTTCTTACACCATTCGTACATACCCAATACTCCTATAAATCATATACGGGGAAAACGGGGTGTTACATCAGCACATTTAGTTATGGCGAAATTAACTTGTCAAATATTTGATAGACTTTCCAGAAATGCCTTATTTTATAAAAGGATTTCCTTTGATAGGTGGGGTATATCACATTGGGGAGACCGTAAGTTATGCCGTGTTTTTTTTAAAGCGTTAAATGCGGGGAACCCAAATGCAATTTTACGCTACGGGTTAAGAACCTATTTTGACTCAACAAATCCCAACATAGGATTTCGTGAATTAGAAAGAGCTTCTAACATGCAACATAAAGAGGCATGTTATGCTTACGGGTTAGTGATGTTCGCTTCTTACCAAAGTGAGAAAAAGAACATCGGATTGCAACTTTTAAATAAAACATTCCCACAAGTGACGGATTCAGTAGTTGGGGTGAGAAACAAGGTTTTTAGATTATTACGGGGCTGTTGGACATTACGAAACCCTCGTCCTTTTGACGACATTACAACATGCTGCCTAGCTAATGGTCATAACGGTTATTTTCCACAAGACCAAGGATGGGAAGTTGTCTTAGTAAAACCAGAATGCATGACTTGTTTCTGGACTTATGGATTACGTGTCTTTATTTCTTTTGCTGAACAACTTGCGTATTAACTAGATTTATCTTCAAAACTGTCCTGTATCATAGTGTACTATATTTCATGTTATATGTAATATAGCAAAGTTGTAAGTTTGAAGAATATTTGTATGTGATATATTATTATAATCAGTTTTTCATATGGAATTGTAGTAGTTGAATTGTACATTAGCTACTAAGTATGAACTTAACGGGTAGGTAGTACCCGAATTTAAACTTATAAAACGCTAATATGAAGAAAAAGCTTTTATAAATGAGTTCATATTACGCTACGAGATACTATTGACTACTCTTAATATTCTATATGATTAAATTGTTTCATTTGACTATTTTGAAGGAAATGACACCGACTACTCGACACACCTTGAATATGAGTGAAGAGGAATTTCGTGCCTTTCTTGCTTCAAACATAGCCGCAGTACAGGCCGCGCTACATACCAACAATAACTCTGAATCTAGCAATACAGCTAACGGCGTAAGAAATAGTGTAGGATGCTCCTACAAGGAATTCACTGCCTGCAAATCTTTAGAATTTGATGGGACCAAAGGACCAATTGGATTGAACCGGTGGACCGAATAAGTTGAATCGGTGTTTGCCATAAGTAAGTGTGCTAAAGGAGACAAAGTGAAGTACGCTACGCATACCTTCACAGGTATTGCGTTAACATGGTGGAATACCTATCTAGAGCAAGTAGGACAAGATGCTGCTTACGCGCTACCGTGGTCAGCATTCAAGCTCTTGATGAACGAGAAGTATCGTCCCAGAACCGAGGTCAATAAGCTCAAGTCAGAACTTAGAGGGTTACGAACACAGGGATTCGATATTACTTCGTACGAAAGATGATTCACATAATTGTGCCTATTGTGTCTGAGAGCGTTCGAAGATGAGGAAGAGAAGATCAACGCGTTTGTGAAAAGGTTACCAGAGAGAATCCAAGAAGATATAAGTTCACACGAGCCTGCCTCCATACAAAAGGCATGTAGAATGGATCACAAATTAGTGAACCAGATTGAGGGAAGAATTAAAGAACAGGCGGCCGAAGAGGCCAACGTGAAGTTAGTCAAAAAAAAGTGGGAGGAAAATGGTGATAAGAGTCACCATAACAACAACAACTATCCCAAAAATCGCAACATCAATCGCAACTACAACAAACGGCACAACAACAACAACAACAACAACAACAACAACAACAACAACAACAACAACAACAACAACTACAACAATCATCCCAACAACAATAACAATCGCAACAACAACAACAATCAGAAGCAGCTATGCCAAAGGTATCACTCGGGGTTCTGCACCAAATTTTGCAACAAGTGTAAAAGAAATGGTCATAGCGCGGCGAAGTGTGAGGTCTACGAAACCAGGGGTTAACAGAATGATAGGAACAAATGGTGTCGGAACGAGTAATGGCGGAGCAAGTAGTGTCGGAGCAAGTTATGCCAATGTAGTTTGTTATAAATGTGGAAAACCGGGCCACATTATTAGAAATTTCCCGAACCAGGAGAACACGAATGGACAAGGCCACGGAAGAGTTTTCAATATTAATGCGGCAGAGGCACAGGAAGACCCGGAGCTTGTTACGGCTACGTTTCTTATTGACAATAAATCTGCTTACGTTTTATTTGATTCGGATGCGGATAGAAGCTATATGAGTAGAGATTTTTGTGCTAAATTAAGTTATCCATTGACGCTGTTGGATAGTAAATTTTTACTCGAATTAGCAAACGGTAAATTAATTTCAGCAGATTATATATGCCGGAATCGAGAAATTAAACTGGGTTGCGAAATATTTAAGATTGATTTGATACCAGTAGAGTTAGGGAGTTTTGATGTAATAGTTGGCATGGACTGGCTGAAGGAGATGAAAGCAGAGATCGCATGTTACAAAAAAGCAATTCGCATTGTACGAGAAGAAGGAGAACCCTTAATGGTGTACGGAGAAAAGGGCAACACGAAGCTACATCTTATTAGTAATTTGAAGGCACAAAAACTAATAAGAAAAGGTTGCTATGCTGTTCTAGCACACGTCGAGAAAGTACAAACTGAAGAAAAGAGCATCAATGATGTTCCCGTCACAAAAGAATGTCCCGATGTATTTCCGAAAGAATTACCGGGACTACCTCCACATCGATCTGTTGAATTTCAAATAGATCTTGTACCAGGAGCTGCACCAATAGCTCGTGCTCCTTACAGACTCGCACCCAGCGAGATGAAAGAACTGCAAAGCCAACTACAAGAACTATTAGAATGTGGTTTCATTCGACCAAGCACATCACCATGGGGAGCTCCTATTTTGTTTGTCAAGAAGAAGGATGGTACATTTAGGTTGTGTATTGACTACAGAGAGTTGAATAAACTTACCATCAAAAACCGTTATCCACTGCCAAGAATTGACGACTTATTTGATCAACTACAAGGCTCGTCAGTTTATTCAAAAATCGATTTACGTTCTGGATATCATCAAATGCGAGTAAAGGAGGATGATATTCCAAAAACTGCTTTTAGGACGCGTTATGGTCATTATGAGTTTATGGTTATGCCGTTTGGATTGACTAACGCACCAGTTGTGTTCATGGACCTTATGAACTGAGTATGTGAGCCATATCTTGATAAGTTTGTCATTGTTTTCATCGATGACATACTTATTTACTCAAAGAATGATCAAGAGCACGAAGAACATTTGCGAAAAGTGCTAGAAGTATTGAGGAAAGAAAAACTGTACGCTAAGTTTTCAAAGTGTGCATTTTGGTTGGAAGAAGTTCAATTCCTCGGTCACATAGTGAACAAAGAAGGTATCCAGGTGGACCCGAAAAAGATCGAAACCGTTGAAAAGTGGAAAACCCCAAAAACTCTGAAGCATATACGTCAATTTTTAGGATTGGCTGGTTACTACAGAAGATTCATCCAAGATTTCTCCAAAATAGCAAAACCCTTGACTACATTAACGCATAAAGGGAAGAAATTTGAATGGAAGGATGAACAAGAGAAGGCGTTTCAGTTATTGAAGAAAAAGCTAACTACGTCACCTATATTGTCATTGCCTGAAGGGAATGATGATTTTGTGATTTATTGTGACGCATCAAAGCAAGGTCTCGGTTGTGTATTAATGCAACGAACGAAGGTGATTGCTTATGCGTCTAGACAATTGAAGATTCACGAAAAAAATTATACAACTCACGATTTGGAATTGGGTGCTGTTGTTTTTGCATTAAAGACTTGGAGGCATTATTTATATGGGGTCAAAAGTATTATATATACCGACCACAAAAGTCTCCAACATATATTTAATCAGAAGCAACTGAATATGAGACAACACAGGTGGATTGAACTGTTGAATGATTATGATTTTAAGATTCGATACCACCAGGGAAGGCGAATGTGGTAGCCAACGATTTGAGTAGAAAGGACAGAGAACCTATACGGGTAAAAGCTATGAATATAATTATTCGTACTAACCTTACTACTCAAATAAAGGAGGCGCAACAGGGGGTTGTAAAAGAAGGAAAGTTGAAGAATGAGATACCCAAAGGATCAGAGAAACATCTTAATAATCGGGAAGACGGAACCAGATATAGGGCTGATACAATTTGGGTACCAAGGTTTGGAGATGTGAGAGAAATGGTACTTAAAGAAGCACATAAAACCATATATTCAATACATCCTGGAGCAGGGAAGATGTATAAAGATTTCAAGAAACATTTTAGTGGCCGGGTATGAAATCCGATATTGCTAAATATGTAGGAGAATGTTTGACGTGTTCTAAGGTCAAAGCTGAACATCAGAAACCATCAAGTCTACTACAACAACCTGAAATTCCGGAATGGAAATGGGAAAAAATTACCATGGATTTCATTACTAAATTGCCAAGGACTGCAAGTGGTTATGATACTATTTGGGTAATAGTTGATCGTCTCACCAAGTCAGCACACTTCCTGCCAATGAGAGTAGATGACAAAATGGAGAAGTTAGCGCGATTGTATTTGAAGGAGGTTGTCTCCAGACATAGAATACCTATCTCTATTATCTCTGATAGGGATGGTAGATTTGTTTCAAGTTTCTGGCAGGCGTTGCAACAAACATTGGGGACTAGTCTAGACATGAGTACTGCCTATCATCCACAAACTGATGGGCAGAGCGAAAGGAGAATACAAATGCTTGAAGACATGCTACGAGCATGTGTTATTGATCTCGGAAACAGTTGGGATCGACACCTACCGTTAGCAGAATTTTCCTACAACAACAGTTATCATTCTAGTATTGAGATGGCGCCGTTTGAGGCACTTTATGGTAGAAAGTGCAGGTCTCCTATTTGTTGGAATGAAGTGGGGGATAGACAGATTACGAGTCCGGAGATAATACAAGAAACTACCGAGAAGATCATCCAAATTCAACAACGGTTGAAAACTGCCCAAAGTCGACAAAAGAGCTACACCGACATTAAAAGACAAGATATAGAATTTGAAATTGGAGAGATGGTCATGCTTAATGTTGAACCTTGGAAAGGCGTTGTTCGATTTGGTAAATGAGGGAAATTAAATCCAAGGTATATTGGACCATTCAAGATTATTGATTGTGTCGGACCAGTAGCTTACCGACTTGAGTTACCTCAACAACTCACGGTTGTACATAACACTTTCCACGTCTCGAATTTGAAGAAATGTTTTACTAAAGAAGATCTCACTATTCTGTTAGACGAAATCCAAATCAACTAAAAACTTCAATTCATCGAAGAACCCGTTGAAATAATGGATCGTGAGGTTAAAAGACTTAAACAAAACAAGATACCAATTGTTAAGGTTCGATGGAATGCTCATAGAGGACCCGAGTTCACCTGGGAACGAGAAGATCAGATGAAGAAGAAATACCCGCACTTATTTCCAGAAGATACGTCAACACCTCCAACTGCTTAAAATTTCGGGATAAAATTTATTTAACGGGTAGGTACTGTAGTGACCCGAACTTTTCCATGTTTATATATATTAAATGAATTTAATATTTACATGATTATGTGTTTCCAACATGTTAAGCAATCAAACTTGTTAAGACTTGATTAATTGAAATAAGTTTCATATAGACAATTGATCACCCAAGTTGACTGGCGATTCACGAACGTTACAAAATTGTAAAAACTACATGTTGTGGTATATATAGACATATATATATGGTTGACATAAGATTATGATGAGTAAGTATCTCACTAAATATATTAACAATGTATGATATACATAAGAAAATGAGATTACTAAGTTAAGAAACTCGAAATGATATATATAACGATTATCGTTATGATAACGTCTACTAAATACATATGTATCATATTAAGATATTGGTACACTATGTTTAATCATGATAAATGATAAGTAAACATGTCATTATGTATATTAACAATGAACTACATATGTAAAATAAGACTACTAACTTAAGAATTTCGAAACGAGACATATATGTAACGATTATCGTTGTAACAACATTTAACTGTATATATATCATACTAAGATATATTAATATATCATAATATCATGAAAATGTAATAATTTAAAATCTCTTTAGATATAATAAACAATGGGTTAACAACATTTAACAAGATCGTTAACCTAAATGTTTCAAAACAACATTTACATCTAACGACTAACGATGACTTAACGACTCAGTTTAAATGTATATACATGTAGTGTTTTATTATGTATTCATACACTTTTTAAAGACTTCAAGATACTTATCAAAATACTTCTACTTAACAAAAATGCTTACAATTACGTCCTCGTTCAGTTTCATCAACAATTCTACTCGTATGCACCCGTATTCGTACTCGTACAATACACAACTTTTAGATGTATGTACTATTGGTATATACACTCCAATGATCAGATATTAGCAGCCATATGAGTCACCTAACACATGTGGGAACCATCATTTGGAAACTAGCATGAAATATCTCATAAAATTACAAAAATATGAGTAATCATTCATGACTTATTTACATGAAAACAAAATTACACATCCTTTATATCTAATCCATATACCAACGACCAAAAACACCTACAAACACTTTAATTCTTCAATTTTCTTCATCTAAGTGATCTCTCTCAAGTTCTATCTTCAAGTTCTAAGTGTTCTTCATAAATTCTATAAGTATAGTTTCATAAAAATCAAGAATACTACCAAGTTTGCAAGTTTACTTCCAAGCTTTCTAATCCATTCCAAGTAATCATCTAAGATCAAGGAACCTTTGTTATTTACAGTAGGTTATCTTTATAATTCAAGATAATATTCATATTCAAACTTTGATTCAATTTCTACAACTATAACAATCTTATTTCGAGTGAAAATCTTACTTGAACTGTTTTCGTGTCATGATTCTGCTTCAAGAACTTTTAAGCCATCCAAGGATCCTTTGAAGCTAGATCCATTTTTCTCATTTCCAGTAGTTTTATCCAGAAAACTTGAGGTAGTAATGATGTTCATAACATGATTCAATTCATACACATAAAGTTATCTTATTCGAAGGTTTAAACTTGTAATCACTAGAACATAGTTTAGTTAATTCTAAACTTGTTCACAAACAAAAGTTAATCCTTCTAGATTGCGTTTTAAAATAAACTAAACACATGTTCTATATCTATATGATATGCTAACTTAATGATTTAAAACCCGAAAACACGATGAACACCATAAAATCAGATATACACCGTCGTAGTGAAACCGGGGGCTGTTTTGGTTTGGATAATTAAAAACCATGATAAACTTTGATTTAAAAGTTGTTCTTCTGGGAAAATGATTTTTCATATGAACATGAAACTATATCCAAAAATCTTGGTTAAACTCAAAGTGAAAGTATGTTTTTCAAAATGGTCATCAAGATGTCGTTCTTTCGACGGAAATGACTACCTCTTTAGTAATTGACATGTAACTTAAATTTCTGACTATAAACCTATACTTTTTCTGTTTGGATTCTTAAATTAGAGTTCAATATGAAACCATATCAATTTGATTCACTCAAAACGGATTTAAAATGAAGAAGTTATGGGTAAAACAAGATTGGATATTTTTGATCTTTTTAGCTACGGGAAATGTTTAACAAATCTATACAAATCATATCCTAGCTAACTTATATTGTATTATAAATGTATTCTAATATATTATGTAATCTTGGGATACCATAGACACGTATGCAAATGTTTTGACATATCATATCGACCCATGTATATATATTATTTGGAACAACCATAGACACTCTATATGCAGTAATGTTGGAGTTAGCTATACAGGGTTGAGGTTGATTCCAAAAATATATATACTTTGAGTTGTGATCTAGCCTGAGACGTGTATACACTAGGTCGTGGATGGATTCAAGATAATATATATCAATTTATTTATGTACATCTAACTGTGGACAACTAGTTGTAGGTTACTAACGAGGACAGCTGACTTAATAAACTTAAAACAGTAAAACGTATTAAAAATGTTGTAAATATATTTTGAACATACTTTAATATATATGTACATATTTGTTATAGGTTCGTGAATCGACCAGTGTCCAAGTCTTAATTCCCGACGAAGTAAATATGTGAAAGTGAGTTATAGTCCCACTTTTAAAATCTAATATTTTTGGGATGAAAATACATGCAGGTTTTATAAATGATTTACAAAATAGACACAAGTAAGTGAAACTACATTCTATGGTTGAATTATCGAAATCGAATATGCCCCTTTTTATTAAGTTTGGTAATCTAAGAATTAGGGAACAGACACCCTAATTGACGCGAATCCTAAAGATAGATCTATTGGGCCTAACAAACCTATCCAATGTACCGGATGCTTTAGTACTTCGAAACTTATATCATATCCGAAGGGTGTCCCGGAATGATAGGGATATTCTTATATATGCATCTTGTTAATGTCGGTTACCAGGTGTTCACCATATGAATGATTTTTATCTCTATGTATGGGATATGTATTGAAATATGAAATCTTGTGGTCTATTGTTACGATTTGATATATCTAGGTTAAACCTATAACTCACCAACATTTTTGTTGACGTTTAAAGCATGTTTATTCTCAGGTGAATATTAAGAGCTTCCGCTGTTGCATACTAAAATAAGGACAAGATTTGGAGTCCATGTTTGTACCATATTGTGTAAAAACTGCATTCAAGAAACATATGTCGATGTAATATATTTCTATTGTAAACCATTATGTAATGGTCGTGTGTAAACAATATATTTTAGATTATCATTATTTGATAATCTACGTAATGTTTTTAAAACCTTTATTGATAAAATAAAGGTTATGGTTGTTTTAAAAATGAATGCAGTCTTTGAAAAATGTCTCATATAGAGGTCAAAACCTCGCAACGAAATCAATTAATATGGAACGTTTATAATCAATATGAACGGGACATTTCACCTGTTGTTGATGATCCGTACACGTTGATTTTGTACGGGGCGTCACATTTGGTATCAGAGCATTGGTTGTAGGGAATTAGGTTGCATTAGTGAGTCTAGACCGGACCGAGTAAGATTCACTAATAGGACTAATCTACAACTTGCTTGTTTGCTTGTTTACTTGTTTCTGTAGAATACAACTTTTGAAGAACAAACTTTCTAAAAAAATGCCATTACCCGGGCTCGAACCCAAGACCTCTTGTTCCACTACCACTTACTCAAACCATCAGACCATTTATATGTTTCTATTTTAAACCCGTTACTATTTATTATTATGTATGAATCTGTGTAACTTCTCTCATCCTCAACCTAAACATAAACTTCCTTCATCATCAATTTATTATTGAACAAACCATCATCATCTTAATTAACATCATCTTCAATTTATAATTTCATGTATCATCATCGATATTCTAATCCTCATCATTCTTAAATAGTGATCATCGTCATGACTCATGACCCTCATACGCATATCATCATCATAATTAATACCATCACCATTATCCTATATCTAATCTATTTCCTATCGTCATCATCATTTAGTAAACCATAACCATCACCCTTAACTTTTTCAATAATACGATCCTTCCCTAACATCATCTTAATCAATAAAGCATCATCATTCTTCTCATTAATTTGTAACAGAAGTAGAGACAGGGTCGCTGGAAGTAGCAATGAGCTACTACACTTGACAGAACAAAAAAAAATGATACGCTTGAAAGGAGGCCCAACCAGTAAACCGGGTTATCTCGGCCCAAATAGAGAATTGGATTTTCTTGGCCCAACAGAGAAAAATATACAGCCCGATAGCAAATAAAAAAATTCGGTTGTGATTACTTGATTTCAACATGCAGCCCGATAATAATTGATCCAAAAGCTACGGTTCATTCCACTATCTATCTCGTTGCATTAACACCAATTTAATAATCCTCTTGATCAGTTATTATCATCGATCCATATCACAGCAATATTCTATCATGCTTCTCCTATCATCATTAATTATACACTATTATAAAAGAATTTGAAACGTCAATTTGAATGTCCCCATTTTGTCGACCATAAAATGTTTTTAATATGCTCCACTTGCAAGTTGATATTATGCTATATTATTATATTCATAAGTTGGCAAAATTTCCATGGTACAGCTTGATATGTGGGTCAAAAGGCAAATCATCTAAATTAAAATATTGGTAGTGCTAGGCCATAAAGCCAATTGGTGTTGTGGTGTAAGTGTCGAAGATCACAAGAGGGAGAAAAGAGAAACAAGGATGGTGATGAATGTGGCAGTTTATTTATTTGATAGAAAAAGAAATTGCAATATTGCTAGAGCTGTTGTGGCAGTAGTTTAGCGTTTTTAAAGGGGTTTTGAAGGTTGGTTCAAGTGCAAACAGGGATCAGAAACTGCAGTATCACGACATCATTACTTCTTCATTTACCCAGCAGACCGGTGGTGTGCGGTGGTGATGGGTTTTGGGATTGAAAAACAGAAGGAGTAGCAAAATAATATATAAATGTAATGGAAAGTGTGTTTGTTTTTAGGGTTGGTAGGACTAGGCAAGACTTGGTGGGAGTTCACGATATCACAGCAAATCGAAAAGAAAAAAAAATGCATAAAGGTGGTGGCTTACTATGGTGGTGATTCATGGGGTAGTTCATGATCAAATTTTAAAAAGAGAGGCAGAGGTTCGATTCATATCATCAAGTGGTTGTTCTAGAGTTTTGATGGTGTATTGGTGATCGATTGCATGGTGGTGGTTGATAACACGTGATGGTTAATGGTGGTCGAATATGGTGGTTGTGTTGTTTTTGGTGTTGTCGTGAACCAGAACAAGTCAGAGATATATATATCAGTAGTGGGTTATATCAAGGTAAGTGATGTGATTCCAAAACCAAAAAGAAAAATACAAAAGTGTGGTTTAGAAGAATCAAACAAAAATTTAAAGGGGTCGATATAATCTCCAATCAAGAGGAAAATATGGAAAGTGGACAGTGATGGCTAACAAAATTTGTTTGTGTTATGAATTAGATCGTACTGGCAATTGATTTACAGACAGAAACAAAACTAACTAAAGTTAGATATAGTGACATGAAATTGAATTTGCTTTCTCCCTAATTTATATTTAAAATTAATAATAATAATTCTATTAATAACATCTAATAATAATACTGAAATATTATTAATAATAACATAATAATATTGTTAATAATAATTACCATAACAATAATAATATTTAGAATAATGATACTAATAGTTATAACAATGTTTATAATGATATTATTAATGATAATATTAATAAATTGGATTATTTTTATAATAATAATAATGTTAATATATAATAATGATTTATTTATCTCAAAACTAATTTATAATTCCAATCATTCTTATAATAAGATTTATATTTAAAATCTTTATTTTGATAACCCTAAAATTATTAGGATTTTATTAGTTATAATTATATTAGTAATAATAATAATAATAATAACATAGCTAATAAAAGTAATAATAATATTATTATAACATCTATATTTTTATTTTGTATTTTACTTATTTAGTTTAAGCAATTAAATCGTATATTATTATTTCAGCTATAATATATATGTATTTTTTTTATGTCAATATATCTATTTATCAATAGTTGTTCGTGAATCGTCGAGAATAGTCGAAGGGTAATTGCATATATGAAACAGTTCAAAAATTTTTGAGACTTAATATCACAGACCTTGCTTATCGTGTCGGAAACATATAAAGATTAAGTTTAAATTTGGTCGGAAATCTTTGGGTCGTCACAGTACCTACCCGTTAAAGAAATTTCGTCCCGAAATTTGAGTGAGGTGGTCATGGTTAACAATAAAAATGTTTTCATGACGAATATGAGTTGATAATTAGAGTTTTATCATTATTAAGTAATATGGATAAAGCAATTTGATTATTCAAAGAGTACGAATGAAGCTAACACAAAAGAGTGAAATGAATAAATAAGGTTTCGTCTTAACTGGTGACGTTGTCTTGGCTGAATTTAGAAAATAAGGTGCGTCTTATCTTTTGTTGTTGTCTTGGTTGAATTCCGGAATTCAAGGGATTCAAAGAAAATCTTCGAAATCTGAGAGATTTGATTCTTCGTCGAATAAGGAGATTAAGATCTCTATAATTAAATACGGTGCCCTGCCTCGATTACCCTATCTAATATTTCCATTATAAATTAAACTCCTTCGTTCCATTATTCTCACCATTCCTATACTTTCTTTCTTAGTTCATACATTCAAAAGATTGTGAAAATGCTTAGTCCAGTTCTAATCCCTAATATTTTCCTAATTATCATTTCTGTCATCCTTCTTTTCAATCTTCCACTAGAAAAATCTGTTTACTTCTACTATTACCTTGAGATGATACTATTCTTAATTATACCGTGTCTTTATATTGCTATTCCTATTAATATCCACGGTTCGTAACTTCCGTGTTGTTATTGGGCTTTATATTTTCTCTTATATTTTGGAACTCTTTGCCTTCATATTATCTTCTCGATCTCTAGTAAAGTGAGTAACGATCCAGAATTTATAAGTATGGGGCTTCGAATGAACTTAATGTTCCAATCAAGAAAGAACGTATTGGCATGGTTTAATTTGTCAAATTACCAGAATCACTGTGAATAGAACTATCAAGAATATACTTTCTTGATATGTTCAGAAGTTAAGCAGAATGAAAGAGTTATGTAACATGGTACATGATGACGTTATAATCTGTGAATCATCATGTTCCATTTAGAAACTCAGCATGACTTACTGTAATATAGTCACGTTGATCAAGTGTCATTATATTTTACTAACACATGCAACATTTCCCAACATTACTTCAATAACATTCATATTTTAAGCTTGGAAATTTACAGAATATAGAAATTAACATTTTCTATATGATGTAACACTGACAGCACGAAGAGATTAATGATTTCAGATAAAATTAGTTATGAAAATATATTCAGAAATATCGAGGATATTTATAATGAAAGTTACGATAATATCTCGGAATATCTAAGATCAGAGGATGATAGAAACTATTGTCCGCAAGGTTTTCGAGTAAAGAGTAAGATATTCGCTAAAGACTTTAGTAGGCATTGAATCATTTGGATTCTTTGAAGTCAAACTTATTCTTTGTGATTTGTCCACGGCTTCCTTCATAGTTTCTCGTAATCCGCTTTTCGGTACTAAATTTTCTATTGAATGTTTTCCAATACTCCATTCTTTATCATCAAACTTTCGACGGTTAAGGTCGTGTACAGTTTTTGCCGCTGTATTCAGCTTTTTTAGATTTTGTGGTATTGATTTATAGACTGGGTGCTTTTCAGAATTTCAGAATGGAAGATCGTAGTTCTAAGAGATAAATGTTATATGTTTACATATAACTGTTGATGTAGACATGCTGCGAGATTTAAAAAATATTGATTGCTGATTCTCGGTGTTTGGTACGGCAATTCTCGTTATCTGATGCAGATGGGTAGATGATAGGATTTCAATGAATATAATAACTTTTCATAAAGTCAAAGATCAATGATGTTGCTGGTAAGTTTACTACTAATGTAGTTAGATATAAACGGTTTTCCGGTATTGATGATGAAAGGCAACTTATATATCAGGGTTATAATAAACTAATCCGAGTGAAAAGTCGAAGTTGACTTTTTGGAGCTGTGACAAAATTGGCTAATTTGGAAAGGGATTACAAAGTTATGTTGGGTAATAATAACACTAAAGGGATTAATACAACTATGTGTTAAATGTTTACTCAGTTTTCGAGAGTTTTTCAGGTGTAAAACTATATGCATAAATCTTTCCTTCCGTAGATGAAATGCGGTTAGTTCATCCTCTCGATTGAGGTGTTTTTTCAATAATCATGAAAGGTTTGAACGCAGATTGTAAGTGTCCAGATACAAATGAGGTTTATGATGAAATCAAGTGGCAAACTTGAAGAATTATTTAGTTTCATATGTTATAATCAATATTTTAATTCATTTTAATTGTCCAATGTTATTAGTCCACAGTCGATAGTCCACAGTTAACAGTCCAATAATTCATATATAGTTTAATATATAATATTCGAATTAATTAATACGTATCGTGACCCGTGTACATGTCTCAGACTCGATCACAACTCAAAGTATATATATTATTATAGAATCAACTTCAACCCTGTATAGAGAACTCGATCATTACTGCATATAGAGTGTCTATGGTTATTCCAAATAATATATATATATATATATATATATATATATATATATATATATATATATATATATATATATATATATATATATATATATATGATATGTCAAAACCTTGTATACGTGTCCCGATATTTAAAGTGCGTAAAAATAAATACAGAAATTAAATGACGATAAATAAAATTGCGAGAATGTAAATTGCGATAAATAAAATGTAATCAGTTAGCTAGGAACAATTAGCTAGGAACAGTTAGCGTGAATTCTTAACAAAATTTTCTCATGGTTAATTTGTTTGTTTCTGACAAATTTTATTTTGTCCAATGTTTTCTTCATTATGCCACTTGTTGGATTCTGATAATCAAAATTCAAATATGAAATTGGATGAAAATGGTTATTCTGTGGTGAACGGATACATATATCGGTGGTTGTAAGTAGGATAGTAAATGACTGTTGAATCAGATTCGAAGAATGTACAATGTAACTTATTAATGTGAAATCTAAATATTCCTTGGGTATTACCTACCCGTTAAAATATTTTCACAATTAACAGTTTGTACGAAAGAATTGTGAATTACAATCTTTATGAAAATATATATATATACATATATATTTTCTTCAGATATAATCATGGATTTAATGAGTTAATGTGATATTAATCTCATTTGATTTACCGTTAGAACTAGAATATATATAATCTCTAAAACATTAAAGATTACATAATTGTCATATCGAACGAAGATAAATGATGTAGAACGATTCGTAGAACGATGATTATTCTTGAGGTACATAATGAGATGTTGAGGCGTGTTTTGTTGAAAGTTGAGTTGTTGGTGGTACTGTTGGTCCCGGTGATGTTGCTGAAGCTAGCACATTTTGTACCATATTTTCCAAAGCTACGACTTGGGCGCGAAGCTCGTTGACTTCTTCCATTACTCCAGGATGATTGTCGGTCGGAACGAGCGGATGAATAAGGTTTAGAATTTTAGATAGAATATAATCGCGGTGAGGTATTTGGGAAATGAGGGTGAAAATGGTATTTCAAACTGGTTCGCCGGTAAGTGCTTCAGGTTCTTCACTAAGATGTGAATTCGGTTGATGAAAAGGATTGCCTTCTTCACGTCTCCATTGATTAAGTCGACTACGAACCCATCAGATGAATTGGGTATGGATGATTGGTTAATTCATTCTGGTGACTCTGCTTTCGGAGCTCGAGTGATACTCTATGTCGGAATAGCTGTCGGAATAACTATCGGAATAGCTATCAGAATCTAAAGGACTCGAACTGGTTGAGGGATTCATCTCGTACGATAAGCTGAAGGATTTTCGATAAGAAATAGAATAGGATGTAGATTAGTACACTGCAAGACATAATTTACATATGCATATGTAATACTAAAATCCCATAAATTACGGAGGAATCTACGGAAATTGTCAGGCAAAGTCTACAGTAACAGATATGCTAAGATATGAATTTACAGATACGCTAAGATACGAATTTTCTCTATACACTATTCATGCAATCAATGCAGTAAGATGGGTCTAGACTAAGGATGATAAGCAGAGGATTTCCGACTAAAAATGATAAGCAAAACTTTTGACATGCAGACACGGTCGAAGTCCAGACTCACTAATGCATCTTAACGACTATCAGTTAGACTCACTAATGCAAGACCTGGTTTGCTAAGACCACCGCTCTGATACCAACTGAAAATACAGTAGGGACAACCACCGTCCCACCCAGTGCCTTCCCAGCTAACCGCCTGGTGACCACTGAGTGTACCTCAGATATTGAATTTAGGGCCAGCCTCTCGACTACTGCCAACCCTCGTAAGGGATCGCAAGGAGTAAGAGCCAATGCTTCGTCACAGGTAACACTGTGAGAACCTCCTTTACGACTAACCCGCCACACATGGACGGCATTATACCAGCTCTGATACCAACTGAAAGGACCCGTCCTAATCCATCTGGACGAAGTCACCAACATCTGGTTCCATTGCGATGATCGACTCCAAATAATGTCTTTAAAATGAGCAAATGCACAGCGGAATATTTCTTTCATACCTGAGAATAAACATGCTTTCAAGTGTCAACTAAAAGGTTGGTGAGTTCATAGGTTTATCATAAAACAATAAAATTCATCATTTTGATAGACCACAAGATTTAAATGCTGCATGGTACAAATGGGCCTGAATCCTATACCCACCTGTAATGTACATGCTATAACTTTTAAATACAGTACATCTTTCTCGTGTATGAAACCATTTTCATAAATCATAGTAACCGTACACATATCTCGTGCACAAAAATAACATACACATAACCTGTGTATAAAATCATTCTCTCGATATATAACATTCACATCAACTGGTGGCAATTATCATGTCCACATAATTCAATGGTGGCAATTATCATGTCCACATAATTCAATGGTGGCAATTATTATGTCCACATAATTCAACAATAATCTGCAGAACTTCTGACTGCATTAATAATTCATTCGAGGAATGTTTTGCTTGTGTCTATCTCGTCAAACATTTATAAAAGCATTTCATGTATTCGCAGTTCAGAATATATTTCAAAAGCATTTAATAAAGCAGTTGTAAAAACAACGCATGTATTCTCAGTCCCAAAAATATAAAGAGTAAAAGGGAGCAAATGAAACTCACGCATATAAATATTGTAAAATAGTTAATAAAGCATTTGCATGTATTCTCAACCCAAAAATGTAATGAGTAAAAAGGGAGCAAATGAACTCACGCATATAAATATTGTAAAACAGTTAATAAAGCATTTGCATGTATTCTCAGCCCAAAAACGTAAAGAGTAAAAAAGGGCAAATGAAACTCACCTAATGTATTTTGTAGTAAAAATACATATGACAACATTAAACAACTGAACAATGTAGGGTTGGCCTCAGATTCACGAACCTATATCATTTATATATATATTAACACATATAATCGTAATCGAACAGACTTATATATTATATCTTAAATTATGTATTATATATATATATTTAATTTGTATATATACTTAAAATGATTAATATTTATATAGTTATATCAATATATATGTATATATTAATAATACCTAATTTTTTTTAAAGATGTTAATATGATTAGTACATACTTATATGTAATATTACTATAAGTATATTTTTTTTTATCAATGATAGTAACAAAGGTTGTATTCAATTATAATGATAGTATTAATAATAATAATACTAATAAAATGTTAATTTTAGTAATAATAATAATAATAATAATAATAATAATAATAATAATAATAATAATAATAATAATAATAATAATAATAATAATAATAATAATAATAATAATAATAAAAGTAGAATACAACCTTTGAAGAACAAACTTTCTAAAAAAATGCCATTAGCCGGGCTCGAACCCAAGACCTCTTGTTCCACTACCACTCACTCAAACCATCAGACCATTTATACATTTCTATTTTAAACCCGTTACTATTTATTATTATGTATGAATCTGTGTAACTTCTCTCATCCTCAACCTAAACATAAACTTCCTTCATCATCAATTTATTATTGAACAAACCATCATCATCTTAATTATCATCATCTTCAATTTATAATTTCATGTATCATCATCGATATTCTAATCCTCATTATTCTTAAATAGTGATCATCGTCATGACTCATGACCCTCATACGCATATCATCATCATAATTAATACCATCACCATTATCCTATATCTAATCTATTTCCCATCGTCATCATCATTTAGTAAACCATAACCATCACCCTTAACTTTTTCAATAATACGATCCTTCCCTAACATCATCTTAATCAATAAAGCATCATCATTCTTCTCATTAATTAGTAACAGAAGTAGAGACAGGGTCGCTGGAAGTAGCAATGAGCTACTACACTTGACAGAACAAAAAAAAAATGATACGCTTGAAAGGAGGCCCAACCAGTAAACCGGGTTATCTCGGCCCAAATAGAGAATTGGATTTTCTTGGCCCAACAGAGAAAAATATACAGCCCGATAGCAAATAAAAAAATTCGGTTGTGATTACTTGATTTCAACATGCAGCCCGATAATAATTGATCCAAAAGCTACGGTTCATTCCACTATCTATCTCGTTGCATTAACACCAATTTAATAATCCTCTTGATCAGTTATTATCATCGATCCATATCACAGCAATATTCTATCATGCTTCTCCTATCATCATTACTTATACACTATTATAAAAGAATTTGAAACGTCAATTTGAATGTCCCCATTTTGTCGACCATAAAATGTTTTTAATATGCTCCACTTGCAAGTTGATATTATGCTATATTATTATATTCATAAGTTGGCAAAATTTCCATGGTACAGCTTGATATGTGGGTCAAAAGGCAAATCATCTAAATTAAAATATTGGTAGTGCTAGGCCATAAAGCCAATTGGTGTTGTGGTGTAAGTGTCGAAGAGCACAAGAGGGAGAAAAGAGAAACAAGGATGGTGATGAATGTGGCAGTTTATTTATTTGATAGAAAAAGAAATTGTAATATTGCTAGAGCTGTTGAAGCAGTAGTTTAGCCTTTTTAAAGGGGTTTTGAAGGTTGGTTCAAGTGCAAACAGGGATCAAAAACTGCAGTATCACGACATCATTACTTCTTCATTTACCCAGCAGACCGGTGGTGTGAGGTGGTGATGGGTTTTGGGATTGAAAAACAGAAGGAGTAGCAAAATAATATATAAATGTAATGGAAAGTGTGTTTGTTTTTAGGGTTGGTAGGACTAGGCAAGACTTGGTGGAAGTTCACGATATCACAGCAAATCGAAAAGAAAAAAATGCATAAAGGTGGTGGCTTACTATGGTGGTGATTCATGGGGTGGTTCATGATCAAATTTTAGAAAGAGAGGCAGAGGTTCGATTCATATCATCAAGTGGTTGTTCTAGAGTTTTGATGGTTTATTGGTGATCGATTGCATGGTGGTGGTTGATAACACGTGATGGTTAATGGTGGTCGAATATGGTGGTTGTGTTGTTTTTGGTGTTGTCTTGAACCAGAACAAGTCAGAGATATATATATATATATATATATATATATATATATATATATATATATATATATATATATATATATATATATATATATATATATATATATATATCAGTAGTGGGTTATATCAAGGTAAGTGATGTCATTCCAAATCCAAAAAGAAAAATACAAAAGTGTGGTTTAGAAGAATCAAACAAAAATTTAAAGGGGTCGATATAATCTCCAATCAAGAGGAAAATATGGAAAGTGGACAGTGATGGCTAACAAAATTTGTTTGTGTTATGAATTGAGATCGTACTGGCAATTGATTTACAGACAGAAACAAAACTAATTAAAGTTAGATATAGTGACATGAAATTGAATTTGCTTTCTCCCTAATTTATATTTAAAATTAATAATAATAATAATTCTATTAATAACATCTAATAATAATACTGAAATATTATTAATAATAACATAATAATATTGTTAATAATAATTACCATAACAATAATAATATTTAGAATAATGATACTAATAGTTATAACAATGTTTATAATGATAATATTAATGATAATATTAATAAATTGTATTATTTTTATTATAATAATAATGTTAATATATAATAATGATTTATTTATCTCAAAACTAATTTATAATTCCAATCATTCTTATAATAAGATTTATATTTAAAATCTTTATTTTGATAACACTAAAATTATTAGGATTTTATTAGTTATAATTATATTAGTAATAATAATAATAACAACATAGCTAATAAGAGTAATAATAATATTATTATAACATCTATATTTTTATTTGTATTTTACTTATTTAGTTTAAGCAATTAAATCGTATATTATTATTTCAGCTATAATATATATGTATTTTTTTTATGTCAATATATCTATTTATAAATAGTTGTTAGTGAATCGTCGAGAATAGTCGAAGGGTAATTGCATATATGAAACAGTTCAAAAATTTTTGAGACTTAATATCACAGACCTTGCTTATCGTGTCGGAAACATATAAAGATTAAGATTAAATTTGGTCGGAAATCTCCGGGTCGTCACAGTACCTACCCGTTAAAGAAATTTCGTCTCGAAATTTGAGTGAGGTGGTCATGGTTAACAATAAAAATGTTTTCATGACGAATATGAGTTGATAATTAGAGTTTTATAATTATTGAGTAATATGGATAAAACAATTTGATTATTCGAAGAGTACGAATGAAGCTAACACAAAAGAGTGAAATGAATAAATAAGGTTTCGTCTTAACTGGTGACGTTGTCTTGGCTGAATTTAGAAAATAAGGTGCGTCTTATCTTTTGTCGTTGTCTTGGTTGAATTCCGGAATTCAAGGGATTCAAAGAAAATCTTCGAAATCTGAGAGATTTGATTCTTCGGCGAATAAGGAGATTAAGATCTCTATAATTAAATGCGGTGCTCTGCCTCGATTACCCTGTCTGATATTTCCATTATAAATTAAATTCCTTCGTTCCATTATTCTCACCATTCCTATACTTTCTTTCTTAGTTCATACATTCAAAAGATTGTGAAAATGCTTAGTCCAGTTCTAATCCCTAATATTTTCCTAATTATCATTTCTGTCATCCTTCTTTTCAATCTTCCACCAGAAAAATCTGTTTACTTCTACTATTACCTTGAGATGATACTATTCTTAATTATACCGTGTCTTTATATTGCTATTCCTATTAATATCCACGGTTCGTAACTTTCGTGTTGTTATTGGGCTTTATATTTTCTCTTATATTTTGGAACTCTTTGCCTTCATATTATCTTCTCGATCTCTAGTAAAGTGAGTAACGATCCAGAATTCGTAAGTATGGGGCTTCGAATGAACTTAATGTTCCAATCAAGAAAGAACATATTGGCACGGTTTAATTTGTCAAATTACCAGAATCACTGTGAATAGAACTATCAAGAATATACTTTCTTGATGTGTTCAGAAGTTAAGCAGAATGAAAGAGTTATGTAACATGGCACATGATGACGTTATAATCTGTGAATTATCATGTTCCATTTAGAAACTCAGCATGACTTACTGTAATATAATCATGTTGATCAAGTGTCATTCATGCATCAGTCCCAACATTACTTCAATAACATTCATATTTTAAGCTTGGAAATTTACAGAATATAGAAATTAACAGTTTCTATATGATGTAACACTGACAGCATGAAGAGATTCATGATTTCAGATAAAATTAGTTATGAAAATATATTCATAAATATCGAGGATATTTATAATGAAAGTTACGAGAATATCTCGGAATATCTAAGATCAGAGGATGATAGAAACTATTGTCCGCAAGGTTTTCGAGTAAAGAGTAAGATATTCGCTAAAGACTTTAGCAGGCATTGAATCATTTGGATTCTTTGAAGTCAAACTTATTCTTTGTGATTTGTCCACGACTTCCTTCATAGTTTCTCGTAATCCGCTTTTCGGTACTAAATTTTCTATTGAATGTTTTCCAATACTCCATTCTTTATCATCAAACTTTCGACGGTTAAGGTCGTGTACAGTTTTTGCCGCTGTATTCAGCTTTTTCAGAATTTGTGGCATTGATTTGTAGACTGGGTGCTTTTCAGAATTTCAGAATGGAAGATCGTAGTTCTAAGAGATAAATGTTATATGTTTACATATAACTGTTGATGTAGACATGCTGCGAGATTTAAAAAATATTGATTGCTGATTCTCGGTGTTTGGTACGGCAATTCTCGTTATCTGATGCAGATGGGTAGATGATAGGATTTCAATGAATATAATAACTTTTCATAAAGTCAAAGATCAATGATGTTGCTGGTAAGTTTACTACTAATGTAGTTAGATATAAACGGTTTTCCGGTATTGATGATGAAAGGCAACTTATATATCAGGGTTATAATAAACTAATCCGAGTGAAAAGTCGAAGTTGACGTTTTGGAGCTGTGACAAAATTGGCTAATTTGGAAAGGGATTGCAAAGTTATGTTGGGTAATAATATCACTAAAGGGATTAATACAGCTATGTGTTAAATGTTTACTCAGTTTTCGAGAATTTTTCAGGTGTAAAACTATATGCATAAATCTTTCCTTTCGTAGATGAAATGCGGTTAGTTCATCCTCTCGATTGAGGTGTTTTCAATAATCATGAAAGGTTTGAACGCATATTGTAAGTGTCCAGATACAAATGAGGTTTATGATGAAATCAAGTGGCAAACTTGAAGAATTGTTTAGTTTCATATGTTATAATCAATATTTTAATTCATTTTAATTGTCCAATGTTATTAGTCCACAGTCGATAGTCCACAGTTAACAGTCCAATAATTCATATATAGTTTAATATATAATATTCGAATTAATTAATACGTATCGTGACCCGTGTACATGTCTCAGACTCGATCACAACTCAAAGTATATATATTATTATAGAATCAACTTCAACCCTGTATAGAGAACTCGATCATTACTGCATATAGAGTGTCTATGGTTATTCCAAATTATATATATATATATATATATATATATATATATATATATATATATATATATATATATATATATATATATTATATATATATATATATGCGTCGCTATGATATGTCAAAACCTTGTATACGTATCCCGATATTTAAAGTGCGTAAAAATAAATACAGAAATTAAATGACGATAAATAAAATTGCGAGAATGTAAATTGCGATAAATAAAATGTAATCAGTTAGCTAGGAACAATTAGCTAGGAACAGTTAGCGTGAATTCTTAACAAAATTTTCTCATGGTTAATTTGTTTGTTTCTAACAAATTTTATTTTGTCCAATGTTTTCTTCATTATGCCACTTGTTGGATTCTGATAATCAAAATTCAAATATGAAATTGGATGAAAATGGTTATTCTGTGGTGAACGGATACATATATCGGTGGTTGTAAGTAGGATAGTAAATGACTGTTGAATCAGATTCGAAGAATGTACAATGTAACTTATTAATGTGAAATCTAAATATTCCTTGGGTATTACCTACCCGTTAAAATATTTTCACCATTAACAGTTTGTACGAAAGAATTGTGAATTACAATCTTTATGAAAATATATATATACATATATATTTTCTTCAGATATAATTATGGATTTAATGAGTTAATGTGATATTAATCTCATTTGATTTACCGTTAGAACTAGAATATATATAATCTCTAAAACATTGAAGATTACATAATCTTCATATCGAAAGAAGATAAATGATGTAGAACGATTCGTAGAACGATGATTATTCTTGAGGTACATAATGAGATGTTGAGGCGTGTTTTGTTGAAAGTTGAGTTGTTGGTGGTACTGTTGGTGCCGGTGATGTTGCTGAAGCTGGCACATTTTGTACCATATTTTCCAAAGCTACGACTTGGGCGCGAAGCTCGTTGACTTCTTCCATTACTCCAGGATGATTGTCGGTCGGAACGAGCGGATGAATAAGGTTTAGAATTTTAGATAGAGTATAATCGCGGTGAGGTATTCGGGAAATGAGGGTGAAAATGGTATTTCAAACTGGTTCGCCGGTAAGTGCTTTAGGTTCTTCACTAAGAGGTGAATTCGGTTGATGAAAAGGATTGCCTTCTTCACGTCTCCATTGATTAAGTCGACTACGAACCCATCAGATAAATTGGGGATGGATGATTGGTTAATTCATTCTGGTGACTCTGCTTTCGGAGCTCGAGTGATACTCTATGTCGGAATAGCTGTCGGAATAACTATCGGAATAGCTATCGGATTCTAAAGGACTCGAACTGGTTGAGGGATTCATCTCGTACGATAAGCTGAAGGATTTTCGATAAGAAATAGAATAGGATGTAGATTAGTACACTGCAAGACATAATTTACATATGCATATGTAATACTAAAATCCCATAAATTACGGAGGAATCTACGGAAATTGTCAGGCAAAGTCTACAGTAACAGATATGCTAAGATATGAATTTGCAGATACGCTAAGATACGAATTTTGTCTATACACTATTCATGCAATCAATGCAGTAAGATGTGTCTAGACTAAGGATGATAAGCAGAGAATTTCTGACTAAAAATGATAAGCAAAACTTTTGACATGCAGACACGGTCGAAGTCCAGACTCACTAATGCATCTTAACGACTATCAGTGAGACTCACTAATGCAAGACATGGTTTGCTAAGACCACCGCTCTGATACCAACTGAAAATACAGTGGGGACAACCACCGTCCTGTAGTGACCCGAACTTTTCCATGTTTATATATATTAATTGAGATTGATATTTACATGATTAAATGTTTCCAACATGTTAAGCAATCAAACTTGTTAAGACTTGATTAATTGAAATATGTTTCATATAGACAATTGACCACCCAAGTTGACCGGCGATTCACGAACGTTAAAACTTGTAAAAACGACATGACGATATATATATGGATATACATATGGTTAACATGAGATTATGATAAGTAAGTGTCTCCATAAGTATATTAACAATGAGTTATATACATATAAACAAGACTACTAACTTAAGGATTTCGAAACGAGACATATATGTAACGATTATTGTTGTAATGACATTTAAATGTATTTATATCATATTAAGATATATTAATATATCATAATATCATGATAATATAATAATTTAACATCTTATTAGATATAATAAACAATGGGTTAACAACATTAATTGAGATCGTTAACTTAAAGGTTTCAAAACAACACATACATGTAACGACTAACGATGACTTAACGACTCAGTTAAAATGTATATACATGTAGTGTATTTAGATGTATTAAAATACTTTTGGAAGACTTCAATACATATATCAAAACACTCATACTTAACGAAAATGATTACAATTACTTTTCCATTCTTTTCTTTCATCAAGAATTCTAGTCGTATTCTTACCCGTATTATACACAGCTTCAAAACGTACTTACTATGAGTATATACCAATAGGAACTAGCATGGGATTCCACTCTTGATTATGTCATGTATGACTAATCAATTTTAACTTCTACCATGAGCTAGTCAACTAACTAGAACTCCTTTTAACCCCACTCACCACTCACCAATTACCACTCATCATTCACTCCATTTCACTTCCAATTCTCTTTCTAATTCTCTCTCAACACACACATACATTATTATGAACGTATTTTTCCAGTAGTTAATCATCATCTTCATCAAAAATCACTTCAAGAATCAAGCTATAATCATCATAGGAAGAACACTTCAAGAACACTTCAAAAATCCCTTCAAGTTTACTAATTTACTTCCAAGCTTTCTAATCCATTCCAAGTAATCATCTAAGATCAAGAAACCTTTGTTATATACAGTAGGTTATCTTTCTTATTCAAGGTAATATTCATATTCAAACTTTGATTCAATTTCTATAACTATAAACTATCTTAATTCGAGTAAAAATCTTACTTGAACTTGTTTTTGTGTCATGATCCTACTTCAAGAACTTTCAAGCCATCCAAGATCCTTTAAAGCTAGATCATTTCTTGTCACTTCCAGTAGGTTTAACTACTAAACTTGAGGTAGTAATGATGTTCATAACATCATTCGATTCATATATATAAAACTATCTTATTCGAAGGTTTAAACTCGTAATCACTAGAACATAGTTTAGTTAATTCTAAACTTGTTCGCAAACAAAAGTTAATCCTTCTAACTTGACTTTTAAAATTAACTACACACATGTTCTATATCTATATGATATGCTAACTTAATGATTTAAAACCTGAAAACACGAAAAACACCGTAAAACCGGATTTACGCCGTCGTAGTAACACCGCGGGCTGTTTTGGGTTAGTTAATTAAAAACTATGATAAACTTTGATTTAAAAGTTGTTATTCTGAGAAAATGATTTTTATTATGAACATGAAACTATATCCAAAAATTATGGTTAAACTCAAAGTGGAAGTATGTTTTCTAAAATGGTCATCTAGACGTCGTTCTTTCGACTGAAATGACTACCTTTACAAAAACGACCGACTATAAACCTATACTTTTCTGTTTAGATTCATAAAATAGAGTTCAATATGAAACCATAGCAATTTGATTCACTCAAAACGGATTTAAAATGAAGAAGTTATAGGTAAAACAAGATTGGATAATTTTTCTCATTTTAGCTACGTGAAAATTGGTAACAAATCTATTCCAACCATAACTTAATCAACTTGTATTGTATATTATGTAATCTTGAGATACCATAGACACGTATACAATGTTTCGACCTATCATGTCGACACATCTATATATATTTTGGAACAACCATAGACACTCTATATGTGAATGTTGGAGTTAGCTATACAGGGTTGAGGTTGATTCCAAAATATATATAGTTTGAGTTGTGATCAATACTGAGATACGTATACACTGGGTCATGGATTGATTCAAGATAATATTTATCGATTTATTTCTGTACATCTAACTGTGGACAACTAGTTGTAGGTTACTAACGAGGACAGCTGACTTAATAAACTTAAAACATCAAAATATATTAAAAGTGTTGTAAATATATTTTAAACATACTTTGATATATATGTATATATTGTTATAGGTTCGTGAATCAACCAGTGGCCAAGTCTTACTTCCCGACGAAGTAAAAATCTGTGAAAGTGAGTTATAGTCCCACTTTTAAAATCTAATATTTTTGGGATGAGAATACATGCAGGTTTTATAAATGATTTACAAAATAGACACAAGTACGTGAAACTACATTCTATGGTTGAATTATTGAAATCGAATATGCCCCTTTTTATTAAGTCTGGTAATCTAAGAATTAGGGAACAGACACCCTAATTGACGCGAATCCTAAAGATAGATCTATTGGGCCTAACAAACCCCATCCAAAGTACCGGATGCTTTAGTACTTCGAAATTTATATCATATCCGAAGGGTGTCCCGGAATGATGGGGATATTCTTATATATATGCATCTTGTTAATGTCAGTTACCAGGTGTTCACCATATGAATGATTTTTATCTCTATGTATGGGATGTGTATTGAAATATGAAATCTTGTGGTCTATTGTTACGATTTGATATATATAGGTTAAACCTATAACTCACCAACATTTTTTTGTTGACGTTTAAAGCATGTTTATTCTTAGGTGAATACTAAGAGCTTCCGCTGTAGCATACTAAAATAAGGACAAGATTTGGAGTCCATGTTTGTATGATATTGTGTAAAAACTGCATTCAAGAAACTGATTTCGATGTAACATATTTGTATTGTAAACCATTATGTAATGGTCGTGTGTAAACAGGATATTTTAGATTATCATTATTTGATAATCTACGTAAAGCTTTTTAAACCTTTATTTATGAAATAAAGGTTATGGTTTGTTTTAAAAATGAATGCAGTCTTTGAAAAACGTCTCATATAGAGGTCAAAACCTCGCAACGAAATCAATTAATATGGAACGTTTTTAATCAATAAGAACGGGACATTTCAGTTGGTATCCGAGCGTTGGTCTTAGAGAACCAGAAAATTTGCATTAGTGTGTCTTATCGTGTTTGTTAGGATGCATTAGTGAGTTTGGACTTCGACCGTGTTTTCTTTAAAAATGATTGCTTAACATTTTTGTTGGAAACTATATATTTTTAACATATGAATATTATGTGATATATTAATCTCTTAACGTGTTTGATATTATGTGATAAATATCTACCTCTAGAACAAGTCCCATTGACTCACCTAATAATAATGAAGAGTCAAATGTAAATTGGAATGATTCGTGGACTGATTCACAAGTTCCCGAAGAGGAACCGGAAGAAGAGTCGGAACCGGAAGAAGAATCGGAACCGGAAGAAGAATCAGAACCGGAAGAAGAAATAGAACCGGTGGGGGAAATAATAAAACGGTTAAGTAAAAGAGAATCCTCAACCAACCGACCAAGGTTAATTATGGTCAATGGTGTTTCCGCCAAGGAAGCAAAATATTGGGAGGATTACCAATTCTCCGATGAATCGGATTCCGACGAGAATTCCGATGATGTTATAGAAATTACCCCAACTGAATTTAAAAAGGCAAAAGAAAATAATAAGGGAAAGGGCATAAAAATAGAGAAATCTAATTCCAACCCCGAAGTCCTTAAGTTGTAACAATGACCCGGGAACCTCTAAACCACCAGGTTTTTCTAAACCAATGTGGACAACGACGGCTCGTATTAGGGGAACATCATATATTCCTAGAAACTTGGCAAAACGAACCAAAACCGAACAAGAAGAAACGAGCGAGTCGGAATAAGATAGTTGTATTCGTGTGGTGTAATATATGTAATATAGTGTGCTTATGCTTTATGATATATGTAAAAATTGCTTGTATTAATAAGTATTTTTTTTTATGAATCTAACTCTTGTCTATTTTACAGTATAAAAACACAAAATGGATAGACAACCCAATATTTTAAGAGACCTACCCGGAGACATGATTGATGAAATCTTGTCTAGAGTCGGTCAGAATTCCTCGGCACAACTATTTAAGGCGAGATCAATTTGTAAGACATTCGAAGAACGTTCCAAGAATGCCATCGTTTATAAAAGTTATTGTGTGCTATATTTCATGCTTTATGTAAAATAAGCGGTATTGTAAGTTTGTAAAATATTGTATAAAAGTTTGAACGCGAAATATTATTACAATCAGTTTTTCATATAGAATTGTAGTAGTTGAATTGTATATTAGCTACTAAGTATGAACTTAACGGGTAGGTACTACCCGAATTTAAACTTATAAAACGCTAATATGAAGAAAAAGCTTTTATAAATGAGTTCATATTATGCTACGAAATACTATTAACTACTCTTAATATTCTGTATGATTAACTTGTTCCATTTGACTATTTTGAAGGAAATGGCATCGACTACTCGACACACCGTGAATATGAATGAAGAGGAATTCCGTACTTTTCTAGCTTCAAACATAGCCGCAGTACAGGCTGTGCTACATACCAACAATAACCTTGGATCTGGCAGTACAGGAAATCGTGTAGGATGCACCTACAAAGAATTCACTGCCTGCAAACCTTTGGAATTTGATGGAACCGAAGGACCGATCGGATTGAAACAGTGGACCGAGAAGGTCGAATCGGTGTTTGCCATAAGTAAGTGTACTGAAGAGGACAAAGTGAAGTACGCTACGCATACCTTCACAGGTTCTGCGTTAACATGGTGGAATACCTATCTAGAGCAAGTGGGACAAGATGATGCGTACGCACTACCGTGGTCAGCATTCAAGCACTTGATGAACGAGAAGTACCGTCCCAGAACCGAGGTCAATAAGCTCAAGACAGAACTTAGAGGGTTACGAACCCAAGGATTTGATATTACCACGTATGAAAGACGATTCACAGAATTGTGCCTATTGTGTCCGGGAGCATTCGAAGATGAGGAAGAGAAGATCGACGCGTTTGTGAAAGGATTACCGGAAAGAATCCAAGAAGATATAAGTTCACACGAGCCCGCCTCCATACAACAGGCATGTAGAATGGCTCACAAACTAGTGAACCAGATTGAAGAAAGAATTAAAGAACAGACTGCTGAAGAGGCCAATGTGAAGCAAGTCAAAAGAAAGTGGGAGGAAAACGGTGATAAGAATCACCAATACCACAACAACAGCAATTACAACAATAATCGCAACAATTATCCCAACAATCGCAACATCAATCGCAACTACAACAAACGGCCCAACAACAACAACAACAACAACAACAATAACAGCAACTACAACAATCATCCCAACAACAATAATAACCGCAACAACAACAACAACAACAATCAGAAGCAGCTATGCCAAAGGTGTGAAAAGTATCACTCGGGGTTCTGCACCAAATTTTGCAACAAGTGTAAAAGAAATGGTCATAGCGCGGCGAAGTGTGAGGTCTACGGACCAGGCGTTAATAGAACGAAAGGAACAAATGGTGTCGGAACGAGTAATGGCGGAGCAAGTAGTGTCGGAGCATGTTATGCCAATGTAGTTTGTTATAAATGTGGAAAACCGGGCCACATTATTAGAAATTGCCCGAACCAGGAGAACACGAATGGACAAGGCCGCGGAAGAGTTTTCAATATTAATACGGCAGAGGCACAGGAAGACCCGGAGCTTGTTACGGGTACGTTTCTTATTGACAATAAATCTGCTTACATTTTATTTGATTTGGGTGCGGATAGAAGCTATATGAGTAGAGATTTTTGTGCTAAATTAAGTTGTCCATTGACGCCTTTGGAAAGTAAATTTTTACTCGAATTAGCAAATGGTAAATTAATTTCAGCAGATAATATATGTCGGAATCGAGAAATTAAACTGGTTAGCGAAACATTTAAGATTGATTTGATACCAGTAGAGTTAGGGAGTTTTGATGTGATAATCGGTATGGACTAGTTGAAAGAAGTGAAAGCAGAGATCGTTTGTTACAAAAATGCAATTCGCATTATACGAGAAAAAGGAAAACCCTTAATGGTGTACGGAGAAAAGGGCAACACGAAACTACATATTATTAGTAATTTAAAGGCACAAAAACTAATAAGAAAAGGTTGCTATGCTGTTCTAGCACACGTCGAGAAAGTACAAACTGAAGAAAAGAGCATCAATGATGTTCCCATTGCAAAAGAATTTCCCGATGTATTTCCGAAAGAATTACCGGGATTACCCCCACAGCGATCCGTTGAATTTCAAATAGATCTTGTACCAGGAGCTGCACCAATAGCTCGTGCTCCTTACAGACTCACACCCAGCGAGATGAAAGAACTGCAAAGCCAATTACAAGAACTTTTAGAGCGTGGTTTCATTCGACCAAGCACATCACCGTGGGGAGCTCCTGTTTTGTTTGTCAAGAAGAAAGATGGTACATTCAGGTTATGTATCGACTACCGAGAGTTGAACAAACTTACCATCAAGAACCGCTACCCACTACCGAGAATCGATGAATTATTTGATCAACTATAAGGCTCGTCTGTTTATTCAAAAATTGACTTACATTCCGGGTATCATCAAATGCGGGTGAAAGAAGATGATATTCCAAAGACTGCTTTCAGAACACGTTACGGTCATTACGCGTTTATGGTCATGCCGTTTGGTTTAACTAATGCACCAGCTATGTTCATGGAACTTATGAACCGAGTGTGTGGACCATACCTTGACAAGTTTGTCATTGTTTTCATTGATGACATACTTATTTACTCAAAGAATGACCAAGAACACGGTGAACATTTGAGAAAGGTGTTAGAAGTATTGAGGAAGGAAGAATTGTACGCTAAGTTTTCAAAGTGTGCATTTTGGTTGGAAGAAGTTCAATTCCTCGGTCACATAGTGAACAAAGAAGGTATTAAGGTGGATCCGGCAAAGATAGAAACTGTTGAAAAGTGGGAAATCCCGAAAACTCCGAAACACATACGCCAGTTTTTAGGACTAGCTGGTTACTACAGAAGGTTCATCCAAGACTTTTCCAGAATAGCAAAACCCTTGACTGCATTAACGCATAAAGGGAAGAAATTTGAATGGAATGATGAACAAGAGAAAGCGTTTCAGTTATTGAAGAAAAAGCTAACTAAGGCACCTATATTATCATTGCCTGAAGGGAATGATGATTTTGTGATTTATTGTGACGCATCAAAGCAAGGTCTCGGTTGTGTATTAATGCAACGAACGAAGGTGATTGCTTATGCGTCTAGACAATTGAAGATTCACGAACAAAATTATACGACGCATGATTTGGAATTAGGCGCGGTTGTTTTTGCATTAAAGACTTGGAGGCACTACTTATATGGGGTTAAAAGTATTATATATACCGACCACAAAAGTCTTCATCACATATTTAATCAGAAACAACTGAATATGAGGCAGCGTAGGTGGATTGAATTATTGAATGATTACGACTTTGAGATTCGTTACCACCCGGGGAAGGCAAATGTGGTAGCCGATGCCTTGAGCAGGAAGGACAGAGAACCTATTCGAGTAAAATCTATGAATATAATGATTCATAATAACCTTACTACTCAAATAAAGGAGGCGCAACAAGGAGTTTTAAAAGAGGGAAATTTAAAGGATGAAATACCCAAAGGATCGGAGAAACATCTTAATATTCGGGAAGACGGAACCCGGTATAGGGCTGAAAGGATTTGGGTACCAAAATTTGGAGATATGAGAGAAATGGTACTTAGAGAAGCTCATAAAACCAGATACTCAATACATCCTGGAACGGGGAAGATGTACAAGGATCTCAGGAAATATTTTTGGTGGCCGGGTATGAAAGCCGATGTTGCTAAATACGTAGGAGAATGTTTGATGTGTTCTAAGGTCAAAGCTGAGCATCAGAAACCATCAGGTCTACTTCAACAACCCGAAATCCCGGAATGGAAATGGGAAAACATTACCATGGATTTCATCACTAAATTGCCAAGGACTGCAAGTGGTTTTGATACTATTTGGGTAATAGTTGATCGTCTCACCAAATCAGCACATTTCCTGCCAATAAGAGAAGATGACAAGATGGAGAAGTTAGCACAACTGTATTTGAAGGAAGTCGTCTCCAGACATGGAATACCAATCTCTATTATCTCTGATAGGGATGACAGATTTATTTCAAGATTCTGGCAGACATTATAGCAAGCATTAGGAACTCGTCTAGACATGAGTACTGCCTATCATCCACAAACTGATGGGCAGAGCGAAAGGACGATACAAACGCTTGAAGACATGCTACGAGCATGTGTTATTGATTTCGGAAACAGTTGGGATCAACATCTACCATTAGCAGAATTTTCCTACAACAACAGCTACCATTCAAGCATTGAGATGGCGCCGTTTGAAGCACTTTATGGTAGAAAGTGCAGGTCTCCGATTTATTGGAGTGAAGTGGGGGATAGACAGATTACGGGTCCGGAGATTATACAAGAAACTACCGAGAAGATCATCCAAATTCAACAACGGTTGAAAACCGCCCAAAGTCGACAAAAGAGCTACGCTGACATTAAAAGAAAAGATATAGAATTTGAAATTGGAGAGATGGTCATGCTTAAAGTTGCACCTTGGAAAGGCGTTGTTCGATTTGGTAAACGAGGGAAATTAAATCCAAGGTATATTGGACCATTCAAGATTATTGATCGTGTCGGACCAGTAGCTTACCGACTTGAGTTACCTCAACAACTCGCGGCTGTACATAACACTTTCCACGTCTCGAATTTGAAGAAATGTTTTGCTAAAGAAGATCTCACTATTCCGTTAGATGAAATCCACATCAACGAAAAACTCCAATTCATCGAAGAACCCGTCGAAATAATGGATCGTGAGGTTAAAAGACTTAAGCAAAACAAGATACCAATTGTTAAGGTTCGATGGAATGCTCGTAGAGGACCCGAGTTCACCTGGGAGCGTGAAGATCAGATGAAGAAGAAATACCCGCATCTATTTCCAGAAGATTCGTCAACACCTTCAACAGCTTATAATTTCGGGACGAAATTTATTTAACGGGTAGGTACTGTAGTGACCCGAACTTTTCCATGTTTATATATATTAATTGAGATTGATATTTACATGATTAAATTTTTCCAACATGTTAAGCAATCAAACTTGTTAAGACTTGATTAATTGAAATATGTTTCATATAGACAATTGACCACCCAAGTTGACCGGCGATTCACGAACGTTAAAACTTGTAAAAACGACATGACGATATATATATGGATATACATATGGTTAACATGAGATTATGATAAGTAAGTATCTCCATAAGTATATTAACAATGAGTTATATACATATAAACAAGACTACTAACTTAAGGATTTCGAAACGAGATATATATGTAACGATTATCGTTGTAACGACATTTAAATGTATATATATCATATTAAGATATATTAATATATCATAATATCATGATAATATAATAATTTAACATCTCATTAGATATAATAAACAATGGGTTAACAACATTAATTGAGATCGTTAACTTAAAGGTTTCAAAACAACACTTACATGTAACGACTAACGATGACTTAACGACTCAGTTAAAATGTATATACATGTAGTGTATTTAGATGTATTAAAATACTTTTGGAAGACTTCAAGACATATATCAAAACACTCATACTTAACGAAAATGGTTACAATTACTTTTCCATTCTTTTCTTTCATCAAGAATTCTAGTCGTATTCTTACCCGTATTATACACAGCTTCAAAACGTACTTACTATGAGTATATACCAATAGGAACTAGCATGGGATTCCACTCTTGATTATGTCATGTATGACTAATCAATTTTAACTTCTACCATGAGCTAGTCAACTAACTAGAACTCCTTTTAACCGCACTCACCACTCACCAATTACCACTCATCATTCACTCCATTTCACTTCCAATTCTCTTTCTAATTCTCTCTCAACACACACACACTATTATGAACGTATTTTTCCAGTAGTTAATCATCATCTTCATCAAAAATCACTTCAAGAATCAAGCTATAATCATCATAGGAAGAACACTTCAAGAACACTTCAAGAACACTTCAAGAACACTTCAAAAATCCCTTCAAGTTTACTAATTTACTTCCAAGCTTTCTAATCCATTATAAGTAATCATCTAAGATAAAGAAACCTTTGTTATATATAGTAGGTTATCTTTCTTATTCAAGGTAATATTCATATTCAAACTTTGATTCAATTTCTATAACTATAAACTATCTTAATTCGAGTAAAAATCTTACTTGAACTTGTTTTTGTGTCATGATCCTACTTCAAGAAGTTTCAAGCCATCCAAGATCCTTTGAAGCTAGATCATTTCTTGTCACTTCCAGTAGGTTTACCTACTAAAATTGAGGTAGTAATGATGTTCATAACATCATTCGATTCATATATATAAAACTATCTTATTCGAAGGTTTAAACTCGTAATCACTAGAACATAGTTTAGTTAATTCTAAACTTGTTCGCAAACAAAAGTTAATCCTTCTAACTTGACTTTTAAAATTAACTACACACATGTTCTATATCTATATGATATGCTAACTTAATGATTTAAAACCTGGAAACACGAAAAACACCGTAAAACCGGATTTACGCCGTCGTAGTAACACCGCGGGCTGTTTTGGGTTAGTTAATTAAAAACTATGATAAACTTTGATTTAAAAGTTGTTATTCTGAGAAAATGATTTTTATTATGAACATGAAACTATATCCAAAAATTATGGTTAAACTCAAAGTGGAAGTATGTTTTCTAAAATGGTCATCTAGACGTCGTTCTTTCGACTGAAATGACTACCTTTACAAAAATGACTTGTAACTTATTTTTCCGACTATAAACCTATACTTTTCTGTTTAGATTCATAAAATAGAGTTCAATATGAAACCATAGCAATTTGATTCACTCAAAACGGATTTAAAATGAAGAAGTTATGGGTAAAACAAGATTTGATAATTTTTCTCATTTTAGCTACGTGAAAATTGGTAACAAATCTATTCCAACCATAACTTAATCAACTTGTATTGTATATTATGTAATCTTGAGATACCATAGACACGTATACAATGTTTCGACCTATCATGTCGACACATCTATATATATTTCGGAACAACCATAGACACTCTATATGTGAATGTTGGAGTTAGCTATACAGGGTTGAGGTTGATTCCAAAATATATATAGTTTGAGTTGTGATCAATACTGAGATATGTATACACTGGGTCGTGGATTGATTCAAGATAATATTTATCGATTTATTTCTGTACATCTAACTGTGGACAACTAGTTGTAGGTTACTAACGAGGACAGCTGACTTAATAAACTTAAAACATCAAAATATATTAAAAGTGTTGTAAATATATTTTAAACATACTTTGATATATATGTATATATTGTTATAGGTTCGTGAATCAACCAGTGGCCAAATCTTACTTCCCGACGAAGTAAAAATCTGTGAAAGTGAGTTATAGTCCCACTTTTAAAATCTAATATTTTTGGGATGAGAATACATGCAGGTTTTATAAATGATTTACAAAATAGACACAAGTACGTGAAACTACATTCTATGGTTGAATTATCGAAATCGAATATGCCCCTTTTTATTAAGTCTGGTAATCTAAGAATTAGGGAATAGACACCCTAATTGACGCGAATCCTAAAGATAGATCTATTGGGCCTAACAAACCCTATCCAAAGTACCGGATGCTTTAGTACTTCGAAATTTATATCATATCCGAAGGGTGTCCCGGAATGATGGGGATATTCTTATATATATGCATCTTGTTAATGTCAGTTACCAGGTGTTCACCATATGAATGATTTTTATCTCTATGTATGGGATGTGTATTGAAATATGAAATCTTGTGGTCTATTGTTACGATTTGATATATATAGGTTAAACCTATAACTCACCAACATTTTATTGTTGACGTTTAAAGCATATTTATTCTCAGGTGAATACTAAGAGCTTCCGCTGTAGCATACTAAAATAAGGACAAGATTTGGAGTCCATGTTTGTATGATATTGTGTAAAAACTGCATTCAAGAAACTGATTTCGATGTAACATATTTGTATTGTAAACCATTATGTAATGGTCGTGTGTAAACAGGATATTTTAGATTATCATTATTTGATAATCTACGTAAAGCTTTTTAAACCTTTATTTATGAAATAAAGGTTATGGTTTGTTTTAAAAATGAATGCAGTCTTTGAAAAACGTCTCATATAGAGGTCAAAACCTCGCAACGAAATCAATTAATATGGAACGTTTTTAATCAATAAGAACGGGACATTTCACGTCCCACCCAGTGCCTTCCCAGCTAACCGCCTGATGACCACTGAGTGTACCTCAGATACTAATTTTAGGGCCTGCCTCTCGACTACTGCCAACCCTCGTAAGGGATCGCAAGGAGTAAGAGCCAATGCTTCGTCACAGGTAACACTGTGAGAACCTCCTTTACGACTAACCCGCCACACATGGACGGCATTATACCAGCTCTGATACCAACTGAAAGGACCCGTCCTAATCCATCTGAACGAAGTCACCAACATCTGGTTCCATTGCGATGATCGACTCCAAATAATGTCTTTAAAATGAGCAAATGCACAGCGGAATATTTCTTTCATACCTGAGAATAAACATGCTTTCAAGTGTTAACCAAAACGTTGGTGAGTTCATAGGTTTATCATAAAACAAAAAAAATCATCATTTTGATAGACCACAAGATTTAAATGCTGCATGGTATAAATGGGCCTGAATCCTATACCCACCTGTAATGTACATGCTATAACTTTTAACTACAGTACATCTTTCTCGTGTATGAAACCATTTTCATAAATCATAGTAACTGTACACATATCTCGTGCACAAAAATAACATACACATAACCTGTGTATAAAATCATTCTCTCGATATATAACATTCACATCAACTGGTGGCAATTATCATGTCCACATAATTCAATGGTGGCAATTATCATGTCCACATAATTCAATGGTGGCAATTATCATGTCCACATAATTCAACAATAATCCGCAGAACTTCTAACTGCATTAATAATTCATTCGAGGAATGTTTTGCTTGTGTCTATCTCGTCAAACATTTATAAAAGCATTTCATGTATTTGCAGTTCAGAATATATTTCAAAAGCATTTAATAAAGCAGTTGTAAAAACAACGCATGTATTCTCAGTCCCAAAAATATAAAGAGTAAAAGGGAGCAAATGAAACTCACGCATATAAATATTGTAAAACAGTTAATAAAGCATTTGCATGTATTCTCAGCCCAAAAATGTAATTAGTAAAAAGGGAGCAAATGAACTCACGCATATAAATATTGTAAAACAGTTAATAAAGCATTTGCATGTATTCTCAGCCTAAAACGTAAAGAGTAAAAAAGGGCAAATGAAACTCACCTAATGTATTTTGTAGTAAAAATACATATGACAATATTAAACAACTGCACAATGCAGGGTTGGCCTCAGATTCACGAACCTATATCATTTATATATATATATTAACACATATAATCGTAATCGAACAGACTTATATATTATATCTTAAATTATGTATTATATATATATTTAATTTGTATATATACTTAAAATGATTAATATTTATATAGTTATATCAATATATATGTATATATTAATAATACCTAATTTTTTTTAAAGATGTTAATATGATTAGTACATACTTATATGTAATATTACTATAAGTATATTTTTTTTTTATCAATGATAGTAACAAAGGTTGTATTCAATTATAATGATAGTATTAATAATAATAATACTAATAAAATGTTAATTTTAGTAATAATAATAATAATAATAATAATAAAAATAAAAGTAGAATACAACCTTTGAAGAACAAACTTTCTAAAAAAATGCCATTACCGGGATCGAACCCAAGACCTCTTGTTCCACTACCACTCACTCAAACCATCAGACCATTTATACGTTTCTGTTTTAAACCCGTTACTATTTATTATTATGTATGAATCTGTGTAACTTCTCTCATCCTCAACCTAAACATAAACTTCCTTCATCATCAATTTATTATTGAACAAACCATCATCATCTTAATTAACATCATCTTCAATTTATAATTTCATGTATCATCATCGATATTCTAATCCTCATCATTCTTAAATAGTGATCATCGTCATGACTCATAACCCTCATACGCATATCATCATCATAATTAATACTATCAACATTATCCTATATCTAATCTATTTCCCATCGTCATCATCATTTAGTAAACCATAACCATCACCCTTAACTTTTTCAATAATATGATCCTTCTCTAACATCATATTAATCAATAAAGCATCATCATTCTTCTCATTAATTCATAACAGAAGTAGAGACAGGGTCGCTGGAAGTAGCAATGAGCTACTACACTTGACAGAACAAAAAAAAATGATACGCTTGAAAGGAGGCCCAACCAGTAAACCGGGTTATCTCGGCCCAAACAGAGAATTGGATTTTCTTGGCCCAACAGAGAAAAATATACAGCCCGATAGCAAATAAAAAAAATTCGGTTGTGATTACTTGATTTCAACATGCAGCCCGATAATAATTGATCCAAAAGCTACGGTTCATTCCACTATCTATCTCGCTGTATGAACACCAATTTAATAATCCTCTTGATCAGTTATTATCATCGATCCATATCACAGCAATATTCTATCATGCTTCTCCTATCATCATTACTTATACACTATTATAAAAGAATTTGAAACGTCAATTTGAATGTCCCCATTTTGTAGACCATAAAATGTTTTTAATATACTCCACTTGCAAGTTGATATTATGCTATATTATTATATTCATAAGTTGGCAAAATTTCCATGGTACAGCTTGATATGTGGTCAAAAGGCAAATCATCTAAATTAAAATATTGGTAGTGCTAGGCCATAAAGCCAATTGGTGTTGTGGTGTAAGTGTCGAAGAGCACAAGAGGGAGAAAAGAGAAACAAGGATGGTGATGAATTTGGCAGCTTATTTATTTGATAGAAAAAGAAATTGCAATATTGCTAGAGCTGTTGTGGCAGTAGTTTAGCATTTTTAAAGGGGTTTTGAAGGTTGGTTCAAGTGCAAATAGGGATCAGAAACTGCAGTATCATGACATCATTACTTCTTCATTTACCCAGCAGACCAGTGGTGTGAGGTGGTGATGGGTTTTGGGATCGAAAAACAGAAGGAGTAGCAAAATAAAATATAAATGTAATGGAAAGTGTGTTTGTATTTAGGGTTGGTAGGACTAGGCAAAACTTGGTGGAAGTTCACGATATCACAGCAAATTGAAAAGAAAAAAAATGCATAAAGGTGGTGGCTTACTATGGTGGTGATTCATGGGGTGGTTCATGATCAAATTTTAGAAAGAGAGGCAGAGGTTCGATTCATATCATCAAGTGGTTGTTCTAGAGTTTTGATGGTTTATTGGTGATCGATTGCATGGTGGTGGTTGATAACACTTGATGGTTAATGGTGGTCGAATATGGTGGTTGTGTTGTTTTTGGTGTTGTCGTGAACCAGAACAAGTCAGAGATATATATACATCAGTAGTGGGTTATATCAAGGTAAGTGATGTGATTCCAAATCCAAAAAGAAAAATACAAAAGTGTGGTTTAGAAGAATCAAACAAAAATTTAAAGGGGTCGATATAATCTCCAATCAAGAGGAAAATATGGAAAGTGGACAGTGATGGCTAACAAAATTTGTTTGTTTTATGAATTGAGATCATACTGGCAATTGATTTACAGACAGAAACAAAACTAACTAAAGTTAGATATAGTGACATGAAATTGAATTTGCTTTCTCCCTAATTTATATTTAAAATTAATAATAATAATTCTATTAATAACATCTAATAATAATACTGAAATATTATTAATAATAACATAATAATATTGTTAATAATAATTACCATAACAATAATAATATTTAGAATAATGATACTAATAGTTATAACAATGTTTATAATGATATTATTAATGATAATATTAATAAATTGTATTATTTTTATAATAATAATAATGTTAATATATAATAATGATTTATTTATCTCAAAACTAATTTATAATTCCAATCATTCTTATAATAAGATTTATATTTAAAATCTTTATTTTGATAACCATAAAATTATTAGGATTTTATGAGTTATAATTATATTAGTAATAATAATAATAATAACATAGCTAATAAAAGTAATAATAATATTATTATAACATCTATATTTTTATTTTGTATTTTACTTATTTAGTTTAAGCAATTAAATCGTATATTATTATTTCAGCTATAATATATATGTATTTTTTATGTCAATATATCTATTTATAAATAGTTGTTCGTGAATCGTCGAGAATAGTCGAAGGGTAATTGCATATATGAAACAGTTCAAAAATTTTTGAGACTTAATATCACAGGCCTTGCTTATCGTGTCGGAAACATATAAAGATTAAGTTTAAATTTGGTCGGAAATCTCCGGGTCGTCACACTGCATGCTACTATCTGCTGTAGTGCCTAATACGTGCTTGCTATATGTCTTACTGACATGAAAAAAGTTATTTTTCCTTGTTTAGATGACGGACATGCTGCCCATGACCTTTGATATAGAGAGTGACTCGGATACGTCTGCTACCCTGCATACGATTGTTGCTGACTCACCGCTACCCTCCGGTGATTCTGGCGATTCTTCATCCGGAGATACTAGACACACGACTAACCTGAGAGACATCTCGGACGGAGACGAGGATCGAGAGGAGATTCCTGCTCCGCCCAGCCCTAGACTCCTGCGGCCACAGCACCATTCTGGTGGTACTGTGATTCCTGGAGGAAATGGGGACGGTCCTTTTCGTAACGAGCATTGACATTGGGCTAGACGCCTTGCTGATGGACGTGTCATGCTGATCGCACCAAGCAGATATCAACTTATGACCATCGGCCGGGCAGATCCACCTTCAGATGATTCAGACGGTTCATCATCCGATGGCACCAGCGAGGAAGATTCCGAGGATGATTCCGAAGAGGACCCTGAGGAGGACCCCGTGTAGCCGCCCTCTACCCCGCCGAAGAAGCGATATCATCTCGATGGTACTGTTATTCCAGGGGTTAACGGAGGTAGACCGTTCGTGGATGCACGTGGACAGTTGGTTAGGGTTACCGCCCGTAAGCGGGTTGTGCCGTATTCTGATGATCCATTCATGCGTAAGGTTGCCCGTTACGCACCATCCACTTCTGGTGCTGCACCACCCGCATCCCCCGTCGTCGAGGAACTGACGAGGGAAATGCATACCCTCTGTGCTCGGGTAACTGAGCTCGAGGATCATATGATCCACTTGATGGACATCAATTACCCACCATCACCGTAGGACTATTGTATTAGATTTCATAGTTTCATGTTTTACTCATGTATGGTACGAACCTTATGCGGATGTATGCAACTTTCTTAATTATGAATAGAACTTGGTGTTGTTTAATTATTGTACGGTGTTTTATTTACGCTACTGTATGATGATTTTGTGGTGTCCGTATTTAGTTTGCGTTACTTAAATACTATGTGTTGTGTTGATACCATATTGGTTGCCTTATGCTATATTATTATCTATTGAGTGCTGGATTTTAACTTAAGGTCGAAATTTTGTTCAGAGGAACAATGGAAAATGGGATATTCCAAGGGAGATACCCACAACAGCACAGATCGAGGAGATGATTGCTGCTCGATAGCCGTAGCTATGACGGATGTCAATCCCTAAGCTCCACCGGCAAGCCAGAACATCCATAACGGGTGTACCTATAAGGAATTTTAGAGCCGTAAGCCCCATAATTTTAGTGGTATTGAAGGGCCAGTTGGGCTGACAAGATGGTTTGAGAAGTTGAAAGCCGTATTCCGTATGAGCAACTGTTCAGAAGTGAACAAAACTAAGTACGCCTCCTGTATGTTGTCAGACGGCGCTTTAACCTGGTGAAACACACTTGCTCAGGCCAAGGGAGTTGACGAGGCTTATGCTACCCCGTGGGAGGAATTTAAAGGGGCTATGATCTAGGAGTACTGCTGAAATGTCCCGTTCTTATTGATTAAAAACGTTCCATATTAATTGATTTCGTTGCGAGGTTTTGACCTCTATATGAGACATTTTTTCAAAGACTGCATTCATTTTTAAAACAAACCATAACCTTTATTTCATAAATAAAGGTTTAAAAAGCTTTACGTAGATTATCAAATAATGATAATCTAAAATATCCTGTTTACACACGACCATTACATAATGGTTTACAATACAAATATGTTACATCGAAATCAGTTTCTTGAATGCAGTTTTTACACAATATCATACAAACATGGACTCCAAATCTTGTCCTTATTTTAGTATGCAACAGCGGAAGCTCTTAGTATTCACCTGAAAATAAACATGCTTTAAACGTCAACAAAAATGTTGGTGAGTTATAGGTTTAACCTATATATATCAAATCGTAACAATAGACCACAAGATTTCATATTTCAATACACATCCCATACATAGAGATAAAAATCATTCATATGGTGAACACCTGGTAACCGACATTAACAAGATGCATATATAAGAATATCCCCATCATTCCCGGACACCCTTCGGATATGATATAAATTTCGAAGTACTAAAGCATCCGGTACTTTGGATGGGGTTTGTTAGGCCCAATAGATCTATCTTTAGGATTCGCGTCAATTTGGGTGTATGTTCCCTAATTCTTAGATTATCAGACTTAATAAAAAGGGGCATATTCGATTTCGATAATTCAACCATAGAATGTAGTTTCACGTACTTGTGTCTATTTTGTAAATCATTTATAAAACCTGCATGTATTCTCATCCCAAAAATATTAGATTTTAAAAGTGGGACTATAACTCACTTTCACAGATTTTTACTTCGTCGGGAAGTAAAACTTGGCCACTGGTTGATTCACGAACCTATAACAATATATACATATATATCAAAGTATGTTCAAAATATATTTCCAACACTTTTAATATATTTTGATGTTTTAAGTTTATTAAGTCAACTGTCCTCGTTAGTAACCTACAACTAGTTGTCCATAGTTAGATGTACAGAAATAAATCGATACATATTATCTTGAATCAATCCACGACCCAGTGTATACGTATCTCAGTATTGATCACAACTCAAACTATATATATTTTGGAATCAACTTCAACCCTGTATAGCTAACTCCAACATTCACATATAGAGTGTCTATGGTTGTTCCGAAATATATATAGATGTGTCAACATGATAGGTCGAAACATTGTATACGTGTCTATGGTATCTCAAGATTACATAATATACAATACAAGTTGATTAAGTTATGGTTGGAATAGATTTGTTACCAATTTTCACGTAGCTAAAATGAGAAAAATTATCCAATCTTGTTTTACCCATAACTTCTTCATTTTAAATCCGTTTTGAGTGAATCAAATTAATATGGTTTCATATTGAACTCTATTTTATGAATCTAAACAGAAAAAGTATAGGTTTATAGTCGAAAAAATAAGTTACAAGTCATTTTTGTAAAGGTAGTCATTTCAGTCGAAAGAACGACGTCTAGATGACCATTTTAGAAAACATAATTCCACTTTGAGTTTAACCATGATTTTTGAATATAGTTTCATGTTCATAATAAAAATCATTTTCCCAGAATAATAACTTTAAAACAAAGTTTATCATAGTTTTTAATTAACTAACCCAAAACAGCCCGCGGTGTTACTACGACGGCGTAAATCCGGTTTTACGGTGTTTTTCGTGTTTCCAGGTTTTAAATCATTAAGTTAGCATATCATATAGATATAGAACATGTGTTTAGTTGATTTTAAAAGTCAATTTAGAAGGATTAACTTTTATTTACGAACAAGTTTAGGATTAACTAAACTATGTTCTAGTGATTACAAGTTTAAACCTTCGAATAAGATAGCTTTATATGTATGAATAGAATGATGTTATGAACATCATTACTACCTCAAGTTCCTTGGATAAACCTACTGGAAATGAGAAAAATAGATCTAGCTTCAAAGGATCCTTGGATGGCTTGAAAGTTCTTGAAGCAGAATCATGACACGAAAACAATTTCAAGTAAGATTTCCACTCGAAATAAGATTGTTATAGTTATAGAAATTGAATTAAAGTTTGAATATGATTATTACCTTGTATTAGAAAGATAACCTACTGTAAGTAACAAAGGTTTCTTGATCTTGGATGATTACTTGGAATGGATTTAGAAAACTTGGAAGTAAACTTGCAATCTTGGAAGTATTCTTGATTTTATGAAACTAGAACTTTTGGAATTTATGAAGAACACTTAGAACTTGAAGATAGAACTTGAGAGAGATCAATTATATGAAGAAAATTGAAGAATGAAAGTGTTTGTAGGTGTTTTTGGTCGTTGGTGTATCGATTAGATATAAAGGATATGTAATTTTGTTTTCATGTAAATAAGTCATGAATGATTACTCATATTTTTGTAATTTTATGAGATATTTTATGCTAGTTGCCAAATGATGGTTCCCACATGTGTTAGGTGACTCACATGGGCTGCTAAGAGCTGATCATTGGAGTGTATATACCAATAGTACATACATCTAAAAGCTGTGTATTGTACGAGTACGAATACGGGTACATACGAGTAGAATTGTTGATGAAACTGAACGAGGATGTAATTGTAAGCATTTTTGTTAAGTAGAAGTATTTTGATAAGTGTATTGAAGTCTTTCAAAAGTGTATGAATACATATTAAAACACTACATGTATATACATTTTAACTGATTCGTTAAGTCATCGTTAGTCGTTACATGTAAATGTTATTTTGAAACCTTTAGGTTAACAATCTTGTTGAATGTTGTTAACCCATTATTTATTATAACAAATGAGATGTTAAATTGTTATATTATCATGATATTATGATATATAATATATCTTAGTATGATATATATACAGTTAAATGTCATTACAACGATAATCGTTACATATATGTCTCGTTTCGAAATCATTAAGTTAGTAGTCTTATTTTTACATATGTATTTCATTGTTAATACACTTAATAATATATTTAATTATCATTTAACATAATTAACCAAGTGTATCAATATCTTAATATGATTCATATGTACCTAGTAAGACGTTGTTATAACGATAATCGTTATATATATCGTTTTCGAGTTTCTTAAATTAATAGTCTCATTTTTATTTATATAACTCATTGTTAAAATACCTAATGAGATACATACTTATAATAAAATCATGTTAACTATATATATAACCATATATATGTCATCGTATAGTTTATACAAGTTTTAACGTTCGTGAATCACCGGTCAACTTGGGTGGTCAATTGTCTATATGAAACCTATTTCAATTAATCAAGTCTTAACAAGTTTGATTGCTTAACATGTTGGAAATACTTAATCATGTAAATAACAATTTCATTTAATATATATATAAACATGGAAAAGTTCGGGTCACTACAGTACCTACCCGTTAAATAAATTTCGTCCCGAAATTTTAAGCAGTTGGAGGTGTTGACGTATCTTCTGGAAATAAATGCGGGTATTTCTTCTTCATCTGATCTTCACGCTCCCAGGTGAACTCAGGTCCTCTACGAGTATTCCATCGAACCTTAACAATCGGTATCTTGTTTTGTTTAAGTCTCTTAACCTCACGATCCATTATTTCGACGGGTTCTTCAATGAATTGAAGTTTTTCATTGATTTGGATTTCTTCCAACGGGATAGTGAGATCTTCTTTAGCAAAACATTTCTTCAAATTTGAGACGTGGAAAGTGTTATGTACAGCCGCGAGTTGTTGAGGTAGCTCCAGTTGGTAAGCTACTGGTCCTACACGATCTATAATCTTGAATGGTCCAATGTACCTTGGATTTAGTTTCCCCCGTTTACCAAATCGAACAACGCCTTTCCAAGGTGAAACCTTAAGCATGACCATTTCTCCAATTTCAAACTCTATATCTTTTCTTTTACTGTCCGCATAGCTCTTTTGTCGACTCTGGGCGGTTTTCAATCTTTGTTGAATTTGGATGATTTTCTCGGTAGTTTCTTGTATTATCTCCGGACCCGTAATCTGTCTATCCCCCACTTCACTCCAACAAATTGGAGACCTGCACTTTCTACGATAAAGTGCTTCAAATGGCGCCATCTCAATGCTTGAATGGTAGCTGTTGTTGTAGGAAAATTCTGCTAACGGTAGATGTCGATCCCAACTGTTTCCGAAATCAATAACACATGCTTGTAGCATGTCTTCAAGCGTTTGTATCGTCCTTTCACTCTACCCATCAGTTTGTGGATGATAGGCAGTACTCATGTCTAGACGAGTTCCTAATGCTTGCTGTAATGTCTGCCAGAATCTTGAAATAAATCTGCCATCCCTATCAGAGATAATAGAGATTGGTATTCCATGTCTGGAGACGACTTCCTTCAAATACAGTCGTGCTAACTTCTCCATCTTGTCATCTTCTCTTATTGGCAGGAAGTGTGCTGATTTGGTGGGACGATCAACTATTACCCAAATAGTATCAAAACCACTTGCAGTCCTTGGCAATTTAGTGATGAAATCCATGGTAATGTTTTCCCATTTCCATTCCGGGATTTCGGGTTGTTGAAGTAGACCTGATGGTTTCTGATGCTCAGCTTTGACCTTAGAGCACGTCAAACATTCTCCTACGTATTTAGCAACATCGGGTTTCATACCCGGCCACCAAAAATGTTTCTTGAGATCCTTGTACATCTTGCCCATTCCAGGATGTATTGAGTATCTGGTTTTATGAGCTTCTCTAAGTACCATTTCTCTCATATTTCCAAATTTTGGTACCCAAATCCTTTCAGCCCTATACAGGGTTCCGTCTTCCCGAATATTAAGATGCTTCTCCGATCCTTTGGGTATTTCATCCTTTAAATTTCCCTCTTTTAAAACTCCTTGTTGCGCCTCCTTTATTTGAGTAGTAAGGTTATTGTGAATCGTTATATTCATAGATTTTACTCGAATGGGTTCTCTGTCCTTCCTGCTCAAGGCGTCGGCTACCACATTTGCCTTCCCCAGGTGGTAATGAATCTCAAAGTCGTAATCATTCAACAATTCAATCCACCTACGCTGCCTCATATTCAGTTGTTTCTGATTAAATATGTGTTGAAGACTTTTGTGGTCGGTATATATAATACTTTTGACCCCATATAAGTAGTGCCTCCAAGTCTTTAATACAAAAACAACCGTGCCTAATTCCAAATCATGCGTCATATAATTTTGTTTGTGAATCTTCAATTGTCTAGAGGCATAAGCAATCACCTTCGTTCATTGAATTAATACACAAACGAGACCTTGCTTTGATGCGTCACAATAAATCACAAAATCATCATTCCCTTCAGGCAATGACAATATAGGTGCCGTAGTTAGCTTTTTCTTCAATAACTGAAACGCTTTCTCTTGTTCATCCTTCTATTCAAATTTCTTCCCTTTATGCGTTAATGCAGTCAAGGGTTTTGCTATTCTGGAAAAGTCTTGGATGAACCTTCTGTAGTAACCAGCTAGTCCTAAAAACTGGCGTATGTGTTTAAGTGTTTTTGGGGTTTCCCACTTTTCAACAGTTTCTATCTTTGCCGGATCCACCTTAATACCTTCTTTGTTCACTATGTGACCGAGGAATTGAACTTCTTCCAACCAAAATGCACACTTTGAAAATTTAGCGTACAATTCTTCCTTCCTCAATACTTCTAACACCTTTCTCAAATGTTCACCGTGTTCTTGGTCATTCTTTGAGTAAATAAGTATGTCATCAATGAAAACAATGACAAACTTGTCAAGGTATGGTCCACACACTCGGTTCATAAGGTCCATGAACACAGCTGGTGCATTAGTTAAACCAAATGGCATGACCATAAACTCGTAATGACCGTAACATATTCTGAAAGCAGTCTTTGGAATATCATCTTCTTTCACCCGCATTTGATGATACCCGGAACGTAAGTCAATCTTTGAATAAACAGACGAGCCTTGTAGTTGATCAAATAAGTCGTCGATTCTCGGTAGTGGGTAGCGGTTCTTGATGGTACGTTTGTTCAACTCTCGGTAGTCGATACACAACCTGAATGTACCATCTTTCTTCTTGACAAACAAAACAGGAGCTCCCCACGGTGATGTGATTAGTCGAATGAAACCACGTTCTAATACTTCTTGCAGTTGGCTTTGCAGTTCTTTCATCTCGTTGGGTGCGAGTCTATAAGGAGCACGAGCTATTGGTGTAGCTCCTGGTACAAGATCTATTTGAAATTCAATAGATCGATGTGGAGGTAGTCCCGGTAATTCTTTCGAAAATACATCGGGAAATTCTTGTGCGACGGGAACATCATTGATGCTCTTTTCTTCAGTTTGTACTTTCTCGACGTGTGCTAGAACAGTATAGCAACCTTTTATTATTAGTTTTTGTGCCTTCAAATTACTAATAAGATGTAGCTTCATGTTGCCCTTTTCTCCGTATACCATTAAGGGTTCTCCTTCTTCTCGTACAATGCGAATTGCATTTTCGTAACATACAATCTCTGCTTTCATCTTCTTCAGCCAGTCCATGCCCACTATTACATCAAAACTCCCTAACTCTACTGGTATCAAATCAATCTTAAATATTTCGCTACCCAGTTTAATTTCTCGATTCCGGCATATATTATCTGCTGAAATTAATTTACCATTTGCTAATTCGAGTAAAAATTTACTTCCAACGGCGTCAATGGACAACTTAATTTAGCACAAAAATCTCTACTCATATAGCTTCTATCTGCACCCGAATCAAATAAAACGTAAGCAGATTTATTGTCAATAAGAAACGTACCCATAACAAGCTCCGGGTCTTCCTGTGCCTCTGCCGCATTAATATTGAAAACTCTTCCGCGGCCTTGTCCATTCGTGTTCTCCTGGTTCGAGCAATTTCTAATCATGTGGCCTGGTTTTCCACATTTATAACAAACTATATTGGCATAACTTGCTCCGACACTAATTGCTCGGCCATTACTCGTTCCGACACCATTTGTTCCTTTCGTTCTGTTAACTCCTGGTCCGTAGACCTCACACTTCGCCGCGCTATGACCATTTCTTTTACACTTGTTGCAAAATTTGGTGCAGAACCCCGAGTGATACTTTTCACACCTTTGGCATAGCTGCTTCTGATTGTTGTTGTTGTTGCGGCTATTATTGTTGTTAAGATGATTGTTGTAGTAGTTGTTGTTGTTGGGTCGTTTGTTGTAGTTGCGATTGATGTTGCGATTGTTAGGATGGTTGTTGCGATTATTGTTGTAATTGCTGTTGTTGTTTTATTGGTGATTCTTATCACCGTTTTCCTCCCACTTTCTTTTGACTTGCTTCACATTGGCCTCTTCAGCCGTCTGTTCTTTAATTCTTTCCTCAATCTGGTTCACTAGTTTGTGAGCCATTCTACATGCCTGTTGTATGGAGGTGGGCTCGTGTGAACTTATATCTTCTTGGATTCTTTCCGCTAATCCTTTCACAAACGCGTCGATCTTCTCTTCCTCATCTTCGAACGCTCCCGGACACAATAGGCACAATTTTGTGAATCATCTTTCGTACGTGGTAATATCAAATCCTTGGGTTCGTAACCCTCTAAGTTCTGACTTGAGCTTATTGACCTCGGTTCTGGGACGGTACTTCTCGTTCATCAAGTGCTTGAATGCTGACCACGGTAGTGCGTACGCATCATCTTGTCCCACTTGCTCTAGATAGGTATTCCACCATGTTAACGCAGAACCTGTGAAGGTATGCGTAGCGTACTTCACTTTGTCCTCTTCAGTACACTTACTTATGGCAAACACCGATTCGACCTTCTCGGTCCACCGTTTCAATCCGATCGGTCCTTCGGTTCCATCAAATTCCAAAGGTTTGCAGGCAGTGAATTCTTTGTAGGTGCATCCTACACGATTTCCTGTACTGCTAGATTCAAGGTTATTGTTGGTATGTAGCGTAGCCTGTATTGCGGCTATGTTTGAAGCTAGAAAAGTACGGAATTCCTCTTCATTCATATTCACGGTGTGTCGAGTAGTCGGTGCCATTTCCTTCAAAATAGTCAAATGGAACAAGTTAATCATACAGAATATTAAGAGTAGTTAATAGTATTTCGTAGCATAATATGAACTCATTTATAAAAGCTTTTTCTTCATATTAGCGTTTTATAAGTTTAAATTCGGGTAGTACCTACCCGTTAAGTTCATACTTAGTAGCTAATATACAATTCAACTACTACAATTCTATATGAAAAACTGATTATAATAATATTTCGCGTTCAAACTTTTATACAATATTTTACAAACTTACAATACCGCTTATTTTACATAAATTATGAAATATAGCACACAATAACTTTGATACAAGATAGTTGTGAAGATAATTCTAGCTAGTACACAAATCGTTCAGCAAAGGCAATAAAGACACGTAATTCATACGTCCAGAAACAAGTCATGCATTCTGGTTTTACTAGGACTACTTCCCATCCTTGGTCTTGTGGTACATAACCGTTATGGCCGTTGATAAGACAACGTGTTGTAACGTCGTCAAAGGGACGAGGGTTACGTAATGACCAACAGTCTCGTAATAACCTAAAAACCTCATTTCTTACCCCAATTACCGACTCCGTCACTTGTGGGAACGTTTTGTTTAATAGTTGTAGCCCGATGTTCTTTTTCTCACTTTGGTGAGAAGCGAACATTACTAACCCGTAAGCATAGCATGCTTCTTTATGTTGCATGTTAGCCGCTTTTTCTAAATCATGAAGTCCTATATTCGGATACATTGAGTCAAAATAATTTCTTAACCCGTTGGGTAAAATAGCATTTGGGTTCCCCGCAATATATGCGTCAAAGTAAACACATCGTAACTTATGGGTTTCCCAATGTGATATCCCCCATATTTCAAACAAAAGTCTCTTATAAACCAAGGCATTCTTGGAACGTTCTTCGAATGTCTTACAAACTGATTTCGCCGTAAATAGTTGTGCAGAAGAATTCTGACCGACTCTAGACAAGATTTCATTAATCATGTCTCCGGGTAGGTCTCTTAAAATATTGGGTTGTCTACCCATTTTGTATTTTTATACTGAAAAATAGACAAGAGTTAGATTCATAAAAAAAATACTTATTAATACAAGCAATTTTTACATATATCATAAAGCATAAGCACACTATATTACATATATTACACCATACGAATACAACTATCTTATTCCGACTCACTCATTTCTTCTTCTTCGGTTTTGGTTCGTTTTGCCAAGTTTCTAGGGATATATGATGTTCCCCTAATACTAGCTGTCGTTTTCCACAACGGTTTAGAAAAACCTGGTGGTTTAGAGGTTCCCGGGTCATTGTTACAACTTAAGGACTTCGGGGGTTGACGATACATATAAAGTTCATCGGGGTTGGAATTAGATTTCTCTATTTTTATGCCCTTTCCCTTATTATTTTCTTTAGCCTTTTTAAATTCAGTTGGGGTAATTTCTATAACATCATCGGAATTCTCGTCGGAATCCGATTCATCAGAGAATTGGTAATCCACCCAATATTTTGCTTCCTTGGCAGAAACACCATTGACCATAATTAACCTTGGTCGATTGGTTGAGGATTTTCTTTTACTTAACCGTTTTATTATTTCCCCCACCGGTTCTATTTCCTCCTCCGGTTCCTCCTCTTCCGGTTCTGATTCTTCTTCCGGTTCCTCTTCGGGAACTTGTGAATCAGTCCAATATATATTCGACTCTTCGTTATTATTAGGTGAGTCAATGGGATTTGTGCTAGAGGTAGACATCTATCACACAATATCAAACATGTTAAGAGATTAATATATCACATAATATATACATGTTAATAATATATAGTTTCCAACAAAAATGTTAAGCAATCATTTTTAAAGAAAACACGGTCGAAGTCCAGACTCACTAATGCATCCTAACAAACTCGATAAGACACACTAATGCAAATTTCTGGTTCTCTAAGACCAACGCTCGGATACCAACTGAAATGTCCCGTTCTTATTGATTAAAAACGTTCCATATTAATTGATTTCGTTGCGAAGTTTTGACCTCTATATGAGACGTTTTTTCAAAGACTGCATTCATTTTTAAAACAAACCATAACCTTTATTTCATAAATAAAGGTTTAAAAAGCTTTACGTAGATTTTCAAATAATGATAATCTAAAATATCCTGTTTACACACGACCATTACATAATGGTTTACAATACAAATATGTTACATCGAAATCAGTTTCTTGAATTTAATTTTTACACAATATCATACAAACATGGACTCCAAATCTTGTCCTTATTTTAGTATGCAACAGCGGAAGCTCTTAGTATTCACCTGAGAATAAACATGATTTAAACGTCAACAAAAATGTTGGTGAGTTATAGGTTTAACCTATATATATCAAATCGTAACAATAGACCACAAGATTTCATATTTCAATACACATCCCATACATAGAGATAAAAATCATTCATATGGTGAACACCTGGTAACCGACATTAACAAGATGCATATATAAGAATATCCCCATCATTCTGGGACACCCTTCGGATATGATATAAATTTCGAAGTACTAAAGCATCCGGTACTTTGGATGGGGTTTGTTAGGCCAATAGATCTATCTTTAGGATTCGCGTCATTTAGGGTGTCTGTTCCATAATTCTTAGATTACCAGACTTAATAAAAAGGGGCATATTCAATTTCGATAATTCAACCATAGAATGTAGTTTCACGTACTTGTGTCTATTTTGTAAATCATTTATAAAACCAGCATGTATTCTCATCCCAAAAATATTAGATTTTAAAAGTGGGACTATAACTCACTTTCACAGATTTTTACTTCGTCGGGAAGTAAGACTTGGCCACTGGTTGATTCACGAACCTATAACAATATATACATATATATCAAAGTATGTTCAAAATATATTTACAACACTTTTAATATATTTTGATGTTTTAAGTTTATTAAGTCAGTTGTTCTCGTTAGTAACCTACAACTAGTTGTCCACAGTTAGATGTATAGAAATAAATCGATAAATATTATCTTGAATCAATCCACGACCCAGTGTATACGTATCTCAGTATTGATCACAACTCAAACTATATATATTTTGGAATCAACCTCAACCCTGTATAGCTAACTCCAACATTCACATATAGAGTGTCTATGGTTGTTCCGAAATATATATAGATGTGTCGACATGATAGGTCAAAACATTGTATACGTGTCTATGGTATCTCAAGATTACATAATATACAATAAAAGTTGATTAAGTTATGGTTGGAATAGATTTGTTACCAATTTTCACGTAGCTAAAATGAGAAAAATTATCCAATCTTGTTTTACCCATAACTTCTTCATTTTAAATCCGTTTTGAGTGAATCAAATTGCTATGGTTTCATATTGAACTCTATTTTATGAATCTAAACAGAAAAATTATAGGTTTATAGTCGGAAAAATAAGGTACAAGTCGTTTTTGTAAAGGTAGTCATTTCAGTCGAAAGAACGACGTCTAGATGACCATTTTAGAAAACATACTTCCACTTTGAGTTTAACCATGATTTTTGAATATAGTTTCATGTTCATAATAAATATCATTTTCCCAAAATAACAACTTTTAAATCAAAGTTTATCATAGTTTTTAATTAACTAACCCAAAACAGCCCGCGGTGTTACTACGACGGCGTAAATCCGGTTTTATGGTGTTTTTCGTGTTTCCAGGTTTTAAATCATTAAGTTAGCATATCATATAGATATAGAACATGTGTTTAGTTGATTTTAAAAGTCAAGTTAGAAGGATTAACTTTTATTTGCGAACAAGTTTAGGATTAACTAAACTATGTTCTAGTGATTACAAGTTTAAACCTTCGAATAAGATAGCTTTATATGTATGAATAGAATGATGTTATGAACATCATTACTACCTCAAGTTCCTTGGACAAACCTACTGGAAATGAGAAAAATAGATCTAGCTTCAAAGGATCCTTGGATGGCTTGAAAGTTCTTGAAGCAGAATCATGACACGAAAACAATTTCAAGTAAGATTTCCACTCAAAATAAGATTGTTATAGTTATAGAAATTGAATTAAAGTTTGAATATGATTATTACATTGTATTAGAAAGATAACCTACTATAAGTAACAAAGGTTTCTTGATCTAGGATGATTACTTGGAATGGATTTAGAAAACTTGGAAGTAAACTTGCAATCTTGGAAGTATTCTTGATTTTATGAAACTGGAACTTTTGGAATTTATGAAGAACACTTAGAACTTGAAGATAGAACTTGAGAGAGATCAATTAGATGAAGAAAATTGAAGAATGAAAGTGTTTGTAGGTGTTTTTGGTCGTTTGTGTATGGATTAGATATAAAGGATATGTAATTTTGTTTTCATGTAAATAAGTCATGAATGATTACTCATATTTTTGTGAGATATTTTATGCTAGTTGCCAAATGATGGTTCCCACATGTGTTAGGTGACTCACATGGGCTGCTAAGAGCTGATCATTGGAGTATATATACCAATAGTACATACATCTAAAAGCTGTGTATTGTACGAGTACGAATACGGGTGCATACGAGTAGAATTGTTGATGAAACCGAACGAGGATGTAATTGTAAGCATTTTTGTTAAGTAGAAGTATTTTGATAAGTGTCTTTAAGTCTTTCAAAAGTGTATGAATACATATTAAAACACTACATGTATATACATTTTAACTGAGTCGTTAAGTCATCGTTAGTCGTTACATGTAAATGTTGTTTTGAAACCTTTAGGTTAACGATCTTGGTGAATGTTGTTAACCCATTATTTATTATAACAAATGAGATGTTAAATTGTTATATTATCATGATATTATGATATATAATATATCTTAGTATGATATATATACAGTTAAATGTCGTTACAACGATAATCGTTACATATATGTCTCGTTTCGAAATCATTAAGTTAGTAGTCTTATTTTTACATATGTATTTCATTGTTAATATACTTAATAATATATTTACTTATCATTTAACATAATTAACCAAGTGTATCAATATCTTAATATGATTCATATGTACCTAGTAAGACGTTGTTATAACGATAATCGTTATATATATCGTTTTCGAGTTTCTTAAATTAATAGTCTCATTTTTATGTATATAACTCATTGTTAAAATACCTAATGAGATACATACTTATAATAAAATCATGTTAACTATATATAACCATATATATGTCATCGTATAGTTTTTACAAGTTTTAACGTTCGTGAATCATCGGTCAACTTGAGTGGTCAATTGTCTATATGAAACCTATTTCAATTAATCAAGTCTTAACAAGTTTGATTGCTTAACATGTTGGAAACACTTAATCATGTAAATAACAATTTCATTTAATATATATATAAACATGGAAAAGTTCGGGTCACTACAACTGCCCCAGAACGGAGATTCAGAAGATGGAAGCTGAGTTTTAGGAGCTGAAGATTGTGGGAACTGACCTTGATGGCTATAACCGAAGGTACCTGGAATTAGCTTTGATGTTCCCCACAATGGTCACCCCTGAATTTAAGCGAATGGAACGGTATTTGTGGCTTCCCAAGACCATTCAGGTAAATGTTACCTATTCAAAACCAGCAGATGTCCCGGAAGCTATGCGCATGGCGCACACCCTGGTGAACCAGATCACCCGCAAGGAACCAGAGAAAGCGAAATCAGAATCAGGAGCAAGTAATGAGAAGCGTAAGTGGGAAGGTAACAAAGGAAAGATCTTTGATCAGAACCCAGCTAAGAGGCATGAGAATTATAAGGGAAACAGCGACTGGAGGAACCCCAACCCGAACCCTAGCTCGAACCCTAACTACAAGGGTAGCCTCCTGCAGTACAAGAGATGCTATAAGCATCACACTGGGTACTGCAACGTGGTATGTGAAAAGTGCAAGAGGACTGGGCACATTGGCAAGGATTGCAAGATCACCACCCCAGCTGTGAAGACGAACCCTACTGGACCAAGAAAGTGTTTTGAGTGTGGTCAACAGGACTACTTCAAGAATGAATGTCTGAACAAGAGGAAGGATGGCGAGCCAGTGCGTGGAAGAGTTTTCAACCTGAACACTAAGGATGCCCGTGAGGATCCTGACTTGGTCACAGGTACATTCGTTGTCAATAATCTACTTGCTTCTGTCTTATTTGATACCGGTGCCGATAGGAGTTATGTATGTAAACATTTTTGTTCTAAGATAGACTGGTCATTAGTACCTTTAGACGAGAGTATTCTTGTCGAAGTAGCCAATGGGAAACTTGAAAAAGTTGACCAGATTGGCCGAGGAGGTATTATTAACTTAGCTGGAGTGGATTTCAAGATTGATTTGATACCCATCAAGCTGGGAAACTTTGATGTGATAGTTGGTATGCACTGGTTGTCCAAGGTAAGAGACAAAGTTACCTGTATAGAGAAGATTCGTCAGATACCTCGCGAAGATGGAGAGCCGCTGATTGTTTACGGAGAGAGATGTAGCCCGAAGCTGAACCTTATTAGCTGCTTGAAGGCACAAAAGGTTATGAAGAAGGGCCATTTTGCTATCCTAGCGCATGTGAAGAAGCTAGAAACCGAGGAGAGGAGTGTGGATGATGTACGAATTGTGAATGAATTTCCCGATGTCTTTCCAGAGGAGTTACCTGTACTACCGCCACCAAGAGCAGTGGAATTCCAGATTGATTTAGTGCTGGGAGCTGCACCCGTAACTTGCACACCTTATCAACTAGCACCCTTCGAACTGCAAGATTTGCAAAGTCAACTGCAGGAACTGCTAGACCGTGGATTTATCCAACCAAGTTCTTCGCCTTAGGGCGCACCTGTTTTGTTCGTGAAGAAGAAGAAGGACGGATCTTTCCGCATGTGTATCGATTATCGTGAACTGAACAAGTTGACGATTAAGAATCGGTATCCCCTTCCTAGAATTGACGATCTTTTCGATCAGCTACAAGGATCCAGTGTTTACTCTAAGATCGATTTATGATCCGGCTATCACCAGTTGAGGGTGAAGGAGAGCAATGTGATGAAGACTGCATTCAGAACCCGTTATGGTCATTATGAGTTTCTCGTGATGCCATTCGGTTTAACCAACGTACATGTAGTGTTCATGGATCTCATGAATCTAGTATGCAAACCATACCTGGATAAGTTCATTATCGTATTCATAGATGATATCCTCATATACTCCAAAAGTGAAGAAGAACATGAGCAACATCTTTGACTAGTGTTGGAACTCTTGAGACAAGAGCAACTTTATGCCAAATTCTCCAAGTGTGAGTTTTGGTTGAAGGAAGTCCAAATTCTTGGTCATATCGTGAGCGACCAAGGTATCAAAGTTGATCCCGCAAAGATCGAAGCTATCAGCAAGTGGGAAACCCCCACTACTCCGACTCATATCCGCCAATTTCTAGGTCTCGTCGGTTATTACCGAAGGTTCATTGAAGGTTTTTCTTTGATTGCGTGTCCGTTGACTGCATTAACTCATAAGGTCAAGAAGTTCGTTTGGGAAGCCGAGCAAAAGTCGGCATTTCAAACCCTGAAGCAGAAGTTAACCACCGCTCCTATCTTATCTCTTCCCGAAGGCAGTGATGACGTCGTTTTGTATTGTGATGCCTCCCGATAAGGTTTTTGGTGTGTATTGATGCAACGGAAGAAGGTTATTGCTTACGCCTCCCGACAACTGAAGGTCTACGAGCAGAACTACATGACGCACGATCTCGAACTTGGAGCTGTCGTCTTTGCACTGAAACTGTGGAGACACTATCTTTATGGAACTAAGAGTACTATCTTCACCGACCACAAAAGCCTCCAGCACATCTTTGATCAGAAGCAGTTGAATATGAGACAACGTCGATGGATCGAGACGTTGAACGACTATGATTGTGAACTCTGTTACCATCCTGGCAAGGCAAATGTTGTAGCCGATGCCTTGAGCTGAAAGGAGAGAATGGTACCTCTTCGTGTCCGAGCCTTGAACATCACCATTCATTCGAACCTCAGTAGCCAGATCCGCGTAGCTCAAGAAGAGGCTCTAAAGAAAGAGAATATTTCTCAAGAGTGCTTGAACATTCTCGTTTCTCGATTTGAGGTCAAGGAGACTGGACTCCGATACTTTGCTGGGAGAATATGGGTGCCTAATTATGGAGGTCTACGTAGCCTTATTCTAGACGAAGCCCATAAGTCAAGGTATTCGATTCATCCAGGAGCCAGTAAGATGTACCACGACCTCAAGGTTCAGTATTGGTGGCCAAATATTAAGAAGAATGTTGCGACTTATATTGGGAAGTGTTTGACTTGTTCGAAGGTTAAGTCCGAACATCAAAGGCCATCTGGATTACTTCAGCAACCAGAAATCCCGCAATGGAAGTGGGAAAGGATAACAATGGACTTTATCACAAAACTACCAAAGACGGTAGGCGGATACGATACCATCTGGGTTATTATTGACTGTCTTACCAAATCTTCTCACTTCCTAGCCATGAAGGAAACTGATACGATGGAGAGACTGGCGCAGTTATACATAAAGGAAGTTGTATCTCGCCACGGTGTACCCTTGTCGATTATCTTAGATCGCGATACCCGTTTCGCTTCTAGATTTTGGCGTTCTTTGTAAGAAGCCTTGGGGACTCGTCTCGACATGAGCACTACGTATCACCCGCAAACTGACGGACAAAGCGAGCGTACGATACAGACTTTAGAGGACATATTGCGTGCTTGTGTTATTGATTTCGAAAAAGCTTGAGATAAGCATTTGCCGCTAGCCGAATTCTCTTACAACAACAGTTATCATTCGAGTATTAATGCCGCACCTTTCGAAGCGTTGTATGGTCGCAAGTGCCGTTCTCCTATTTGTTAGGCCGAAGTGGGTGAAAAGTAAATCACCGGACCCGAGTTAGTCCATGAAACAACCGAGAAGATTGTTCAAATTCAAGCGAGGCTCAAGACTGCCCGTGATCGTCAAAAGAGCTATGCCGACCTTAAACGTAATGATCGCGAATTTCAAGTCGGTGAAAGGACCCGTCCTAATCCACTTGGACGAAGTCATCAACATTTGGTCCCATTGCAATGATCGGCTCCAAGTAATGTCCTTATATTGAAAAAATGCACAGCGGAAGACTTAATTTGTACCTGAGAATAAACATGCTTTAAAGTGTCAACCAAAAGGTTGGTGAGTTCATAGGTTTATCATAACAATCATTTCAATATGTTAATAGACCACAAGATTTCATAATCATAAACATAATACACTAGCAAGTGTATGTAAAGCATTCTAGGTGGTTGAGCACTTGGTAACCATACTTAACATTTAATCAACGTCGCATATTCCCTTTATTATGAAATCTCACTACACCGTACCAAGTGTAGTCACCAAAACGAAGTACTGTGCAACCGTTGAATACTGGTCGTCCAGTCCAGTTGGGGTTGTCAGGCCCGATAGATCTATCAACAGGATTCGCGTTTACAATACCCATGTAAATAGTAGTTACCAAGCTACAGGGAAATATGCCAGTGGTACAACTCAACGTAGAATATATTTTTAAGTACTTGTGTCTATTTTGTAAACATTTATAAAAGCAGCGCATGTATTCTCAGCCCAAAAATATATATTGCAAAAGCAATTAAAAAGGGAGCAAATGAAACTCACTTTTGCATTGAAGGTATTTAATTCGACTTGGTCTCCGATAGATATCACGAACCTAACCATATATATAATATATCAACCTATTTTCTTTTTAAGTAATCGTTACATATATATATAGTTTTAATACTTTTAATACTTTCTTAGTCCGTAGTTAGCAGTCCGATGTTAGTGGTCCACAATTAGTTGCTTAAATAAAATAAATAAAGACCCCATCGTATTCGTATTGATCAGAATTAAGCTCGACCCATGGTACCATGTTGTCAAATGACGTGTTGCGTACATAAAGTACCGTGTTGTCAAATGACGTGTTGCGTACAATCATGAGGTGTTATGATTAATCTTCTCGTGTTGTTTACGGGTGGTCCTGAAATATATAAAATCAAATCATAAGTAATTATATATAAAATATCATATTAATTAGAAAAGATATGATTAATTTACTTTTTCTCCAAATATTTTCGTAGCTAAACTAGCTTCGGATACCCAATCTTGTTTTAGTCGTAGTTTCTTCATTACAACTCCGTTTTTGTTGGTTCAACTTGCCACTCCCTTGGATCGAGTCAAATTTTAAGAATATGAACTGAAAATACCTTAGTTTGTATTCGAAATCATAGGTTATAGGTCAAACTTTGGTGAAACTTATGAAAGTGATCATTTTCCATCATAAAAACAACATTTAATGATCATTTTTCTAAAAATACTTACACTTTGAGTTAAACCATGAAATTTTTATGTGTTAACATATTCATAAGAAATATCATTTTTCCAGAACATGAACTTCCAATTCAAAGTTCAAGATGGTTTTTAATTATCCAACCCAAAACAGTCCCCTGTTGCACTCCGACGACGTAGATTCAGTTTTTAAGATGTTTTTTGTAAAACCAAGTTATATCTTGTTAGGTTAGCATATCATTATGATATATTACAGGTCTTGAAGTGTTTTAAAAGTCAAGTTAGAAGGATCTATTTAGTTTGCGAACAAGTTTGAAATCATTCAAACTATGTTCTTGTTGTTAAAATTTTATACCACAAAATAAGATAGCTATATGAATATGAATTGAATAAGATTATGAACAAGGTTACTATCTCAAGTTACTTGGAAAAAGTTACTGCAAAAGATAAGAAATAATCTTGGAATCAAAGAGTGGTGGAGTTAGATCAAAAGGTTGGAAGTAAACTTCTTCAAATGGGTGGTTATTTTAATATGTTCTTGAAAGAGTTTTCCTATGGTGTTTAAGGCTTGTAATTGAAGCTAAATGATGGGGAAAATGCTTGGAGATGATCAAGTATGAAGTTAGGAGTATTTTGAGAGAGAAATGAGGGTGTAGGTATGAGAAAATGGAGTGAAGAAATGGTGTTCATTTATAAAAACGTTTTTAGTTTATAAAGAAAGAAAAGGATTCCTAATTTTGTTTTCTTACTAATAATTCATACTACTTGACAAATCCTAGTTACCTCATATCTAGGGCAGTAATAATGTTGATTAGGATGTTGATTTGAAGTGTATATACCAATAGTAAATACGTATAGAAGCTGGGTATGTTACGGGTACATATACCCTAGATATACGTATAGAAATCTTGAGGAAACGGGACGAGAATTTAAATATAGCTATCTTTTGTGAATATACTTATATTGTTTTATGTATTTAAGTTCTTAAAAAGTGATTAAATACATTATATATACGATACATGTATAAGCATTATTGATTATAAGTATATATATCAAAGAATGTTACGTATAGTTATCGTTTTGAAAATTTAAGTTAGTAGTTTCAAAATATACTTATAACTCATTGTCATTAGTACACAATGAGATGTTAAACCATCCTTAGATCATGTTAAATATATATAAATACATATATATACACAAACGTATAATTATCGTATGTTATATAGTTCGTGATATCATCGGTCATATTGGACGGTCAAACGTTGTGTAAAACTCTTTTCAAAAACACAAGTCTCAACAATTTGGATTGCTTATCATGTTGGTATGGTTTAATTTATGTAAATATTAATCTCATAAGTATAATTTGGTCAGAAAATTCCGGGTCATTACAGTCGGTGATCACGTTATGTTGCAGGTCGCACCTTGGAAAGGTGTAATTCGCTTTGGAAAGCGTGGAAAGCTGAATCCATGATATATTGTTCCTTTTGAAGTCTTGGAGCATGTTAGACCAGTTGCTTACCGTTTAGATCTTCTGACTCAATTGAGCTCCGTTCATCCTACCTTTCACGTGTCGAATCTGAAGAAGTGTCTCGCTAAATCAGAACTTTTCATACCACTAGAAGAGCTTACGATTGATGACAAGCTCCACTTTGTAGAAGAACCTGTCGAAATCATGGACCGTGAGGTTAAGACTTTGAAGCACAATAAGATTCTGATTGTCCGAGTCCGTTAGAATGCCAAACGAGGACCTGAGTTTACCTGGGAACGAGAGGATCAAATGATGCAGAAGTATCCTCACCTTTTCCCGACTCCACCATCTACCTCAGCTTAAATTTCGGGATGAAATTTTCTTTAACCGGTGGGTAACGTAACGACCCGACTTTTTTGACTTACTTTTGTGCTTTGTGCTTTCCCGTAACTGCGTATGTGTGCGTACTATCCTATATTATACTCTGGGATCTTAATGCATGTGGATTACTTTCTTTTATATGCTAGAACATGTCTTTAAGTACGTAGGTTACTTAACTTAATCCCCGTAAGCTTTTACGACCATTAGTGTTACTTAATGTTTTGAACGAGCTATGTTTGTCGGTACACGTTTAACTTTGGTCATAATCGAAATATTATGACTACAGAATACTAATTGTTATTTTATAATAATAATTACTTGTGTTTTTAGATGCTTAATTACGTTTAGTAACTTACTAGAACACACTAGTTAGTCTTGTTGGACTTTCTACCTTGTTGGACTTTAGCCCACCCTACTCTAGATAGTGGACTATTTAATTAGCCCAATTATAAGTGACTAGTGACCCAATATTATGTAAGACAAATGCCCATTTATTAGAGGGAACATACTAGCATTTTCGTTAAGCATTATCCTTAATGTTGCATAGGATCCTAACATAAGCACCAACTTTAGACAACCACTAATCAAAAAGCAAAAAGGTGTCCCCCTTATCCCCCATCACCACCTACGGCCTCCACCACCATCCCACACCCTCGCCCTCTATAAATACCAAGCATATCCCATTCATTTTACACTTGCTCTCATTCATAATTTACACACACTTGTTCATTTATTTTCTCTCTAGTCTAAAACTTGTAAGTATCTTGAATTTCTCTTCTTCTTCTTCTTCTCATCATCACGAAATCATCATCATCATTAGAAGATCAAGCTCTTTAGCTTTTTGATCTTGTTATATCTTGTAGATTCAAACATGGATTTGAATCCTTCAAGAACATGTAATGTTCAAGCTTTCTAGCTTTGAATCTTCACCTATTTTTTAGATCCAAGTCTTTTTAGATTTTAAACTTTGTATTTTATTGTAAAGATTCAAACTTGTGTTTGGAGTCTTCATGTAACTTGGAGATCTAGCTTCATGCTTCAAGGATCTTCAAGAACAATCAAGATTCAAGCTTTCTAGCTTTGAATCTTCATACTTTTGTTGAAACTAGGTTTTCTAACTTATGATCTTATTATTTTATTGAAAAGATTCAAACTTGTGTTTGTAGTCTTCATGTAACTTGAAGATCTAAGCTTTATGCTTCAAGATCTTCAAAGACACCAAAGATTCAAGCTTTCTAGCTTTGTAATCTCATAATTTGTGTGAAAACGATCCAAGCTCTCTAGCTTAGGGTTCCATCACTTTGTTTGACCAATTTTATATTTATATTTGTTTGATTTAAATGAAAGTTTGTAGCTTTTATTGTAGATAGAATTTGTGTTTGTGTTAAGACTAAGAATATGATGTAACCTTGGTTCATCATCCTTCCAACTCTCTTAAGTGAGTTGAATCCTTACTTAATCTGAATAATTTGTGTATTGAAGGTTCAATCTTGGTCAAAGTGATGCTACCACATCATTGAGTTATACACTTGAAGCTACAAGCATCAAGGATGAGAACCATGATGAGCATCAAGCACCAAGAATTCCACTTGAGCACTTGTTTGCTGATTTTTGGGATCTGATCAGGCTCTTTGGGCTTCTGGAAAGTTAATTTTCAGATAGTTCATTTCGAGTAGATGACTTCTCGTTTAAGACTCACCTAAATCCGATATACGGTTTAGGATTTATAACCCTTTTTAAAACCACTACACCCTTGTAACGTTGTGCTGAAATTTCTGACCTACTCGCACTTAAACCGTCGCCACGGTCAAACAAAGACGATTTTGGTTCTGGAAATTTTTCAGAAATTAAAGGACTCATATACGGAGCCATAGCCACTGACTACGCATCTTTTCGATTTACATAGAGGCCGTAGCAGCTGATCAAAATCAGCCTATTGTTTCGACCTCTATACTTGTTAAACTTACTTAGCTTTTACGATGATGAATGATGATGATGATGACACTTAAACTTATTTTATGCACTGTTAAAACTTATGAGGACAACATACTGACTTAGTGACCTTTAACTTAGGTTGACGACCTTTCGGACCGACTTACTACTTGCATACTTTTCGTATCAACTTTTACTGCTTATTCAGTGTGAGTTATAGCATCCCTTTTTACTTTTTACTATTTTTGGGACTGAGAATACATGCGCTTTTTATGTTTTACTTACTTGACACGAGTACTTAAGCTTTACATATGTGTGGGTTATATAACGGCATAAACTTTCCCCTTAGCTTGATAACATTTAATCAATGGTTTCCTAACCATGAACGCGAATCTTAGATATGGATCCATAGGGTTTGACATCCCCACTCGGGCTAGTCGCGCTAGTATTTAACGGGTGTTTAATACTTCAAGGACATACGCACTCGCCAGGTGTACTTTTAGGGGGTGATACATTATATTTACATTAAGTTAGCTACCAAGTGCCCACGGATAAACATATACTTTTCATTCTGTTTTGAAACGAAATCTCGTAGTCTACTTTATATTGTTGTCTATTAAAACTATAACTCACCAACATTCGTGATGACGTTTTTAGCATGTTTTTCTCAGGTGCTTAGACGTTGTTGCTACTGCTGTTATACTGCTGTTAGACTTGCTGTTAGACCTACTGTTATAGTCACACTGTGTTAGACTTCCGATGCATTACTTAGAGATGTCTCAATCATGGAACTTATATTTTGCATTCGTAACTTATGTTATTTTGGATTACTGGTTTTGTAATGACTTTTGTGTCACGTTATCTTTTGTAAACCATTTGAAGTTATCTTTTTCATGAATGCAAAACTCGTTTTTAAACAGCATATAGTGTTTGACCTTGTAAAGATCATGTTGTTGATGATCCGTACACATTGATTTTCTACGGGGCGTTACACCATCGGTCGATCGTCAGAGATGGTCGGTCGATCGTCACTACACTATCGGTCAATGGACTACACTATCGGTTGATCATTAAAATTAAAACTGTTTGTCGAAAGACTTACACCATCAGTCGACCGTCTATTCCATCGGCCGATCGCCAGACTCCATCGGTTGATGGTCAGAAACCATTGGCCGAGGGTAGTTCATCAGTAGCAGTAGTTGAAAAGTGACGGGTTACTCACCAAACTCACCAATTCTCGATCTAGAGCTCATTTTTAACCTCAAAACTTACTAAATCTAATACACTGATCATTTAGAAACACAAAACATAAGGTTTTGACACAAACAACACTAAATCAACCCATTTTGACACAATTTACACTTTTATGAAAACTAACACAAAATTCTTAATTTTGCAAAGATTAAATCACGTAATATTACAAATCTTACCTTAAAAGAATTAGTGATCATAGAGAACACAAGGATACAAACGATTTGAGCTCTAGCACAAGGATTAAGGATTAGAGTTTTGTTAGGTGAAGAGAGTAAGGAACGAGTTGTGTGTATGTGTGAGATGGTTCTAGAAAAGAAAGGCAGTCACTAGTGACCTAATTGGGTTTAATTCCCACACTGTGCAATACACGGGTATTTATCAGCATATCTTTCGTACATAGATTGGCGACCCAAACGAACTCCAAATTAAATAAACAAACATGTTCTGTGACCCTTGTCACAAACTGGTCATAATCACATCATTAATTAATAATAATTATTAAATAAAAGTAAAAGCATACAATAATGCAACACAAACTGAAGGGCAAACTAGTAATCTTACAGCTAGGCTGAGTAGAGGATGTTACAAATCTACCCCCTTAAGAAGATTCCGTGCTCAAAATCTGATTAAGGTCAAACAAATGGGAATAGCGCGTCCTCATTAACTCCTCGGTTTCCCATGTCAGGTTGGAACCTAAACTGTGCCGCTATTCCACTAATACCAATGAAATCCGCTTCTTTCTTAACACTGATTTTCTTGTCCACTATTCGAATATGCTCTTCTACTAACTTCTTAGTCAAATCAACTTTCAAATCTTTCAATGGGAGAATCTGACTTTCATAATCTACTTTACACTTTCTCAGATAGCACACATTGAACGTATTGTGAATTCCCGATAACTCGGAAGGAAGTTCTAAAACAACGATTTGATCATTCAAAATCTCTATGATCGTAAATGGGCCAATAAACCTCGGTGCCAATTTACCACGTTTACCAAATCTGATAACTCCTTTCGACGGCGAAACCTTTAGGTATACACAATCACCTACATTAAATGTCACCGGAGGTCTACGCGGATCAGCATACATCTTTTGACGGTCTCTAGCTTCTTTTAACTTCTCACGTGCAATTACAACCTTTTTTGCATTTATCTGAACAATTTCGGGACGTGAAATTGTTTCTCACCTGCTTCTAACCAACACGTAGGAGTTCTACACTTGCGTCTATACAACATTTAATACGGAGGCATGCCGATACTTAAAAGATACAAATTATTATATGCAAACTCTTTCAATGGAAGATGTGAATCCCAAGAACCACCATATTCTAAGACACACGCTCTTAACATATCTTCTAGTGTTTGAATTGTTCGTTTACTTTGACCGTCTGTCTGTGGATGATAAGCTGTACTTAGATTCACACGTGTACCCAAGTTCTGTTGTAAACTATTCCAAAAGTTCGATACAAACCTAGTATCCCTGTCGGAAACTAATGATAACGGCACACCATGTCTGCTGATGATCTCTTTCAAATACAATTCTGCTAAATCGCTTAACGAAGCAATTTTACGAGTAGCTAAGAAGTGAGCACTCTTTGTTAGACGATCCCCTATCACCCAGATCATGTCATGTCCTTTCTGGGTTCGGGGTAACTTGGTTACGAAATCCATCGTAATATGATCCCATTTCCACTGAGGAATTTCTAACAGTCGTAGAGACTGTGATGACCAGGAAATTTTCGATCAAATTTAAACTTAATCTTTATATTTTTTCGACACGATAAGCAAAATCTGTAATGTTGAGTCTCGAAAGTTTTGAAATCTATTATCATGTAATCAATTACCCTTTGACTATGCTCGATGATTCACGAACATTTATGTGTATATAGATATATGTATATAATATATACTTATTAAGTGAAAACCTTAACAAAGTATTAGATACATAAATACTTTACATAAACGGGTTTGTTTCGATATTTGTTCAATATAGTTATTGACGGAATTAAAAGATAATATCATATGATTGAATGATCAGATACATTGAATTATGATTACGAGTCTCTTTTATGAGGTCCACGTTGATTTGAGAAATCGTTTCTTTTTACCGGTATTTGGATTAAATGATAAAGTGATTTTCAAATGAGAACAAAGTATCACTTATCTAGTGTCAGACAAATGTTAGTGGAGAATTGAATTTCATACTACTTGATTGATCTATTTTCAAACGTGCAAAAACGATTTTCGATATAATAAAACTTGTTTATTAAAATGTCTTTGTTTAGATAACGTAAGTTGGAATATTGATTATTAGGTATATATAACTCGCAACGTGTATTTAAAATATGTTTATGTATATTAAATATTTATGATTACAAATTAGTTATGTAAACGATAGTAACACTTGTTACTTGATTCGATCGATATTAAGATATTTTATTTAGAAAGTTTAATGAAAGTAAACTAAACGTTGGCGCATAAATGAATTATATCAAATTAAGTTTTAAAGTGTAAACGTTACATGTTATAAGATTTTCTAAACGAATTTAAAATAAACTTTGAACTATTATTAGTTTTGAAAAACTAAATATTATATTATTACATTAATATTTCCATTATATACGATATGTACAAGTTTATATTTTTAAATAAAAATATATTTATATTTTACAAAGTGATGAATTGTAATATCAAATTAGTCATAAAACGTTTTGATTTAAACTAATATTATTAAATATGTTTTGATAAATAACGAGACTATGATTTATAGAAGTAAATGACCAAAACACTCAAAAGATAAAGTTACACTTTGGGTGGGTTAGTTTTCCATTAATTTAAGCCTAATTATTAATAAAGGTACACGTCGCGTAATGTAAAGTGTAAGTTTCCTAAACGTACGAAAGTGCGCTCGAAAAACTGAAAGTGGTACATGAGTCGAGTGACAACGTACGAGTCATTTTTGTAAAAATTACATTTTTACCATAAACATAAATATAATATAATATATAATTAATTATATAAATTGTATAAATTATATAAATTATATATATTTAAGTGTCGACAAACGAGATTGGCCAAATGCGATCGCATGGAAAAACCAAGCAAACCCCATGCGATCGCATGGGGTGGTTGGTGAGCTCTCATTTGCTTTAAAAACGCATTTTTGGTCCGATGGAATTCATTCTATCTATCCCTAATTCTCACACACATACGGAGTATATGTTATATGTTATTATTATTATTATTAATTATTAAGATTATTATTATTAATCTTACAATTATTATTATAAGTATTAGGAGTGATATTATTAGTAATATACATAAAATACTACGATGAGGTTCTGCTCGCGTGTTTTCAAAATGGGTTTTATGAGCGGGATAGAGTTAAGGAAATTGTAATAACCCGTCCTTATCCACCTAGACGAAGTCATCAACATCTGGTCCCTTTGCAAGGTACTATCCTAAGTATGCCATGAATGACTCCATGTAATATCTTTAAAATGAGCAAATGCACAGCAGAAGATTTCTTTCATACCTGAGAATAAACATGCTTAAAAGTGTCAACCAAAAGGTTGGTGAGTTCATAGGTTTATCGTAACAACAATTATCAATAGTTTCAATAGACCACAAGATTTCATAACCATAAACATAATACACTCGCAAGTGTATGTAAAGCATTCTAAGTGGTTGAGCACTTGGTAACCATACTTAATATTTAATCAACGTCGCATATTCCCTTTATTATGAAATCTCCCTACACTGTACCAAGTGTAGTAATGAAACGAAGTACTATGCAACCGTTGAATACTGGTCGTCCAGTCCGGTTGGGGTTGTCAGGCCCGATAGATCTATCAACAGGATTCGCGTTTACAATACTGCATGTAAATGGTAGTTACCAAGCTATTAGGGAAAAATATGCAAAGTGGTACAAATCAACGTAGAATATTTTTTTAGTACTTGTGTCCATTTCGTAAAACAATTATAAAACAGTGCATGTATTCTCAGTCCAAAAATATATATAAAAAGGGAGTAATGAAACTCACCATACTGTATTTTGTAGTAAAAATACATATGGCGTCATTTAACAAGAGTAGGTTTGACCTCGGATTCACGAACCTATATCATTTATATATATATATATTAACACATATAATCGTAATTAAACAAATTTATATATATTTAGTTATGTTTTAAGATTTACTATTTATATATATGATTCAATTTAAAATATATTTAAATATTATTTGTAACTTATTTATAATAACATTTTATTAAAGCAAAATAGTATTTAATATTAATATAGATGTAATATATATTTTTAGATAAATGTCCTTAATTTATTAAAGTAATATTTTTAATACTAAACTAGTGACAATAATGATAATAATAATACTTATAATAATAATAATAATAATAATAATAATAATAATAATAATAATAATAATAATAATAATAATAATAATAATAATAATAATAATAATAATAATAATGTCACGTCCTCCAGATAGGGCCTGGAAGAATAACGTGACTTAATATATCAATTCACAGTTGTATAAATGAGAACGACTCTACATGAGATGTTTTGTTGAGTTTTGCAGCGGAATATAAATATGTCTTTAATTGATATGATATGTAATGAAGACTCCAAGCATAGCAAGCAATCATCATCAAAGCAGTAGATATACAGTGGAAGTAATATTTAAGTACCTGAGAATAAACATGCTTAAAAAGTCAACACGAGGTTGAGTGAGTTCATAGGTTTGTCATAAATAATGATTTTAGTAATAGTGTTTGACCACAAGATTTGTTTTTCATAAGTAGATCACTCAGATCCAGTCAAGTTGATCTCCTACAGGATCAAAAAGTTATGCCAGTGCGTGATATTTAGACTAAATGTTGTTTGCCCCGTGACAAGTTGTTCTGTCCTTGTCGTTTAATTTCATTATCAAGTAATACAAAGACTTAGTCAAATGTATCGGGGACGTTACTCCCGATAGGCCTATTCCCAATAATTAAGAATGCCACAGTAATTAAAAATATCACAGTAGGGACTTAGTCGGACATAGCCGGGTATAGCATAGTTTAATAGTTGGTACTGATATTTAGACTAGACTTTCAAGTTTGCCCCGTGACAAGTTATCGGTTATACTTGTCAGTTGGGGACTTGCTGGTCATAGCCCAACATATCACAGTTTAATAGTTGATACGTGTAAAACAGTTATAAAAGTTTCACATGTATTCTCAGCCCAAAAATATATAAAAAGGGAGCAGACGAACTCACATTAAATAGCAGTTGAAGTATTCCACGCAAGAAGGAAAGTAAAGCAAGTAAGTGATCTGGATATCAACCTTGAGGTATAACGTTTGATTAGTTAATGTCTAACTTGACATAAAGTATGTTTATTAATATAGCAACTATATTGACAGTGACGGTTTTCGAGAAAAGTTCCTATTTCTCAAAAGTTTCTATTTTTGGAAACCTACTATTTATAAAAATTTCCACTTATAGTAAGTTTCTAGTTTAAGAATGCCCGGGTTATAATTCTTAACAAAGATATTGTACAATCTTGCCCAAACTTCATCGCTAACATGCAAGTCACTCGAATGATCTATTGTTACCAAGCGGCCCAGGATCTCTTGACCAGAATCTAAGTCTTGGCATTCGAGATCCACAAGCGTCCCATAATTGTAACAAGGATCACCTTAGGCCACAAGTAGCGGCGATGTTTGTAGTCTTTGTACGCTATCTTTAATTATAACCTTCACGTTAGGTGCGTATATACATATATATTCATTAATTCGATTTTAATTATAACTCCTATATATTAATTCATAAAAATACTTGTATAATTTTTAGTAACATATATTACTAATTATAACATGTTATTTATTTTAATTTTAATTGCATATAATTTATAACATTATTTACATGTTTCGGTAAAAAAAATAATAAACCGAAGTAAATAGTAAAAAGTAAAAAGTAAAAAGTAAGAAAAGAATACTTACTAGTACTAATTCTTCAAAGAGAGAATGAGAGAAATTTTTGTTGTGAGTTTGAATGAGAAATGAGGGGTATTTATACTTGAAAAAATTAGGTAAAAAGAATAAAATAATTAAAAGAAAAAGAAATATTTTAATTTTTAATGGGATTTTAAAATTCAAAAGTATTAAATGTTAGGTCATGGGATAATAATCAAAATAAAATAATAAAATTAGTTTTCCATTATAATTTTTAATTAAAAAGTAATTTATTTATTTATTTTATTAAAAAATCATTTATTTTAAGGATTTTTTTATATATTTTTTTAAAATAAACAAATTGATTTACTACTTTTCCAAGAATATTTGTCAATATTTTTTTTATTCATAATAACAATACTGATAATAAAGATATTAATTAATGATATCTTGTTTAAAAAGGATATTAATAATAATAATATTAATATATCAAATTAATGCGTAATTATTTACAAATAATTGTTCGTGAATCGTCAGAATTAGTCGAGGTTAAATGAAATCATATAAAGATTTTTGTTTAAATTTTGCCGAAAATTTACGGGTTGTCACAGTATCCCCCTGTTAATAGAAATTTCGTCCTGAAATTTAGTTGTTGCCATCAGTCGGCGTTGTTTATAAACAAGTGAGGATATTTTCGTTTTATTTGGCCTTCACGTTCCCAGGTATGCTCGGGGCCTTTCGTGAATTCCAACTAATAGGATATTGTTTTGTTTCTAGCGTTTAAATCTTACGATCCATAAATTTTACGAAGTGCATTTTATTATTAATGCGGAGGTTATCTAAAGGATTTAACAAGAGTGTCATTGATTAGGTTTTCCTCAGAAAGAGATGATGACGTTATACAAGCATTTCAATATACATGAAATGTGTGATGAATAATAGTGAGCTTATTTAAACCTTGAGCGTTTATGCCACAATATTAGGGTAGACAAAATAGAGAGGAGTTCATGAAAATCATAATCATGAAATTTGATAGAGATCGTCTGTAACGACCCGGAAATTTCCGACCAAATTTAAACTCTAATCTCTATATGGTTCCGACACGATAAGCAAAAACCCTAAAGTTGACCCGCACTTTTTCGATCGTTCTATACTTATAAGATTAATATTTACATAAATTAAACCTTACCAACATGATAAGCAATCCAAATTGTTGAGACTTATGTTTTCGAAAAGAGTTTTACACAACGTTTGACCGTCTAGTTTGACCGATGATATCACGAATTATATAACATATGATAATTATACGTTTGTGTATATATATGTATATATACATATTTAACATGGTTTATGGATGTTTTAATATCTCATTTTGTATTAATAACAATAAGTTATAAGTATTTTTTTGAAACTACTAACTTAAGTTTTCAAAACAATAACCATACATAACGTTATTTGATATAAATACTTATGACTTATAATGTTTATACATATAACGTATAAGTAATGTATTTAATCACTTTTAAGGACTTAAATACATAAAACAATATAAGTATATTCACAAAAGATAGCTATATTTGAATCCTCGTTCCGTTTTCTCAAAGATTTCTACACGTATATTTAGGGTATATGTACCCGTATCATACGCAGCTTCTAGATGTATTTACTATTGGTATATACCAATAAAAATCTGCTCCTTAGCAGCCTTAAATGATTAAGAAACATGTGGAACCAACCATTTGTCAAGTAGCATGAATTATTTAGCAAGAAAACAAAGTTAGGTATCTTTTTTTTCCTTTATAACCTAAAAACGTTTTTATGCATGCACACCATTTCTTCACCCCATTTTCTTATACTTACACTTCCATTTCTCTCTCAAAATACTCTTAACTTCATACTTGATCATCTCCAAGCATTTTCCCCATCATTTAGCTTCAAAAACCTTACTTAAACACCATAAGAAAACCATACAAAAACACTTCAAGAAATCCTTCCAAGAACACAAACTTACTTCCAATCTTTCATCCAATTCCATCACCCTTTTGGTTCTAGCTTTTTACTCCTCTTTTACAGCAACCTTGTCCAAGGAACTTGAGGTAGTATCTATGTTCATAACCTTATTCGATTCATATATATATAGCTATCATATTTTGTGGTATACAATTTTAACAACAAGAACATAGTTTGAAAGTTTTCAAACTTGTTTGCAAACTAAATAGATCCTTCTAACTTAACTTTTAAAATACTTCAAGACCTGTAATATAACTTAAATATATGCTAACTTAACAAGGTATAACTTGGTTTTTCAAAGAATATCTTAAAAACTGTTTTTACGACGTCGGAGTGTAACCGTGGACTGTTTTGGGTTGGATAATTAAAAACTATCTTAAACTTTGAATTGGAGGTTTATGTTCTGGAAAAATGATTTTTACTATAAATATGTTAACACATAAAAATTTCATGATTTAATTCAAAGTATAAGTATTTTTAGAAAAATGGTCATTAAGTGTTATTTTTTTGTAACAAAAATGTTTAACTTCATAAGTTTCACTAAAGTTTCACCTATGCCGTGTGATTTTGAATACAAACCAAGGTATTTTCAGTTCATAGTCTTAAAGAGGGACTCGATCCAAGGAGATGGCAAGTTGAATCAACGAAAACGGATTTGTAACGAAGAAACTATGACCGAAACAAAATTGGTTATCCTAGACTTGTTTAACTTCGGGATTAATTGGGAAAAATTAAATAAATCACATATTTCTAAGATAACATGATATTTTATATATATGTACTTATAATTCAATTTTATATGGTTCAGGATCACCCGTAAACAACACGAGAAGATTAATCATAAGATCCCATGTTTGTACGCAACACGTCATTTGACAACACCGGTACTTTATGTACGCAACACGTCATTTGACAACACCGGTACCGTGGGTCAAGATTAATCTCGACCAATACATATACGATGGGGTTTTATTTATTTCGTTGGAGGTTTTATTTATTTCATTGCGGGTATATTAAACATCTAAAAATGAACCATTAAAATTGAATTACTAACAACGAGCTGCTAACTACGGACTAAGGAATTATTCAAAGTATTAAAAGTATAACAAGTATATATATGTGATGTTTGTTTAAAAAGAAAAGGTATTGATATATTATATATGGATAGGTTCGTGATATCAACCGGAGACCAAGTCAAATTATATATATCTTCAAGACGAAAGTGAGTATATAGTCCCACTTTTAAACTCTAAATATTTCGGGATGAGAATACATGTATTTTATGTTTTACGTTATGGACACAAGTAACTGAAAAATATATTCTACGTTGAGTTGTACCACTGGCATACTTCCCTGTAGCTTGGTAACTAATATTTACAGCGGAATTGTAAACGCGAATCCTGTTGATAGATCTATCGGGCCTGACAACCCCAACCGGACTGGACGACCAGTATTCAACGGTTGCACAGTACTTCGTGTCGTGACTACACTTGGTACAGTGTAGTAAGATTTCATATTGAAGGGAATATGCGACGTGATTAATTGTTAAGTATGGTTACCAAGTGCTCAACCACTTAGAATATTTTTATTAAAATGTTTATATATGAAATCTTATAGTCTATATTTATATCGCTATCGACATTAAACCTATATCTCACCAACTTTATGTTGACATTTTAAAGCATGTTATTCTCAGGTATGAATTAAGTCTTCCGCTGTGCATTATCTCGTACTAAGGATACTACTTGAGGCCATTAAGGACTTATACCATAAGGCGTTGCATTCGAGTCATTGAAGTTCATAGAGACTATTATTAAGTAAATGGCAGTTTAGGTCATTTGAATATTATGAAATGTCAGGCGAATATGTCAATTATGGATGTAACTATAGATTGCCTTATAAGAATAAATGCAACGTTTGTAAGATGTATCATATAGAGGGCAAGTACCTCGCAATGTTATCAACTATTGTAATTCGTTTGTAATCAATATGGACAACGTCCGGATGATTAGTTTCGGATCCTTTCAGTTGGTATCAGAGCGTTGGTCTTAGCGAACCAGGCCTTGCATTAGTGTGTCTAACTAGTAGTTGTTAGGATACATTAAGTGAGTCTGGACTTTGACCGTGTCTGCCTGTCAAAAGTTTTGCTTATCAATCCTAGTCGGAAATCATCTGCTTATCATTCTTAGGGAACTGCCTGCTTATCATTCTTAAGTCTTGACACGTCTTACTTCATTTAGTGCATCGATAGTGTATAGACAAAATTCATATCCTAGCGTATCTGTTACGATAGACATTGCCTGACGTATTTCAAAGATTCTCCGTAATTCATGGGATTTTGATATTATATATACATATGTAAATTATGTATTGAAGAGTACCAAACCCAACTCCTATAATCTATTCCAAACCAAAAATTCATTTCTCCGACCATACAAGATGGATTCTTCATCCAGCTCAAATTCCTCCGACTTCGATAGCTTCGCCGATATGGATTTCCATTCGAGCTCCGAGAACAGCGTTACCGGAATGGATCAACCAATTTCCCATCATCTATTCTGGATGAAGTGGGGATGGGTTCGTAATATACTAAATTTCTGGAGGCAAGAAGAAGGTGATCCATTCCATCCACCAAATTGTCCTCTTAACGATGAACCTGAAGCACTTACCGGCGAACCTATTCGAAACACAATTTTCTCGCTCATTTCTAGAGTATCTCGTCATGATTACATACTATCCCATATTTCAAATCTTGTTCATTCGCTCATTCCAACCGTCAATCATCCCGGTATAATAGAAGAAGTCAACGAACTCCGTGCTCGGGTAGTGGTTTTGGAGAATATGGTGCGAAGGTTACAAACACCAACAGCAGCACCATCAGCATAATTCGTACTACCATCGTCAACGCCGACAGTACCTTTATCACCCCAATCACAACCGCGCCTTAAATCTCAACATCACAATCTGTATCTCGAATATCAACATCACACGACTCAATATCTGTACTTCGAGTATGATCTTCGTTCTATATATCGTTCTACATCGATTATCTTCGCTTTACGTATCGTATGACGATTATGTAATTTCTAAAGTCTTAGAGATTATGTAATATAGAATTAACGATAAATCAAATGAGTTTAATATCTTATTGACTCATTAAATCTATGATTATCTCTGAAGAAAATATATATGCAAGTATATTTTCATAAAGATAGTAATTAAAAATTCCTTCGTACAAACTATTAATGATGAAAATATTTTAACGGGTGGGTAGTACCCGAGGAATATTTAGAATTCACATAAATAAGTTATATTGTACATTCTTGAATCTGATTCAACGGTTATCTATTATCTTACTTACAACCACCGATATTCGTATCCGCTCACCCCAGAATAACCATTTTCAATCAAATTTCATATTCGGATTTTGACCTACCAGAATCCAACAAGTGGCATAAAGAAGAAAACATTGGACAAAAAAAAAAAATTGTTAGAAACACACGATTTAACTAATTAAAAATCTATTAAGGATTCCACGCTAACTGTTCCGGCTAACTCTGGACAATTAAAATGAATTAAAATGTTGATTGTAACATATGAAGCTAAACAATTCTTCAAGCTTGCCACTTGATTTTATCTTAAACCTCATTCGTAACTTGACGATTACAATTCGCATTCAAATCCTTTCATGATTCCTGAAAACACCTCGACCGAGAAGTTGAACCCGCCGCACCTCGCCTACGGAATGAAGATTTATACATACAGTTATACACCTGACGAACTCTCGAACCCAAATTCATAATTTAACACATAACGTATTGAATTCTTTGCCATTTATTAGCAAGAACAACCCTACAATTCCTTTTCAAGAAGCTAATTTTGTCACAGCTCCACTTCGACTTTTCAGTGAGATTATTTCTATTATAATCATGATATTTATACCTTGTCCTTTCGCCGTCATTACCGGAAAACCTTTTATATCCCTCGACAACATCAACAGGTGCACCAGCAGATCGTTATCCTTTTGGAGAAATCAACAATCAGTATTTTGAAAATCTCGCGGAACTTCTTCCATCATATCTATAATGTCTATCCCTAAGAATTTCATGATCTGAACGTGAAGTTTCTGAAAAACACCCGGGACTATGAAATAGTTCTTGAAATGCTAACGAAGCAGCAAAAACTGTAAACGACTTTAACGGTCAAAAGTTTGATGACAAAGAATAGTAAGGTGGTAAAGCTGAAAAAAAAAAAAAAATTTGGAACTAGAAAACGGATGAAGCAAAGTATGAAAGAGGCTGTGGATAAATCACAGGGACTGAACCTGCTCTCAAAGAATACAAACGATTCCGTACCTGCTGAAACCGTCAGTAAGAACCCTACTCTTTATTCAAAACCTTGCCCGGATGATATTTTTCATCATCATCTTATCTTAGATATTATAAGATATCTTCATATCATTCGTTATACATATTTTTCATATTTCTGGAGATATTTTTACAACTATTCCTATCTGCGATCATTTATCTCTCCGTAACATCTGCGTTACAATATAAAAGAAACTGTGTTAATTTCTAAATTCTGAAACCTCCGAGATTAAAATATAAATGATTTGAAGTAGTGTTGGGAACTGATGCATGAATTAGTATAATATAATGAAACTTGATCAACTTCATTATATTACAGTAAGTCATGTTAAGTTTCTAATGGAATGTGATGATTCACAGTACCGTCATCATGTGCCATGTTACACGGCTCTTACATTCTATCAAGTCTCCAAACATATTAGAACGTATCACCTTGATAGTTCTATTTTTCCGGAATATTCGAGTAATTTAACGAATCAAGATCGTGCCATTACAATTTCATTCTAAAACCAATAGCTAGGTTCATTCCAAATTTCCTACCTACGAATTTCGGACCATTGTTCGCTTGGCTCGAGGACGGGAAGAAGAAACGAAGGGACAAAACCTCAGAATAGAAATAGGAACATAAACCATAGCAAATAAGAGAGAGCATTAACTGTGAATGACAATGATTTTAAGGGACGGGAGTAGGAACATCGAAATATAAGGGAAGGTATAAAACCTAACAACAACCCCGAAACTACAAACCGTGCATATCAATACGTATTGCAACGTAAAGGCACGGGAGAATTAAAAACATTATAATTCCAAGGAAAGGATAAAAGAGAATAGATTCTTCTGGTGATAGATGAAAAAGAAGAATGAAAGATATGAAAGTTAGAAATATAACAAGGATTAGAATGGAATGGAGCATATTAGCGAATGTCTTAAAGTAGGAACTAAAAAGAAAGAATAGAAGATGTGGGAAGAAAGAAAGGGAAGGAGGTAAATTTATAGTGAAATATTCAACAAAGAAATCAAAACAGATTGCCGCGTTAAATCAAAGAAGATCCTGATCGCCGCAAAACTAAATCTTATTACATAAGATTTTCTTTAAAACCCTTAAATCCCGAAAATCGATCATAATCACGTCATCGGTTACAACAATTCTATATTTACTCATTTCACTCTTTTGTGATAGCTTCGCTCGTGCGTCTCACATAACCGAATCGTTTTATCTAAATCTTTCAATAATGATAAAATTTCATTATTACCTCATATTCGTCATGAAAACATTCCTATTGTTATTTATGACAACCTCTACCAAATTTCGAGGACGAAATTTCTTTAACGGGTGGGTACTGTAACGACCCGGAAATTTCCGACCAAATTTAAACTCTAATCTCTATATGGTTCCGACACGATAAGCAAAAACCCTAAAGTTGACCCGCACTTTTTCGATCGTTCTATACTTATAAGATTAATATTTACATAAATTAAACCTTACCAACATGATAAGCAATCCAAATTGTTGAGAGTTATGTTTTCGAAAAGAGTTTTACACAACGTTTGACCGTCTAGTTTGACCGATGATATCACGAACTATATAACATATGATAATTATACGTTTGTGTATATATATGTATATATACATATTTAACATGGTTTATGGATGTTTTAATATCTCATTTTGTATTAATAACAATAAGTTATAAGTATTTTTTTGAAACTACTAACTTAAGTTTTCAAAACAATAACCATACATAACGTTATTTGATATAAATACTTATGACTTATAATGTTTATACATATAACGTATAAGTAATGTATTTAATCACTTTTAAGGACTTAAATACATAAAACAATATAAGTATATTCACAAAAGATAGCTATATTTGAATCCTCGTTCCGTTTTCTCAAAGATTTCTACACGTATATTTAGGGTATATGTACCCGTATCATACGCAGCTTCTAGATGTATTTACTATTGGTATATACCAATAAAAATCTGCTCCTTAGCAGCCTTAAATGATTAAGAAACATGTGGAACCAACCATTTGTCAAGTAGCATGAATTATTTAGCAAGAAAACAAAGTTAGGTATCTTTTTTTTCCTTTATAACCTAAAAACGTTTTTATGCATGCACACCATTTCTTCACCCCATTTTCTTATACTTACACTTCCATTTCTCTCTCAAAATACTCTTAACTTCATACTTGATCATCTCCAAGCATTTTCCCCATCATTTAGCTTCAAAAACCTTACTTAAACACCATAAGAAAACCATACAAAAACACTTCAAGAAATCCTTCCAAGAACACAAACTTACTTCCAATCTTTCATCCAATTCCATCACCCTTTTGGTTCTAGCTTTTTACTCCTCTTTTACAGCAACCTTGTCCAAGGAACTTGAGGTAGTATCTATGTTCATAACCTTATTCGATTCATATATATATAGCTATCATATTTTGTGGTATACAATTTTAACAACAAGAACATAGTTTGAAAGTTTTCAAACTTGTTTGCAAACTAAATAGATCCTTCTAACTTAACTTTTAAAATACTTCAAGACCTGTAATATAACTTAAATATATGCTAACTTAACAAGGTATAACTTGGTTTTTCAAAGAATATCTTAAAAACTGTTTTTACGACGTCGGAGTGTAACCGGGGACTGTTTTGGGTTGGATAATTAAAAACTATCTTAAACTTTGAATTGGAGGTTTATGTTCTGGAAACATGATTTTTACTATAAATATGTTAACACATAAAAATTTCATGATTTAATTCAAAGTATAAGTATTTTTAGAAAAATGGTCATTAAGTGTTATTTTTTTGTAACAAAAATGTTTAACTTCATAAGTTTCACTAAAGTTTCACCTATGCCGTGTGATTTTGAATACAAACCAAGGTATTTTCAGTTCATAGTCTTAAAGAGGGACTCGATCCAAGGAGATGGCAAGTTGAATCAACGAAAACGGATTTGTAACGAAGAAACTATGACCGAAACAAAATTGGTTATCCTAGACTTGTTTAACTTCGGGATTAATTGGGAAAAATTAAATAAATCACATATTTCTAAGATAACATGATATTTTATATATATGTACTTATAATTCAATTTTATATGGTTCAGGATCACCCGTAAACAACACGAGAAGATTAATCATAAGATCCCATGTTTGTACGCAACACGTCATTTGACAACACCGGTACTTTATGTACGCAACACGTCATTTGACAACACCGGTACCGTGGGTCAAGATTAATCTCGACCAATACATATACGATGGGGTTTTATTTATTTCGTTGGAGGTTTTATTTATTTCATTGCGGGTATATTAAACATCTAAAAATGAACCATTAAAATTGAATTACTAACAACGAGCTGCTAACTACGGACTAAGGAATTATTCAAAGTATTAAAAGTATAACAAGTATATATATGTGATGTTTGTTTAAAAAGAAAAGGTATTGATATATTATATATGGATAGGTTCGTGATATCAACCGGAGACCAAGTCAAATTATATATATCTTCAAGACGAAAGTGAGTATATAGTCCCACTTTTAAACTCTAAATATTTCGGGATGAGAATACATGTATTTTATGTTTTACGTTATGGACACAAGTAACTGAAAAATATATTCTACGTTGAGTTGTACCACTGGCATACTTCCCTGTAGCTTGGTAACTAATATTTACAGCGGAATTGTAAACGCGAATCCTGTTGATAGATCTATCGGGCCTGACAACCCCAACCAGACTGGACGACCAGTATTCAATGGTTGCACAGTACTTCGTTTCGTGACTACACTTGGTACAGTGTAGTAAGATTTCATATTGAAGGGAATATGCGACGTGATTAATTGTTAAGTATGGTTACCAAGTGCTCAACCACTTAGAATATTTTTATTAAAATGTTTATATATGAAATCTTGTGGTCTATATTTATATCGCTGTCGACATTAAACCTATATCTCACCAACTTTATGTTGACATTTTAAAGCATGTTATTCTCAGGTATGAATTAAGTCTTCCGCTGTGCATTATCTCGTACTAAGGATACTACTTGAGGCCATTAAGGACTTATACCATAAGGCGTTGCATTCGAGTCATTGAAGTTCATAGAGACTATTATTAAGTAAATGGCGGTTTAGGTCATTTGAATATTATGAAATGTCAGGCGAATATGTCAATTATGGATGTAACTATAGATTGCCTTATAAGAATAAATGCAACGTTTGTAAGATGTATCATATAGAGGGCAAGTACCTCGCAATGTTATCAACTATTGTAATTCGTTTGTAATCAATATGGACAACGTCCGAATGATTAGTTTCGGATCCTTTCATCGTCATTCTTTACAATAAGAATGATGAATATGAGTTGAAAAATAGAGTTTTTATCAACATTAGGTAATATGGATGAAACGATTCGATTACAAGAAGAGTATAAACGAAGCTATCGTAAAAGATTGAAATGGGGAAACTAAATGTTCGCCTTAACTTTTGATATGGTTAAAGTTGATTTCCGGAATTCAAGGGATTTAAAGAAATCTTCATAATCTTTATACGATTTGATTCTCTGGTAATTAAGGAAATTGGGATTTTCTTTAATTAAATGAGGTGAATTGCCTCGATTGCTGTGTCTAGAATTTCGCTATAAATTAGCTTCTTCCGTTTTATTATCTTCACCACTTATATACTTTCTTCCTCAATTCATACTTCCAAAAGATTTCTTAATATGCTCAATCTAGTTCTTGTTCTTGACCTTATATTGGTTATCGCCACAATCTTTCTTCTTTTCCAACTCCCACCAGAGGAGTGTGTTTACTTCTATTATGCTCTAGGATTTATCGTGTTTTTAGTTCTCCCGTGTCTTTATATTGCTATACGCATTGATATACACGGTTTGTAATTTCGGTATTGTTATCGGGCTTTATATTTTCCCTTATATGTCGAAGCTCTTTGCCTTTTTATTCTCCTCTCGACTCTAAGTAAAGCGAGTAATGGTCCAGAATTTGTAGGTATGAAGTTTCGAATGAACATAATGTTCTAAGCAGGAAGGAACGTAATATCATGATTTGATTTGTTATATTACAAGAATTACTGAGGATAGAACTATCAAGAATATATTTTCTTGATATGTTCAGAGATTAAGTAGAATGTAAGAGTCATGTAAAATGGCAAATGATGATTATAAAGTTTATGAATCATCATCTTCCATTAAAATTTTAACATGACTTACTATAATATAATCGCATTGGCCTGATGTCATTATATTATACTAACTCGTGCTTCAATTCCTAACACTACATCAAATCATTCATAATTTAAACTTGAATTTTACAGAGTATAGAAACTAAAACAGTTTCCTTTATGATGTGATAAAGATATTTCAAGGGGACAATTAATTGCAGTCAAGAATCGTTTATGAAGATATCTTCAGAAATATAGAGGATATTTATAACGAAAGATACGGTGATATCTTAGAATTTCTAAGATCCAATGACGATGAAAATTCTTCTGTTTCCTCTGCATTTAATGCTACCATATCTGAATAATTGGTTATCAATCCGAGATGGTTTCAAGAAATTTTATTTTTAGATGATTAAACGCTAATTGTAATCGTCAACGGATCTAATGGTTGACGAATAGGCGTTGTTGATTTCAAAAGTAATGAATGATAATTTCGGTGGTTTAATGTGATAATTCATCATAGAATATGAATGAATATAATTCATGAGAATCAGAATTGAAGAATGTACAATGTAACATATTAATGTGAGATATAAATATTTCTTGGGTATTACCTACCCGTTAAAATATTTTCACAATTAACAGTTTGTACTAAAGAGTTTTAATTACAGTCTTTATGAAAATGTATGTACATATATATTTTCCTTCACATGTAATCATGGATTTAATGACTTAATATAATATTAAACTCATTTGATTTACGGTTGAAGCGAGAATGAATAATCTCCAAAACCTTAGAGATTTCATAATTGTCGCTAAATATTTCGCTAATGAAGTTATGAATCAATACATTCATCGTTACACTTGATTTATTATGAAATGGAGTTTATTGTGTTGAAGCAGTGATTAACAATTGTTAAGTCATTAACGAAAGGTGTACATCATAGCATATTAGTGATATGAATTAACCAAGTAGTACATACTAGTTGAGATTCACACGTAATTGCTTAGTACGACGAGATTTATTATTGTTCCAAATCATATATATAAGGTATACATATATAATTCTTCACGAAGAATGAGTCAATACATCTTAACTCATTATTACTAATATTCTTTGGTATCTATGGGCGTATGATGTTGATGTTTGAGGTACTGAGTGTGATGTTGAGGCGTGGGATGCGGAAGTTGTTGTTGGTGGTTATGATGGTAATGGTGGAACTGGTCATGCTGCTGGCGCTGTTGATGCTTGTAGAATTCGCACCATATTCTCCAGAGCCACCACTCGAGCGCGAAGCTTGTTGACTTCTTCTACTATTCCGGGATGATTGGCGGTTGGAACAAGGGGGTGAATAAGATCTAGAATCTTTGATATTATATATTCATGATGGGATACCCTGGAAAGAAGGGAGAAAATAGTGTTTCGGACTGGTTCACCGGTAAGTGCTTCAGGTTCTTCGCCAAGAGGTGAATTCGGTTGGTGGAAGGGATCACCTTCTTCTTGCCTCCATTGATTGAGTCGGCTACGAACTCATCCCCAATTCATCCAGAATAGATGATGGCTGATTGGTTCGTTTGTTCCGGTTACGCTGCCGTTGGAGCTCGAAGAGTTCGAGAAATTCATATTTTGTGTTTGGAATAGGGTTTGATATGAAATGGGTATTGAATACTGAATGATATATTCGTCTCCTTGAATACGTATTTATAGCAAAAAGATTTCCGTGATTTACGGAGGAAATTTAGGAAAAGTGGTAGACAAAGTTTACTGGGATAGATATGATAAGATATAATAAGATATGATGTGTCTATATTCCAATAACGGCAGTATGACGTGTCGAGATCATAAAATGATAAGTATGTAATCTGATAATCTTTCGACTAAAGACTTTCAATTCGTAATGGCCTATTCAGGTCTAGGGGCTTGAGCTATAGGATCCTTTAAATCGGTAATACAAACCCTTCCATTCTAGAGTTTCGTAGACGCCATCCGTCAAGAAAATTCAACGATAAAAAATAACGAGAAATCAAAGATTTTGAAAGTAATGAATATGAATAGTAGAGATTTCAAGAATCATTGATAACATTTCATGTAATACATATGTAATACACAAAACCATGATAGATGACAAAGGAATGTCGAGAATTTCAGAAATCATGGTGTCGCATTTAAATATGGTGGCGGAATTGGATAGTACTTAGGAGAATGAGCAGAGTTCTTAGATTGGCTTGGCATTCTAAGATAAGTAAAGTTTCTAAAGTATAGGGTAGCATTTAACAGTTAAAGGCAACAATTAAAGGCACTATGGTCAAGGAAAGTTGTAGTCCTACATTGCTAAGGTACCTAATTGATAAGGCACACATAAAATGCAATCCTGGTTCTCTACAACAACCTGCTCTGATACCAATCTGTCACGTCCTCCAGATAGGACCTGGAAGAATAACGTGACTTAATATATCAATTCACAGTTGTATAAATGAGAACGACTCTACATGAGACGTTTTGTTGAGTTTTGCAGCGGAAGATAAATATGTCTTTAATTCATATGATATGTAATGAAGACTCTAAGCATAGCAAGCAATCATCATCAAAGCAGTAGATATACAGGAGAAGTAATATTTAAGTACCTGAGAATAAACATGCTTAAAAAGTCAACACGAGGTTGAGTGAGTTCATAGGTTTGTCATAAATAATGATTTCAGTAATAGTGTTTGACCACAAGATTTGTTTTTCATAAGTAGATCACTCAGATCCAGTCAAGTTGATCTCCTGCAGGATCAAAAAGTTATGCCAGTGCATGATATTTAGACTAAATGTTGTTTGCCCCGTGACAAGTTGTTCTGTCCTTGTCGTTTAATTTCATTATCAAGTAATACAAAGACTTAGTCAAATGTATCGGGGACGTTACTCTCGATAGGCCTATTCCCAATAATTAAGAATGCCGCAGTAATTAAAAATATCACAGTAGGGACTTAGTCGGACATAGCCGGGTATAGCATAGTTTAATAGTTGGTACTGATATTTAGACTAGACTTTCAAGTTTGCCCCGTGACAAGTTATCGTTTATACTTGTCAGTTGGGGACTTGCTGGTCATAGCCCAACATATCACAGTTTAATAGTTGATACGTGTAAAACAGTTATAAAAGTTGAGCATGTATTCTCAACCCAAAAAAATATAAAAAAGGGAGCAGATGAACTCACATTAAATAGCAGTTGAAGTATTCCATGCAAGAAGGAAAGTAAATCAAGTAAGTGATCTGGATATCAACCTTGAGGTATAACATTTGATTAGTTAATGTCTAACTTGACATAAAGTATGTTTATTAATATAGCAACTATATTGACAGTGACAGTTTTCGAGAAAAGTTCCTATTTCTCAAAAGTTTCTATTTTGAAAACCTACTATTTATAAAAAACTTCCACTTATAGTAAGCTTCTAGTTTAAGAATGTTCGGGTTATAATTCTTAACAAAGATGTTATACAATCTCGCCCAAACTTCATCGCTAACATGCAAGTCACTCGAATGATCTATTGTTACCAAGCGGCCCAGGATCTCTTGACCAGAATCTAAGTCTTGGCATTCGAGATCCACAAGCGTCCCATAATTGTAACAAGGATCACCCTAGGCCACAAGTAGCGGCGATGTTTGTAGTCTTTGTACGCTATCTTTAATTATAACCTTCACGTTAGGTGCGTATATACATATATATTCATTAATTCGATTTTAATTATAACTCATATATATTAATTCATAAAAATACTTGTATAATTTTTAGTAACATATATTACTAATTATAACATGTTATTTATTTTAATTTTAATTGCATATAATTTATAACATTATTTACATGTTTCGGTAAAAAAATAATAAATCGAAGTAAATAGTAAAAAGTAAAAAGTAAAAAGTAAAAAGTAAGAAAAGAATACTTACTAGTAGTAATTCTTCAAAGAGAGAATGAGAGAAATTTTTGTTGTGAGTTTGAATGAGAAATGAGGGGTATTTATACTTGAAAAAATTAGGTAAAAAGAATAAAATAATTAAAAGAAAAAGAAATATTTTAATTTTTAATGGGATTTTAAAATTCAAAAGTATTAAATGTTAGGTCATGGGATAATAATCAAAATAAAATAATAAAATTAGTTTTCCATTATAATTTTTAATTAAAAAGTAATTTATTTATTTATTTTATTAAAAAATCATTTATTTTAAGGATTTTTTTATATATTTTTTTTAAAAATAAACAAATTGATTTACTACTTTTCCAAGAATATTTGTCAATATTTTTTTTATTCATAATAACAATACTGATAATAAAGATATTAATTATTGATATCTTGTTTAAAAAGGATATTAATAATAATAATATTAATATATCAAATTAATGCGTAATTATTTACAAATAATTGTTCGTGAATCGTCAGAATTAGTCGAGGTTAAATGAAATCATATAAAGATTTTTGTTTAAATTTTGCCAAAAATTTACGGGTTGTCACAAATAATAATAATAATAATAATAATAATAATAATAATAATTATTATTATTATTATTATTATTATTATTATTATTATTATTATTATTATAATAATGGTAATTGTAACACTACCTCAAAAGACCTTAAAATAATGCCCAAGTCCGGGTTTGAACCCGCGACGTCCCGCTAACCCGATAACAACCTACGTCTTCGGTTCATCATCATAAACCATAACCTCGCGATCATCAATAATGATCATCAATATCTTAACCGATTGTCGTCATCATTAACTTATTATTTCAAGTATCATTATTCCTCATCATATACTATATATTATATATCATATATCATCATGTGTGACATCCCTACGACATCATCATGCTTATCACTCATAACCCGTTCATCATCTCGATCATCATCATTTTAATATCAACCCATCATTAGTTTATTTTGATAAATTTCTTGAACTCTAGCTAACGGGAGCATTATCACTATCATACACACTATCCTAACATCGTTGTTAATATCATCTCGTGTATCACTCTCATGTTAATAATCATAATCATAACTTCATCATCATTTTCTTTTGCGTAAACATGATCCTAATCATCCGGACTATAATCATCTTCATTATGATTTTAGATGAGTCTCGGCCTAATAATCCCACAAAGTTTACGGCCCATATACTAAGTCCAATAAGATTCATGGTCTAATAATATTATCTAGGCCTAGTTACAACTTCCGGCCCAAACATCAATTAAATACTTTGGCCCAAGGATATACATCGGCCCACAATAGATTCAGAATTAGAAACAGAAAAAAAACGGTGGCCCTTTATTTAATCAAACTCCCGAAATGATTGATGGTATATTTATTTGATAAATATTGTGGGGTTCGCTTCGCACAAAAAAAAACGCATCATCATTTTCTTTATTACCCGTCACTTTCATCATCTTCTTATCTAGTCACCATCATAGTTTTTTTTTACTTCATTCATTTTCAGATTAAAAGAAACAGAAAACAGAAATCGTAGTAGTAGCATAGCAGTTGTAGGTTTCTTTTGTGATCCTCTTTATTCGAGCAGTGGCTGCAGCAACAGGAAAAACATAGAAAGAAGCACGTGTGGTAGCAGTAGTTTGAAACGGTGAGGATGGTGATCGAATAGTTGTCACAGAAAAACTCGAAATTATAGAGAGAGATGAGAGAGAGTGTGAGGTAGTGAATCACGGTGGTGAGTGTGGAAGACGGTGGTGAGAGCCGATGGTGGTGTTGTTCAACTGAAAAGGATATAGGAACCATGGAATGTTTGTTGTGAAGGAGGTGGCTATGGTTTGGTAATATAGGTGATGAACGTCAATGATGCAAGGGTAGTTTGGTTGTGGGTGTTCTTGAGTAAAAACAGAAGATAGAGAGTGAGAGATTGAGGGGGGGTTATGTTGGTTAAACAAAAACAACCATTAGTAGTAGCCGTGAAGTTAAAGTAGCAGGTGGTGATGGCTGTTATTATTGGTGATAGTGGCTGTGGTGGTGTCTGTATGGTGGTGATTAACAGAGATGGCTATTGGTTTGTGAGGTTCAATCATGAAAATAGAAAAAATATAGAAAGGTGGTTTAGTGACATATATGGTGACTTGATGGGGGTGGAGGCTTGGTTCGTTAATCAGACACAGGAACGGGAGGTACAATTATGGGTGTTTCACGATGGTAGTTCAATAAGAGAAAGAGACGAAAGAGAGAGTAGCGTTTTGGTGGTTGAACTCGACAAGAAAAAGGAACCAAAAATAACGCAGGTGGTGTTCTGTGTTGGTTTTGTGGTGCAAAGGTGATTGTTTCAATTTGATCCTTTACTCGACAGAAAAGAAAACAAGTAGTAGTTAACTCGGTGGTGGTTTGTGTTATTCGAACAAAACAGTAACAGATGCATTAGTAGTCATCGTGGTTTCGTCAAGCAAGTCGTGAATTGTAAGAGATAAAGAGAATAGAGGGATGAAGGAGATAGAGAGATGGAGAAAGGATGGGTTTGTGAATTTATAAAGGTGCATATGTATATAACAAAGCATATGTAATATACATATATCTAAATCTTGAAGATGGTATGAGATAGTCACAGTACCAGATGCGATTTAAATTGTTTTGTAGCAAGATTGATTGGTAGACTTCAATGATTGAAGAGAAAAAAATAAAGTAGAGGCTGATTGATACCAGAATTTGTTTGTGTTGAATTTAATGTCAACAATCGGATACAGTAATTACAAATCAAACACAGTTTGATAATGATATGAACTGATTTTTATTCTTATAATTTCGTATTAATTTAGATTAATAATAATATTGGTAATTGCTATTAATAATAATAATACAAACCCTATTAATAATAAGAGTAATAAAAATATTGATAATAATAATAATAGTGTTAATTATAATAACAATAAATTGTATTATTGTCTAATAATAATAATAATAATAATAATAATAATAATACTAAATATGATAATCATATTCATAATATTTATGTTAACAATAATAATAGAAGTAATAGGTATAACATTTATATATATACACACATATCTATTTACAAATAGTGGTTCGTGAATCGTCGAGAGCAGTCGAAGGTCAATTGAATATATGAAACAGTTCAAACTTTTTGAGACTCAACCTTACAGATTTTGCTTATCGTGTTGAAATTACACTATCGTATCGAGAGTTTGATTTAAAATTAGTCGAAATTTTTCGGGTCGTGACAGTACCTACCCGTTAAATATATTTTGTCCCGAAATTTGAATGCGATCGTCATGGCTAACAATAAAAATGTTTTCATGACGAATATGAGTTGATAAATAGAGTTTTATCATTATTGAGTGATATAGATAAAACGATTCAATTATGTGGAGCGTATGAATGAAGCTGTCACAAAAGATTGAGATAGAGATTTAACTTTTTGACGTAGTCACGGTGGATTTTCGGAATTCAAGGAATTTAAGGAAATCTTCTAATCAGAGAGAAATGTAATAGCACGATTTATTAGCAGACTATTGGAATTACGGAAGAACAGAAATATCAAGGAAATATTTCCGTGATATGCTTAGAAATTAAGTAGAATGAAAGAGTCGTGTGACATGGCACATGATGGGGGTAAGGTCTGTGTATCATCAACACATTTCATTAGAAACTCGGCATGACTTACTGTAATATAATCACGTTCACCAAGCGTCATTATATTATACTAACCCATGCTTCAATTCCCAACACTTTTCCACTATTCATTCATAGTTTATTCTTAGATTTTACATAAATTTTCAATATAATGGAATACATAATACACGAAGAGGTTGATAATTTTGAACAAGAATATTTATGAAAATATCCTCAGAAATATCGAAGATATTTATGATGATATTTTGGAATTTCTAAGTTCGAAGGTTGATGAAGAAAGATTTTCCGCAAGATTTTAATCATGAGTATGGAGCAAGATATTCGTTGATGGTTTCATCGGATCCAGAATTACCTGGATTCTTTGAATATAGGGCTTTGTCCTTGTATTTGTCCATGGTCTCCTTTCATGGTTAGCTCAATCCGTTTTTCAGTACCAAATTTTCTATCGAGCGTTCCCAACACTCCATTCTTTATCATCAAACTCTTGGCCATTTAGGTCATCTACAACATGCTGCTTCGTCAGCATTTTCAAAGTTAACGGATCTGGATCATCGGTTATCAAACCGAGGGTTTTCAAGAAAATTGTGTTTTTAGATGATTAAATGCTGATGGTAATATGGTGGAATATAAAACGTTCTCCGGTAACGATGAGGAAAGCCAATCATATATATCAAAGTTATAACAAGGTTGATTCGAACAAAAAGTCGAAGTTGACTTGCTGGGGATGTGACAAAACTGGCTATCTCGAACAGGAGTTGCAAAGTTATTTTCGGTAATAATAACGCTAATGGGTTTAGTACAGCTATGTGCTAAACGTTTACTCAGGTTTTCGAGAGTTTTTCTGGTGCATAACTATATGCATAAATCTTTTCTTCCGTAGATGAAATGCGGCTGGTTCATCCTCTCGATCGAGGTGTTTTCAAGAATCATGAAAGATTTGAATATGGATTGGAATCGTCAAGATTCAAATGAGGTTTAAAATGAAATCAAGTGGCAAACTTGAAGAATTGTTTAGTTTCATATGTTATAATCAATATTTTAATCCATTTTAATTTTCCAATAATGGCAGTCCTTAGTTGATAGTCCAATAATTAGTTTATATATATATATATATATATATATATATATATATATATATATATATATATATATATATATATATATATATATATATATATATATATATATAATCTTAGAATTACCCAACGACATATTGTATACGTATTGTCTTTGCATCAACCCAGAGACGTATTGTAGACGTATTGTCTTAGAATTAACTAAGACGTATTGTGTACGTATTGTCTTAGGATTTATCAAAACGTATTGTATACTTATTGTGTTAGGATGTACTAAATATTCGAATTAATAAATACGTATCATGACCCATTGTACAACTTATTGTCTCAGAATTAATCCAACGTATTGTGTACATGTGTCCCGATTTATCCGACGATATGTAAAGTGCGTAAAAAAAATAACAGAAATTAAATGACAATAAATAAAATTACGATAAATAAATTGTGAATAAAAAAAATGTAATCAATTAGCTAGGAACAATTAGCATGGATTCTTATCAAAATTTCAATTAGTTAATTCGTTTGTTTCTAACAAATTTTATTTTGTCCAATGTTTTCTTCATTATGCCACTTGTTGGATTCTGATAGGTCAAAATCCAAATATGAAATTGAATGAAAATGATTATTCTGCGGTGATCGGATTCGTATCTTTGTGGATGTAAGTAGGATAGTAACTGACTGTTGAATCGGATTTGAAGAATGTACAGTGTAACTTATTAATCTGAAACCCAAATATTCCTCGGGTATTACCGACCCGTTAAAATATTTTCATAATTAACAGTTGGTACAAAAGAATTTTTAATTACAATCTTTATGAAAATATACATACATATATATTTTCTTCAGATGTAATCATGGATTTAATGAGTCAATAAGATATTAAACTCATTTGATTTATCGTTAATACTAGATTACATAATCTCGAAAACTTTAGAAATTACATAATCGTCATGTCGAGCGAAGATAATCGATGTAGAACGATGTGTAGAACGAAGATAAAGTAGATAGAACGATACATAGAACGATGATTATGCTCGAGGTACAGAATGATATGTTGAGGCATGTGATGTTGAAACTTGGGTTGTTGGTGGTACTGGTGTGGATGTTGATGGTACTGTTGGTGTCGGTGATGTTGCTGAAGCTGGTAGGTTCTGCACCATATTTTCCAAAGCTATAACTCGAGCGCAAAATTCGTTGACTTCTTCTATTATTCTGAGATGATTGGTGGTTTAAACAAGGGGATGGATAAGGTTTAGAATTTGAGATATTATATAATCGTTGCGAGATATTCTGGAAATTATAGTGAAGATGGTGTTTCGAACTGGTTCGTCGGTAAGTGCTTCAGGTTTTTCGCCAAGAGGTGAATTCGGTTGGTGAAAGGAAAGGATCGCATTCTTCTCGTCTCCATTGATTAAGTCAACTACGAACACATCAGATGAATTGGGGGATGGATGACTGGGTGATTCATTCTGGTGATGCTGCTTTCGGAGCTTAGGTGAAACTCCATATCGGAATCCGAGGGACTTGAACTAGTGGTGAGTTCCATTTCGTACGATTAGATAAAGGGTTTTCGATATGAAATGATTTTCGGATATCGGATGATATTCTAATTACATAGAATACCTATATATAGTACCGGAGATCCCGTAGATTACAGAGGGAATTAAGGAAACATGTCACACAAGACTTAATGTGATGGGATGTGAATTTGTCTGTACACCGTCTATGCAATAATTGCAATAAGACGCGTCGAGACTAAAAGTAGATATTTTTTGACAAATGGTGGTAAGCGAAAACTTTTAACATGCAGACCAGGTTCAAGTCTAGACTCACTAATATAACCTAACAACTACTAGGTCGAAGTCCAGACTCATTAATGCATCCTAACAACTACTAGTTAGACACACTAATGCAAGACCTGGTTCGCTACGACCACCGCTCTTATATCACCTGTAACAACCCGTCCTTATCCACCTGAACGAAGTCATCAACATCTGGTCTCATTGCGAGGTACTATCCTAAGTATGCCATGAATGACTCCATGTAATATCTTTAAAATGAGCAAATGCACAGCAGAAGATTTCTTTCATACCTGAGAATAAACATGCTTAAAAGTGTCAACCAAATGGTTGGTGAGTTCATAGGTTTATCGTAACAACAGCTATCAATAGTTTCAATAGACCACAAGATTTCATAACCATAAACATAATACACTCGCAAGTGTATGTAAAGCATTCTAAGTGGTTGAGCACTTGGTAACCATACTTAACATTTAATCAACATCGCATATTCCCTTTATTATGAAATCTCCCTACACTGTACCAAGTATAGTAACGAAACGAAGTACTGTGCAACCGTTGAATACTGGTCGTCCAGTCCGGTTGGGGTTGTCAGGCCCGATAGGTCTATCAACAGGATTCGCATTTACAATACCACATGTAAATGGTAGTTACCAAGCTATTAGGGAAAAATATGCAAAGTGGTACAACTCAACGTAGTATATGTTTTTAGTACTTGTGTTCATTTTGTAAAACAATTAAAAAATAGTGCATGTATTCTCAACCCAAAAATATATATAAAAAGGGAGTAATGAAACTCACCATACTGTATTTTGTAGTAAAAATACATATGATGTCATTTAACAAGTGTAGGTTTGACCTCGGATTCTCGAACCTATATCATTTAACAAGTGTAGGTTCGAAACCCGTATAGGGCGAATATTTAGTGGTGGCCAGGGATGGGTTGGAAACAGCCAGGGAGTAATCCTGCTGGGCTGTGTACATCAGAGTATGGGGTCGGATTACTCTCCCTCCCGAGTAACCTGAACAGGGAAAACCTTCTACCTTTACCTATATATTAACACATATAATCATAATTAAACAAATTTATATATATTTAGTTATGTTTTAAGATTTACTATTTATATATATGATTCAATTTAAAATATTTTAAATATTATTTGTAACTTATTTATAATAATATTTTATTAAAGCAAAATAGTATTTAATATTAATATAGATGTAATATATATTTTTACATAAATGTCCTTTATTTATTAAAGTAATATTTTTAATACTAAACAAGTGACAATAATGATAATAATAATAATAATAATACTTATAATAATAATAATAATAATAATAATAATAATAATAATAATAATAATAATAATAATAATAATAATAATAATAATAATAATAATAATAATAATAATAATAATAATAATAATAATAATAATAATAATAATAATAATTATAACAATAATAATGGTAATTGTAACACTACCTCAAAAGCCCTTAAAATAATGCACAAGTTCGGGTTTGAACCCGCGACGTCCCGCTAACCCGATAACAACCTACGTCTTCGGTTCATCATCATAAACCATAACCTCACGATCATCAATAATGATCATCAATATCTTAACCGATTGTCGTCATCATTAACTTATTATTTCGAGTATCATTATTCCTCATCATATACTATATATTATATATCATATATCATCATGTGTGACATCCCTACGACATCATCATGCTTATCACTCATAACCCGTTCATCATCTCGATCATCATCATTTTAATATCAACCCATCATCAGTTTATTTTGATAAATTTCTTGAACTCTAGCTAATGGGAGCATTATCACTATCATACACATTATCCTAATACCGTTGTTAATATCATCTCGTGTATCACTCTCATGTTAATAATCATAATCATAACTTCATCATCATTTTCTTTTGCGTAAACATGATCCTAATCATCCGGAAAATAATCATCTTCATTATGATTTTAGATGAGTCTCGACCTAATAATCCCACAAAGTTTACGGCCCATATACTAAGTCCAATAAGATTCACGGTCTAATAATATTATCTAGCCCTAGTTACAACTTCTGGCCCAAACAGAAATTAAATACTTTAGCCCAAGGATATACATTGGCCCACAATAGAATTAGAATTAGAAACAGAAAAAAAACGGTGGCCCTTTATTTAATCAAAGTCCAGAAATGATTGATGGTATATTTATTTGATAAATATTGTGGGGTTCGCTTGGCACCAAAAAAAACGCATCATCATTTTCTTTATTACCCATCCCTTTCATCATCTTCTTATCTAGTCACCATCATAGTTATTTTTTTTACTTCATTCATTTTCAGATTAAAAGAAACAGAAAACAGAAATCGTAGTAGTAGCGTAGCAGTTGTAGGTTTCTTTTGTGATCCTCTAACATGACCACAATATTGTCCGCTTTGCCCGCAGGCGCACGGCTTTTTCTTGGCGACCACACACGAGAAGCACTTTCCCAGGAGGTCACCCATCCTGGTAGTGCTCTCGCCCGAGCACGCTTAACTGCAGCGTACTCGCACATCTGCTCTGCAGGTGGTCCCAAAACGCGTTGTGTCATTTAAGCGTGAGTATTACTTTATAATCCCATGATCACTCATGTTCGTGGGCGATGTGGGATTTGCCTAGGGTGTTACATTCACCCCCCCTTAGGGACTCATCGTCCTCGATGAGGTTTGCCCCACCACCCCCAACGGCACATGAGTGGCTCTGATACCATTCTGTAACACCCCAGCTTAACATGACCACAATATTGTCCGCTTTGCCCGCAGGCGCACGGCTTTTTCTTGGCGACCACACACGAGAAGCACTTTCCCAGGAGGTCACCCATCCTGGTAGTGCTCTCGCCCGAGCACGCTTAACTGCAGCGTACTCGCACATCTGCTCTGCATGTGGTCCCAAAACGCGTTGTGTCATTTAAGCGTGAGTATTACTTTATAATCCCATGATCACTCATGTTCGTGGGCGATGTGGGATTTGCCTAGGGTGTTACAGCAGTAACAGGAAAAATATAGAAAGAATCACGTGTGGTAGCCGTAGTTTGAAACGGTGAGGATGGTGATCGAATAGTTGTTACAGAAAAACTCAAAATTATAGAGAGAGATGAGAGAGAGAGTGAGGTGGTGAATCACGGTGGTGAGTGTGGAAGACGGTGGTGAGAGCCGATGGTGGTGTTGTTCAACCGAAAAGGATATAGGAACCATGGAATGTTTGTTGTGAAGGAGGTGGCTATGGTTTGGTAATATATGTGATGAACGTGGATGATGCAAGGGTATTTTGGTTGTGGGTGTTCTTGAGTAAAAACAGAAGATAGAGAGTGAGAGATTAAGGGGGGGTTATGTTGGTTAAAACAAAAACAACCATTAGTATTAGCCGTGAAGTTAAAGTAGCAGGTGGTGATGGCTGTTATTATTGGTGATAGTGGCTGTGGTGGTGTCTGTATGGTGGTGATTAACAAAGGTGGCTATTTGTTTATGAGATTCAATCATGAAAACAGAAAAATATAGAAAGGTGGTTTAGTGACATATATGGTGACTTGATGGGGGTGGAGGCTTGGTTCGTTAATCAGACACAGGAACGGGAGGTACAATTATGGGTGTTTCACGATGGTAGTTCAATAAGAGAAAGAGAAGAAAGAGAGAGTAGCGTTTTGGTGGTTGAACTCGATAAGAAAAAGGAACCAAAAATAATGCAGGTGGTGTTCTGTGTTGGTTTTGTGGTGCAAAGGTGATTGTTTTGATTTGATCCTTTACTCGACAGAAAAGAAAACAAGTAGTAGTTAACTCGGTGGTGGTTTGTGTTATTCGAACAAAACAGTAACAGATGCATTAGTAGTCATCGTGGTTTCGTCAAGCAAGTTGTGAATTGTAAGAGATAAAGAGAATAGAGGGACGAAGGAGATAGAGAGATGGAGAAAGGATGGGTTTGTGAATTTATAAAGGTGCATATGTATATAACAAAGCATATGTAATATACATATATCTAAATCTTGAAGATGGTATGAGATAGTCACAGTACCAGATGCGATTTAAATTGTTTTGTAGCAAGATTGATTGGTAGACTTCAATGAGTGAAGATAAAAAAATAAAGTAGAGGCTGATTGATACCAGAATTTGTTTGTGTTGAATTTAATGTCAACAATCGGATACAGTAATTACAAATCAAACACAGTTTGATAATGATATGAACTGATTTTTATTCTTATAATTTCGTATTAATTTAGATTAATAATAATATTGGTAATTGTTATTAATAATAATAATACAAACCCTATTAATAATAAGAGTAATAAAATTATTGATAATAATAATAATAGTGTTAATTATAATAACAATAAATTGTATTATTGTCTAATAATAATAATAATACTAAATATGATAATCATATTCATAATATTTATGTTAACAATAATAATAGAAGTAATAGGTATAACATTTATATATATATACACATATCTATTTACAAATAGTGGTTTGTGAATCGTCGAGAGCAGTCGAAGGTCAATTGAATATATGAAACAGTTCAAACTTTTTGAGACTCAACCTAACAGACTTTGCTTATCGTGTTGAAATTACACTTTTGTATCGAGAGTTTGATTTAAAATTAGTCGAAATTTTCCGGGCCGTGACAGAAATTATGGGTTAGCTATGGAGGTTATGGGTGTGGTTCATGGGTGTTGTTCGTGAGGTCAACCTAGTGTTTATCATCTCCGTTGCGTCTACGTACCTTTCCTGCAATATTGAATCTCAATATTGATACGTGAGCACTCATAACTTAACTTTTATATATTGATAGTGTATCCCTGACTAGTGCTCGAATATTTAGGATTATGCATACTTGTACTTTTGATATTACTATTAGATAGGTTATGATGAATCCTGAATTAGTTATATATGCGATTAAGATAAGGTATAAGATATGCATGTCGTTGGAAAGCTGGCGAAAAACTATAAACTTTTCATTTAGATAACAAATGGATTCGATGAACGGATTAGAAGTTATTGTCAATTGAATTTTTGTATTATTATTAAAAATGATTATTATTATCGTCGTTATTATCGTCGTTCTAGTTTTTATCTAATTATTATTATTATTATTATTATTATTATTATTATTATTATTATTATTATTATTATTATTATTATTATTATTATTATTATTATTATTATTATTATTATTATTATTATTATTATTATTATTATTATTATCATCATCATCATCATCATCATTATCAATAAAAAGTATTATCGTTAAAATTGTTATTCTTATTATTATTACTTTCGTTATTATCGTTAAAGTTATATTATTATTATTATTATTACCATTAAAATAGTTATTAGTATTATCATTATCATAATATTTATTATTATTATTAGTATTATTATTATTATAATTAAAACTAATATTAGTAACACTTAATTATTATGATTACTATTATTATCATTAAAATGAACGCGATATAAAAGACGATTTAAAAGCTATTAACAAATTGATTAGGAAATAATGAGTATGAGTATCATGATGAAATTTAAAGATATTGATTTAGATAAAATTATCATTTTTCATTATTTATGTCACTATTATTATTAAAAGTATTATATTTAATATTAAAAATATCATCTTTACAAAAATTATTAATTTAATAGGAATATCATTGTTAATATAAAACTTCGTTATTAATAAGAATTATCATATTGTTATAATATCATTTTCGTAAATATAAATATTGTTATTATTATTAGTAGAATAATAATAATTATTAATACAAAATAATACAACTGTTACTTATTATTATCAATGTTATTTTATCAAATAAAAATGTAATACAAATAATATAATTACCTTAATAAAACCTATCATAACGTTTTTATGATATTCAATGAACTTTATAAATTTTATTATTTAAGATATATAAAAGTATATTTTTATATAAAGATTTATTTATTAATAAATGAATTATATTATTTACTCTAATAAATCTTTTAAAATATTTAAAAATATAAAATGACGATATTTAAATTATATAATAATCATGTATAAAGTTTGGAAATCATTTTGAATCAAATTGACTTTTGTTGACTTTTGCATATTAATCTCGAGCATTAGGATTGTGGTACACTATGACTTGACCTGATTTGTTAGACAAATATTGACCAACACATAAATATATATAATTAATATAGGTTCGTGAATTCGAGGCCAACCCTACACTTGTTCAATGATGATATATGTATTTTTACTACGAAATACAGTATGGTGAGTTTCATTTGCCTTTTTACCCTTTATATTTTTGGGCTGAGAATACATGCGCAACTTTTATAAATGTTTTACGAAATAGACACAAGTAATTGAAACTACATTAAATGGTTGAATGGTTCGAAGCCGGATATGCCCCTTTTTACTTGGTAACCTAAGAATTAGGGAACATCACTAATTTTGAGAATTAGTGCACGCCTAATTGATTCGAATCCTAAAGATAGATCTATGGGCCAGACAAACCCCATCCGAACTGTCGGATGCTTTAGTACTTCGATCTTAATAAGGTGATTGCGATTGCCTATAAAATTATATCATACTTGCGAGTATGCCGGGGATATTCTATATGCATTATGTTAATGTCAGTTACCAGGTGTTCATCATATGAATGATTTTTAAACACTTGCGAGTGTATGATTATTGAATAAATGAAATCTTGTGGTCTATTTAGATAATGGAAATGATTGATTACGATAAACTAATGAACTCACCAACCTTTTGGTTGACACTTGAAAGCATGTTCATTCTCAGGTTTGAAAGAAATCTTCCGTTGTGCACTTGCTCATTATAAAGATATTACTTGGAGTCATTCATGACATATTTCAAAAGACGTTGCATTCGAGTCGTTGAAGTTCATTAGAGATTATTATTAAATAAATGACAGATTAAGTCATTTTAAGTTTGGATATTATGAAATGGTATGCAAACCTATCATCTTTTGATGAAATGAAAGTTTGTCTTTTAAAAACGAATGTAATGTTTGTAAAAAGTATCATATAGAGGTCAAATACCTAGCGATGTAATCATATGTTATCGTATTCGTCCTTTTGGATTAGGACGGGTTGCTTCATGTTGTATCAGAGCAGTGGTCTTAGTGAACCAGGTCTTGTATTAGTGTGTCTAACTGATAGTTGTTAAGATGCATTAGTGAGTCTGGACTTCGACCATGTCTGCATGTCAAAAGTTTTGCTTATCATTTTTTTCGAAAAATTACCTGCTTATCATCCTTAGGAAATTACCTGCTTATCATTCTTAGTCTAGACACATCTTATTGTATTGATTGCATGAATAGTGTATAGACAAAATTCATATCTTAGCGTATCTGCTAATTCCTATCTCCGCGTACCTGTTACTGTAAACCTTGCCTGACATATTCCGTAAATTCCTCCGTAATCTACGAGATCTTTTGTTCTATATATATGGATATTCTATATAATTAGAATACCATCCGATAGCCGAAAATCATTTTATATCAAAAAAAAATCCTTTATTCAATCGTACTAAATGGAACTCGCCACTAGTTCAAGTCCCTCGGATTCCGATATGGAATTCCACTCAAGCTTCGAAAGCAGTGTGACTGGAATGGATCAACCAATCAATCATCATCTATTCTGGAAGAATTGGGGATGGGTTCATAGCCTCCTCAATCATTGGAGACAAGAAGAAGGTGATCCCTTCCATCCACCACATTGCCCTCTTGGCGATGAATCTGAAGCACTTACCGGCGAACCTGTTCGAGACACCATTTTCTCTCTCATTTCCAGAGTATCTCGTCACGATTATATACTACATCAAATTCTAGATTTTATTTATTCGCTCGTCCAAACCGACAATCACCCCGGTGTAATAGAAGAAGTCAACGAGCTTCGCGCACGGGTAGTGGCTTTAGAGAATAAGTTGTGAAGGTTACAAACACCATCAGCTGCACCAGCAGCATAACCACCGTCTGTAACATCAACATCGCAAGCCTCAATACCCTAAGCACCAGCAACATCACCGGCATCAACGGTATCACCATCATCAACATCAACAGTATCATTACCACCACCAACAATCACATCCGCATCACACGCCTCAACATCACAATCTGCACCTCGGATATCAACATCACACGCACTATAGATACCAAGGAATACCAACAACAACAACGAATGATGAAGTATTGATTCATAACTTCATCGGAGAAGCATTCTGCGGTGATTATGTAATCTCTAACATTTTAGAGATTATCCATTTCAGCCTTAACCATAAATCAGATGAGTAGAATGGATAGAAATGATAGGGAGAAGGAGCGAAACCCTGACAAGAATGGTGCTTACAAGCTAGACTTGTTATACAAGCATCACCAGCAGTTACCGACAATATCATCAGCATCAACAATAGCGTCAACACCCCCAGCTCCGTCAGTACTGTCAGCATCATCAGCACTAGCAGCACCTATAACATCACAAGCTCCGCCAGTTCAAGAATCGCTGTAGACATCATCACTAATCAACAACGAGTATGTTGTATTAACGAGTTATGAAGTGTTAACTCGTTTTTTTCAGAAGAATTTATATATATATATATATATATATATATATATATATATATATATATATATATATATATATATATATATATATATATATATATATATATATATATATATATTATGTATAAATTCTGAAACTATAAATAAATCTTCTGTACTAAGCTATTGAGTATGAATTGAGAAAGGGTAGATACTACTCGGTTAAATTCATATTACTAATATGCTATGATGTGCATCCTTCATTAACAACCTAACCATCGTTAACTACAATCTCTGCTCAAATTTAATGAATTCGGTTTCATAATAAACCAAGTGTATCATTCAATAACATGTTTGATTTTACACTTTCATCTTTGATGTACTCAAAACTTACTGAAAAAAACATTCGTATCTTGTGAAGTTAGCAAGAGTTCTATGAACAGCAGCATAATTCACTGAGGAAATATCTATAAGAATAAATAATGAAGTATTAATCACAGTAGTGAAATACTTTGTGAAGATTATGTAATCTCTAATGTTTTAGAGATTATTCATTTCTAATTCAAGCCGAAAATCAAATGAGCTTATTTAACAACCCGTTCTAATCTACCTGGACGAAGTCATCAACATCTGGTCCCATTGCGAGGTGATGTCCTAAATATGCCATGAAGGACTCCAAGTAATGTCTTTAAAATGAGCAAATGCACAGCGGAAGACTTAATTCGTACCAGAGAATAAAAATGCTTTAAAGTGTCAACCAAAAGGTTGGTGAGTTCATAGGTTTATCATAACAATCATTTCAATATATTAATAGACCACAAGATTTCATAATCATAAACATAATACACTTGCAAGTGTATGTAAAGCATTCTAAGTGGTTGAGCACTTGGTAACCATACTTAACATTAATCAACGTTGCATATTCCCTTTATTATGAAATCTCACTACACTGTACCAAGTGTAGTTACCGAAACGAAGTACTGTGCAACCGTTGAATACTGGTCGTCCAGCCCAGTTAGGGTTGTCAAGCCCGATAGATCTATCAACAGGATTCGCGTTTACAATACCCATGTAAATAGTAGTTACCAAGCTACAGGGAAGTATACTAGTGGTACAACTCAACGTAGAATGTATTTTAAGTACTTGTGTCTATTTCGAAAACATTTATAAAAGTAGCGCATGTATTCTCAGCCCAAAAATATATATTGCAAAAGCAATTAAAAAGAGAGCAAATGAAACTCACCATACTGTATTTTGTAGTAAAAATACATATGACGACATTTAACAACTGTAGGGTTGACCTTGGATTCACGAACCTAAATCATTTGTATATATATTAATACATATAATAACACTCAAGTAAAATTTATATATTCTTATTAATTATTATTTATTATGATTTAATAGTGTTATATATATATATATATATATATATATATACATATATATATATATATATATATATATATATATATATATATATATATATATATATATATATATATATATATATATATATATATATATATATATATATATATTAATGTTTTATCTTTATCTATTATGTATTAAAATTAATACTTTCATACATAATTATATTGATATCTATAATATATGTAAAAATGTTTATTTATTATGATAGTAGTAATACTAATTAATAATAATAATAATAATAATAATAATAATAATAATAATAATAATAATAATAATAATAATAATAATAATAATAATAATAATAATAATAATAATAATAAAAAATAAGAATAATAAGAATAATAATAATAATAATAATAATAATAATAATAATAATAATAATAATAATAATAATAATAATAATAATAAAAATGATAAATTTAAAATAAAGATACTTTTAATAATATTGATAAAAATGATAACTTTAATAAATAATACTTTTAGTAAAAATGTTAATTTTTAACAATAATGAATATTTATAATCATAACTATAAAAATAATGATACTAATACTTATATGAATAATAATGATAATATTAATAATAATACTTATAATAATAATAATAGTAATAATAATAATAATAATAATAATAATAATAATAATAATAATAATAATAATAATAATAATAATAATAATAATAATAATAATAATAATTATGAAAACTACCTTTGAAGGATTAAAAATAATAAACTGCCAGAGCCGGGACTCGAGCCCGCAACCTCTCCTTTCCCACAAACACCTCTAACTATCTGTTCTGTTTCAATTTTTCTGTTATATAATATTCCCGAATTTACTTAACCCTAACCTTTCTTCTGCCCATTTCTTTCTATTTTATCTCACGAATTAAATATATTTAACCTAAGTATCTGTTACTTCATCTTCTTCATTTTGATCATTATCATCGATTCATCATCAAGTCATAAATCTTTTATCATTATCAACACCTTCATCATCATTTTTATCATTTTATGTGTCATATATCATCGTACATCATAATCGTACCATATCAATCTAAGTATCATCTTTTTGTTTATATTTTTATCATCATTCTTTCTAATTCTTGCTGCAACATGACACTCCTATCATACTATTATTATTATCCAATCGGCCCAACAACAGAAACTCCAATAACCATTTAAAAGTAACCCAATTACAATGGGGCCAAAACAAGGCCTAAGTGTCGATTGTAAATCAACAAAAGGGGGTTTGGTTTGCTGGATTTGTGAATAGAAAAAGGAAACAGGAATTAAGAAGTCGATCAATTAATCAAGTGAGGTTTATTCTCTTTAGGGTTTGTCGGCCATAACTGTAAAAGAAAAAGGGAACCGTGAAATCATTCCATGCTTTATCATCTCCCATCGTTAAATAACAGGAAAAGAACGAAGCCGGAGATAAAGAAGCTGGAACAGAAACCGTTTATAGTAGCAGCAATAGTGGGGTGGGTTACGGTGGTGAAAGGTTTCAAATTGATGATGATGATGGCGCCTGTGATGGTGTCTTCATGATGGTTATTCGACATCCAAACAGAAACATACGGTAGCGTCCTAAATGGGTTTCGTTTAGACCGAGGTCAGAAAGAAAGTATAGCAGTCGTGGTCTTGGTGGTTTCGTTTGGGATGCAAAACAGAAGAAAAATATATATATATTGAAGGTGGGTCATGGTTGTTGCCGGTGGTGATGATAATAATAGAAGGAAAGAAGAAAAAAATATATATATATATATATATATATATACATATATATATATATATATATATATATATATATATATATATATATATATATATATATATATATATATATATATATATATGGTGAAGGTGGTGTCATGGGGTGAGTTCATGAAGGTTGTAGGCGGTGGTGTGAGGCTGTAACAGATACGGAGTTCTTGTGCTGACATGGTGGTGACTCGTGGTGATTTTATGGTGATGGTGGTGTTCGGTTGTTGAGATGGTGGTAGGTTAAGTGGACAAGGGTGGTTTAATAGTTGAAGGTGATGAGAGTTATGGTTTGAACGAACAACAAAGAAAGTGGTGATTGTTTGAACTACAAAACAGAGAGCAAATAGAGGTAGAAGTCGATGATGTTCAATATTTGTACAAATGGGTGGTTTTGAATCTAGCTCGATAGAAAATAGCAACACAAAGGGAGTTGTGTACCAGGAGGTTCAACCCAAGGTGATGGTTCTTGTAAATGATTATAAAGATAGATGATGAGGTGCATGAATGTTATGTATTGCCAATTTGCTAAATGGAAACAAAAACAGATAAATCTTGTGACCAACAACTTAGTAATCAGGAAATAGATGTAAAACAATAATTCATTGTTTTTGTTGTTGTATGTCGATTAGCAAAAGAAGTCAAATAGCAATAGGAAGGTGATAAGTTAGTGATTGAGTGGGTTAGCAAAGAAACAAACAAAAATAATAAAGGTGGTGGTGTGCCATATAGAAAGAAAGAAAGAGAGTAGTGATAATATGCCTAGTTCCACATATTCCATATAATTGATTGTAAACATTTATAATTTAATACAGGGAAAAAAATAAGTAGGTTAGTTCATAGAAAGTGATCAAATAGAAAAAAAAAATATCGATGCAACATATAGTACTTAAAAAAATGTTTGCAGAAATTTAATGGGGTTGTAATCTTGAATGGGTTCATGCATATGCATATATCTTATTCTAATCTAATATATATAATATAGTAAGGTATTAATAATAATATAATGACAATAAGATAAGAAGCAATCATGCAAGAGATTTAAAAGTCACCGTCTATTTTGATATTTTTATCTGCAGACAGTTTATATTGACTATAATTTCGTACACCGTTGTTACTCATGAAAGGACCCGTCCTAATCCATCCGGACGAAGTCCATATTGATTATAAACGATTCACAACAGTTGATTACATCGCGAGGTACTTGACCTCTATATGATACATTTTACAAACATTGCATTCGTTTTTGAAAAGACAATCTTTCATTACAACGAAATTTGACGGCATGCATACCATTTTATAATATATCTAACTATAACTGATTTAATAATAATCTTGATGATCTCAACGACTCGAATGCAACGTTTTTTGAAATATGTCATGAATGACTCCAAGTAATATCTTTAAAATGAGCAATTACACAGCGGAAGATTTCTTTCGTACCTGAGAATAAACATGCTTTAAAGTGTCAACCAAAATGTTGGTGAGTTCATTAATTTAACATAAATAATTATTTCATAATATTAATAGACCACAAGATTTCATATTTCTATTTCTCATAAATATACGTCCCATGCATAGAGACAAAAATATCATTCATATGGATTGAACACCTGGTAACCGACATTAACAAGATGCATATATAAGAATATCCCCATCATTCCGGGATCCTCCATCGGACATGATATAAATTTCGAAGTACTAAAGCATCCGGTACTTTGGATGGGGCTTGTTGGGCCCGACAGATCTATCTTTAGAGTTCGCGTCAATTAGGGTGTCTGTTCCCTAATTCTTAAATTACCAGACTTAATAAAAAGGGGCATATTCGATTTCGATAATTCAACCATAGAATGTAGTTTCGATTACTTGTGTCTATTTCGTCAAACATTTATAAAAGCAACGCATGTATTCTCAGTCCCAAAAATATACATTGCAACAGCATTTAAAAAGGGATTAATGAAACTCACGCATATAAATATTGTAAAACAGTTAATAAAATATTTGCATGTATTCTCAGCCAAAAAATGTAAAGAGTAAAAGGGAGCAAATGAAACTCACGCATATAAATATTGTAAAACAGTTAATAAAGCATTTGCATGTATTCTCAGCCCAAAAATGTAATGAGTAAAAAGGGAGCAAATGAAACTCACCTAATGTATTTTGTAGTAAAAATACATATGACGACATTGAACAAAAGTAGGGTTGGCCATGGATTCACGAACCTATATCATGTATATATATATTAACACATATAATTAACATATAATAATAATCAAACCCGTTTGTATATATATTAATTATATATTACTTATTTAAAATAGTAATGTAATATTTATATAGTTATCATATATGTATCTGATATATATATATATATATATATATATATATATATATATATATATATATATATATATATATATATATATATATATATATATATATATATATGACAATATAGTACTAATTATTAATAGGAATCATATATATATACATATTGTTTCATATTAATAACATATACATGTTTATATATATATATATATAATTATTTTATTTGTACTTAATATTCTATTTATAAATTTTACATTTTTAACCCTAAGTAATTAAGGTGTAATTTTATTTATGTAAAGTATTATACATTCTCTTATTTTAATATTTATATATTTATATACATATTTATTTACAAATATTTGTTCGTGAATTATCGGGCATAGTCAAAGGATAATTGCACATATGAAATCATTTAAAAAAAATATTTTTAGACTCAATATTATAGACTTTGCTTATCGTATCGAAATCATATAAAGATTAAGTTTAAATTTGGTCGGAAATTCCCGGGTCATCACAGTACCTACCTGTTAAAGAAATTTCGTCCCGAAATTTGAGTGTGGTCGTCATGGCTAACAATAAAAATGCTTTCATGACGAATATGAGTCAATAATTAAAGTTTTATCACCATCAGGTGATTTGAATAAAAATAACTCAATTATTCGAAGCGTACGAGTGAAATTATCACAAAAGATTGAATTAGGATAAGTAAAGATTCGTCGTAACTTTTGACAGAGTCAGGGTTGAATTTTGAAAGTAAGATGCATCTTAACTTTTGACGTAGTCACGATTGAATTTAGAAAACATGATGCGTCTTAACTTTTGACGTTGTTTTGGTTGAATTCCGGAATTTAAGGGATTTGAAGAAAATCTTCGAAATCTAAAAGATTTGATTCTTCTGCGAATAAGGAAATTTAGATTTCTATAATTAAATGCGGTGATCTGCCTCGATTCCTCTGTCTGATATTTTCACTATAAATTTTACCTTTTCCATTCCATTAATCTTTACCACTTCAATACTCAATTTCCAAATTCAAAAGATCGTGAAATGCTTAATCCAGTTCTGATCCTTGTCCTTATCCTGATTATCACAACAATCATTTTTCTTTTCCAACTTCCACCGGAGGAATCCGTTTATTTCTACTATGTTTTAGGGATTATTGTATTTATAATCCTTCCGTGTCTTTATATTGCTATACGCACTGATATCCACGGTTTGTAATTTCGGTGTTGTTGTTGGGCTTTATATTTTCTCTTATATTTTGGAGCTCTTTGCCTTTTTATTATCCTCCTGACCTCTAGTAAAGCGAGTAATGGTCCAGAATTCGCAGATATAAGTTTCAGAATGAACATTGTTAATGTTCTAAGAAAGAAACGGTAATAGCACAATTTGACTTGTCAAATTACCAGAATTCAAGGGAAAGATAGGACTATCAAGAAAAATATGTTCTTGATATGTTTATAGATTAGACAAAACGTAAGAGTCGTGTAGCATGGCACATGATGACGTTATGATCTGTGAATCATCACGTTCCATTAGAAACTCAGCATGACTTACTGTAATATAATCACGTTGATCAAATGTCATTATATTATACTAACTCATGCATCAGTTCTCAACATTACTTCAATAACATTCATATTTTATGCTCGAAAGTTTACAGAATATAGAAACTAACAGTTTCTTTATGATGTAATACTGATAGCACGAAGAGATTAATGATTTCAGATAAGAATAGTTATAAAAATATCTCCAGAAATATGGAGGATATTTATAATGAAAGATACGATAATATCTCGGAATATCTAAGATCAGCGAATGATAGAAACTATTGTCTGCAAGAGTTTAGGGTAAGGAGCAAGATATTCACTAAAGACTTTAGCAGACATTGAATTATTTGGATTCTTTGAAGTCAAACTTATTCTTTGTGATTTGTCCACGGCTTTCTTCATAGTTTCGCATAATCTGCTTTTCGGTACTAAATTTTCTATTGAATGTTTCCAATATAATGATACACAGGAAGCATGAGGAGGTATATAATTTCGGATGAGAATATTTATGAAAATATTCTCAAAAATATCGAGGATATTGATGATGATATTTTGGAATTTCTAAGTTCGATGGTTGATGGAGAAAGATTTTCCGCAAGATTTTAACATGACTTCGAAGCAAGATATTCTCTAAAGATTTCAACGGATCCAGAATTTTCTGGATTCTTTGAATATAGGGTATGGTCCTTGTATTTTCCCTTGGTCTCCTTCATGGTTAGCTCAATCCGTTTTTCAGTTCCAACTTTTCCGAGCTTTTCCAACATACTATTCTTTATCATTAAATTTTCGAGAATTAAGGTCATTTTACGGTTGTCTATGGTTTCTGCTGCTTCATTCAGCTTTTTCAACATTCAGAGTATTGATTTGTGACTGAGTGCTTTTCAGAATTTCAGAATAAGAGATCATAATTCTAGGAGATAAATGTCATACATATAACTGTTGATGTAGATATGCTGTAGGTTTTCAAAGTACTGATTGCTGATTCTTGGTAACTGTTATGGCAGTTCTCGTTACAAGATGTGGATGAGTATATGATAGGGTTTCAAAGAATAAATATAATGATTTGTCAGGGAGATTTAAGCCAAGAAGCAACGAGGTTGCTGGTACGTCCGTTGGTAATATGGTGGAATATAAAAGAATTATTCGGTATCAAAAAGGTAATCGTATATATCAGGATTATAGTAAGGCTACTTCGAATGAAAAGTCGAAGTTGACTTGCTGGAGCTGTGACAAAATTGGCTACTTTAAAAAGGGATCGCAAAATTATTTTTGTTAATAAATGCCAAAGGATCTAACGCGGCTACGTGTTAAACTTTTACTCAGTTGTCGAGAGTTTCTCAGGTGCATAACTATATGCATAAATCTTTCCTTCTGTAGATAAAGTGCGATTGGTTCATCCTCTCGATTGGGGTGTTTTCCAAGAATCATGAAAGGTTTGAACGCAGATTTGTAATCGTCAAGATACAAATGAAGTTTAAGATGAAATCAAGTGGCAAACTTGAAGAATTGTTTAGTTTCATATGTTATAGTCAATATTTTAATTCATTTTAATTGTCCAATGTTGGTAGTCCACAGTTGATAGTCCACAGTTAGTAATTCAATAATTCATATATAATTTAATATATAATATTCGAATTAATTAATACGTATCGTGACCCGTATTCGTCTCAGACTCGATCACAACTCAAAGTATATATATTATTATAGAATCAACCGCAACCCTGTATAGAGAACTCGATCATTACTGCATATAGAGTGTCTATGGTTATTCCAAATAATATATATAGATGCGTCGATATGATATGTCAAAACCTTGTATACGTGTCCTGATATTTAAAGTGCGTAAAATAAATAACAGAAATTAAATGACGATAAATAAAGTGCGTAAAGTAAATAACAGAAATTAAATGACGATAAATAAAATTGCGAGAATGTAAATTACGATAAATAAACTGCGATAAATAAATTGCGATAATTAAATGGTAATACGGAATTAACAGTTAGCTAGGAACAGTTAGCTAGGATTTTGTTAGCGTGGATTCTTAATAGAATTTCATATTGTTAATTAATCTGTTTCTAATCAATTTTTATTGTGTCCATTATTTCTTCATTATGACACTTGTTGGATTCTGATAGGTCAAAATCCAAATATGTAATTGGATGAATATGGTTATTCTGTGGTGAATGGATTTGTATATCGGTGGATGTAAGTAGGATAGTATATGACTGTTGAAACAGATTCGAAGAACGTACAATGTAACTTATTAATGTGAAATTTAAATAGTCCTCGGGTATTACCTACCCGTTAAAATATTATCACCATTAACAGTTTGTATAAGAGAATTTTTAATTACAATCTTTATGAAAACATATATACATATATATTTTCTTCAGATGTATTCATGGATTTAATGAGTTAATATAATATTAAACCCATTTGCTTTTCGGTTGAAACTAGAATAAATAATCTTTAAAACTTTAGAGATTACATATTCGACATGTCGAACGAAGATCATACTCAAAGTACAGATGATAATATTGAAGCATGGATTGTTGATGGTACTGGTGTTGTTACTGATGGTTCTGTTGATGCCGGTGATGTTGCTGAAGCTGGTACATTTTGCACCATATTCTCCAAATTGATTATTCGAGCGCGAAGTTCGTTGACTTATTACTCCAGGATGATTGTCGGTCGGAACGAGTGGATGAATAAGGTTTAGAATTGTAGATATTTCGTAATCGTTACGAGCTATTCAGGAGATGAGAGTGAAAATGATGTTTCGGACTGGTTCGCCGGTAAGTGCTTCAGGTTCTTCACCAAGAGGTGAATCTGGTTGGTGAAAAGAATCGCCTTCTTCACGTCTCCATTGATTAAGTCGACTACGAACTCATCAGATAAATAAGGGATGAATGATTGGTCGATTCATTCTAGTGACGCATGCTTTCGAAGCTCAGGTGGATATCCATGTCGAAATAGCTGTCGGAATAACTATCGGAATAGCTATCGGAATCTGAGGGACTCAAACTGGTTGAGGGATTCATCTCGTACGATCAGATGAAGGATTTTGGATAATAAATAGATTATAGGATATAGATTAGTACCCTGCAATACATAATTTACATATGCATATATAATAGTAAAATCCCATAAGTTACGAAGGAATCTACGGAATACGACAGGCAAAGTTTACAGTAACAGGTACGCTAAGATATGGATTAGCAGATACGCTAAGATATGAATTTATCTATACACTGTCTATACATTAGAGGCAGTAAGATGTGTCTAGACTTTAAGGATGATAAGCAATTAATTTTCGACACTAAATGATAAGCAAAACTTTTGACATGCAGACACGGTCGAAGTCCAGACTCACTAATGCATCTTAACGACTAATCAGTTAGACACACTAATGCAGACATGGTTCGCTAAGACCACCGCTCTGATACCAACTGAAAGGACCCATCCTAATCCATCCAGACGAAGTCCATATCGATTATAAACGATTCACAACATTTGATTACATCGCGAGGTACTTGACCTCTATATGATACATTTTACAAACATTGCATTCGTTTTTGAAAAGACAATCTTTCATTACAACGAAATTTGACGGCATGCATACCATTTTATAATATATCTAACTATAACTGATTTAATAATAATCTTGATGATCTCAACGACTCGAATGCAACGTTTTTTGAAATATGTCATGAATGACTCCAAGTAATATCTTTAAAATGAGAAATTACACAGCGGAAGATTTCTTTCGTACCTGAGAATAAACATGCTTTAAAGTGTCAACCAAAATGTTGGTGAGTTCATTAATTTAACATAAATAATTATTTCATAATATTAATAGACCACAAGATTTCATATTTCTATTTCTCATAAATATACGTCCCATGCATAGAGACAAAAATATCATTCATATGGATTGAACACCTGGTAACCGACATTAAAAAGATGCATATATAAGAATATCCCCATCATTCCGGGATCCTCCATCGGACATGATATAAATTTCGAAGTACTAAAGCATCCGGTACTTTGGATGGGGCTTGTTGGGCCTGATAGATCTATCTTTAGAGTTCGCGTCAATTAGGGTGTCTGTTCCCTAATTCTTAAATTACCAGACTTAATAAAAAGGGGCATATTCGATTTCGATAATTCAACCATAGAATGTAGTTTCGATTACTTGTGTCTATTTCGTCAAACATTTATAAAAGCAACGCATGTATTCTCAGTCCCAAAAATATACATTGCAAAAGCATTTAAAAAGGGATTAATGAAACTCACGCATATAAATATTGTAAAACAGTTAATAAAATATTTGCATGTATTCTCAGCCAAAAAATGTAAAGAGTAAAAGGGAGCAAATGAAACTCACGCATATAAATATTGTAAAACAGTTAATAAAGCATTTGCATGTATTCTCAGCCCAAAAATGTAATGAGTAAAAAGGGAGCAAATGAAACTCACCTAATGTATTTTGTAGTAAAAATACATATGACGACATTGAACAAAAGTAGGGTTGGCCATGGATTCACGAACCTATATCATGTATATATATATTAACACATATAATTAACATATAATAATAATCAAACCCGTTTGTATATATATTAATTATATATTACTTATTTAAAATAGTAATGTAATATTTATATAGTTATCATATATGTATCTGATATATATATATATATATATATATATGACAATATAGTACTAATTATTAATAGGAATTATATATATATACATATTGTTTCATATTAATAACATATACATGTTTATATATATATATATAATTATTTTATTTGTACTTAATATTCTATTTATAAATTTTACATTTTTAACCCTAAGTAATTAAGGTGTAATTTTATTTATGTAAAGTATTATACATTCTCTTATTTTAATATTTATATATTTATATACATATTTATTTACAAATATTTGTTCTTGAATTATCGGGCATAGTCAAAGGATAATTGCACATATGAAATCATTTAAAAAAAATATTTTTAGACTCAATATTATAGACTTTGCTTATCGTATCGAAATCATATAAAGATTAAGTTTAAATTTGGTCAGAAATTCCCGGGTCATCACAACTCAGTGGCGGATAAAAGTTCTCATTTATGGGTAAAATATAAAAAGTGTTAAAATTTAATAACTAAATCCTAAATACATTTTTAGTAAGCCTAAAATTTATAGAACTCATTTTCGGATCATCATTTATTTTAAAATCACATAAGTTCGTTTTTAACCTGATAACCAGCAACCAAATGACAATTGGGCGTTGCCGTCGTTTACTAAATAACTTCAAAATCCTATATATATTCTATATACTTTATTTATAGATACTTTGTAAATAAAATTTATTATTTTACAAAATTAATTATAACAATTACAATAAATAATATTTCATATTATTACACACACACACACACACACACACACACACATATATATATATATATATATATATATATATATATATATATATATATATATATATATATATATATATTTACAAGCAATCGTATCGTGAGTCGTTGGAAATAATCAAATGTCAAATGGATTCATAAGAATAGTTCAAAGATTTTGAGACTCAACCTAACGGACTTTTCTTATCGTGTTAAAGATATTAAATCGTATCGAGAGTTTGGTTCAAAATTAGTCGAAATTTTCCAGGTCGTGACAGTACCTACCCGTTAAAGAAATTTCGTCCCGAAATTTGATCGAGGTCGTCATAGCTAACAATAAAAATGTTTTCATGAAGAATATGAATTGATAAATAGAGTTTTATCATCATTGAGTAATATGGATAAAACAATTCGATTACTTGAAGCGTATGAGTGGAGCTATCACAAAAGATCGAGATAGAGATTTAACTTTTGACGTAGTCATGGTGAATTTCCGGAATTCATGGAATTTAAAGAAAATCTTCTAATCAGAAAGAAAATGAAATAGCACGATTTATTAGTAAACTGTTGGAATTACGGAAGAACATAAATATCAAAGAAATATTTCTGTGATATGCTTAGAAATTAAGTAGAATGTAAGAGTCGTGTAACATGACTCATGATGGTGGTATGATCTACTGTGAACCATCATCACGTTTCATTAGAAACTCAACATGACTTACTGTAATATAATCACGTTGGCCAAGTGTCATTATATTATACTAACCCATGCTTCAATTCCCAACACTTCTCCACTATTCATTCATAGTTTATACTTAGATTTTACAGAAGTTTCCAATATAATAGAATACAGATAGCACGAAGAGGTATATAATTTCAGACGAGAATATTTATGAAAATATCTTCAGAAATATCGAAGATATTTATGATGATATTTTGGAATTTCTAAGTTCGAAAGTTGATGAAGAAAAATTTTCCGCAAGATTTTAACATGACTTTGGAGCAAGATATTCTCTAAAGATTTCATCAGATTCAGAATTACCTGGATTCTTTGAATATAGGGTTTAGTCCTTGTATTTATCCTTGGTCTCCTTCATGCTGTGCTCAATCCAATTTTTAGTACCAATTTTCTATCGAGCGTTTCTAACACTTCCTTCTTTATCATCAACTTTTGGCCTTTAATACCATCTACAACATGCTGCTTCGTCAGTATTTTCAAAGTTAACGGATCTGGGTCATCAGTTATCAAACCGAGGTGGTTTCAGGAGAATTGTGTTTTTAGATGATTAAAAGCTGGTGGTAGTATGGTGGAATATAAAAGGTTACTCGGTAACAATAAAAGAATACGCGTATATATATCAAGGTCATAATAAGGTTGTTTCGAACGAATAGTCGAAGTTGTCTTGCTAAAGCTGTGACAAAATTTGCTACTTTGAAAGGGATTACCAAATTATTTTGGGTAATAATAACACTAAAGGAATTAGCATAGCTACGTGTTAAACATTTACTCAGTTTCCGAGGGTTTTTCAGGTGCATAAATATATGCATCAATCTTTTCTTCCATAGATGAAGTGCGGCTGGTTCATCCTCTCGATCGAGGTGTTTTAAAGAATCATGAAAGATTTGAACATGGATTGGAGTCGTCAAGATTCAAATGCGGTTTAAGATGAAATCAAGTGGCAAACTTGAATAGATGTTTAGTTTCATATGTTAATATCAATATTTTAAATTCATTTTTAATTGTCCAATGTTGATAGTTCAATAATGGTTTATATATATATATATATAATCTTAGAATTATCCCACGACGTATTGTATATGTATTGTCTTTGCATCAACCCAGAGACGTATTGTAGACATATTGTCTTAGAATTAACTAAGACGTATTGAGTACGTATTGTCTTAGGATTTATCAAAACGTATTGTATACTTATTGTGTTAGGATGTACCAAATATTCGAAATTAATAAATACATATCATGACCCATTGTACAACTTATTGTCTCGGAATTAATCCGACGTATTGTGTACATGTGTCCCGATTTATCTGATGATATGTAAAGTGCGTAAAATAAATAACAGAAATTAAATGACGATAAATAAAATTGCGAGAATATAAATTGCGATAATTAAATTGCGATAAATAAAATGTAACCAGTTAGCTAGGAACAGTTAGCGTGGATTCTTAATAATATTTCAATTAGTTAATTCGTTTGTTTCTAACAAATTTTATTTTTGTCCAATGTTTTCTTCATTGTGCCACTTGTTGGATTCTGATAGGTCAAAATCCAAATATAAAATTGAATGAAAATGGTTATTCTGTGGTGAACAGATATGCATATCGGTGATTGCATGTAGGATAGTAAATGACTATTGAATCAGATTCAAAGAATGTACAATGTAACTTATTAATGTGAAATCTAAATATTCCTCGGGTATTACCTACCCGTTAAAATATTTTCACCATTAATAGTTTGTACGAAAGAATTCTTAATTACAATCTTTATGAAAACATATATACATATATATTTTCTTCATATGTAATCATGGATTTAATGAGTTAATATGATATTAATCGCATTTGATTTTTGGTTTGAGCTAGAATAAGTATTCTCTAAAACTATTAGGAACCACATACTCTTCACAGAATATTAATAAAGTTATGGTTCAATACTTCATTGTTCATTGTTGTTGGTACTCCTTGGTATATATGGTGCGTATGATGTTGATGTTCGTGGTAAAGATTTTTAATGATGAGGTGTGGGATGCGGATGTTGATGTTGTTGATGGTACTGTTGCTGTCGGTGATGCTGTTGGTGCTTATGGTATTGAGGCTTGCGATGTGGACGTTACTGGTGATACTGGTGTTGCTGATGGTGCTTGTAATCTTTGCACCATACGTTCCAAAGCCACTACTCGAGCGCGAAGCTCGTTGACTTCTTCTATTACACCGGGGTGATTGTCGGTTCGGACGAGCGGATAAATAAAATCTAGAATTTGATGTAGTATATAATCGTGGCGAGATACTCTAGAAATGAGAGAGAAAATGGTGTTTCGGACAGGTTCGCCGGTAAGTGCTTCAGGTTCTTCACCCAAAGGTGAATTCGGTTGGTGGAAGGGATCACCTTCTTCTTGCCTCCAATGATTAAGTAGGCTACGAACCCATCAGATGAATTGGGGATGGCTGATTGGTTGAATCATTCTGGTGACGCTACTTCCGGAGCTTAGGTGAATATCCATGTCGGAATAGCTGTCGGAATTTGAGGGACTTGAACTAGTTGTGAGTTCCATTTGGTCCGGTTAGATAAAGGGTTTTCGATATGTAATGATCTTCGGATATTAGATGATATTCTAATTACATAGAATATCTACATTTAGTACAGAAGATCCCGTAGATTATGGAGAGATTTAAGGAAACGTGTCAGACAAGATTTAATGTAATGGGATATGAATTTTTCTGTGCATCATCTATGCAATAATTGCAATAAGACGTGTCGAGACTGACAATGATAAGTAGATATTTTTCGACAAATGGTGGTAAGCAAAAACTTTTAACATGCAGACCAGGTTCAAGTCTAGACTTATTAATATAACCTAACAACTACTAGGTCAAAGTCCAGACTTATTAATGCATCCTAACAACTAATAGTTAGACACACTAATGCAGGACCTGGTTCGCTACGACCAACCCTCTGATACCAACTTTAACAACTCGTCCTAATCCACCTGGACGAAGTCATCAACATCTGGTCCCATCGAGGTGCTGTCCTAAATATGCCATGAAGGACTCCAAGTAATGTCTTTAAAATGAGCAAATGCACAGTGGAAGACTTAATTCGTACCTGAGAATAAACATGCTTTAAAGTGTCAACCAAAAGGTGTAGTGACCCGAACTTTTCCATATTTATATATACATTAAATGAAATTGTTATTTACATGATTAAGTGTTTCCAACATGTTAAGCAATCAAACTTGTTAAGACTTGATTAATTGAAATAGGTTTCATATAGACAATTGACCACCCAAGTTGACCGATGATTCACGAATGTTAAAACTTGTAAAAACTATACGATGACATATATATGGTTATATATATAGTTAACATGATTTTATTATAAGTATGTATCTCATTAGGTATTTTAACAATGAGTTATATACATAAAAATGAGACTATTAAATTAAGAAACTCGAAAACGATATATATAACGATATTATCGTTATAACAACGTCTTACTAGGTACATATGAATCATATTAAGATATTGATACACTTGGTTAATTATGTTAAATGATAAGCAAATATATTATTAAGTGTATGAACAATGAAATACATATGTAAAAATAAGACTACTAACTTAATGATTTCGAAACGAGACATATATGTAACGATTATCGTTGTAACGACATTTAACTGTATATATATCATACTAAGGTATATTATATATCATAATATCATGATAATATAACAATTTAACATCTCATTTGTTATAATAAATAATGGGTTAACAACATTTAACAAGATCGTTAACCTAAAGGTTTCAAAACAACATTTACATGTAACTACTAACGATGACTTAACGACTCAGTTAAAATGTATATACATGTAGTGTTTTAATATGTAGTCATAAACTTTTGAAAGACTTCAAGAAACTTATCAAAATACTTCTACTTAACAAAAATTCTTAGAATTACATCCTCGTTCAGTTTCATCAACAATTCTACTCGTATGCACCCGTATTCGTACTCGTACAATACACAGCTTTTAGATGTATGTACTATTGTTATATACACTCCAATGATCAGCTCTTAGCAGCCCATGTGAGTCACCTAACACATGTGGGAACCATCATTTGGCAACTAGCATGAAATATCTCATAAAATTACAAAAATATGAGTAATCATTCATGACTTATTTACATGAAAACAAAATTACATATCCTTTATATCTAATCCATACACCAACGACCAAAAACACCTACAAACACTTTCATTCTTCAATTTTCTTCATCTAATTGATCTCTCTCAAGTTCTATCTTCAAGTTCTAAGTGTTCTTCATAAATTCCAAAAGTTCTAGTTTCATAAAATCAAGAATACTTCCAAGATTGCAAGTTTACTTCCAGGTTTTCTAAATCCATTCCAAGTAATCATCCAAGATCAAGAAACCTTTGTTACTTGCAGTAGGTTATCTTTCTAATACAAGTTAATAATCATATTCAAACTTTAATTCAATTTCTATAACTATAACAATCTTATTTCGAGTGAAAATCTTACTTGAAATTGTTTTCGTGTCATGATTCTGCTTCAAGAACTTTCAAGCCATCCAAGGATCCTTTGAAGCTAGATCCATTTTTCTCATTTCCAGTAGGTTTATTCAAGGAACTTGAGGTAGTAATGATGTTCATAACATCATACGATTCATACATATAAAGCTATCTTATTCGAAGGTTTAAACTTGTAATCACTAGAACATAGTTTAGTTAATTCTAAACTTGTTCGCAAATAAAAGTTAATCCTTCTAACTTGACTTTTAAAATCAACTAAACACATGTTCTATATCTATATGATATGCTAACTTAATGATTTAAAACCTGGAAACACGAAAAACACCGTAAAACCGAATTTGCGCCGTCGTAGTAACACCGCGGGCTGTTTTGGGTTAATTAATTAAAAACTATGATAAACTTTGATTTAAAAGTTGTTATTCTGGGAAAATAATTTTTATTATGAACATGAAACTATATCCAAAAATCATGGTTAAACTCAAAGTGGAAGTATGTTTTCTAAAATGGTCATCTAGACGTCGTTCTTTCGACTGAAATGACTACCCTTACAAAAACGACTTGTAACTTATTTTTTTGACTATAAACCTATAATTTTTCTGTTTAGATTCATAAAATAAAGTTCAATATGAAACCATAGTAATTTGATTCACTCAAAACGGATTTAAAATGAAGAAGTTATGGGTAAAACAAGATTGGATAATTTTTCTCATTTTAGCTACGTGAAAATTGGTAACAAATCTATTCCAACCATAACTTAATCAACTTGTATTGTATATTATGTAATCTTGAGATACCATAGACACGTATACAATGTTTTGACCTATCATGTCGACACATCTATATATATTTCGGAACAACCATAGACACTCTATATGTGAATGTTGGAGTTAGCTATACAGGGTTGAGGTTGATTCCAAAATATATATAGTTTGAGTTGTGATCAATACTGAGATACGTATACACTGGGTCGTGGATTGATTCAAGATAATATTTATCAATTTATTTCTGTACATCTAACTGTGGACAACTAGTTGTAGGTTACTAACGAGGACAGCTGACTTAATAAACTTAAAACATCAAAATGTATTAAAAGTGTTGTAAATATATTTTGAACATACTTTGATATATATTTATATATTGTTATAGGTTCGTGAATCAACCAGTGGCCAAGTCTTACTTCCCGACGAAGTAAAAATCTGTGAAAGTGAGTTATAGTCCCACTTTTAAAATCTAATATTTTTGGGATGAGAATACATGCAGGTTTTATAAATGATTTACAAAATAGACACAAGTACGTGAAACTACATTCTATGGTTGAATTATCGAAATCGAATATGCCCCTTTTTATTAAGTCTGGTAATCTAAGAATTAGGGAACAGACACCCTAATTGATGCGAATCCTAAAGATAGATCTATTGGGCCTAACAAACCCCATCCAAAGTACCGGATGCTTTAGTACTTCGAAATTTATATCATATCCGAAGGGTGTCCCGGAATAATGGGGATATTCTTATATATGCATCTTGTTAATGTCGATTACCAGGTGTTCACCATATGAATGATTTTTATCTCTATGTATGGGATGTGTATTGAAATATGAAATCTTGTGGTCTATTGTTACGATTTGATATATATAGGTTAAACCTATAACTCACCAACATTTTTGTTGACGTTTAAAGCATGTTTATTCTCAGGTGAATACTAAGAGCTTCCGCTGTTGCATAGTAAAATAAGGACAAGATTTGGAGTCCATGTTTGTATGATATTGTGTAAAAACTGCATTCAAGAAACTGATTTCGATGTAACATATTTGTATTGTAATCCATTATGTAATGGTCGTGTGTAAACAGGATATTTTAGATTATCATTATTTGATAATCTACGTAAAGCTTTTTAAACCTTTATTTATGAAATAAAGGTTATGGTTTGTTTTAAAACTGAATGCAGTCTTTGAAAAACATCTCATATAGAGGTCAAAATCTCGCAACGAAATCAATTAATATGGAACGTTTTTAATCAATAAGAACGGGACATTTCAGTTGGTATCCGAGCGTTGGTCTTAGAGAACCAGAAAATTTGCATTAGTGTGTCTTATCGAGTTTGTTAGGATGCATTAGTGAGTCTAGACTTCGACCGTGTTTTCTTTAAAAATGATTGCTTAACATTTTTGTTGGAAACTATATATTATTAACATGTATATATTATGTGATATATTAATCTCTTAACATGTTTGATATTGTGTGATAGATGTCTACCTCTAGCACAAATCCCATTGACTCACCTAATAATAATGAAGAGTCGAATATATATTGGACTGATTCACAAATTCCCGAAGAAGAACCGGAAGAAGAATCAGAACCGGAAGAAGAATCAGAACCGGAAGAGGACGAACCGGAGGAGGAAATAGAACCGGTGGGGGAAATAATAAAACGGTTAAGTAAAAGAAAATCCTCAACCAACTGACCAAGGTTAATTATGGTCAATGGTGTTTCCGCCAAGGAAGCAAAATATTTGGAGGATTACCAATTCTCCGATGAATCGGATTCCGACGAGAATTCCGATGATGTTATAGAAATTACCCCAACTGAATTTAAAAAGGCAAAAGAAAATAATAAGGGAAAGGGCATAAAAATAGAGAAATCTAATTCCAACCCCGATGAACTTTATATGTATCGTCAACCCCCGAAGCCCTTAAGTTGTAACAATTACCCGGGAACCTCTAAACCAGCAGGTTTTTCTAAACCGTTGTGGAAAACGACAGCTCGTATTAGGGGAACATCATATATCCCTAGAAACTTGGCAAAACGAACCAAAACCGAAGAAGAAGAAACGAGCGAGTCGGAATAAGATAGTTGTATTCGTGTGGTGTAATATATGTAATATAGTGTGCTTATGCTTTATGATATATGTAAAAATTGCTTGTATTAATAAGTATTTTTTTTATGAATCTAACTCTTGTCTATTTTACAGTATAAAAACATAAAATGGATAGACAACCCAATATTTTAAGAGACCTACCCGGAGACATGATTGATGAAATCTTGTCTAGAGTCGGTCAGAATTCTTCGGCACAACTATTTACGGCGAAATCAGTTTGTAAGACATTCGAAGAACGTTCCAAGAATGCCTTGGTTTATAAGAGACTTTCGTTTGAAAGATGGGGGATATCACATTGGGAACCCCATAAGTTACGATGTGTTTACTTTGACGCATATATTGCGGGGAACCCAAATGCTATTTTACGCAACGGGTTAAGAAATTATTTTGACTCAATGTATCCGAATATAGGACTTCATGATTTAGAAAAAGCGGCTAACATGCAACATAAAGAAGCATGCTATGCTTACGGGTTAGTAATGTTCGCTTCTTACCAAAGTGAGAAAAAGAACATTGGGCTACAACTATTAAACAAAACGTTCCCACAAGTGACGGAGTCGGTAATTGGGGTAAGAAATGAGGTTTTTAGGTTATTACGAGACTGTTGGTCATTACGTAACCCTCGTCCCTTTGACGACGTTACAACACGCTGTCTCATCAACGGCCATAACGGTTATGTTCCACAAGACCAAGGATGGGAAGTAGTCCTAGTAAAACCAGAATGCATGACTTGTTTCTGGACGTATGAATTACGTGTCTTTATTGCCTTTGCTGAACGACTTGTGTACTAGCTAGAATTATCTTCACAACTATCTTGTATCAAAGTTATTGTGTGCTATATTTCATGTTTTATGTAAAATAAGCAGTATTGTAAGTTTGTAAAATATTGTATAAAAGTTTGAACGCGAAATATTATTATAATCAGTTTTTCATATAGAATTGTAGTAGTTGAATTGTATATTAGCTACTAAGTATGAACTTAACGGGTAGGTACTACCCGAATTTAAACTTATAAAATGCTAATATGAAGAAAAAGCTTTTATAAATGAGTTCATATTATGCTACGAAATACTATTAACTACTCTTAATATTCTGTATGATTAACTTGTTCCATTTAACTATTTTGAAGGAAATGGCACCGACTACTCGACACACCGTGAATATGAATGAAGAGGAATTCCATACTTTTCTAGCTTCAAACATAGCCGCAGTACAGGCTGCGCTACATAACAACAATAACCTTGGATCTAGCAGTACAGGAAATCGTGTAGGATGCACCTACAAAGAATTCACTGCCTGCAAACCTTTGGAATTTTATGGAACCGAAGGACCGATCGAATTGAAACGGTGGACCGAGAAGGTCGAATCGGTGTTTGCCATAAGTAAGTGTACTGAAGAGGACAAAGTGAAGTACGCTACGCATACCTTCACAGGTTCTGCGTTAACATGGTGGAATATGAAATGTCCCGTTCTTATTGATTAAAAACGTTCCATATTAATTGATTTCGTTGCGAGGTTTTGACCTCTATATGAGACGTTTTTCAAAGACTACATTCATTTTAAAACAAACCATAACCTTTATTTCATCAATAAAGGTTTAAAAAGCTTTAAGTAGATTATCAAATAATGATAATCTAAAATATCCTGTTTACACACGACCATTACATAATGGTTTACAATACAAATATGTTACAACAAAATAAGTTTCTTGAATGCAGTTTTTACACAATATCATACAAGCATGGACTCCAAATCTCGTCCTTATTTAAGTATGCGACAGCGGAAGCTATTAATAATCACCTGAGAATAAACATGCTTAAAACGTCAACAAAAATGTTGGTGAGTTATAGGTTTAACATATATATATCAAATCATAATAATAGACCACAAGATTTCACATTTCAATACACATCCCATACATAGAGATAAAAATCATTCATATGGTGAACACCTGGTAACCGACATTAACAAGATGCATATATAAGAATATCCCCATCATTCCGGGACACCCTTCGGATATGATATAAATTTCGAAGTACTAAAGCATCCGGTACTTTGGATGGGGTTTGTTAGGCCCAATAGATCTATCTTTAGGATTCGCGTCAATTAGGGTGTCTGTTCCCTAATTCTCAGATTACCAGACTTAATAAAAAGGGGCATATTCGATTTCGATAATTCAACCATAGAATGTAGTTTCACGTACTTGTGTCTATTTTGTAAATCATTTATAAAACCTGCATGTATTCTCATCCCAAAAATATTAGATTTTAAAAGTGGGACTATAACTCACTTTCACAGATTTTTACTTCGTCGGGAAGTAAGACTTGGCCACTGGTTGATTCACGAACCTATAACAATATATACATATATATCAAAGTATGTTCAAAATATATTTACAACACTTTTAATATATTTTGATGTTTTAAGTTTATTAAGTCAGCTGTCCTCGTTAGTAACCTACAACTAGTTGTCCACAGTTAGATGTACAGAAATAAATCGATAAATATTATCTTGAATCAATCCACGACCCAGTGTATACGTATCTCAGTATTGATCACAACTCAAACTATATATATTTTGGAATCAACCTCAACCCTGTATAGCTAACTCCAACATTCACATATAGAGTGTCTATGGTTGTTCCGAAATATATATAGATGTGTCGACATGATAGGTCGAAACATTGTATACGTGTCTATGGTATCTCAAGATTACATAATATACAATACAAGTTGATTAAGTTATGGTTGGAATAGATTTGTTACCAATTTTCACGTAGCTAAAATGAGAAAAATTATCCAATCTTGTTTTACCCATAACTTCTTCATTTTAAATCCGTTTTGAGTGAATCAAATTGCTATGGTTTCATATTGAACTCTATTTTATGAATCTAAACAGAAAAAGTATAGGTTTATAGTCGGAAAAATAAGTTACAAGTCGTTTTTGTAAAGGTAGTCATTTCAGTCGAAAGAACGACGTCTAGATGACTATTTTAGAAAACATACTTCCACTTTGAGTTTAACCATAATTTTTGGATATAGTTTCATGTTCATAATAAAAATCATTTTCTCAGAATAACAACTTTTAAATCAAAGTTTATCATAGTTTTTAATTAACTAACCCAAAACAGCCCGCGGTGTTACTACGACGGCGTAAATCCGGTTTTACGGTGTTTTTCGTGTTTCCAGGTTTTAAATCATTAAGTTAGCATATCATATAGATATAGAACATGTGTTTAGTTGATTTTAAAAGTCAAGTTAGAAGGATTAACTTTTGTTTGCGAACAAGTTTAGAATTAACTAAACTATGTTCTAGTGATTACAAGTTTAAACCTTCGAATAAGATAGCTTTATATGTATGAATCGAATGATGTTATGAACATCATTACTACCTTAAGTTCCTTGGATGAACCTACTGGAAAAGAGAAAAATGGATCTAGCTTCAATGGATCCTTGGATGGCTCAAAGTTCTTGAAGCAAAATCATGACACGAAAACTAGTTCAAGTAAGATCATCACTTGAAATAAAATTGTTATAGTTATAGAAATTGAACCAAAGTTTGAATATGATTATTACCTTGTATTAGAATGATAACCTACTGTAAGAAACAAAGATTTCTTGAGGTTGGATGATCACCTTACAAGATTGGAAGTGAGCTAGCAATCTTGAAAGTATTCTTGATTTTATGAAACTAGAACTTTTGAAATTTATGAAGAACACTTAGAACTTGAAGATAGAACTTGAGAGAGATCAATTAGATGAAGAAAATTGAAGAATTAAAGTGTTTGTAGGTGTTTTTGGTCGTTGGTGTATGGATTAGATATAAAGGATATGTAATTTTGTTTTCATGTAAATAAGTCATGAATGATTACTCATATTTTTGTAATTTTATGTGATATTTCATGCTAGTTGCCAAATGATGGTTCCCACATGTGTTAGGTGACTCACATGGGCTGCTAAGAGCTGATCATTGGAGTGTATATACCAATAGTACATACATCTAAAAGCTGTGTATTGTACGAGTACGAATACGGGTGCATACGAGTAGAATTGTTGATGAAACTGAACGAGGATGTAATTGTAAGCATTTTTGTTAAGTAGAAGTATTTTGATAAGTGTCTTGAAGTCTTTCAAAAGTGTATGAATACATATTAAAACACTACATGTATATACATTTTAACTGAGTCGTTAAGTCATCGTTAGTCGTTACATGTAAATGTTGTTTTGAAACCTTTAGGTTAACGATCTTGTTAAATGTTGTTAACCCAATGTTTATAATATCAAAAGAGATTTTAAATTATTATATTATCATGATATTATGATGTACGAATATCTCTTAATATGATATATATACATTAAATGTCGTTACAACGATAATCGTTACATATATGTCTCGTTTCAAAATCATTAAGTTAGTAGTCTTGTTTTTACATATGTAGTTCATTGTTAATATACTTAATGATATGTTTACATATCATAATATCATGTTAACTATATATATAACCATATATATGTCATCATATAGTTTTTACAAGTTTTAACGTTCGTGAATCACCGGTCAACTTGGGTGGTCAATTGTCTATATGAAACCTATTTCAATTAATCAAGTCTTAACAAGTTTGATTGCTTAACATGTTGGAAACATTTAATCATGTAAATATCAATCTCAATTAATATATATAAACATGGAAAAGTTCGGGTCACTACAGTACCTACCCGTTAAATAAATTTCGTCCCGAAATTTTAAGCTGTTGAAGGTGTTGACGAATCTTCTGGAAATAGATGCGGGTATTTCTTCTTCATCTGATCTTCACGCTCCCAGGTGAACTCGGGTCCTCTACGAGCATTCCATCGAACCTTAACAATTGGTATCTTGTTTTGCTTAAGTCTTTTAACCTCACGATCCATTATTTCGACGGGTTCTTCGATGAATTGAAGTTTTTCGTTGATTTGGATTTCATCTAACGGAATAGTGAGATCTTCTTTAGCAAAACATTTCTTCAAATTCGAGACGTGGAAAGTGTTATGTACAGCCGCGAGTTGTTGAGGTAACTCAAGTCGGTAAGCTACTGGTCCGACACGATCAATAATCTTGAATGGTCCAATATACCTTGGATTTAATTTCCCTCGTTTACCAAATCGAACAACGCCTTTCCAAGGTGCAACTTTAAGCATGACCATCTCTCCAATTTCAAATTCTATATCTTTTCTTTTAATGTCAGCGTAGCTCTTTTGTCGACTTTGGGCGGTTTTCAACCGTTGTTGAATTTGGATGATCTTCTCGGTAGTTTCTTGTATAATCTCCGGACCCGTAATCTGTCTATCCCCCACTTCACTCCAACAAATCGGAGACCTGCACTTTCTACCATAAAGTGCTTCAAACGGCGCCATCTCAATGCTTGAATGGTAGCTGTTGTTGTAGGAAAATTCTGCTAACGGTAGATGTCGATCCCAACTGTTTCCGAAATCAATAACACATGCTCGTAGCATGTCTTCAAGCGTTTGTATCGTCCTTTCGCTCTGCCCATCAGTTTGTGGATGATAGGCAGTACTCATGTCTAGACGAGTTCCTAATGCTTGCTGTAATGTCTGCCAGAATCTTGAAATAAATCTGCCATCCCTATCAGAGATAATAGAGATTGGTATTCCATGTCTGGAGATGACTTCCTTCAAATACAGTCGTGCTAACTTCTCCATCTTGTCATCTTCTCTTATTGGCAGGAAGTGTGCTGATTTGGTGAGACGATCAACTATTACCCAAATAGTATCAAAACCACTTGCAGTCCTTGGCAATTTAGTGATGAAATCCATGGTAATGTTTTCCCATTTCCATTCTGGGATTTCGGGTTGTTGAAGTAGACCTGATGGTTTCTGATGCTCAGCTTTGACTTTAGAACACGTCAAACATTCTCCTACGTATTTAGCAACATCGGCTTTCATACCCGGCCACCAAAAATGTTTCTTGAGATCCTTGTACATCTTCCCCGTTCCAGGATGTATTGAGTATCTGGTTTTATGAGCTTCTCTAAGTACCATTTCTCTCATATCTCCAAATTTTGGTACCCAAATCCTTTCAGCCCTATACCGGGTTCCGTCTTCCCGAATATTAAGATGCTTCTCCGATCCTTTGGGTATTTCATCCTTTAAATTTCCCTCTTTTAAAACTCCTTGTTGCGCCTCCTTTATTTGAGTAGTAATGTTATTATGAATCATTATATTCATAGATTTTACTCGAATGGGTTCTCTGTCCTTCCTGCTCAAGGCATCGGCTACCACATTTGCCTTCCCCGGGTGGTAACGAATCTCAAAGTCGTAATCATTCAATAATTCAATCCACCTACGCTGCCTCATATTCAGTTGTTTCTGATTAAATATGTGTTGAAGACTTTTGTGGTCGGTATATATAATACTTTTGACCCCATATAAGTAGTGCCTCCAAGTCTTTAATGCAAAAACAACCGCGCCTAATTCCAAATCATGCGTCGTATAATTTTGTTCGTGAATCTTCAATTGTCTAGATGCATAAGCAATCACCTTCGTTCGTTGCATTAATACACAACCGAGACCTTGCTTTGATGCATCACAATAAATCACAAAATCATCATTCCCTTCAGGCAATGACAATATAGGTGCCGTAGTTAGCTTTTTCTTCAATAACTGAAACGCTTTCTCTTGTTCATCATTCCATTCAAATTTCTTCCCTTTATGCGTTAATGCAGTCAAGGGTTTTGCTATTCTGGAAAAGTCTTGGATGAACCTTCTGTAGTAACCAGCTAGTCCTAAAAACTGGCGTATGTGTTTCGGAGTTTTCGGGGTTTCCCACTTTTCAACAGTTTCTATCTTTGCCGGATCCACCTTAATACCTTCTTTGTTCACTATGTGACCGAGGAATTGAACTTCTTCCAACCAAAATGCACACTTTGAAAACTTAGCGTACAATTCTTCCTTCCTCAATACTTCTAACACCTTTCTCAAATGTTCACCGTGTTCTTGGTCATTCTTTGAGTAAATAAGTATGTCATCAATGAAAACAATGACAAACTTGTCAAGGTATGGTCCACACACTCGGTTCATAAGGTCCATGAACACAGCTGGTGCATTAGTTAAACCAAACGGCATGACCATAAACTCGTAATGACCGTAACGTGTTCTGAAAGCAGTCTTTGGAATATCATCTTCTTTCACCCGCATTTGATGATACCCGGAACGTAAGTCAATCTTTGAATAAACAGACGAGCCTTGTAGTTGATCAAATAAGTCGTCGATTCTCGGTAGTGGGTAGCGGTTCTTGATGGTAAGTTTGTTCAACTCTCGGTAGTCGATACACAACCTGAATGTACCATCTTTCTTCTTGACAAACAAAACAGGAGCTCCCCACGGTGATGTGCTTGGTCGAATGAAACCACGCTCTAAAAGTTCTTGTAATTGGCTTTGCAGTTCTTTCATCTCGCTGGGTGCGAGTCTGTAAGGAGCACGAGCTATTGGTGCAGCTCCTGGTACAAGATCTATTTGAAATTCAACGGATCGATGTGGGGGTAATCCCGGTAATTCTTTCGGAAATACATCGGGAAATTCTTTTGCAATGGGAACATCATTGATGCTCTTTTCTTCAGTTTGTACTTTCTCGACGTGTGCTAGAACAGCATAGCAACCTTTTCTTATTAGTTTTTGTGCCTTCAAATTACTAATAAGATGTAGCTTCGTGTTGCCCTTTTCTCCGTACACCATTAAGGGTTTTCCTTTTTCTCGTATAATGCGAATTGCATTTTTGTAACAAACGATCTCCGCTTTCACTTCTTTCAACCAGTCCATACCGATTATCACATCAAAACTCCCTAACTCTACTGGTATCAAATCAATCTTAAATGTTTCGCTAACCAGTTTAATTTCTCGATTCCGACATATATTATCTGCTGAAATTAATTTACCATTTGCTAATTCGAGTAAAAATTTACTATCCAAAGGCGTCAATGGACAACTTAATTTAGCACAAAAATCTCTACTCATATAGCTTCTATCCGCACCCGAATCAAATAAAACGTAAGCAGATTTATTGTCAATAAGAAACGTACCCGTAACAAGCTCCGGGTCTTCCTGTGCCTCTGCCGCATTAATATTGAAAACTCTTCCACGGCCTTGTCCATTCGTGTTCTCCTGGTTCGGGCAATTTCTAATAATGTGGCCTGGTTTTCCACATTTATAACAAACTACATTGGCATAACTTGCTCCGACACTACTTGCTCCGCCATTACTCGTTCCGACACCATTTGTTCCTTTCGTTCTATTAACCCCTGGTCCGTAGACCTCACACTTCGCCGCGCTATGACCATTTCTTTTACACTTGTTGCAAAATTTGGTGCAGAACCCCGAGTGATTCTTTTCACACCTTTGGCATAGCTGCTTCTGATTGTTGTTGTTGTTGCGGTTATTATTGTTGTTGGGATGATTGTTATAGTTGCTGTTGTTGTTGTTGTTGTTGTTGTTGTTGTTGGGCCGTTTGTTGTAGTTGCGATTGATGTTGCGATTGTTGGGATAATTGTTGCGATTATTGTTGTAATTGCTGTTGTTGTTGTATTGGTGATTCTTATCACCGTTTTCCTCCCACTTTCTTTTGACTTGCTTCACATTGGCCTCTTCAGCAGTCTGTTCTTTAATTCTTTCTTCAATCTGGTTCACTAGTTTGTGAGCCATTCTACATGCCTGTTGTATGGAGGCGGGCTCGTGTGAACTTATATCTTCTTGGATTCTTTCCGGTAATCCTTTCACAAACGCGTCGATCTTCTCTTCCTCATCTTCGAATGCTCCCGGACACAATAGGCACAATTCTGTGAATCGTCTTTCGTACGTGGTAATATCAAATCCTTGGGTTCGTAACCCTCTAAGTTCTGTCTTGAGCTTATTGACCTCGGTTCTGGGACGGTACTTCTCGTTCATCAAGTGCTTGAATGCTGACCACGGTAGTGCGTACGCATCATCTTGTCCCACTTGCTCTAGATAGGTATTCCACCATGTTAACGCAGAACCTGTGAAGGTATGCGTAGCGTACTTCACTTTGTCCTCTTCAGTACACTTACTTATGGCAAACACCGATTCAACCTTCTCGGTCCACCGTTTCAATCCGATCGGTCCTTCGGTTCCATCAAATTCCAAAGGTTTGCAGGCAGTGAATTCTTTGTAGGTGCATCCTACACGATTTCCTGTACTGCTAGATCCAAGGTTATTGTTGGTATGTAGCGCAGCCTGTACTGCGGCTATGTTTGAAGCTAGAAAAGTACGGAATTCCTCTTCATTCATATTCACGGTGTGTCGAGTAGTCGGTGCCATTTCCTTCAAAATAGTTAAATGGAACAAGTTAATCATACAGAATATTAAGAGTAGTTAGTAGTATTTTGTAGCATAATATGAACTCATTTATAAAAGCTTTTTCTTCATATTAGCGTTTTATAAGTTTAAATTCGGGTAGTACCTACCCGTTAAGTTCATACTTAGTAGCTAATATACAATTCAACTACTACAATTCTATATGAAAAACTGATTATAATAATATTTCGCGTTCAAACTTTTATTCAATATTTTACAAACTTACAATACCGCTTATTTTACATAAAGCATGAAATATAGCACACAATAACTTTGATACAAGATAGTTGTGAAGACAATTCTAGCTAGTACACAAGTCGTTCAGCAAAGGCAATAAAGACACGTAATTCATACGTCCAGAAACAAGTCATGCATTCTGGTTTTACTAGGACTACTTCCCATCCTTGGTCTTGTGCAACATAACCGTTATGGCCGTTGATAAGACAGCGTGTTGTAACGTCATCAAAGGGACGAGGGTTACGTAATGTCCAACAGTCCCGTAATAATCTAAAAACCTCATTTCTTACCCCAATTACCGACTCCGTCACTTGTGGAAACGTTTTGTTTAATAGTTGTAGCCCGATGTTCTTGTTCTCACTTTGGTGAGAAGCGAACATTACTAATCCGTAAGCATAACATGCTTCTTTATGTTGCATGTTAGCCGCTTTTTCTAAATCACGAAGTCCAATATTCGGATATATTGAGTCAAAATAATTTCTTAACCCGTTGCGTAAAATAGCATTTGGGTTCCCCGCAATATATGCGTCAAAGTAAACACATCGTAACTTATGGGTTTCCCAATGTGATATCCCCCATCTTTCAAACGAAAGTCTCTTATAAACCAAGACATTCTTGGAACGTTCTTCGAATGTCTTACAAACTGATCTCGCCTTAAATAGTTGTGCCGAAGAATTCTGGCCGACTCTAGACAAGATTTCATCAATCATGTCTCCGGGTAGGTCTCTTAAAATATTGGGTTGTCTATCCATTTTGTGTTTTTAAACTGTAAAATAGACAAGAGTTAGATTTATAAAAAAAATACTTATTAATACAAGCAATTTTTACATATATCATAAAGCATAAGAACACTATATTACATATATTACACCACACGAATACAACTATCTTATTCCGACTCGCTCGTTTCTTCTTCTTCGGTTTTGGTTCGTTTTGCCAAGTTTCTAGGGATATATGATGTTCCCCTAATAGGAGCCGTCGTTGTCCACATTGGTTTAGAAAAACCTGGTGGTTTAGAGGTTCCCGGGTCATTGTTACAACTTAAGGACTTCGGGGGTTGACGATACATATAAAGTTCATCGGGGTTGGAATTAGATTTCTCTATTTTTATGCCCTTTCCCTTATTATTTTCTTTTGCCTTTTTAAATTCAGTTGGGGTAATTTCTATAACATCATCGGAATTCTCGTCGGAATCCGATTCATCGGAGAATTGGTAATCCTCCCAATATTTTGCTTCCTTGGCGGAAACACCATTGACCATAATTAACTTTGGTCGGTTGGTTGAGGATTTTCTTTTACTTAACCGTTTTATTATTTCCCCCACCGGTTCTATTTCTTCATCCGGTTCCGATTCTTCTTCCGGTTCCGATTCTTCTTCCGGTTCCGACTCTTCTTCCGGTTCCTCTTCGGGAACTTGTGAATCAGTCCACAAATCATTCCAATTTACATTTGACTCTTCATTATTATTAGGTGAGTCAATGGGACTTGTTCTAGAGGTAGACATCTATCACATAATATCAAACACGTTAAGAGATTAATATATCACATAATATTCATATGTTAAAAATATATAGTTTCCAACAAAAATGTTAAGCAATCATTTTTAAAGAAAACACGGTCGAAGTCCAGACTCACTAATGCATCCTAACAAACTCGATAAGACACACTAATGCAAATTTTCTGGTTCTCTAAGACCAACGCTCGGATACCAACTGAAATGTCCCGTTCTTATTGATTAAAAACGTTCCATATTAATTGATTTCGTTGCGAGGTTTTGACCTCTATATGAGACGTTTTTCAAAGACTGCATTCATTTTAAAACAAACCATAACCTTTATTTCATCAATAAAGGTTTAAAAAGCTTTAAGTAGATTATCAAATAATGATAATCTAAAATATCCTGTTTACACACGACCATTACATAATGGTTTACAATACAAATATGTTACAACAAAATAAGTTTCTTGAATGCAGTTTTTACACAATATCATACAAGCATGGACTCCAAATCTCGTCCTTATTTAAGTATGCGACAGCGGAAGCTATTAATAATCACCTGAGAATAAACATGCTTAAAACGTCAACAAAAATGTTGGTGAGTTATAGGTTTAACATATATATATCAAATCATAATAATAGACCACAAGATTTCATATTTCAATACACATCCCATACATAGAGATAAAAATCATTCATATGGTGAACACCTGGTAACCGACATTAACAAGATGCATATATAAGAATATCCCCATCATTCCGGGACACCCTTCGGATATGATATAAATTTCGAAGTACTAAAGCATCCGGTACTTTGGATGGGGTTTGTTAGGCCCAATAGATCTATCTTTAGGATTCGCGTCAATTAGGGTGTCTGTTCCCTAATTCTCAGATTACCAGACTTAATAAAAAGGGGCATATTCGATTTCGATAATTCAACCATAGAATGTAGTTTCACGTACTTGTGTCTATTTTGTAAATCATTTAAGAGTGGGACTATAACTCACTTTCACAGATTTTTACTTCGTCGGGAAGTAAGACTTGGCCACTGGTTGATTCACGAACCTATAACAATATATACATATATATCAAAGTATGTTCAAAATATATTTACAACACTTTTAATATATTTTGATGTTTTAAGTTTATTAAGTCAGCTGTCCTCGTTAGTAACCTACAACTAGTTGTCCACAGTTAGATGTACAGAAATAAATCGATAAATATTATCTTGAATCAATCCACGACCCAGTGTATACGTATCTCAGTATTGATCACAACTCAAACTATATATATTTTGGAATCAACCTCAACCCTGTATAGCTAACTCCAACATTCACATATAGAGTGTCTATGGTTGTTCCGAAATATATATAGATGTGTCGACATGATAGGTCGAAACATTGTATACGTGTCTATGGTATCTCAAGATTACATAATATACAATACAAGTTGATTAAGTTATGGTTGGAATAGATTTGTTACCAATTTTCACGTAGCTAAAATGAGAAAAATTATCCAATCTTGTTTTACCCATAACTTCTTTATTTTAAATCCGTTTTGAGTGAATCAAATTGCTATGGTTTCATATTGAACTCTATTTTATGAATCTAAACAGAAAAAGTATAGGTTTATAGTCGGAAAAATAAGTTACAAGTCGTTTTTGTAAAGGTAGTCATTTCAGTCGAAAGAACGACGTCTAGATGACCATTTTAGAAAACATACTTCCACTTTGAGTTTAACCATAATTTTTGGATATAGTTTCATGTTCATAATAAAAATCATTTTCTCAGAATAACAACTTTTAAATCAAAGTTTATCATAGTTTTTAATTAACTAACCCAAAACAGCCCGCGGTGTTACTACGACGGCGTAAATCCGGTTTTACGGTGTTTTTCGTGTTTCCAGGTTTTAAATCATTAAGTTAGCATATCATATAGATATAGAACATGTGTTTAGTTGATTTTAAAAGTCAAGTTAGAAGGATTAACTTTTGTTTGCGAACAAGTTTAGAATTAACTAAACTATGTTCTAGTGATTACAAGTTTAAACCTTCGAATAAGATAGCTTTATATGTATGAATCGAATGATGTTATGAACATCATTACTACCTTAAGTTCCTTGGATGAACCTACTGGAAAAGAGAAAAATGGATCTAGCTTCAATGGATCCTTGGATGGCTCAAAGTTCTTGAAGCAAAATCATGACACGAAAACTAGTTCAAGTAAGATCATCACTTGAAATAAAATTGTTATAGTTATAGAAATTGAACCAAAGTTTGAATATGATTATTACCTTGTATTAGAATGATAACCTACTGTAAGAAACAAAGATTTCTTGAGGTTGGATGATCACCTTACAAGATTGGAAGTGAGCTAGCAATCTTGAAAGTATTCTTGATTTTATGAAACTAGAACTTTTGAAATTTATGAAGAACACTTAGAACTTGAAGATAGAACTTGAGAGAGATCAATTAGATGAAGAAAATTGAAGAATGAAAGTGTTTGTAGGTGTTTTTGGTCGTTGGTGTATGGATTAGATATAAAGGATATGTAATTTTGTTTTCATGTAAATAAGTCATGAATGATTACTCATATTTTTGTAATTTTATGAGATATTTCATGCTAGTTGCCAAATGATGGTTCCCACATGTGTTAGGTGACTCACATGGGCTGCTAAGAGCTGATCATTGGAGTGTATATACCAATAGTACATACATCTAAAAGCTGTGTATTGTACGAGTACGAATACGGGTGCATACGAGTAGAATTGTTGATGAAACTGAACGAGGATGTAATTGTAAGCATTTTTGTTAAGTAGAAGTATTTTGATAAGTGTCTTGAAGTCTTTCAAAAGTGTATGAATACATATTAAAACACTACATGTATATACATTTTAACTGAGTCGTTAAGTCATCGTTAGTCGTTACATGTAAATGTTGTTTTGAAACCTTTAGGTTAATGATCTTGTTAAATGTTGTTAACCCAATGTTTATAATATCAAAAGAGATTTTAAATTATTATATTATCATGATATTATGATGTACGAATATCTCTTAATATGATATATATACATTAAATGTCGTTACAACGATAATCGTTACATATATGTCTCGTTTCAAAATCATTAAGTTAGTAGTCTTGTTTTTACATATGTAGTTCATTGTTAATATACTTAATGATATGTTTACATATCATAATATCATGTTAACTATATATATAACCATATATATGTCATCATATAGTTTTTACAAGTTTTAACGTTCGTGAATCACCGGTCAACTTGGGTGGTCAATTGTCTATATGAAACCTATTTCAATTAATCAAGTCTTAACAAGTTTGATTGCTTAACATGTTGGAAACATTTAATCATGTAAATATCAATCTCAATTAATATATATAAACATGGAAAAGTTCGGGTCACTACAGTACCTACCCGTTAAATAAATTTCGTCCCGAAATTTTAAGCTGTTGAAGGTGTTGACGAATCTTCTGGAAATAGATGCGGGTATTTCTTCTTCATCTGATCTTCACGCTCCCAGGTGAACTCGGGTCCTCTACGAGCATTCCATCGAACCTTAACAATTGGTATCTTGTTTTGCTTAAGTCTTTTAACCTCACGATCCATTATTTCGACGGGTTCTTCGATGAATTGAAGTTTTTCGTTGATTTGGATTTCATCTAATGGAATAGTGAGATCTTCTTTAGCAAAACATTTCTTCAAATTCGAGACGTGGAAAGTGTTATGTACAGCCGCGAGTTGTTGAGGTAACTCAAGTCGGTAAGCTACTGGTCCGACACGATCAATAATCTTGAATGGTCCAATATACCTTGGATTTAATTTCCCTCGTTTACCAAATCGAACAACGCCTTTCCAAGGTGCAACTTTAAGCATGACCATCTCTCCAATTTCAAATTCTATATCTTTTCTTTTAATGTCAGCGTAGCTCTTTTGTCGACTTTGGGCGGTTTTCAACCGTTGTTGAATTTGGATGATCTTCTCGGTAGTTTCTTGTATAATCTCCGGACCCGTAATCTGTCTATCCCCCACTTCACTCCAACAAATCGGAGACCTGCACTTTCTACCATAAAGTGCTTCAAACGGCGCCATCTCAATGCTTGAATGGTAGCTGTTGTTGTAGGAAAATTCTGCTAACGGTAGATGTCGATCCCAACTGTTTCCGAAATCAATAACACATGCTCGTAGCATGTCTTCAAGCGTTTGTATCGTCCTTTCGCTCTGCCCATCAGTTTGTGGATGATAGGCAGTACTCATGTCTAGACGAGTTCCTAATGCTTGCTGTAATGTCTGCCAGAATCTTGAAATAAATCTGCCATCCCTATCAGAGATAATAGAGATTGGTATTCCATGTCTGGAGATGACTTCCTTCAAATACAGTCGTGCTAACTTCTCCATCTTGTCATCTTCTCTTATTGGCAGGAAGTGTGCTGATTTGGTGAGACGATCAACTATTACCCAAATAGTATCAAAACCACTTGCAGTCCTTGGCAATTTAGTGATGAAATCCATGGTAATGTTTTCCTATTTCCATTCTGGGATTTCGGGTTGTTGAAGTAGACCTGATGGTTTCTGATGCTCAGCTTTGACTTTAGAACACGTCAAACATTCTCCTACGTATTTAGCAACATCGGCTTTCATACCCGGCCACCAAAAATGTTTCTTGAGATCCTTGTACATCTTCCCCGTTCCAGGATGTATTGAGTATCTGGTTTTATGAGCTTCTCTAAGTACCATTTCTCTCATATCTCCAAATTTTGGTACCCAAATCCTTTCAGCCCTATACCGGGTTCCGTCTTCCCGAATATTAAGATGCTTCTCCGATCCTTTGGGTATTTCATCCTTTAAATTTCCCTCTTTTAAAACTCCTTGTTGCGCCTCCTTTATTTGAGTAGTAATGTTATTATGAATCATTATATTCATAGATTTTACTCGAATGGGTTCTCTGTCCTTCCTGCTCAAGGCATCGGCTACCACATTTGCCTTCCCCGGGTGGTAACGAATCTCAAAGTCGTAATCATTCAATAATTCAATCCACCTACGCTGCCTCATATTCAGTTGTTTCTGATTAAATATGTGTTGAAGACTTTTGTGGTCGGTATATATAATACTTTTGACCCCATATAAGTAGTGCCTCCAAGTCTTTAATGCAAAAACAACCGCGCCTAATTCCAAATCATGCGTCGTATAATTTTGTTCGTGAATCTTCAATTGTCTAGATGCATAAGCAATCACCTTCGTTCGTTGCATTAATACACAACCGAGACCTTGCTTTGATGCATCACAATAAATCACAAAATCATCATTCCCTTCAGGCAATGACAATATAGGTGCCGTAGTTAGCTTTTTCTTCAATAACTGAAACGCTTTCTCTTGTTCATCATTCCATTCAAATTTCTTCCCTTTATGCGTTAATGCAGTCAAGGGTTTTGCTATTCTGGAAAAGTCTTGGATGAACCTTCTGTAGTAACCAGCTAGTCCTAAAAACTGGCGTATGTGTTTCGGAGTTTTCGGGGTTTCCCACTTTTCAACAGTTTCTATCTTTGCCGGATCCACCTTAATACCTTCTTTGTTCACTATGTGACCGAGGAATTGAACTTCTTCCAACCAAAATGCACACTTTGAAAACTTAGCGTACAATTCTTCCTTCCTCAATACTTCTAACACCTTTCTCAAATGTTCACCGTGTTCTTGGTCATTCTTTGAGTAAATAAGTATGTCATCAATGAAAACAATGACAAACTTGTCAAGGTATGGTCCACACACTCGGTTCATAAGGTCCATGAACACAGCTGGTGCATTAGTTAAACCAAACGGCATGACCATAAACTCGTAATGACCGTAACGTGTTCTGAAAGCAGTCTTTGGAATATCATCTTCTTTCACCCGCATTTGATGATACCCGGAACGTAAGTCAATCTTTGAATAAACAGACGAGCCTTGTAGTTGATCAAATAAGTCGTCGATTCTCGGTAGTGGGTAGCGGTTCTTGATGGTAAGTTTGTTCAACTCTCGGTAGTCGATACACAACCTGAATGTACCATCTTTCTTCTTGACAAACAAAACAGGAGCTCCCCACGGTGATGTGCTTGGTCGAATGAAACCACGCTCTAAAAGTTCTTGTAATTGGCTTTGCAGTTCTTTCATCTCGCTGGGTGCGAGTCTGTAAGGAGCACGAGCTATTGGTGCAGCTCCTGGTACAAGATCTATTTGAAATTCAACGGATCGATGTGGGGGTAATCCCGGTAATTCTTTCGGAAATACATCGGGAAATTCTTTTGCAATGGGAACATCATTGATGCTCTTTTCTTCAGTTTGTACTTTCTCGACGTGTGCTAGAACAGCATAGCAACCTTTTCTTATTAGTTTTTGTGCCTTCAAATTACTAATAAGATGTAGCTTCGTGTTGCCCTTTTCTCCGTACACCATTAAGGGTTTTCCTTTTTCTCGTATAATGCGAATTGCATTTTTGTAACAAACGATCTCCGCTTTCACTTCTTTCAACCAGTCCATACCGATTATCACATCAAAACTCCCTAACTCTACTGGTATCAAATCAATCTTAAATGTTTCGCTAACCAGTTTAATTTCTCGATTCCGACATATATTATCTGCTGAAATTAATTTACCATTTGCTAATTCGAGTAAAAATTTACTATCCAAAGGCGTCAATGGACAACTTAATTTAGCACAAAAATCTCTACTCATATAGCTTCTATCCGCACCCGAATCAAATAAAACGTAAGCAGATTTATTGTCAATAAGAAACGTACCCGTAACAAGCTCCGGGTCTTCCTGTGCCTCTGCCGCATTAATATTGAAAACTCTTCCACGGCCTTGTCCATTCGTGTTCTCCTGGTTCGGGCAATTTCTAATAATGTGGCCTGGTTTTCCACATTTATAACAAACTACATTGGCATAACTTGCTCCGACACTACTTGCTCCGCCATTACTCGTTCCGACACCATTTGTTCCTTTCGTTCTATTAACCCCTGGTCCGTAGACCTCACACTTCGCCGCGCTATGACCATTTCTTTTACACTTGTTGCAAAATTTGGTGCAGAACCCCGAGTGATTCTTTTCACACCTTTGGCATAGCTGCTTCTGATTGTTGTTGTTGTTGCGGTTATTATTGTTGTTGGGATGATTGTTATAGTTGCTGTTGTTGTTGTTGTTGTTGTTGTTGTTGTTGGGCCGTTTGTTGTAGTTGCGATTGATGTTGCGATTGTTGGGATAATTGTTGCGATTATTGTTGTAATTGCTGTTGTTGTTGTATTGGTGATTCTTATCACCGTTTTCCTCCCACTTTCTTTTGACTTGCTTCACATTGGCCTCTTCAGCAGTCTGTTCTTTAATTCTTTCTTCAATCTGGTTCACTAGTTTGTGAGCCATTCTACATGCCTGTTGTATGGAGGCGGGCTCGTGTGAACTTATATCTTCTTGGATTCTTTCCGGTAATCCTTTCACAAACGCGTCGATCTTCTCTTCCTCATCTTCGAATGCTCCCGGACACAATAGGCACAATTCTGTGAATCGTCTTTCGTACGTGGTAATATCAAATCCTTGGGTTCGTAACCCTCTAAGTTCTGTCTTGAGCTTATTGACCTCGGTTCTGGGACGGTACTTCTCGTTCATCAAGTGCTTGAATGCTGACCACGGTAGTGCGTACGCATCATCTTGTCCCACTTGCTCTAGATAGGTATTCCACCATGTTAACGCAGAACCTGTGAAGGTATGCGTAGCGTACTTCACTTTGTCCTCTTCAGTACACTTACTTATGGCAAACACCGATTCAACCTTCTCGGTCCACCGTTTCAATCCGATCGGTCCTTCGGTTCCATCAAATTCCAAAGGTTTGCAGGCAGTGAATTCTTTGTAGGTGCATCCTACACGATTTCCTGTACTGCTAGATCCAAGGTTATTGTTGGTATGTAGCGCAGCCTGTACTGCGGCTATGTTTGAAGCTAGAAAAGTACGGAATTCCTCTTCATTCATATTCACGGTGTGTCGAGTAGTCGGTGCCATTTCCTTCAAAATAGTTAAATGGAACAAGTTAATCATACAGAATATTAAGAGTAGTTAGTAGTATTTTGTAGCATAATATGAACTCATTTATAAAAGCTTTTTCTTCATATTAGCGTTTTATAAGTTTAAATTCGGGTAGTACCTACCCGTTAAGTTCATACTTAGTAGCTAATATACAATTCAACTACTACAATTCTATATGAAAAACTGATTATAATAATATTTCGCGTTCAAACTTTTATTCAATATTTTACAAACTTACAATACCGCTTATTTTACATAAAGCATGAAATATAGCACACAATAACTTTGATACAAGATAGTTGTGAAGACAATTCTAGCTAGTACACAAGTCGTTCAGCAAAGGCAATAAAGACACGTAATTCATACGTCCAGAAACAAGTCATGCATTCTGGTTTTACTAGGACTACTTCCCATCCTTGGTCTTGTGCAACATAACCGTTATGGCCGTTGATAAGACAGCGTGTTGTAACGTCATCAAAGGGACGAGGGTTACGTAATGTCCAACAGTCCCGTAATAATCTAAAAACCTCATTTCTTACCCCAATTACCGACTCCGTCACTTGTGGAAACGTTTTGTTTAATAGTTGTAGCCCGATGTTCTTGTTCTCACTTTGGTGAGAAGCGAACATTACTAATCCGTAAGCATAACATGCTTCTTTATGTTGCATGTTAGCCGCTTTTTCTAAATCACGAAGTCCAATATTCGGATATATTGAGTCAAAATAATTTCTTAACCCGTTGCGTAAAATAGCATTTGGGTTCCCCGCAATATATGCGTCAAAGTAAACACATCGTAACTTATGGGTTTCCCAATGTGATATCCCCCATCTTTCAAACGAAAGTCTCTTATAAACCAAGACATTCTTGGAACGTTCTTCGAATGTCTTACAAACTGATCTCGCCTTAAATAGTTGTGCCGAAGAATTCTGGCCGACTCTAGACAAGATTTCATCAATCATGTCTCCGGGTAGGTCTCTTAAAATATTGGGTTGTCTATCCATTTTGTGTTTTTAAACTGTAAAATAGACAAGAGTTAGATTTATAAAAAAAATACTTATTAATACAAGCAATTTTTACATATATCATAAAGCATAAGAACACTATATTACATATATTACACCACACGAATACAACTATCTTATTCCGACTCGCTCGTTTCTTCTTCTTCGGTTTTGGTTCGTTTTGCCAAGTTTCTAGGGATATATGATGTTCCCCTAATAGGAGCCGTCGTTGTCCACATTGGTTTAGAAAAACCTGGTGGTTTAGAGGTTCCCGGGTCATTGTTACAACTTAAGGACTTCGGGGGTTGACGATACATATAAAGTTCATCGGGGTTGGAATTAGATTTCTCTATTTTTATGCCCTTTCCCTTATTATTTTCTTTTGCCTTTTTAAATTCAGTTGGGGTAATTTCTATAACATCATCGGAATTCTCGTCGGAATCCGATTCATCGGAGAATTGGTAATCCTCCCAATATTTTGCTTCCTTGGCGGAAACACCATTGACCATAATTAACTTTGGTCGGTTGGTTGAGGATTTTCTTTTACTTAACCGTTTTATTATTTCCCCCACCGGTTCTATTTCTTCATCCGGTTCCGATTCTTCTTCCGGTTCCGATTCTTCTTCCGGTTCTGACTCTTCTTCCGGTTCCTCTTCGGGAACTTGTGAATCAGTCCACAAATCATTCCAATTTACATTTGACTCTTCATTATTATTAGGTGAGTCAATGGGACTTGTTCTAGAGGTAGACATCTATCACATAATATCAAACACGTTAAGAGATTAATATATCACATAATATTCATATGTTAAAAATATATAGTTTCCAACAAAAATGTTAAGCAATCATTTTTAAAGAAAACACGGTCGAAGTCCAGACTCACTAATGCATCCTAACAAACTCGATAAGACACACTAATGCAAATTTTCTGGTTCTCTAAGACCAACGCTCGGATACCAACTGAAATGTCCCGTTCTTATTGATTAAAAACGTTCCATATTAATTGATTTCGTTGCGAGGTTTTGACCTCTATATGAGACGTTTTTCAAAGACTGCATTCATTTTAAAACAAACCATAACCTTTATTTCATCAATAAAGGTTTAAAAAGCTTTAAGTAGATTATCAAATAATGATAATCTAAAATATCCTGTTTACACACGACCATTACATAATGGTTTACAATACAAATATGTTACAACAAAATAAGTTTCTTGAATGCAGTTTTTACACAATATCATACAAGCATGGACTCCAAATCTCGTCCTTATTTAAGTATGCGACAGCGGAAGCTATTAATAATCACCTGAGAATAAACATGCTTAAAACGTCAACAAAAATGTTGGTGAGTTATAGGTTTAACATATATATATCAAATCATAATAATAGACCACAAGATTTCATATTTCAATACACATCCCATACATAGAGATAAAAATCATTCATATGGTGAACACCTGGTAACCGACATTAACAAGATGCATATATAAGAATATCCCCATCATTCCGGGACACCCTTCGGATATGATATAAATTTCGAAGTACTAAAGCATCCGGTACTTTGGATGGGGTTTGTTAGGCCCAATAGATCTATCTTTAGGATTCGCGTCAATTAGGGTGTCTGTTCCCTAATTCTCAGATTACCAGACTTAATAAAAAGGGGCATATTCGATTTCGATAATTCAACCATAGAATGTAGTTTCACGTATTTGTGTCTATTTTGTAAATCATTTATAAAACCTGCATGTATTCTCATCCCAAAAATATTAGATTTTAAAAGTGGGACTATAACTCACTTTCACAGATTTTTACTTCGTCGGGAAGTAAGACTTGGCCACTGGTTGATTCACGAACCTATAACAATATATACATATATATCAAAGTATGTTCAAAATATATTTACAACACTTTTAATATATTTTGATGTTTTAAGTTTATTAAGTCAGCTGTCCTCGTTAGTAACCTACAACTAGTTGTCCACAGTTAGATGTACAGAAATAAATCGATAAATATTATCTTGAATCAATCCACGACCCAGTGTATACGTATCTCAGTATTGATCACAACTCAAACTATATATATTTTGGAATCAACCTCAACCCTGTATAGCTAACTCCAACATTCACATATAGAGTGTCTATGGTTGTTCCGAAATATATATAGATGTGTCGACATGATAGGTCGAAACATTGTATACGTGTCTATGGTATCTCAAGATTACATAATATACAATACAAGTTGATTAAGTTATGGTTGGAATAGATTTGTTACCAATTTTCACGTAGCTAAAATGAGAAAAATTATCCAATCTTGTTTTACCCATAACTTCTTCATTTTAAATCCGTTTTGAGTGAATCAAATTGCTATGGTTTCATATTGAACTCTATTTTATGAATCTAAACAGAAAAAGTATATGTTTATAGTCGGAAAAATAAGTTACAAGTCGTTTTTGTAAAGGTAGTCATTTCAGTCGAAAGAACGACGTCTAGATGACCATTTTAGAAAACATACTTCCACTTTGAGTTTAACCATAATTTTTGGATATAGTTTCATGTTCATAATAAAAATCATTTTCTCAGAATAACAACTTTTAAATCAAAGTTTATCATAGTTTTTAATTAACTAACCCAAAACAGCCCGCGGTGTTACTACGACGGCGTAAATCCGGTTTTACGGTGTTTTTCGTGTTTCCAGGTTTTAAATCATTAAGTTAGCATATCATATAGATATAGAACATGTGTTTAGTTGATTTTAAAAGTCAATTTAGAAGGATTAACTTTTGTTTGCGAACAAGTTTAGAATTAACTAAACTATGTTCTAGTGATTACAAGTTTAAACCTTCGAATAAGATAGCTTTATATGTATGAATCGAATGATGTTATGAACATCATTACTACCTTAAGTTCCTTGGATGAACCTACTGGAAAAGAGAAAAATGGATCTAGCTTCAATGGATCCTTGGATGGCTCAAAGTTCTTGAAGCAAAATCATGACACGAAAACTAGTTCAAGTAAGATCATCACTTGAAATAAAATTGTTATAGTTATAGAAATTGAACCAAAGTTTGAATATGATTATTACCTTGTATTAGAATGATAACCTACTGTAAGAAACAAAGATTTCTTGAGGTTGGATGATCACCTTACAAGATTGGAAGTGAGCTAGCAATCTTGAAAGTATTCTTGATTTTATGAAACTAGAACTTTTGAAATTTATGAAGAACACTTAGAACTTGAAGATAGAACTTTAGAGAGATCAATTAGATGAAGAAAATTGAAGAATGAAAGTGTTTGTAGGTGTTTTTGGTCGTTGGTGTATGGATTAGATATAAAGGATATGTAATTTTGTTTTCATGTAAATAAGTCATGAATGATTACTCATATTTTTGTAATTTTATGAGATATTTCATGCTAGTTGCCAAATGATGGTTCCCACATGTGTTAGGTGACTCACATGGGCTGCTAAGAGCTGATCATTGGAGTGTATATACCAATAGTACATACATCTAAAAGCTGTGTATTGTACGAGTACGAATACGGGTGCATACGAGTAGAATTGTTGATGAAACTGAACGAGGATGTAATTGTAAGCATTTTTGTTAAGTAGAAGTATTTTGATAAGTGTCTTGAAGTCTTTCAAAAGTGTATGAATACATATTAAAACACTACATGTATATACATTTTAACTGAGTCGTTAAGTCATCGTTAGTCGTTACATGTAAATGTTGTTTTGAAACCTTTAGGTTAACGATCTTGTTAAATGTTGTTAACCCAATGTTTATAATATCAAAAGAGATTTTAAATTATTATATTATCATGATATTATGATGTACGAATATCTCTTAATATGATATATATACATTAAATGTCGTTACAACGATAATCGTTACATATATGTCTCGTTTCAAAATCATTAAGTTAGTAGTCTTGTTTTTACATATGTAGTTCATTGTTAATATACTTAATGATATGTTTACATATCATAATATCATGTTAACTATATATATAACCATATATATGTCATCATATAGTTTTTACAAGTTTTAACGTTCGTGAATCACCGGTCAACTTGGGTGGTCAATTGTCTATATGAAACCTATTTCAATTAATCAAGTCTTAACAAGTTTGATTGCTTAACATGTTGGAAACATTTAATCATGTAAATATCAATCTCAATTAATATATATAAACATGGAAAAGTTCGGGTCACTACAGAATACCTATCTAGAGCAAGTGGGACAAGATGATGCTTACGCACTACCGTGGTCAACATTCAAGCACTTGATGAATGAGAAGTACCGTCCCAGAACCGAGGTCAATAAGCTCAAGACAGAACTTAGAGGGTTACGAACCCAAGGATTTGATATTACCACGTACGAAAGACGATTCACAGAATTGTACCTATTGTGTCCGGGAGCGTTCGAAGATGAGGAAGAGAAGATCGACGCGTTTGTGAAAGGATTACCGGAAAGAATCCAAGAAGATATAAGTTCACACGAGCCCGCCTCCATACAACAGGCATGTAGAATGGCTCACAAACTAGTGAACCAGATTGGGGAAAGAATTAAAGAACAGACGGCTGAAGAGGCCAATGTGAAGCAAGTCAAAAGAAAGTGAGAGGAAAACGGTGATAAGAATCACCAATACAACAAAAACAACAATTACAACAATAATCGCAACAATTATCCCAACAATCGCAACATCAATCGAAACTACAACAAATGGCCCAACAACAACAACAACAATAGCAACTACAACAATCATCCCAACAACAATAACAACCGCAACAACAACAACAATCAGAAGCAGCTATGCAAAAGGTATGAAAAGTATCACTCGGGGTTCTGCACCAAATTTTGCAACAAGTGTAAAAGAAATGGTCATAGCGCGGCGAAGTGTGAGGTCTACGGACCAGGGGTTAATAGAACGAAAGGAACAAATGGTGTCGGAACGAGTAATGGCGGAGCAAGTAGTGTCGGAGCAAGTTATGCCAATGTAGTTTGTTATAAATGTGGAAAACCGGGCCACATTATTAGAAATTGCCCGAACCAGGAGAACACGAATGGACAAGGCCGCGGAAGAGTTTTCAATATTAATGCGGCAGAGGTACAGGAAGACCCGGAGCTTGTTATGAGTACGTTTCTTATTGACAATAAATCTATTTACGTTTTATTTGATTCGGGTGCGGATAGAAGCTATATGAGTAGAGATTTTTGTGCTAAATTAAGTTGTCCATTGATGCCGTTGGATAGTAAATTTTTACTCGAATTAGCAAACGGTAAATTAATTTCAGCAGATAATATATGCCGGAATCGAGAAATTAAACTGGGTAGCGAAATATTTAAGATTGATTTGATACCAGTAGAGGTAGGGAGTTTTGATGTAATAGTTGGCATGGACTGGCTGAAGAAGGTGAAAGCAGAGATCGAATGTTATAAAAATGCAATTCGAATTTTACGAGAAGAAGGAGAACCCTTAATGGTGTACGGAGAAAAGGGCAACATGAAGCTACATCTTATTAGTAATTTGAAGGCACAAAAACTAATAAGAAAAGGTTGCTATGCTGTTCTAGCACACGTCGAGAAAGTACAAACTGAAGAAAAGAGCATCAATGATGTTCCCGTCGCAAAATAATTTCCCGATGTATTTCTGAAAGAATTACCGGGACTACCTCCACATCGATCTGTTGAATTTCAAATAGATCTTGTACCAGGAGCTGCACCAATAGCTCGTGCTCCTTATAGACTCGCACCCAGCGAGATGAAAGAACTGCAAAGCCAACTGCAAGAACTATTAGAACGTGGTTTCATTCGACCAAGCACATCACCATGGGGAGCTCCTGTTTTGTTTGTCAAGAAGAAGGATGGTACATTTAGGTTGTGTATTGACTACAGAGAGTTGAACAAACTTACCATCAAAAACCGTTATCCACTGCCGAGAATTGACGACTTATTTGATCAACTACAAGGCACGTCAGTTTATTCGAAGATCGATTTACGTTCTGGATATCATCAAATGCGAGTAAAGGAGGATGATATTCCAAAAACTGCTTTTAGGACGCGTTATGGTCATTACGAGTTTATGGTTATGCCGTTTGGATTGACTAACGCACCAGCTATGTTCATGGAATTTATGAACCGAGTGTGTGGGCTATATCTTGACAAGTTTGTCATTGTTTTTCATCGATGACATACTTATTTATTCAAAGAATGATCAAGAGCACAAAGAACATTTGAGAAAAGTGCTAGAAGTATTGAGGAAAGAAAAACTGTACGCTAAGTTTTCAAAGTGTGCATTTTGGTTGGAAGAAGTTCAATTCCTCGGTCACATAGTGAACAAAGAAGGTATCCAGGTGGACCCGGCAAAGATCGAAACCGTTGAAAAGTGGGAAACCCCAAAAACTCCGAAGCATATAAGTCAATTTTTAGGATTGGCTAGTTACTACAGAAGATTCATTCAAGATTTCTCCAAAATAGCAAAACCCTTGACTGCATTAACGCATAAAGGGAAGAAATTTGAATGGAAGGATGAACAAGAGAAGGCGTTTCAATTATTGAAGAAAAAGCTAACTACGGCACCTATATTGTCATTGCCTGAAGGGAATGATGATTTTGTGATTTATTGTGACGCATCAAAGCAAGGTCTCGGTTGTGTATTAATGCAACGGACAAAGGTGATTGCTTATGCGTCTAGACAATTGAAGATTCACGAGCAAAATTATACAATGCATGATTTGGAATTAGGCGCAGTAGTTTTTGCATTAAAGACTTGGAGGCACTACTTATATGGGGTCAAAAGTATTATATATACCGACCACAAAAGTCTTCAACACATATTTAATCAGAAACAACTGAATATGAGGCAGCGTAGGTGGATTGAATTTTTGAATGATTACGACTTTGAGATTCGTTACCACCCGGGGAAGGCAAATGTGGTAGCCGACGCCTTGAGCAGAAAGGACAGAGAACCCATTCGAGTAAAATCTATGAATATAATGATTCACACTAACCTTACTACTCAAATAAAGGAGGCGCAACAAGGAGTTTCAAAAGAGGGAAATTTAAAGGATGAAATACCCAAAGGATCGGAGAAGCATCTTAATATTCGGGAAGATAGAACCCGGTATAGGGCTGAAAGAATTTGGGTACCAAAATTTGGAGATATGAGAGAAATGGTACTTAGAGAAGCTCATAAAACCAGATACTCAATACATCCTGGAACGGGGAAGATGTACAAGGATCATAAGAAACATTTTTGGTGGCCAGGTATGAAAGCCGATATTGCTAAATATGTAGGAGAATGTTTGACGTGTTCTAAGGTCAAAGCTGAACATCAGAAACCATCAGGTCTACTACAACAACCTGAAATCCCGGAATGGAAATGGGAAAACATTACCATGGATTTCATTACTAAATTACCAAGGACTGCAAGTGGTTATGATACTATTTGGGTAATAGTTGATCGTCTCACCAAGTCAGCACACTTCCTGCCAATAAGAGAAGATGACAAGATGGAGAAGTTAGCACGACTGTATTTGAAGGAAGTCGTCTCCAGACATGGAATACCAATCTCTATTATCTCTGATAGGATGGCAGATTTATTTCAAGATTCTGGCAGACATTACAGCAAGCATTGGGAACTCGTCTAGACATGAGTACTGCCTATCATCCACAAACTGATGGGCAGAGCGAAAGGATGATACAAACGCTTGAAGACATGCTACGAGCTTGTGTTATTGATTTCGGAAACAGTTGGGATCGACATCTATCGTTAGCAGAATTTTCCTACAACAACAGCTACCATTCAAGCATTGAGATGGTGCCGTTTGAAGCACTTTATGGTAGAAAGTGCAGGTCTCCGATTTTTTGGAGTGAAGTGGGGGATAGACAGATTACGGGTCCGGAGATAATACAAGAAACTACCGAGAAAATCATCCAAATTCAACAAAGATTGAAAACCGCCCAGAGTCGACAAAAGAGCTACGCAGACAGTAAAAGAAAAGATATAGAGTTTGAAATTGGAGAAATGGTCATGCTTAAGGTTTCACCTTGGAAAGGCGTTGTTCGATTTGGTAAACGGGGGAAACTAAATCCAAGGTACATTGGACCATTCAAGATTATAGATCGTGTCGGACCACTAGCTTACCAACTGGAGCTACCTCAACAACTCGCGGCTGTACATAACACTTTCCATGTCTCAAATTTGAAGAAATGTTTTGCTAAAGAAGATCTCACTATTCCTTTGGACAAAATCTAAATCAATGAAAAACTTCAATTCATTGAAGAACCCGTCAAAATAATGGATCGTGAGGTTAAGAGACTTAAACAAAACAAGATACCGATTATTAAGGTTCGATGGAATGCTCGTAGAGGACTCGAGTTCACCTGGGAGCGTGAAGATCAGATGAAGAAGAAATACCCGCATTTATTTCCAGAAGATACGTCAACACCTCCAACTGCTTAAAATTTCGGGACGAAATTTATTTAACGGGTAGGTACTGTAGTGACCCGAACTTTTCCATATTTATATTTATATATATATTAAATGAAATTGTTATTTACATGATTAAGTGTTTCCAACATGTTAAGCAATCAAACTTGTTAAGACTTGATTAATTGAAATAGGTTTCATATAGACAATTGACCACCCAAGTTGACCGGTGATTCACGAACGTTAAAACTTGTAAAAACTATACGATGACGTATATATGGTTATATATATAGTTAACATGATTTTATTATAAGTATGTATCTCATTAGGTATTTTAACAATGAGTTATATACATAAAAATGAGACTATTAAATTAAGAAACTCGAAAACGATATATATAACGATTATCGTTATAACAACGTCTTACTAGGTACATATGAATCATATTAAGATATTGATACACTTGGTTAATTATGTTAAATCATAAGTAAATATATTATTAAGTGTATTAACAATGAAATACATATGTAAAAATAAGACTACTAACTTAATGATTTCGAAACGAGACATATATGTAACGATTATCGTTGTAACGACATTTAACTATATATATATCATACTAAGATATATTATATATCATAATATCATGATAATATAACAATTTAACATCTCATTTGTTATAATAAACAATAGGTTAACAACATTTAACAAGATCGTTAACCTAAAGGTTTCAAAACAACATTTACATGTAACGACTAACGATGACTTAACGACTCAGTTAAAATGTATATACATGTAGTGTTTTAATATGTATTCATACACTTTTGAAAGACTTCAATACACTTATCAAAATACTTCTACTTAACAAAAATGCTTACAATTACATCCTCATTCAGTTTCATCAACAATTCTACTCGTATGCACCCGTATTCGTACTCGTACAATACACAGCTTTTAGATGTATGTACTATTGGTATATACACTCCAATTATCAGCTCTTAGCAGCCCATGTGAGTCACCTAACACATGTGGGAACCATCATTTGGCAACTAGCATAAAATATCTCATAAAATTACAAAAATATGAGTAATCATTCATGACTTATTGACATGAAAATAAAATTACATATCCTTTATATCTAATCCATACACCAACGACCAAAAACACCTACAAACACTTTCATTCTTCAATTTTCTTCATCTAATTAATCTCTCTCAAGTTCTATCTTCAAGTTCTAAGTGTTCTTCATAAATTCCAAAAGTTCTAGTTTCATAAAATCAAGAATACTTCCAAGATTGCAAGTTTACTTCCAAATTTTCTAAATCCATTCCAAGTAATCATCCAAGATCAAGAAACCTTTGTTACTTATAGTAGGTTATATTTCTAATACAATGTAATAATCATATTCAAACTTTAATTCAATTTCTATAACTATAACAATCTTATTTCGAGTGGAAATCTTACTTGAAATTGTTTTCGTGTCATGATTCTGCTTCAAGAACTTTCAAGCCATCCAAGGATCCTTTGAAGCTAGATCCATTTTTCTAATTTCCAGTAGGTTTATCCAAGGAACTTGAGGTAGTAATGATGTTCATAACATCATTCGATTCATACATATAAAGCTATCTTATTCGAAGGTTTAAACTTGTAATCACTAGAACATAGTTTAGTTAATTCTAAACTTGTTCGCAAATAAAAGTTAATCCTTCTAACTTGACTTTTAAAATCAACTAAACACATGTTCTATATCTATATGATATGCTAACTTAATGATTTAAAACCTGGAAACACAAAAAACACCGTAAAACCGGATTTACGCCGTCGTAGTAACACCGCAGGCTGTTTTGGGTTAGTTAATTAAAAACTATGATAAACTTTGATTTAAAAGTTGTTATTCTGGGAAAATAATTTTTATTATGAACATGAAACTATATCCAAAAATCATGGTTAAACTCAAAGTGGAAGTATGTTTTCTAAAATGGTCATCTAGACGTCGTTCTTTCGACTGAAATGACTACCTTTACAAAAATGACTTGTAACTTATTTTTCTGACTATAAACCTATACTTTTTCTGTTTAGATTCATAAAATAGAGTTCAATATGAAACCATAGAAATTTGATTCACTCAAAACGGATTTAAAATGAAGAAGTTATGGGTAAAACAGGATTGGATAATTTTTCTCATTTTAGCTACGTGAAAATTGGTAACAACTCTATTCCAACCATAACTTAATCAACTTGTATTGTATATTATGTAATCTTGAGATACCATAGACACGTATACAATGTTTTGACCTATCATGTCGACACATCTATATATATTTCGGAACAACCATAGACACTCTATATGTGAATGTTGGAGTTAGCTATACATGGTTGAGGTTGATTCCAAAATATATATTGTTTGAGTTGTGATCAATACTGAGATACGTATACACTGGGTCGTGGATTGATTCAAGATAATATTTATCGATTTATTTCTGTACATCTAACTGTGGACAACTAGTTGTAGGTTACTAACGAGGACAGCTGACTTAATAAACTTAAAACATCAAAATGTATTAAAAGTGTTGTAAATATATTTTGAACATACTTTGATATATATGTATATATTGTTATAGGTTCGTGAATCAACCAGTGGCCAAGTCTTACTTCCCGACGAAGTAAAAATCTGTGAAAGTGAGTTATAGTCCCACTTTTAAAATCTAATATTTTTGGGATGAGAATACATGCAGGTTTTATAAATGATTTACAAAATAGACACAAGTACGTGAAACTACATTCTATGGTTGAATTATCGAAATCGAATATGCCCCTTTTTATTAAGTCTGGTAATCTAAGAATTAGGGAACAGACACCCTAATTGACGCGAATCCTAAAGATAGATCTATTGGGCCTAACAAACCCCATCCAAAGTACCGGATGCTTTAGTACTTCGAAATTTATATCATATCCGAAGGGTGTCCCGGAATGATGGTGATATTCTTTTATAAGCATCTTGTTAATGTCGGTTACCAAGTGTTCACCATATGAATGATTTTTATCTCTATGTATGGGATGTGTATTGAAATATGAAATCTTGTGGTCTATTGTTACGATTTGATATATATAGGTTAAACCTATAACTCACCAACATTTTTGTTGACGTTTAAAGCATGTTTATTCTCAGGTGAATACTAAGAGCTTCCGCTGTTGCATACTAAAATAAGGACAAGATTTGGAGTCCATGTTTGTATGATATTGTGTAAAAACTGCATTCAAGAAACTGATTTCGATGTAACATATTTGTATTGTAAACCATTATGTAATGGTCGTGTGTAAACAGGATATTTTAGATTATCATTATTTGATAATCTACGTAAAGCTTTTTAAACCTTTATTTATGAAATAAAGGTTATGGTTTGTTTTTAAAATGAATGCAGTCTTTGAAAAACGTCTCATATAGAGGTCAAAACCTCTCAATGAAATCAATTAATATGGAACGATTTTAATCAATAAGAACGGGACATTTCAAAAGGTTGGTGAGTTCATAGGTTTATCATAACAATCATTTCAATATATTAATAGACCACAAGATTTCATAATCATAAACATAATACACTCGCAAGTGTATGTAAAGCATTCTAAGTGGTTGAGCACTTGGTAACCATACTTAACATTAATCAACGTTGCATATTCCCTTAATTATGAAATCTCACTACACAGTACCAAGTGTAGTTACCGAAACGGAGTACTGTGCAACCGTTGAATACTGGTCGTTCACCCCGGTTGGGGTTGTCAAGCCCGATAGATCTATCAACAGGATTCGCGTTTACAATACCCATGTAAATAGAAGTTACCAAGCTACAGGGAAGTATGCTAGTGGTACAACTCAACGTAGAATGTATTTTAAGTACTTGTGTCTATTTCGTAAAGATTTTTAAAAGTAGCGCATGTATTCTCAGTCCAAAATTATATATTGCAAAAGCAATTAAAAATGGAGCAAATGAAACTCACCATACTATATTTTGTAGTAAAAATACATATGACGACATTTAACAGTGTAGGGTTGACCTTGGATTCACGAACCTAAATCATTTGTATATATATTAATACATATAATTACACTCAAGCAAAATTTATATATTCTTATTAATTATTATTTATTATGATTTAATAGTGTTATATATATATATATATATATATATATATATATATATATATATATATATATATATATATATATATATATATATATATATATATATATATATATATATATATATATATATATATATATATATATATATATATATATATATATTAATGTTTTATCTTTATCTATTATGTATTAAAATTAATACATTCATACATAATTATATTGATATCTATAATATATGTAAAAATGTTTATTTATTATGATAGTAGTAATACTAATTAATAATAATAATAATAATAATAATAATAATAATAATAATAATAATAATAATAATAATAATAATAATAATAATAATAATAATAATAATAATAATAATAATAATAATAATAATAATAATAATAGTAATAAAAATGATAAATTTAAAATAAAGATACTTTTAATAATATTGATAAAAATGATAACTTTAATAAATAATACTTTTAGTAAAAATTTTAATTTTTAACAATAATGAATATTTATAATCATAACTATAAAAATAATGATACTAATACTTATATGAATAATAATGATAATATTAATAATAATACTTATAATAATAATAATAATAATAATAATAATAATAATAATAATAATAATAATAATAATAGTAATAATAATAGTAGTAATAATAATAATAATAATAATAATAATAATAATAATATTAATATTAATAATATTAATAATATTAATAATAATAATAATAATAATAATAATAATAATAATAATAATAATAATAATAATAATAATAATAATAATAATAATAATAATAATAATAATTATGAAAACTACCTTTGAAGGCTTAAAAATAATAAACTGCCAGAGCCGGGACTCGAGCCCGCAACCTCTCCTTTCCCACAAACACCTCTAACCATCTGTTCTGTTTCAATTTTTCTGTTATTTAATATTCCCAAATTTACTTAACCCTAACCATTCTTCTGCCCATTTCTTTCTGTTTTATCTCACGAATTAAATATATTTAACCTAAGTATCTGTTACTATATCTTCTTCATTTTGATCATTATCATCGATTCATCATCAAGTCATAAATCTTTTATTATTATCAACACCTTCATCATCATTTTTATCATTTTATGTGTCATGTATCATCGTACATCATAATCGTACCATATCAATCTAAGTATCATCTTTTTGTTTATATTTTTATCATCATTCTTTCTAATTCTTGCTGCAACATGACACTCCTATCATACTATTATTATTATCCAATCGGCCCAACAACAGAAAGTCCAATAACCATTTAAAAGTAACCAAATTACAATGGGGCCAAAACAAGGCCCAAGTGTCGATTGTAAATCAACAAAAAGGGGTTCGGTTTGCTGGATTTGTGAATAGAAAAAGGAAACAGGAATTAAGAAGTCGATCAATTAATCAAGTGGGGTTTATTCTCTTTAGGGTTTGTCGGCCATAACTGTAAAAGAAAAAGGGAACCGTGAAATCATTCCACGCTTTATCATCTCCCATCGTTAAACAACAGGAAAAGAACAAAGCCGGAGATAAAGAGGCTAGAACAGAAACCGTTTATAGTAGCAGCAATAGTGGGGTGGGTTACGGTGGTGAAAGGTTTCAAATTGATGATGATGATGGCGACTGTGATGGTGTCTTCATGATGGTTATTCGACATCCAAACAGAAACATACGATAGCGTCCTAAATGGGTTTCGTTTAGACCAAGGATAGAAAGAAAGTATAGCAGTCGTGGTCTTGGTGGTTTCGTTTGGGATGCAAAACAGAATAAAAATATATATATTGAAGTTGGGTCATGGTTGTTGCCGGTTGTGATGATAATAATAATAGAAAGAAAGAAGAAAAAATATATATATATATATATATATATATATATATATATATATATATATATATATATATATATATATATATATATATATATATATATATATATATATATATAGTGAAGGTGGTGTCATGGGGTAAGTTCATGAAGGTTGTAGGCGGTGGTGTGAGGCTGCAACAGATACGGAGTTCTTGTGCTGACATGGTGGTGACTCGTGGTGATTTTATGGTGATGGTGGTGTTCGGTTGTTGAGATGGTGGTAGGTTAAGTGGACGAGGGTGGTTTAATAGTTGAAGGTGATGAGAGTTATGGTTTGAACGAACAACAAAGAAAGTGGTAATTGTTTGAACTACAAAACAGAGAGCAAACAGAGGTAGAAGTCGATGATGTTCAATATTTGTACAAATGGGTGGTTTTGAATCTAGCTCGATAGAAAATAGCAACACAAAGGGAGTTGTGTCCCAGGAGGTTCAATCCAAGGTGATGGTTCTTGTAAATGATTATAAAGATAGATGATGAGGTGCATGAATGTTATGTATTGCCAATTTGCTAAATGGAAACAAAAACAGATAAATCTTGTAACCAACAACTTAGTAATCAGGAAATAGATGTAAAACAATAATTCATTGTTTTTGTTGTTGTATGTAGATTAGCAAAAGAAGTCAAATAGCAATAGGAAGGTGATAAGTTAATGATTGAGTGGGTTAGCAAAGAAACAAACAAAAACAATAAAGGTTGTGGTGTGCCATATAGAAAGAAAGAAAGAGAGTAGTGATAATATGCCTAGTTCCACATATTCCATATAATTGATTGTAAACATTTATAATTTAATACAGGGAAAAAATAAGTAGGTTAGTTCATAGAAAGTGATCAAATAGAAAAAAAAATATCGATGCAACATATAGTAGTTAAAAAAATGTTTGCAGAAATTTAATGGGGTTGTAATCTTGAATGGGTGCATGCATATGCATATATCTTATTCTAATCTAATATATATATAATATAGTAAGGTATTAATAATAATATAATAACAATAAGATAAGAAGAAATCGTGCAAGAGATTTAAAAGTCACCGTCTATTTTGATATTTTTATCTGCAGACAGTTTATATTGACTATTATTTCGTACACCGTTGTTACTCAGTGGCGGATAAAAGTTCTCATTTATGGGTAAAATATAAAAAGTGTTAAAATTAAATAACCAAATCCTAAATACATTTTTAGTAAGCCTAAAATTTATAGAACTCATTTTCGGATCATCATTTATTTTAAAATCACATAAGTTCGTTTTTAACCTGATAAACAGCAACCAAATGACAATTGGGCGTTGTCGTCGTTTACTAAATAATTTCAAAATCCTATATATATATTCTATATACTTTATTTATAGATACTTTGTAAATAAAATTTATTATTTTACAAAATTAATTATAACAATTACAATAAATAATATTTCATATTATTATACACACACACACACACATATATATATATATGTATATATATATATATATATATATATATATATATATATATATATATATATATATATATATATATATATATATATATATATATATATGCATATCTATTTACAAGCAATCGTATCGTGAGTCGTTGGAAATAATCAAATGTCAAATGGATTCATAAGAATAGTTCAAAGATTTTGAGACTCAACCTAACGGACTTTTCTTATCGTGGTAAAGATATTAAATCGTATCGAGAGTTTGGTTCAAAATTAGTCAAAATTTTTCGGGTCGTGACAGCTTAATATGATATTAACTCTTTGAATCTGTATTACATCGAAAGAAAATATACATATATTTTCATGAAGATTGTAACAAAATTCTCTGGTAAAAAACATTACTTGTGAAATTTTTTTTAAACGGGTAGGTAATACCTGGGAGATATTTAAATTCGCAAATAGTATGTTACATTCTTCGATTCTGATTCAACAATCATCAACTATACTCACTACTTTCACAACCATATACATTCTTTTATAGAAATCAAAACAACCATACTCATTCGAATCTAATTACATATTCTGATTTTGAAATCTCAGAATTCAATTCGAGATATACCCGAAATCATCACTCTTAGATTCCTGCACCTTTCAAAACTATACTTTGAATTCAAGACTGTACTAGAACATCATTTCTATTCATAGAACTCAGAAAAATATTTGTATCATTAAAAATCCTAGAACATCATATGCATATTAACAATTACAATCTGTGTTCAAACCTTCCGAAATTCCTGAAGATACACGAGATGATGATCCAACCACATGTTACCCACCGTCATGCACCTGAAAAACTCTCGAAACCAAAATCATAGTTTAACACGTATCCGTGTCAAACCCTTTGGCATTTATTAGCTAAATAACTTTCCAATCTCTTTTCAAAATAGACAGTTTTGTCACAGCTCCAGCAAATCAACTTCATTTGTTCATGCGAATAATCCTTATTATAACGATTACCCCTTCATCATTGTTACCAGGGAACCTTTCATATCTCGCCACATTAGCAGTAAACTTATCAACAACTTCATTGATCTTTAAGCCTCTCCGAAAATTTACTATACTTATTCATTGAAACCCCATCATGTACTCACCTACATCCTGTAACAATAATTGTCCTACCAACTACTGGGAATCAGTAATCAGTATTTTGAAATTCGCAATGATTCTACGCCAACAGTTATATGTATACATATAACGCCTAGCCCCAATACTTACCTAATTTGAACGTGAAGTTTCTGAAAAACACCCTGAACTGCGAACTAGTTCTCGAAATGCTAATGAAGCAGCAAAAACTGTAAACGACTTTAACAGTCAAAAGTTTGATGATAAAGAATGGTATGGTGGTAAAGCTGAGAAAAAGAGAAGGTTTGGAACTGAAAAACGGATTGAGTAGACCATGAAGGAGACTGTGGACAAATCACAAGGACGAAATCTACCTTCAAAGGATCCAAATGATTCCGTGTCTACTGAAATCGTTAACAAACACATTACTTCTTATTCTAAACCTTCACAGACAAATCTTCTTCATCATCCATCGATGTTAGAAATTCTAAGATATCATTGTATCTTTTATTATAAATATCCTCGATATTTCTGAAGATATTTTCATAAGCATTCTTATCTGAAATCATTTATCTTTTCGCAATACCTGCGATACAACATAGAAGAAACTGTGTTAGTTTCTAAATTCTGAAAAATTCAAATTTAAAACATGAATGTTATTGAAGTAATGTTGGGAACTGAAGCATGAGTTAGTATAATATAATGACACTTGATCAACGTGATTATATTACAGTAAGTCATGCTGAGTTTCTAATGGAACGTGATGATTCACAGAACATACCGTCGTCATGTGCCATTTACACGACTCTTACATTCTACCCAATCTCTAAACATATTAAGAACATATCTTCTTGATAGTTCTATCTTTCCGGATATTCTGGTAATTTACCAAATCAAGATCGTGCCATTACGATTCCCTTCTTAAAACATTAACTATGTTCATCCAAAACTTCATATCTACGAATTCTGGACCATTACATGCGATGCTTAATGACAAGAAGAGGAAACGAAAGAATGAAGTTTTGAAGTGTAAATTGGGGGTATAAATCGCAACAAATAAAAGAAAACATTAACTGGAGATGACAATGATTATGGGAGACAGAAGCAGGGACATCGAAATATAAGAGAAGATATAAAACCCAACAACCACCCAGAAATTATAAACCGTATATATCAATACATATAGCAATATAAAGACACGGGAGAACTAAAAACACTATAAAACCAAGTGTATAGTAGAAGTAAATAGATTCTTTCGGTGGTAGATGAAAGAGAAGAATGACAGATATGAAGGTTAGGAATATATCAAAAAGCAGAACTAGATGAAGCATATTGATGAATGCTTTAAAATATGAGTTGAGGGAGAAAGAATAGAAGGTGTGAGTTGTAAGGAAACGAAGGAGGTAGATTTATAGTGAAATATCTGACAGAAAAATCGAGATAGATTATCGCATTAAATCGAAGAGGATCATAATTTCCTTAATCGCCGAAGAATCAAATCCTATATAGATTACAAAGATTTTCTTAATCCAGAGATCAACCGTGATGACGTCAAAAGATAAGGCAAATCTCTATTTTCTCATTCCACTCTCTTACGACAGCTTCACTCAAACGCTTCGAGAAATCAAATTATTTTATCCGTATTTCTTAATCGTGATAAAATCCTATGTATCAGCTTATATTCGTCATAATAACATACTTACTGTGAGTCATGACGACCTCGATCAAATTTCGGGACGAAATTTCTTTAACGGGTAGGTACTGTGATGACCCGGAAATTTTCGATCAAATTTAAACTTTAATCTTTATATGTTTCTAACACGATAAGCAAAATCTGTAATGTTGATTCTCGAAAGTTTTGAAATCTATATTCATGTAATCAATTACCCTTTGACTACGCTCAACGATTCACGAACATTTATGTGTATATAGATATATGTATATAATATATACTTATTAAGTGAAAACCTTAACAAAGTATTAGATACATAAATACTTTACATAAACGAGTTTGTTTCGATATTTGTTCAATATAGTTATTGACGGAATTAAAAGATAATATCATATGATTGAATGATCAAATACATTGAATTATGATTACGAGTCTCTGTTATGAGGTCCCCATTGATTTGAGAAATCGTTTCTTTTTAACGGTATTCGGAATAAATGATAAAGTGATTTTCAAATGAGAACAAAGTATCACTTATCTAGTGTCACACAAATGTTAGTGGAGAATTGAATTTCATACTACTTGATTGATCTATTTTCAAATGTGCGAAAACGATTTTCGATATAATAAAACTTGTTTATTAAAATTGTTGGGATTTAACAACTTTCATTATGCTTAAAACATTTAAGAATCAAACTTAGCGGAAGCATGTAAAACCCGATTTAAAACTTGTTAATCTTTAACCAATTAAAGTTAAATCCCAATTAGGATCAAGTTATGAAATATACTTACAAACTACAAGCAAGAAAAGAGTTTATACCTACTCCAAGCTTGTTGATTAGTGATGAGGATGATGATGATGAATGGAGCTCCAAAATGTATGAAACCTCAAGTTGTAATACCCCAAGCTAACCCCCAACACCTAGCTTTTGGTTAGGATTTATCTAACACTTGAAATGAGCCTTAAAAAAAATGAACCCCTTTTAGCTACTTAATGGCCACGGCCAGCAGCAATAATAAATGGAGAATGCAGAATTTTTTTTCAAGTTACTTTGATGTGTAAATGCATGTGGTGGTGGTCTCCAACAATACCTTGGTTATATGCATTTTGAATACAAGTAACCAAGTAAAAGGAAAGTCAAAATGGCATGCTTGTGAAGACTCCCATGCCACTTCCATATTAGTTTTATAAAATAAGTTTTATAAAAAAATAAGATTTTATAAAACCATTTTATAAACTAGCATTTTAATTATGTACATTTTATATAAAACCAATTATATAAAAATGTAACATAACATTATTAATTATTTAACCTATAAATAATTAAATCCATATTTTATAAATTATTCCATAATTTATATATATATATATATATATATATATATATATATATATATATATATATATATATATATATATATATATATATATATATATATGTACACATCAAGTAATATTTCAGAAAACCATTTTTCTTAAAGTTCAAGTGTCGCGTATTTGATCAATGATCCAATCATTAACATCAAATACGAATAAGGTGTCGGTAAGCTTGTTATTGGGTATGACCCGACTTGGATCAAAACATATTAGCCACGTTAATTTAATATGTCTCTCGGGCATATGAAATACCTTCAATCTCCCACTTGCACGAGAAACATAAGAAATTAATGCAAGTGATGGATACCACCTAACGACCGTCCATCACCCCCAATATGTTATGACTTTGTGCCATTCAATAACATCATCCCTTTCGAGTTCCCATTTCGAATATGAATAGGTGAATCTTTCATCACATCCTTTTGTCCTAGATGTCATGTTAAATCCAAGAGGCACAGAGTGATCACTCTCTTCTAGATTTAACTTTATCAGGCCTTAAACATCTGACTCTCAACGAATAAGAGGGACAAATTCCATCTTGACTACATACGTCCTAAATATATACCTTGCATTATACCTAAGCTCTTCCTTATGAACTACCATATTTCAGAAAGCGAAGGAAAGAATCAAGGCACAATACTTGGTAAATATCCGAACCCAATATGCATGTCAGGTCAGAGGATATAATGATATTCGCCTTTACTCAAGATTACATGTGATCAACCACAAAGGCTCCATTTAGTAAATCTTGAGGGCGGGTCTTCCAATATTTGTATCCCACAAATATCTATGAACCTTGGTTGCAACCTTGCCCCACATTCATCCCGTGAATGTATACCAATCCAAGTTCATAATAGTCTAAACCTCACACTTGTTCCCACAAATGTAATCGACTACGGAATTTAGAATAATTACTTATTCATGTATAAAATATGCAAAATAGGAACATAACTGAAAATTAATAAATTAATACCATAATTATATTAATGAGTTTGAACAAATTTTGTTCTGTTACAATACTTAAAACAGATCATGATCAATCACTAGAATATCGAAGCCTTAACGCATAAACATGTCCTGCATGTTTTGCTCCATGTAAGAGCTTCGTGAGAGGATCCGCTATATTAAGATCTGTGTGAACTTTGCAAATACATAACTTTCCTTTTTCAACTTCATCCCTTATGTAGTTGAATCTCCGCTCAATGTGATGGGTCTTTTGGTGAGCACGAGGTTCCTTGATTTGAACAATCGCACCCTCGTTTTCACAAAAGATCTCAAGAGAGTCCTGAATGGAAGGGACTACTCCTAAATCGTCAATGAATTTCTTCATCCATGTAGCTTCCTGAGCTGCCAATGAGGCGACAATGTACTCCGACTCTGTAGTGGATAATGCAACAACATCCTATTTTGAACTCTTCGAGAGACTGCACCTCCATTTAATGTGAAGAAATAACCGGATTGTGATCGAGAATCATCTCGATCAGTTTGGAAACTCGCGTCCACGTAACCTTTTACAGCGAGTTCTTCCTCACCAGACCCATATATTAGAAACATATCCTTAGTCCTCCTAAGGTATTTCAATATACTTTTAACCGCAATCCAATGGCTGTTACCTGGGTTGTTCTGGTATCTACTTGTCAAGCTAAGAGCGCATGACACATCCGGTCTAGTGCATATCATTGCATACATGATTGACCCAATAGCAGAGGCGTATGGGACCCTTTTCATTCTCTCTTGCTCATCTTTTGTGGTAGGGCACTGAGATGAACTGAGAAGCGTTCCCTTTTGAATATGTACCAAACCATTCTTAGAGTTCTCCATCTTGAACCTTTTCAAGACCTTTTCAATGTATGCACTTTGATTCAAACCTATCAGTTTCTTAGATCTATCCCTGTAGATCCCAATCCCCAAAATGTATTGTGCTTCTCCAAGATCCTTAATGGAGAAGCATTTACTTAGCCAAATTTTAACACCTTCCATTGCCGGAACATCATTTCCAAATAACAATATATCATCCACATATAGTACAAGGAACATGATAGTGCTCCCACTAGCTTTCTTATATACACAAGCTTCATCACCATTTTTAATGAAGCCAAATATCTCGGCCTCCTCATTAAAACGATGATTCCACATTCTTGATGCTTGTTTCAATCCGTAGATTGACTTCTTTAACTTTCATACCTTTTTAGGATATTTCGGATCAACAAAACCTTCAGGCTGAACCATATAGACATCTTCCACAAGATATCCATTTAGGAAAGCGGTTTTGACATCCATTTACCATATTTCGTAATCATAATGAGCAGCAATGGCAAATAATATCCTAATAGACTTTATCATTGCCACAGGCGAAAAAGTTTCATCATAGTCAACCCCTTGAGTTTGAGTGAAACCTTTTGCTACAAGTCTAGCTTTATACGTATCCAAGTTTCCATGTATGTTGGTTTTCATTTTAAAAAGCCATTTACAATCAACTAGCCTTGAGCCAATAGGTTGTGCAACAAGTTCCCAAACTTGGTTGTCATACATGGATTGCATCTCAGCGTTCATGGCTTCCTGCCATTTATCTTTATTAATCCTTGATAAAGCATCTTGGTAGTTTGTTGGTTCATCCAAATCAACCACATAGCAACCATCCATGAGAAACCCATATCTCTCAGGAGGATTACTAATCCTACCAGATCTGCGAACGTTTTGTGTATTTTGATCATCCATTTGATCATTCTCAACATTTTCACGTTCAGTGCTAGTGTCAACCAATTGTGTATCATCTGTTTGATCTTGAACCTCTTCAAGATATATCTTCCTTTCACTTTCACCTTCCATTAGGAACTTAGTTTCAAGGAATTCAGCCTTTCGAGCAACAAATACATTCTGCTCGGAAGGATCATAGAAATAATATCCCATATTATCCTTGGGATATCCTATGAAGATACACTTCGTGGATCGAGCATTCAACTTATTAGGGACGTAACGCTTAGGGTAAGCTTCATATCCCCAAACCTTTAAGTATGATAGAGATGGAGGTTTTCCAAACCACATCTCATGAGGTGTTCGTTCCACTTTCTTGGTTGGGGCCATATTTAAAATACGAGCTACGGAGCATAGACAATAACCCCAAAATGATAGAGGTAACGAGCTTCTAGCCATCATAGATCGAACCATATCCACTAGAGTTCGGTTCCTCCTTTCGGAAACTCCATTAAGTTGGAGTGTTCCAGGAGGAGTAAGTTACGAGATAATCCCACGACTTTTAAGATGATCTTGGAAGGCATCGCTTAGGTATTCACCTCCTCTATCTGTACGAAGTACCTTGATTATCTTATTGAGTTGATTTTGTACTTCATTTTTATACTCTTTGAATGCCTCAAAAGTTTCGTCCTTATGTCTTAACAAGTAGACATATCCAAAATGACTGAAGTCATTAATGAAAGTAACGAAGTATCTTTCACCATTCCTAGTTATGGGCTTAAAGGGTCTACATACATCCGAATGTATTAGTCCCAATAAGTCTTTAGCCCTTTCATAGGTCCTTTTGAAAGATGTTTTAGTCATTTTGCCTTGTAAACAAGATTCACATACATCAAACGAGTCTAGTTCATTTGATTTTAAAAGTCCATTCTTTTGAAGTGTATGCATTCGATTTTTGTTTATGTGACCAAGGCGACAATGCCATAAGTAGGAATCACTCAAATCCCTTTTGAGTTTCTTGGTGTTTGCATGGAAAATTGAGCTATTGTATGATGTGTCATCATGAACCAATTCATAAATACCATTCGAAGCCGAAGCCTTAAAATAAAACACATTATCTAAAGAAACATGGATATCATCATTAATGAAATTAAGATTAAAACCATATTGTTTCAAACGGGATACAGAAATAATGTTTCGAGATAAATCGGGTGCATACAAAATATTTTTCAAAATAAGCTCCAAACCACTTGGTAGCTTTAAAACAAAGTCTCCTTGAGCTTTCACTTGCACCCTTGCTCCATTTCCCATGAAGAGACTTGTTGTTCCCACATCTTGATCACTTCTTTTGAACCCCTGCAAAGTATTGCAAATATGAGTTCCACATCCTGTGTCTAATACCCATGTATTAGAAGAAGTAATACTAAGCTCAATGTATACCATATATACATTACCTGAGGTTTGCCCCGCATCCCTCTGTTCTTTCAGCTCCTTAGGTAGATCGGGCAGTTGCGTTTCCAGTGACCCATTTCACCGCAACCGAAGCATGGATCTTCCTTGGGGTTAGCTTTACCGGTAACCTTTTGCTTCTTGTTATTGTTGTTGGGCAACCATCTTCCCCTTTCTCTTGCCCTTGCCTTGGTAGGCGGGTCCTTTCCTCTTAGCCACCTTTGACTTAGAAGTGTTTTTGGTTTTGGACCTGCCTTCATTGATCATAAACATGGGTGAAGCCCTTTTACCCATGCTCACTTCGGCTGTCTTAAGCATGGCGTGTAATTCGCCAATGCTCTTATCCCAACCATTCATATTGTAATTCATTACAAATGTGTCAAACCTTTTTGACAAGGAGTTGAGAATAAGGTCCGTGGCTAATTCATTAGATACGTTGCAATTTAAACAGTTCGCTTGATCAATAAGTCTTTTCATCTTAAGGACATAAGATGAAACGGATTGGGAGTCGTCCATCCGACATGCATGAAGCGCTTGGACCATTTCAAAGTGCTCGACACGAGCTTGTTGAAGGAATATCTCCTTCAACTGTGTGATCATGTCATATGCACTATGATGCTCGAAGTCCTTTTGGAGTTCGGGTACCATAGTCCCAAGTATGAGGCAAGAAACTTGCAACGAATCGGTGCAATATTTCTCCCAATAGGCCATGCCTTCCGTATCATCCTCGTCCGGTTGATCGGGAATGGGGTCTTCCAACACATATGCCCTATCCTCTAGTTTGAGGACAATTCTTAGATTGCGAAACCAATCCATGAAGTTCGTATGGTTGAGTTTTTCCTTTTCGAGGATTGACCTCAACGATAGGTTGTTAAAGTTTATTGGTGCATTTGGGATGTTGTTGATATTGGCGGCCATCTACAAAATTTAACAAAGTTGTTTAAGTATCAATCTTAATTTAACAATCAATACCCTTTAAATCCAATTGATATTTATTAAATTTTAGAATCCAACGGTAAACCAAATTTCGGTTAGGTGACCTTTATCCCGTCATTTGATTTAGCGAGGTAGTCATTATATGACAATTGCAATCCTTTTGCAACTTCTAAGTTATGGGATCATGCAATCCTTTTGCATGGCATATTTATCCCATCAACGCCTATTTGTTCCTCATGCTTCGGTGACCCTAAGCTCATGATTCCCAAATCAATTCGTCCTACTTGTGCTAACGTGTAAATTCAACATACAAGTGGTTAGGTGACCTTTATCCCACAAGCATGCAAAATTCACCTTAATCATATTAGTTTGCTCATAACGGTTAGGTGACCTTTATCCAATTATGAGTTCCCTAATATTTTTAAATGTCACACAAAAGGATGGCGTTTAACTTGATTGCCTTGTTAATAAGGGATTTTAAGTTTTCATTAATTCTAGTTTGAGAAAACTTTTACACCATACACCAACATGCATTTAGTGTATAGTTTATTTGAAAATCCATTTTTCATGTTGTGTAATAAAGCCAATTCATTACTTTGATATAAACCATTTTATATGTGTTTCAATAACCAATTATTATAATCCTTTTAGTGTTCTTAATAACCATTTATTAATGTCCTTTTGCCATTTCAATTTAACCATTTAAATTGTCATTTTGCATGTTGTTAAAATGTCTAATTTAACTAATTAAATTTCTAGTTTGTTTGTTGTTAACTTGTGTGATTAACTTGTAGCATACAAACATACAATCCACAATCATACAATAAACAACCAAGCATGCAAAACAATATGTTCACAATCAAGCCAATTTGGTAGACATTTGTTTAGCCGAAAATAAATGCCACCGGTTAAGGGGTATATAACACAAAGTAAGAGATTTCAAAATCTCCCACTTAATCTTGCATCCTTCCTTGTGTTCTTCATAGTCACCTTCTTGTATCTTCATTTTTACAAAATATATCCTAATATATTTTTCTCTAAAAAATGAAAATACAAACTAATCTATTTTACATGCCAAATATAAAATAAATTACATGACTAAATGAATAATATTACAAATCAATTGAATAAATATTATTACAAACCAAATTGAATGAATAACAAATCAACCAAACATCCAACCAAACACAAGGCCAAGGCTTAGATTGTGACAATAACATACAACTAAAATATGACCAAATGGAAGAACCCAAAAACCCATTTTGGGTCTCCTAAAATTCGGCCATAAAATCAAACCCACCCAAAACCTTTAATTTTTGCATTTTACTTTCATGCATGTACATAAAATGCAAAATATATAGTGAGTTTAATAACCATCTCGAAGTATATTTCAACAACTTCGGCTCTAGATACCATTGTTGGGATTTAACAAGTTTCATTATGCTTAAAACATTTAAGAATCAAACTTAGCGGAAGCATGTAAAACCCGATTTGAAACTTGTTAATCTTTAACCAATTAAAGTTAAATCCCAATTAGGATCAAGTTATGAAATATACTTACAAACTACAAGCAAGAAAAGAGTTTATACCTACTCCAAGCTTGTTGATTAGTGATGAGGATGATGATGATGAATGGAGCTCCAAAATGTATGAAACTTCAAGTTGTAATACCCCAAGCTAACCCCCAACACCAGTAGCAACAATAAATGGAGAATGTAGAATTTTTTTTTCAAGTTACTTTGATGTGTAAATGCATGTGGTGGTGGTCTCCAACAATACCTTGGTTATATGCATTTTGAATACAAGTAACCAAGTAAAAGGCAAGTCAAAATGGCATGCTTGTGAAGACTCCCATGCCACTTCCATATTAGTTTTATAAAATAAGTTTTATAAAAAAATAAGATTTTATAAAACCATTTTATAAACTAGCATTTTAATTATGTACATTTTATATAAAACCAATTATATAAAAATGTAACATAACATTATTAATTATTTAACCTATAAATAATTAAATCCATATTATATAAATTATTCCTTAATATATATATATATATATATATATATATATATATATATATATATATATATATATATATATATATATATATATATATATATATATATATATATATATATATATATATATATATATATATATATGTATATATATATATATATACATCAAGTAATATTTCAAAAAACCATTTTTCTTAAAGTTCAAGTGTCTCGTATTTGATCAATGATCCAATCGTTAACATCAAATACGAATAAGGTGTCGGTAAGGTTGTTATTGGGTATGACCCGACTTGGATCAAAACATATTAGCCACGCTAATTTAATATGTCTCTCGGGCATATGAAACACCTTCAAAAATGTCTTTGTTTAGATAACGTAAGTTGGAATATTGATTATTAGGTATATATAACTCGCAACGTGTATTTAAAATATGTTTATGTATATTAAATATTTATGATTACAAAGTAGTTATGTAAAGGATAGTAACACTTTTTACTTGATTCGATCGATATTAAGATATTTTATTTAGAAAGTTTAAGGAAAGTAAACTAAACGTTGGCGCATAAATGAATTATATCAAATTAAGTTTTAAAGTAAAAACGTTACGTGTTACAAGATTTTCTAAACGAATTTAAAATAAACTTTGAACTATTATTAGTTTTGAAAAACTAAATATTATATTATTACATTAATATTTCCATTATATACGATATGTACAAGTTTATATTTTTAAATGAAAATATATTTATATTTTACAAAGTGATGAATTGTAATATCAAATTACTCATAAAACATTTTGATTTAAACTAATATTATTAAATATGTTTTGATAAATAACGAGACTATGATTTATAGAAGTAAATGACCAAAACACTCAAAAGATAAAGTTACACTTTGAGTGGGTTAGTTTTCCATTAATTTAAGCCTAATTATTAATAAAGGTACACGTCGCGTAATGTAAAGTGTTAGTTTCCTAAACGTACGAAAGTGCGCTCGAAAAACTGAAAGTGGTACATGAGTCGAGTGACAACGTATGAATCATTTTTGTAAAAATTACATTTTTACCGTAAACGTAAACATAATATAATATATAATTAATTATATAAATTAAATAAATAAATATAAAATATATATATTTAAGTGTCGGCAAACGAGATTGGCCAAATGTGACTTGGTTTTTCTTACCATGTGATCGTATGGAAAAACCAAGCAAACCCCATGCGATCGCATGGGGTGGTTGGTGAGCTCGCATTTGCTTTAAAAACGCATTTTTGGTCCGATGGAATTCATTCTATCTATCCCTCGTTCTCACACACATACGGAGTATATGTTATATATTATTATTATTATTATTATTATTATTAATTATTAAGATTATTATTATTAATCTTACAATTATTATTATAAATATTAGGAGTGATATTATTAGTAATATACATAAAATACTACGATGAGGTTCTGCTCGCGTGTTTTCAAAATGGGTTTTATGAGCGGGATAGAGTTAAGGAAATTATGGGTTAGCTATGGAGGTTATGGGTGTGGTTCATGGGTGTTGTTCGTGAGGTCAACCTAGTGTTTATCATCTCCGTTGCGTCTACGTACCTTTCCTTCAATATTGAATCTCAATATTGATACGTGAGCACTCATAACTTAACTTTTATATATTGATAGTGTATCCCTAACTAGTACTCGAGTATTTAAGATTATGCATGCTTGTACTTTTGATATTGCCATTAGATAGGTTATGATGAATGCTGAATTAGTTACATATGCGATTAAGATAAGGTATAAGATATGCATGTCGTTGGAAAGCTGGCGAAAAAATATAAACTTTTCATTTAGATATCAAATGGATTCGATGAACGGATTAGAAGTTATTGTCAATTAATTTTTTGTATTATTATTAAAAATGATTACTATTATCGTCGTTATTATCGTCGTTCTAGTTTTTATCTAATTATTATTATTATTATTATTATTATTATTATTATTATTATTATTATTATTGTTATTATTTTTATTAGTATTATCATCATTATCAATAAAAAGTATTATCGTTAAAATTGTTATTCTTATTATTATTACTATCGTTATTATAGTTAAAGTTATATTATTATTATTATTACCATTAAAATAGTTATTAGTATTATCATTATCATAATATTTATTATTATTATTAGTATTATTATAATTAAAACTAATATTAGTAACACTTAATTATTATGATTACTATTATTATCATTAAAATGAACGCGATATAAAAGACGATTTAAAAGCTATTAACAAATTGATTAGGAAATAATGAGTATGAGTATCATGATGAAATTTAAAGATATTGATTTAGATAAAATTATCATTTTTCATTATTTATATCATTATTATTATTAAAAGTATTATATTTAATATTAAAAATATCATCTTTACAAAAATTATTATTTTAATAGAAATATCATTGTTAATATAAAACTTCGTTATTAATAAGAATTATCATATTGTTATAATATCATTTTCGTAAATATAAATATTGTTATTATTATTAGTAGAATAATAATAATTATTAATACAAAATAATACAACTTTTACTTATTATTATTATCAATGTTATTTTATCAAATAAAAATGTAATACAAATAATATAATTATCTTAATAAAACCTATCATAACGTTTTTATGATATTCAATGAACTTTATAAATTTTATTATTTAAGATATATAAAAGTATATTTTTATATAAATATTAATTCATTAATAAATGAATTATATTATTTACTCTAATAAATCTTTTAAAATATTTAAAAATATAAAACGATGATATTTAAATTATATAATAATCATGTATAAATTTTGGAAATCATTTTGAATCAAATTGACTTTTGTTGACTTTTGTATATTAGTCTCGAGCATTAGGATTGTGGTACACTATGACTTGACCTGATTTGTTAGACAAATATTGACCAACACATAAATATATATAATTAATATAGGTTCGTGAATTCGAGGCCAACCCTACATTTGTTCAATGATGATATATGTATTTTTACTACGATATACAGTATGGTGAGTTTCATTTGCCTTTTTACCCTTTATATTTTTGGGCTGAGAATACATGCATAACTTTTATAAGTGTTTTACGAAATAGACACAAGTAACTGAAACTACATTACATGGTTGAATGGTTCGAAGCAGATATGTCCCTTTTTACTTGGTAACCTAAGAATTAGGGAACATCACTAATTTTGAGAATTAGTGCACGCCTAAATGACGCGAATCCTAAAGATAGATCTATGGGCCTGACAAACCCCATCCGAACTACCGGATGCTTTAGTACTTCGATATAAAATTATAGCATACTTGCGAGTATGCCGGGGATATTCTATATGCATTATGTTAATGTCAGTTACCAGGTGTTCATCCTATGAATGATTTTTAAACACTTGCGAGTATATGATTATTGAATAAATGAAATCCTGTGGTCTATTTAGATAATGGAAATGATTGATTACGATAAACTAATGAACTCACCAACCTTTTGGTTGACACTTGAAACCATGTTTATTCTCAGGTTTGAAAGAAATCTTCCGCTGTGCACTTGCTCATTATAAAGATATTACTTGGAGTCATTCATGACATATTTCAGAAGACGTTGCATTCGAGTCGTTGAAGTTCATTAGAGATTATTATTAAATAAATGACAGATTAAGTCATTTTAAGTTTGGATATTATGAAATGGTATGCAAACCTGTCATCTTTCGATGAAATGAAAGTTTGTCTTTTAAAAACGAATGCAATGTTTGTAAAATGTATCATATAGAGGTCAAATACCTCGCGATGTAATCATATGTTATCGTATTCGTCCTTATGGATTAGGATGGGTTGCTTCAGAGACCTATACAGCTTCTGATGTTCTGCGTTAACTTGCGCACAAATATGACATTTCTCAATAAAACTTGCAACATCTGTCTTTATTTTCGACCACCAATACAATGTTTTCAAATCTTTGTACATCTTAGTACTACTCGGATGCACTGTCAGGCTAGATTTATGCGCTTCTGTAAGGATTAAATCCTTCAAATTTCCAAGCATAGGCACCCAAATATAGTCTTTATAGGTATTTAATCCTATAAAATCATTACATAGGTCAATTTTTCTTTTGGTCATTTGTTCAGTCTTTAAGTTTTCGACATCCAATGCTACTAACTGAATGGTTTTCAATCGGTCGATCAAGTCTGAAACTATCTCAATTCTCATAAATTTGATATTTTCGACTGTTTTCTTGCGACTCAAAGCATCTGCGACCACATTGGTGCATATTCAATTCTTTATGCGAAAAGATATACTGAAGACTCTTATGATCTGTATAGATTTCACAATGCGTACCATACAAATAGTGTCTCTAAAGCTTCATGGCAAACACAACTGCGACTAACTCTAAATCATGAGTAGGGTAGTTTCTTTCATGATCTTTCAACTGTCGTGAAGCATACGGTATGACCTTGTTCTCTGCATCAAAACACAACCCAGACCAGTGATAATGCTAAAAACGAACATATATTTCATAGCATTATTCCTCAAGAAAGACAAGATTTTAGTTGCAATTGTTCTATTTAAAAGTGATATTCGTTTAAATATTAAAAGGTGAAGACAAAAGACAGATTCGACGAATTGAAGACGCAAACGACCAAAAAGCTCAAAAGTACAAAATACAATCAAAGAGGTTCCAATTATTGATAAGAAACGTCTCGAAATTACAAGAGTACAAGATTCAAAACGCAAAGTACAAGATATTAAATTGTACGCAAGGACGTTCGAAAATCCGGAACCGGGACCAGAGTCAACTCTCAACGCTTGACGCAACGGACTAAAAATTACAAGTTAACTATGTATATAAATATAATATAATATATAATTAATTATATAAATTATATATATATTATATTTATATAATAAACCGTCGGTAAACAAAGAGCCAAAATGGAGTGAGCTGTAATTACAAACTCCGCGACTCGCGGAGTTTGAAGAGCAAAAAGGCCGCGAGTCGCGGAGCCCCAAAAACTGAAACTCCCTATAAAGCCCAACGAAATTCTGATCAATTTTTCATCCAATATATCCATCCATCTATATACGTTATATTTATATTTATAATTTATATTTTAATTTTAATTTTAATTTTAATCCTAATAATAAGGGTATGTTAGCGAATGTTGTAAGAGTGTAAGTCGAAATTCTGTCCGTGTAACGCTACGCTATTTTTAATCATTGTAAGTTATGTTCAACCTTTTTACATTAATGTCTCGTAGCTAAGTTATTATTATGCTTATTTAATACCGAAGTAATCATGATGTTGGGCTAATTACTAAATTTGGGTAATTGGGCTTTGTACCATAATTGGGGTTTGGATAAAAGAACGACACTTGTGGAAATTAGACTATGGGCTATTAATGGGTTTTATATTAACTAAACAATACCTTGTTAATTTAATATACAAACTTAGAATTCGACGTATTTATATATAACCACATACGCTTGACTGGGTACGGTGGGCGGGATATCTATAAATACCAATAATTATTCATTTTACCGGACACGGAACTTGATTAATAGTTAAATAGACTTGTTGAAACAGGGGTGAATTACATTCAAGGGTAATTGGTGCAATTGTTAACAAAGTAGTAAAACCTTGGATTACACGCAGTCGATAACCTGGTGTATTCATTAAACAAAGTATTAAAACCTTGTTACAATTCGAATCCCCAATTAGTTGGAATATTTGACTTCGGGAATAAGAATAATTTGACGAGGACACTCGCACTTTATATTTATGACTGATGGACTGTTATGGACAAAAACCAGACGGACATATTAAATAATCCAGGACAAAGGACAATTAACCCATGGGCATAAAACTAAAATCAAAACGTCAAACATTATGATTACGGAAGTTTAAATAAGCATAATTCTTTTATTTCATATTTAATTTCCTTTATTTTATATTTAATTGCACTTCTAATTATCGCATTTTATTTTATTATTATTTTATTTAATTGCACTTTTAATTATCGTACTTTTTATTATCGCAAGTTTATTTTATCGCACTTTCATTTATCGCAATTTCATTATCGTTATTTACTTTACGCTTTAAATTAAGTCTTGTATTTATTTATTATTTTACATTTGGTTTTAACTGCGACTAAAGTTTTAAAATCGACAAACCGGTCATTAAACGGTAAAAACCCCCCTTTATAATAATAATATTACTTATATATATATATATATTTGTATTTTTATAAAAGTAAACTAATATAGCGTTAAGCTTTGTTTAAAAAGATTCCCTGTGGAACGAACCGGACTTACTAAAAACTACACTACTGTACGATTAGGTACACTGCCTATAAGTGTTGTAGCAAGGTTTAAGTATATCCATTCAATAAATAAATAAATATCTTGTATAAAATTGTATCGTATTTAATAGTATTTCCTTGTAAAATTTAATAGTATTTTATACCCCTCTGCTCAAACATCAAGTATTTTTGGCGCCGCTGCCGGGGAACTCTTAAACGCCGAAAGCGCAACGCTAAATATTATAAAAAAAAGATTTTTATTTTTAGTTTACTTTTATTAAAATTCACTTTTGTACAAATACGTTTTTTTTATTATTCGAAAATATAAAAAGAAAACAAAAATTTATATATTTTTTTTAGATTTTGTCAAATATTTAAGTTTTATAAAGTTTCTTTATTTTTATTTTATAAAAATATAAGTTTTATTTAAATATTTTTATTTAAAAAAAATTAATATATATATAAATCTATTTTTAAGATATTTTTAAAATTATAAAGTAGTTCTATTTTTATTTTAGTTTTTAAATATAAGTTTTTATTATATAAATATTTTAGATTTTAAAACAGAAAACAGAAAAAAAAATATAAAATAAAATAAGAAAAAAAAAAGCGTCGAATTTTAAACTGTACCTGAGTTGAATTTTGGAACCCCGTGACTCGCGGAGTTTGCAGCCTCGAATACCGCAACTCACGGAGCCGCCCTGACAGGCCAGACCAGAACCCTAATCTCGCATTTAATACGAAGTAATTAATTAATTATTATTATTTAAACCCTAATTAGGGTATTATTAGTATAATATTTAGTTTTATTTTTCTTATTTTATTTAGTTTTAATTAGTTTAATATATATAAAATTAATAGTTTTATAAAATAAATAATATAAAAATAATATATTTATAAAAATTGTACTTTTTACAACTTTTTGTATATTTTTATATTTTGTCCCTTTTTAATTGTTTTAGCGTAATTTTTTGTATTTTTCGCTCGTATTTAGTTTTAATACATAGTTTTTGCCATAGTTATTTTTTTTTTACTTCTAGATTTTTAGGCTTTACCGTAAAATCCCTTAAGTGCTTTTCTTTAGACTAAGATTTAGGTACTTTAGAATTTTGCGAGCCTTTTTAAGTTTTAGTTTCTTTTTAAGTTATTGCCATTTGGGATATAGTTTTTCTTGTAAGCTTTAATATTTTTAGACACCTTTTACCTATGTATCAATTATCATTCCAATTAGTAATCTCAATTTGCGATTATAATTTTAAGTTAGTAATAGTAATAAGTTTGGGTTAGTCTAGTGTTTTTAAGTTCTATAAGTCACTCTTTTTCTTTCTTATTTTTATTTTTCGATCTTTTTCCGACACGCTCTTTTTCTTTCTTATTTCTCGTCATTCTAGTTTTAGGACATAGATTTTTTATTCTACTTCTTATCTAAATTTCTTAAAATTACGAAAATTTATTTTAAGTGGTTAAATTGATAGACATCAAAATTTTCTGGTTCGTAGTAATAGTTGGATTTGTACGTGGACCGGGTTATTGGAGCCAAACAGTCCTCAATTATATTGAGACCAAACGAATCCTGCCCCTCTGCTGCATCTTTTGGCTATTCGAAACGTGGGCAAAATCAGAAAAGTCTATTGATTGGATAACTTATATAATTTTTCTTTCCTTTTAAAAACTAATAGGATATTCAGTGAATGCACCGAGCAAGACGTTCACCACCTTTTGTACGTTCACCACCTGTAACTAGATCAAGACATTTGCTAAATATTACCGCCGTTGATTTTTCTCTAGAATCGTCATCCAGTCGACCAAGTACTCCAGTTCAAATTTCCGATAATCCATTTTTTGAACCCGACCTCACAATTGAGAATCCGGAGAATATTCAGGGACGATTCATAGATCCTGAACCATTAAATTTTCCTCCGGAACCACCAATCATTCAAACAGAGATTGTTGAGGAACGAACCATTAAATCAGAATCCTCTAGTGATTCCGATTCAACAAATTCAATTATGGAGAATCTGGAACCTTTAAGTATGGAAGACCGAATGAGATCTAAACGCACTGGCCAAGGTCACGCAATTACTCATCCTGACATTAATGCGCCAGATTATGAAATCAAAGGACAAATTCTACACATGGTGACTAATCAATGCCAATTTAGTGGTGCGCCGAAGGAAGATCCAAATGAACATCTACGTACCTTTAATAGGATCTGAACACTATTTAAAATCCAAGAAGTAGAGGATGAACAGATATATCTCATGTTATTTCCCTGGACTTTAAAGGGAGAAGCCAAAGATTGGTTGGAATCGTTACCTGAAGGGGCGATTGATATATGGGACGTTTTAGTTGAAAATTTTCTTAAACAATTCTTTCCTGCATCTAAAGCCGTAAGACTTCAAGCAGAAATTGTTACGTTTACACAGAAACCGAATGAAACTCTATATGAGGCGTGGACTAGATTTGGAAAGTTGTTGAGAGGATGTCCGCAACATGGTTTAGACACCTGTCAAATAGTACAAATATTCTACCAAGGATGCGACATCACTACAAGGAAAGACATAGATATAGCAGCTGGTGGTTCTATTATGAAGAAAACAGAAACTGATGCTTACAAAATTATTGATAAGACTGCTTCCCACTCACATGAGTGGCACCAAGAAAAACATATCGTTAGATCATCTAAAGTAGCTAGAGCCGATTCTAGCCATGACTTAGATTCCATTTCCGCAAAGATAGATGCTATCGAGAGACGAATGGAAAAGATGACTAAAGATATTCACTCAATACGAATTAGTTGTGAGCAGTGTGGAGGACCACATTTGACAAAAGATTGTCTCAGTATTGAATTAACAATGGAACAAAGAGAGAATGTTTCATATCTAAACCAAAGGCCTGGAAATAATTATCAGAATAATTATCAACCGCCAAGACCTATTTACAATCAAAACCAGAATTATAACAGAAATATTCCATACAACAACCAACAAGGTCCTAGCAATCAACAAGTATCCAACAATACTTACAATCAGCAAAGACCTAATTTTCAAAACAAACCACCACAACAAACCGATGATAAAAAGCCGAATTTAGAAGATATGATGACGAAGCTAGTTGAAACTCAAACGCAGTTTTTCACATCTCAAAAATAAACTAATGAACAAAATGCTCAAGCATTTAGAAATCAACAAGCTTCTATTCAAAATCTGGAACAAGAAGTAAGTAACCTAGCAAGGTTAATAGGTGAAAGAAAACCGGGAAGTTTACCTAGTGATACAAATGCTAACCCCCGGAATGAAACAGCTAAAGCCATTACCACAAGAAGTGGTACAACACTTAAACCACCTGAAATACCTGTAACTTCTGATGAAGCTATTCCTACTCCACAAGAACCACAACCTGAACAAGATAAGGAAACATAACCGGTAGTTGAAAAGGTTAATAAAGATAACACAGTTAAGGATAAACCTTATGTTAAACCATACCAACCACCACTTCCTTACCCGAGTAAAATGAAGAAAGAGAAACTTGAAGCCGAGCAATCCAAATTCTTGGATATGTTTAAACAGATAAATGTAAATCTTCCTTTCATTGATGTGATTTCAGGAATGCCTAGATATGCTAAATTCTTGAAAGATCTGATCACAAATAGAAAGAAAATGGAAGAACTCTCGACTGTTACCATGAATGCTAATTGTTCAGCAGTGCTGTTGAATAAGATACCAGAACAATTATCTGATCCAGGAAGTTTCACAATTCCATGTTTTCTGGGTAGTCTTAGTTCAATAGAAGCATTAGCAGACTTAGGTGCTAGTATAAATTTAATGCCATATTCACTATACGCTAAACTAGACCTTGGAGAATTGAAACCAACAAGAATAAGCATACAACTAGCCGATCGATCAATAAAATATCCTAGAGGGATAATGGAGAACATGCTAGTTAAAGTTGGTACTTTAGTATTTCCAGTAGATTTTGTTGTTCTGGACATGGAAGAAGATTCTCAAGTTCCTCTCATATTAGGAAGACCATTCTTAAACACGGCTAAAGCAATGATAGACGTGTTCGGTAAGAAATTGACCCTAAGTATAGAGGACGAGAGTGTTACCTTTTCAGTTGATAAAGCAATGCAACAACCATAATCTGCAGATGATACATGTTATTATATTCAAACTATAGATTCACATGCAGAATTATTAGAAGAATTTTCAGAATTACAAGGAACAGGAGAATGTTCTTTAGGAGAAGGTAATGAACCAATTAATGAAGCTGAAATGTTAGCTACACTAATAGCTAATGGATATGAACCAACAACAGAAGAAATTCAAATGCTAAAAGAAGAAGACAGATATCGATATAAATCATCGATAGAAGAACCTCCGAAATTAGAGTTAAAGCCACTTCCAAACCATTTGGAATACGCTTATTTACATGGTGAATCTGAATTACCTGTAATAATATCGTCTTCTCTTACTGAAAATGAGAAATCACAACTCATTTCTGTGTTGAAAGCTCATAAACCAGCCATTGCATGGAAGATTCATGATATTAAAGGAATAAGTCCTTCGTATTGCACACATAAAATCCTTATGGAAGATGGTTATAAAACGTATGTGCAACGCCAATGAAGACTAAATCCTAATATGCAAGATGTAGTTAAGAAAGAGATTATTAAACTGCTAGATGCAGGTTTAATATATCCAATTTCTGATAGTCCATGGGTAAGCCCAGTTCAATGCGTGCCTAAGAAGGGTGGCATGACTGTCATTACAAATGAAAAAAATGAGCTTATTCCTACTAGGACTGTAACAGGATGGCGTGTGTGTATTGATTATAGAAAATTAAATGACGCCACCAGAAAAGATCACTTTCCCTTACCTTTCATTGATCAAATGTTGGAAAGATTAGCCGGAAATAGTTACTATTGTTTTCTAGATGGATTTTCCGGATATTTTCAAATTCCAATAGCACCCGAAGATCAAGAGAAAACCACATTCACGTGCCCTTATGGTACTTTTGCTTACAAACGCATGCCATTTGGACTTTGCAACGCCCCTGCAACCTTTCAAAGGTGCATGATGGCGATTTTTCACGACATGATAGAAGAATGCATGGAAGTTTTCATGGATGACTTTTTAGTCTTCGGTGATACATTTGAATCATGTCTAGTTAATCTTGAACGAATGCTGATTAGATGCGAACAGTCAAATCTAGTACTTAATTGGGAGAAATGCCATTTCATGGTTAAAGAAGGCATTGTTCTTGGACATAAAATTTCAAAGGAAGGAATTGAAGTGGATAGAGCTAAAGTAGATGTAATTGCTAAACTTCCACATCCAACCAATGTTAGAGGAGTTAGGAGTTTTCTAGGGCATGCCGGTTTTTACCGACGTTTCATAAAAGATTTTTCTAAAATTGCCACTCCTATGAATAAACTCCTAGAAAAGGATGCTCCATTCATCTTTTCAGATGAATGTATCAAATCTTTTAATATTCTTAAAGAGAAACTCACTAATGCGCCGATCATGATAACACCAAATTGGAATCTACCATTTGAACTAATGTGCAATGCAAGTGATTTTGCAATGGGAGCCGTTTTAGGACAAAGGATTGAAAAACGATTTCAACCTATATATTATGCTAGTAAGACGTTACAAGGAGCACAAACGAATTACATAACTACTGAAAAAGAACTCCTTGCTATTGTCTTTGCTTTTGACAAATTTTGTTCATATCTCGTTCTAGCTAAAATGGTGGTCTATACCGACCATTCTGCTCTTAGATACCTATTTTTGAAACAAGATGCCAAACCAAGATTAATCCGTTGGATCATACTCTTACAAGAGTTTGATATTGAAATCCGAGATAAAAGAGGAGCAGAAAATCTCGCCGCTGATCATCTTTCTCGTCTTGAAAATCCCGAATTAGAAGTTCTAAATGAATCGGCCATACAAGACAACTTTCCTGATGAATATCTATTGAAGATAGATTATAATGAAATTCCATGGTTTGCAGACTATGCAAACTACTTAGTTTGTGGATTCCTTGAAAAAGGATTATCGTACCAAAAACGAAAGAAATTCTTCAGTGATATAAAACACTATTTTTGGGAAGATCCACATTTGTTTAAAAGTTGTCTAGATGGAATAATACTCCGATGTGTATTCGGAGATAAAGCTAGTAAAATTTTAAACCATTGTCACACAGGACCAACAGGAGGGCACTATGGGCCTCAACTAACAGCAAGAAAAGTTTACGATGCTGGCTTCTATTGGCCTACAATTTACAAAGACGCACACCTTCTTTGCAAATCCTGTGATGCTTGTCAAAGGGCCGGAAAAATAAGTCAACGTGTGAAATGCCACAAAATGTCATACAAGTATGTGAAGTATTTGACATTTGGGGTATTGACTTTATGGGTCCATTTCCAAAATCTCATAATAATCTCTATATTCTCGTAGCCATTGATTATGTATCTAAATGGGCAGAAGCACAAGCTCTCCCAACTAACGATGCACGAGTTGTAGTCAACTTTTTAAAACGTCTTTTTGCAAGGTTTGGAACACCGAAAGCTTTAATAAGTGATCGGGGTACTCATTTCTGTAATAATCAAGTTGAGAAAGTTCTTAAAAGATATGGAGTAACTCATAAAATCTCCACCGCATATCATCCACAAACAAGTGGACAAGTTGAAAATACCAACCGAGCTTTAAAACGTATTCTAGAGAAAACCGTAGGATCAAATCCGAAGGAATGGTCCATTAAATTGGAGGATGCACTCTGGGCTTTTAGAACAGCCTACAAAACTCCAATTGGAACCACACCTTTTAGACTCGTTTATGGAAAAGCATGTCATCTTCCAGTAAAAATTGAGCACAAAGCATTTTGGGCTTTGAAGACATGTAATCTTGATATACATGAAGCTGGACATCTACGATTAAGTCAACTAAACGAATTAGAAGAATTAAGACATGAAGCATACGAAAATTCGTTTATCTATAAAGAAAGAACGAAGAAATGGCATGATAAAAGAATCAGAAGTTCAAAAGAATTTAAAGAATGAGACAGAGTTATTCTTTTCAATTCACGATTCAAGCTATTTCCTGGAAAATTGAAATCAAAATGGTCTGGACCATTCAAAGTCAAAAGATTTTTCCCATACGGAACGATAGAATTGATAAATTCAAATGGGATTGAATTTAAAGTTAATGGTCACAGAGTTAAACATTACATACATGGTTCAATGGAAGTTGACAACTAAGTTAATCACAATTTCGATACCACGGCTAACTAGATTGTCTGTTTTCGTGTAGTTCTCGAAAATGGAACCGAATGGTCTTTCCCTAGCAGACCCTAAAGAACTAGTCTTCTCCCCCCATTCTGAATTTTTATTTTTTTAGGTTTTTACGAAATGAAGACTGCCTGTGAACTAAACCATGGTCTAATGCTACACGCTTTGATCACTAAACGTAATAATGACACACTTCCGAGTGAAATAGTATCAGTAATCAGAGAAAGATTGGACGGAGTAAGAAAAGAATCCAGATGCGAAGATAATAAGTTACAATTTGGTAAAGGAAAATCAAAATCCGAAGCGAAAAGAAGAGCACGACACCTAGAAAGATGTCACAAATGCGGAAAATGGTCACATGGAGGTAAATGTTCAAATAATCAAACCTATTCAAACACCGAATTTGTTACTTTATGCAGAGACGGACCGTTCATATGTTTAGAAGAAAAGACACTGAATGCTCGAGGTTACGCCTATGTAGCTATGGAAAACCAATTAAACCGACTATCTTATGAATGGGATAGATCATATAACTAAGAATACTATCTCACAGGTAAGTCTGTACAGTTTTTATTATTATTATTTTTTTTAACCTTTTGATAATAAACGCTAATTTGTTCGATATAAAGTATTAAATTGGTATTGAATAAAATTAGGTTTGGCGACCGAAATTATTGATATCATACAAAAAATTTATTACATCACTGCAAAATTTAACGTTTATTCTTAAGGTATAAATATCTTTAATCAATCAACCCAAAATATTTCAAAAATTCGTCATGAGTTAAATTAGGTCATGGAACCGAAATTACTTTACCGAAAAGAGGGGCGCATATTTTTGATAATATTTGATTGATTAAAGTGGGATAAAAAGCCAAAAAGATTTTTAATTTTATTTTTACCATGTTTTTAAAATTAATATATAAATCTTAAATTAATATTGTAAACTTTGTAAAAACAATATATTTAAAATTGTAAATATTTGAAAAATTAATATAAGTTTGGTGCGAATTTATAATATGAATTTTTAAATTAAGTTTGGTGTGAATTTTTAATTTTTAAAATATGAATTTTTAATTTTATGCATTTTAAATTTTAAGTTTGGTGTGAATTTTTAATTTTTAAAATATGAATTTTTAATTTTATGCATTTTAAATTTTAAGTTTGGTGTGAATTTTTAATATTAATTTTGAATTTTATGTATTTTTATTTTAAGTTTGGTGTGAATTTAAAAACAAAAATTTACTTTATTTCATTAAGTTAAAAATATGATTTTTAAAATTCATCGTAAGTTGAAGACTAGGTCGTTGAACCGAAATTGCTTTACCCGAGGGAGGGACAAGAACTTTTATTATCATTATTTTTAATCTTATTGAATTAAAGTATGCCAAAAACATTAAAAAAAACCCAAAAATCCTAGTTTTTAAAACAATCGCTACAAAAAGACAAATTTTAAAATTTTGTCGAAAGACGGACTAGGACATCGATCCGAAACGACCTCGTCCTAAATAACAAGGAAAACAAAATTTTAAAATTAATTACTTAATTGTTTTAATTAGTATAAGATATATAAAAAAAAAACTCCGCGAGTATGGGTCAAACACCGCGACTCGCGGAGGGACCGAAATACAGAAAAAAAAATAAAACGCAAAAAACTGATCAGTTGAACACCACAACACACAAAACACTGCGATAAAACCCGAAAAAACACCCCCAAATTCACAATTTTTGACCGTTAATCATCAAATCTTTTACTAAAATCATGTTGAGAAGGATGCTATCAAGGAATTACTCAAGAAAAACGGTAAATTTCTACACCTAAACACCATTTAATCCGAAAATTAGTGTTCTTGAGCAATTTTTTCCCCAATTTGATTTTGATGCTTTTTAGTGTAATTATGCTTAAATTGTTTATGTATTATGCTTGTATAACCTAGATTGATGCTATTTAACATGATTAGAAGCCTTAAACTTCAAATTTTGAGTAATCTAGGGTTTGTGTTCTTGAGCAATTTGGGGCTTTTTGATATAAACAGGTTATGGCCGATTTTTGTCATGAATTGTTGCTAAATTAAGTAATGTAACATGTTTAGGTAGTTAAATGATCCAAACTTTGAGCCTAAACATGATTTTGAGAATTAAAGTGGACTTTTTCAAGTCTAAAATTCATGAACTTGATTTTTGAGAGATAATGCCATTTGAAACTTGTTTAATTGCTAGTAATGATTATTTTGACATGTTATTTGAGTTGAATGCTTATGAACTTGGCGAACATTTTCGTATATGCTTATTTGAAAAAGTGTAGATTTGATGAAAATATGAAAATGAGCTTAAGTTTGATATAAATTGATCATGTCATTGTAATTATTTTGATTGAGGATTTTGCTGACACTAATGCATATTTGGATGCACAAAAATTGTGTTTGATGTGTTTTGCAGACTGAAAGGGGTGAATCTTCATCCCAAGCTCGCAATGCTCCGGCTGAAAATGTAGAACAACAGGAGGTGGATAACTACTACAAACAAGATATACCTCATCCAGTCATGACATTTTCTGATATGCACTTGGAAGATTTGCACCCGAACCTGAGATTTGACAGACTTTGGATAGATTATCCAAAATACCAAAGGGGTTTGCATACTCTTCATTCTAAAGCTGTTGAAGTACCTAGGGTCATAGAATGGGGACCATTAGAAGCTGTAGAATTGGCCGGGCCAATTAGGGAATTACTTGCACAGAGGTATGGTAATTCTACTTTTAACGATTGGGTACGGTTATTCAACATGCGTAGACCTGTATATAAAGTATGGTGTGAAGAATTGTTATGTAGTATAGAATTAAATGATCGGGTAGCTAGTTTAACAGATCGATCTTTTATTAGATTTTTGTTAGGAGGTTCAATGCGCCACATGTCTTTACTAGACATGGCTCAGGCTTTACGTATATATACGCCTGAGGAGTTAGCATCTGCCGATTATAGAGGGTTGATATTGAACGGTAGGAAGATAGACGAAAATTTTGATACGCATGGTGTATGGAGTCAAATGACTAGCCATCACCAATTCAAAGGGGGAAATTACTCTTATTTGGATATAGATAGAGCTGAATTAAGAGTAATTCATAGGTTTTTAGCTAATTCGATTACACAAAGAGGTAAGAACAAGGAAAAGGTAAATGAACAGGATTTGTTTTACCACATGTGTATTCGAGACCCACAAAGCGCTGTAAGTATACCTTATTGTGTGGGTTATTATTTATCAGCTATGGTTAGGGGGATGAGACCGCATAGCATAATAGGAGGTGGTATATTTATTACTTTGATTGCTGAATATCTCGGTGTGGATATAAGTCGGGGGGGATTACTAGTCGAAGAACCAGAACCCCGCGATACAATAGGTTTAAATGTATACCATGGTGCGAAAGTTTTGAAGAGGCGAAATAACGCCGCAGTACAATACCATGGTAGACATCCACAGGTTGAGAGAAACCAACAGCAAGGTAATGTAAGAGGGGGAAATGAAATGGCAGAAATGCAAAGGTTTATAGCTTCACAAGAGTATGAAAATGCTAGACATAGAGCATTTGAAGATTGGCAAGTTCATCAAAACCAAATCATAGCTTATTGCCAACATATAGGTAGAAACTATATTCCTACTCCATCGCCCATATTCCCTCCCTGGTCTATAGAGATTCAACCACCGTATCCTACGTATAACCCAGCCGAAGCATTTTATAGCACCTATGGTTATGCATGGAACCCCTACTGCTATCAGTATCATCCCTAGTCTACTTAGTTTTATTTATTTTGTAATTTGTAATGTTGATACGTTTAATACTTATGTTAATATTGTAATAGTTTTTATAATTTTCTAACTTTTATTCTTAGATTTCAATAATTTTTGAATGTGGGGTAATATACCAAACTTCAAAAATATGTATATATGTTTGCAGTTTATCTTATGTACACAACAGGATAAAACAACGCATTTTCAAAGACTGGCATTAAGTTCAGCAAAAGCAACTAATTTTGACGACAAGATGCAAAATATATGTGAAATAACAACGAGAAGGAATGAACAAATGATGTGCACCATTTATCATTCAACACAAACACAAATATGTTTGGAAACTTTGGTAAAATTTAATCATTTTCACACAAATCACCCTCAATAATTTAAATTGTTACTGATTTCTTGCAAATGAGGGCATTGCAAGATCTTAAGTGTGGGAAGGGGTTAAATTCTTTCGGATTTTTTAAAATTTTTATCTTAAACACTTGGTTACCATTAAAAATACTAGTAAAGCAGTAGTTGTATTAGAATCTAGTGCTCTCTGATAATAAAGAACAGCCCAAGTCTTATATACAGACTACCCAATTCTAGTAAAATTTTTCAAAATTTTCAATTAAATGAACTCAAAATCATGTTTATACATATTTATGAACGATAAAACTAGGTTTTAACACCGAAATTATTGTTACCTCGGAAAGGACATAAATTGAGAAACAAACCAAAATGTTAAAATTCATTTAAAATGGAATAGAGGACAATAAAAAGGAAAATAAAAGCCAAGTGTGGGAAAATTTACCAAGATATTTTAAACATATGTCACATATTTCTGTAACAAATAACTGAAAATACTTTTGCTTTGGACTAAACTAAACTGTTTTACCCGATGAAAGAAAAGAAGAGATGGATCTACACGATGAATCAATTCCATCATTAAAAAGAAGTAAAGTCTTCCGAAAAAGACACGCGCTTCTTGATTTAGGTCAAGAAGTTGTCGTCCAGACCAGCTGTAGGTTGACGAAAAATCTAGAAAAGTCATCACTAAAATCAGCAGGAAATCCACGGACCTCAGCATTAAACAGGGTCGCCAAGTGGTCAGATTTATCCTAACTATGAGAAGGATTTATCTTGTAAAATGGGGAGGGCACCGTGCAAATTAGCTTGATAAGACTAATGAATCAGATCCCCAGAAAGGATAATCTCCTTAAAGATTAAAAATCAGCTTTTAAGCCTGATATTACTCAATCCTAAAGATTGACCTTAAAGATTGAGAATTACAAACTCATGAATTCAATGATATCTAAACTCGAGCCTGAACGAGAAAATATTTTGATCAAAATTACAAACCGATTTGTTTTCTAAAAACCCATTTTCAATGCGTTCATTACCATTGAACGTAAAATCCTAGGAATTCACCTGGAATTCATTAGGTCACCTGAACCAAATCGGGTGTCAACCGTAAGAACGGTGGTTGCATAGCATGGTCAAAGATAGGACCTTGTGCCAGACCGGAAAATTATAAGGGTGAGCTTTACTATTGCTCCTACCAAGGATAGTAATTGCGTCCGACACGTTATAGACCATAATTAAAAGCATGTCAGGGGACATTGCCTTAACAGTTGCTTGTTCAACGCTTTCCTTTACAACCGGATGGTAGTTTACCGAAAGGTAATATACGGGACAAGTAAACTGGACGTGTTGCTTACCAAATACAAGGTTAGCAAGTGGGTGACACAAAACCATAAGTTTTGAGCTAAAATTTTCAAATCTGAAACCCACCAAACCCACAAAAATATTTTGCAAACACCGGTGAAGGTTTATTCCGGAAAACTTATCTAGGTTAAAAACTAGATTTAATTTTCAAAAGATCAAATGTTTTCATAAAGATCCAATTTCCTAAATGGATCTAAATTTTTATAGTCATGTGGGACTGTAAACCATATCGTTACTACCATTGTTTATACCGCCGTATAGAAATCACTGATGTACAAAGTGTGAAGAATAAAGAAGTGATTCTAGTATTTCAAGACGATATTGCTTGAGGACAAGCAACGCTCAAGTGTGGGAATATTTGATAATGCTAAAAACGAACATATATTTCATAGCATTATTCCTCAAGAAAGACAAGCTTTTAGTTGCAATTGTTCTATTTAAAAGTGATATTCGTTTAAATATTAAAAGGTGAAGACAAAAGACAGATTCGACGAATTGAAGACGCAAACGACCAAAAAGCTCAAAAGTACAAAATACAATCAAAGAGGTTCCAATTATTGATAAGAAACGTCTCGAAATTACAAGAGTACAAGATTCAAAACGTAAAGTACAAGGTATTAAATTGTACGTAAGGACGTTCGAAAATCCGGAACCGGGACCAGAGTCAACTCTCAACGCTTGACGCAACGGACTAAAAATTACAAGTTAACTATGTATATAAATATAATATAATATATAATTAATTATATAAATTATATATATATTATATTTATATAATAAACCGTCGGTAAACAAAGAGCCAAAATGGAGTGAGTTGTAATTACAAACTCCGCGACTCGCGGAGTTTGAAGAGCAAAAAGGCCGCGAGTCGCGGAGCCCCAAAAACTGAAACTCCCTATAAAGCCCAACGAATTCTGATCAATTTTTCATCCAATATATCCATCCATCTATATACGTTATATTTATATTTATAATTTATATTTTAATTTTAATTTTAATTTTAATCCTAATAATAAGGGTATGTTAGCGAATGTTGTAAGGGTGTAAGTCGAAATTCTGTCCGTGTAACGCTACGCTATTTTTAATCATTGTAAGTTATGTTCAACCTTTTTACATTAATGTCTCGTAGCTAAGTTATTATTATGCTTATTTAATACCGAAGTAATCATTATGTTGGGCTAATTACTAAAATTGGGTAATTGGGCTTTGTACCATAATTGGGGTTTGGATAAAAGAACGACACTTGTGGAAATTAGACTATGGGCTATTAATGGGTTTTATATTAACTAAACAATACCTTGTTAATTTAATATACAAACTTATAATTTGACGTATTTATATATAACCACATACGCTTGACTGGGTACGGTGGGCGGGATATCTATAAATACCAATAATTATTCATTTTACCGGACACGGAACTGGATTAATAGTTAAATAGACTTGTTGAAACAGGGGTGAATTACATTCAAGGGTAATTGGTGTAATTGTTAACAAAGTAGTAAAACCTTGGTTTACACGCAGTCGATAACCTGGTGTATTCATTAAACAAAGTATTAAAACCTTGTTACAATTCGAATCCCCAATTAGTTGGAATATTTGACTTCGGGAATAAGAATAATTTGACGAGGACACTCGCACTTTATATTTATGACTGATGGACTGTTATGGACAAAAACCAGACGGACATATTAAATAATCCAGGACAAAGGACAATTAACCCATGGGCATAAAACTAAAATCAAAACGTCAAACATTATGATTACGGAAGTTTAAATAAGCATAATTCTTTTATTTCATTTTTAATTTCCTTTATTTTATATTTAATTGCACTTCTAATTATCGCATTTTATTTTATTATTATTGTATTTAATTGCACTTTTAATTATCGTACTTTTTATTATCGCAAGTTTATTTTATCGCACTCTCATTTATTGCAATTTCATTATCGTTATTTACTTTACGCTTTAAATTAAGTCTTGTATTTATTTATTATTTTACATTTGGTTTTAACTGCGACTAAAGTTTTAAAATCGACAAACCGGTCATTAAACGGTAAAAACCCCCCTTTATAATAATAATATTACTTATATATATATATTTGTATTTTTATAAAAGTAAACTAATATAGCGTTAAGCTTTGTTTAAAAAGATTCCCTGTGGAACGAACTGGACTTACTAAAAACTACACTACTGTACGATTAGGTACACTGCCTATAAGTGTTGTAGCAAGGTTTAAGTATATCCATTCAATAAATAAATAAATATCTTGTGTAAAATTGTATCGTATTTAATAGTATTTCCTTGTAAAATTAAATAGTATTTTATACCCCTCTGCTCAAACATCAACCAGCGCGTGACGCATCACAGTAAACCACAAAATCTTTCTATCCCTCTGTTAAGGTGATGATGTAGCGTGAGGGTACGAAATAGTATTATTTTTAATACAAAATACTACAAAATATGACACAAGTTTTATTAATTTACGGATGGGATATACCTAAACCTTGCTAAAACATTATAGGCAGTGTACCTAATCGTAGAGTAATGTAGTTTTTAGTAAGTCCGGTTCGTTCCACAGGGAGCTGGTGATACTTACTATATTTTTAACAACTATATTTATACAAAATATATATAATTATATAAGTAGTAATATTATTATAAAAGGGGGGTTTTACCGTTTAATGACCGGTTTGTCGATTTTATATTTTTAAGCGTAAAGATAAATGACAATAATTAAAGTGCGTAAAATATATAAATGACGATAAATAAAATAACAATAAATAAAATTGCGATAGAATATGAAATAAAAGGATTATGCTTATTTAAACTTCCGTAATCATGATGTTTAACGTTTTGATTTTAATTAATTGTTACTCTGGTTAATTGTCCTTTGTCATGGTTTATTTGATACCTATCTGATTTTTGTCCATAATAGTCCATCGATCATAAATATAAAGTGCGAGTGTCCTAGTCAAATTACTCTTATACTCGAAGTCAAATATTCCAACTAATTAAGGATTTAAACGGTGATGCAGTTATCACTTCTGTCAACAATTACACCAGTTATCACTGTATGTAATCCACCCCTATTTTGATTAGATATGAATATTAATTTACCCACTTGATCAGTTTGAATAATCAATTACCCAACCCGAATAATTAATTAAATGATTATAATAGATTCCATATGAACGTCACTAAATAGGACAACCATAATCATTATTAATTATTAGGATAATTAATTTGAAGATAGGTTCGACAGACTCCAATGAGTTGTCACTCAATTAGACAATACCCCCCATCTATTAATAGTCAATAGTCCAATTTCCACAAGTGTCGGTCTTTTGCCCAAACCTTAATTATGGTACAAAATCCAATAACCCCGTCTTAATATTTAGTCAAACATCACGATTACTTCAGCTTAAATAAGCATAATAATAACTTAGTTACGAGACATTAATTTAAAAAGGAAGAACATAACTTACAGTGATTATTAATCGTGTAGCGTTACACGGACAGAGTTTCGACTTTAAAACCCGTAAAACATTCCTTACAATAACCCAATTATTATTAAACTTAAACTAAAATTAAAATTAAAATTATAAATATATATATTACATGTAAAGAGAAAGAAAGAAGAAAAGGTGTACATAAATCGATCAAATGAATTGCCTTTTATAGGCAAATATTGAATTGAAATTTTCACTTATGACCCCTTAACTATGCTCAATTAATAACTTTTTATTATTTATTATTATTCTTATTATGAATTATTTAAATATTATATTATATTCTTGTGCATAGTTGACTTGTACTTTCAGCTCCGTTGCGTCGAGCGTTGATAGTTGGCTCGGGTACCGGTTCCGGATTTTCGAACGTCCTTTCGTATAATTTAATATCTTGTACTTTGCGTTTTGTAACTTGTACTCTTGTCATTTTTAGACGTTTCTCATCAATAAATTGAACTTTTTGAATTGTATCTTGTACATTTGAGCTTTTTGGACGTTTGTGTCTTCAAATCTTCGTTTTCGCCTTTTGTCTTCGCACTTATTTATTTAAACAATTACAATGAAAATATAATACAATTACATATGAAAACCTATTATTTAGAAGGGATATTGCTATGAAATATATGTTCCTTTTTAGCCTTATCAAATATCCCCACACTTGAGCGTTGCTTGTCCTCAAGCAATACAGAACTTGAAATAAAAACATACATGAATCACTTTTTTATTCATCACACTTTGTACATTAGTGATTTTGATATGGTGGTATAAACAATGATAGTAACGATAGAACCATGGTTAAAGGTGGGTGTGTCATCCACAGTTGCCTCGGGTTTAGGTCAATGACACTTGCAATCAAATAGCCGATTTACTTTCGGTTTCCAAAGCAAAGTGCACATTTGAAAGGCGGTTTACAGTTCCACATGCCTATGAAAATTTAGATCCGTTAGGAAATTGGATCTTTATGAAAACATTTGATCTTTTTGAAAATTTAATCTAGCTTTTACCCTAGATAAGTTTTCCGGAATAACCCTTCACCGGTGTTTGCAAAATATTTTTGTGGGTTGTGTGGGTTTCAGATTTGAAAATTTTAGCTCAACACTTGTGGTTTTGTGTTACCCACTTGCTAACCTTGTATTGGGAAAGCAACACGTCCAGTTTACTTGTTCCGTATATTACCTTTCGGTAAACTACCGTCCGGTTGTAAAGGAAAGCGATGAACAAGAAACTGTTAAGGCAATGTCTAATGACATGCATATGATTATGGTCTTAAAACGTGTCGGATGCTAGTACTATCCTTTGTTGGAGCAATAGTAAAGATCATCCTATGATTTTTCGGTCTGGCACAAGGTCCTGTCTCCGACCATGCTATGCAACCACCGTTTCTTACGGTTGACACCCGATTTGGTTCAGGTGACCTAATGAATTCTGATGAATTCTCATGATTTTACGTTCAATGGTAATGAACGCATTGAAAATAGGTTTTCAGAAAACAAATCGGTTTTATTTTTGATCAAAATATTTTCTCGTTCAAGCTCGAGTTTAGATATCATTGAATTCCATGAGTTTGTAATTCTCAATCTTTAAGGTCAATCTCTAGGATTGAGTAATATCAGTCTTAAAAGCTGATTTTTGATCTTTAAGGAGATTATCCTTTCTGGGGATTTGATTCATTAGTCTTATCAAGCTAATTTGCACGGTGCCCCCCATTGTGCGAGATAAATCCTTCTCATGGTTAGGATAAATCTGACCACATGGCGACCCTGTTTGATGCTGAGGTCCGTGGATTTCCTGCTGATTTTAGAGATGACTTTTCTAGATTTTTCGTCAACCTACAGCTGGTCTGGACGACAACTTCATGACCTAAATCAAGAAGCGTGTTTCTTTTTCGAAAGACTTTACTTCCTTTTAATGATGGAATTGATTCATCGTGTAGATCCATCTTTCTTACAGTAAATCGGGTAAACCAGTTAATTTAGTCCAAAGTAAAAGCACCTGCAATAACTTTACAAAAACATGTGATAGATAGTTTTTAATTGAATAACTTGGTACATTCTCCCCACACTTGGCTTTTTTCATGCGTCTTTTTATATCTTAATAAATAAATTCAAGCATTTTAGTTGTTTCTCAATTTATGTCCTTTCCGAGGTAACAATAATTTCGGCATTAACACCTAGTTTTATCGTTCATAAATATGTATAAACATGATTTTGAATTCATTTAGTTAAAAAATTTTAAAATTTTCATAATATTTAGAAAATAAGCCAAGTATAAACCCGAGAGAATTTATAACCCTTCCCCACACTTGAGATCATGCAATGCCCTCATTTGCATGAAATCAGACTATAATTATAAATTCATGAGGGTGATTAGTGTAGGAAAGTGATTAAAAATACCCAGTTTGTAATTACAAAGCTCGTCGAATGATAGATGGCGCGCCTCATCGTTCATTCCTTCATTTATTTTATCACATTTGTTGTTTTGCATCTTGTCGTCAAAATCAGTAGCTTTTGCTGAACTTAATGTTAGTCTTTGAAAGTGCGTTGTTTTACCCTGTTGTTTACATGATAAAATACAAACATATATACATATTTTTAAAGTTGGGTATATTACCCCACGTTCAAAAATTTATAAAATCAAATATTTTTTTTTTTGCATACTTTAAATCAATAAAATTAAAAATAATGATGACAAAATTTTTCGCCCCGCCCTCGGGTAAAGTAATTTCGGCTCAACGACCTAGTCTTCAACTCACGACGAATTTTAGAAAAATCATATTTTTTCAACTTAATGAAATAAAGTAAATTTTTGTTTTTAAATTCACACAAAACTTAAAAAGAAAACATATTAATTTCATATAAAACCTAAAAAAACAAAAAAAATCAGAATGGGGGGAGAAAACTAGTTGTTTAGTGTCTGCTAGTGGAAAAGACCAATCGGATTCCATTCTCGGAACTATACGAGAACAGAACAACTAACTCCAAACAGCATTTTCTTTTTAGAATATTTGAATATCCTCACACTTAGGTAGATGTGGTGTCGAAATTGTGATTAACTTCATCGTCAATTTCTCTTGGACCATAATCAACTTGCATATCTGTGACTTTTGCTTTAAGCCAGTGACCAGCTTTTTCCGTAATATCCACAAATTCAACTAGCTTCGCCTTTTCTTTAGGCGACAGATTGGATACTAACCGGTTATATAACTTAAAGTTCCCCTTACTTTTAGCATCAATAACCCGTTTAAAAAGTTTCTTCATTGAACTGTTAATAACGGGGTCATTTAATTTCGTATCAACTATGGGGTTCTTTATTATCAAGTCATCATTAGGTGTTACTTCATTTTCCCCACACTTAGGCGTTCTATTATTGTTAAGCATTATCGTTGGAGTTGGTAAAACAACATAGTTCTTACCAATCATTTTTGTCGGTTCAACGGTTTTGGTTTGTTGATATTTAGACTTTCGAATCATAAAGGTGATCAATTTCTCATCATTACTAAGTGTCATTCTACCATTTCTTACATCAAATAACGCCCCGGTGGACGCTAAGAATGGTCGACCTAAAATTAGAGGAACGTTTGAGTCCTCTTCTATGTCAATGACAATGAATTTGACTAGAAAGGTTAAATTACCTACTTGAACGGGTAGGTTGTCAGCAATTCCAACTGGGTGCTTAATGGTTTGATCAAGGAGTCGAACACTCATATCCGTTGGAGTTAACTCACCTACACCTAATCTCTTATATAATGAAAGAGGCATAACACTCACACTTGAACCTAAATCTGCTAGTGCATCATACATGACACAGTCACTAAGTAGACAAGGAACAATAAATTCACCCAGATCACCTACCCTAGGTGGAGGATTTGGTGGAACTGTCTTCACCGGGTTTACTTCTACTGTTTTTGTTTCTTGCACTTTTTTATTCTTCTTCTTCTTCTTTCCAGAGGTATCACAAACTTTATTACCTATTACTTGCTCATACTCAACTCCTTTTCTTAGAAACGGGATGGGTGGTCTGTATGGTGCCACCACTGGCTTTACATACTCGGGTGGTGGTGGTGGTGTAACTTCTTCATTGTTACTTACATCTAAAACCTCCCCATCTTCTGATGCTGGTTTTTCAGAATTTGTTGAAACCATATTAACATTTTCATTCCGAGGATTTACTTCAGTATTACTCGGTAGCTTTCCTTGTTTCCTTTCACTCATCAATCTAACAAGAGTACCTACTTGTTTTTCTAGATTCAAAATAGAAGCTTGTTGAGTTCTAAATGACTGATCAAACCTCTCATTCGTTTGAGTTTGAGTTTCAATAAATTGTGTTTGAGATTCAACTAGCTTAAATACCACTTCTTCTAGATTTGACTTTTTCTCTTCGGTTTGTTGTGGTGGTTTATACAAGCCAGGTCTTTGTTGATTGAAAGTGTTGTTTTGAGTTGGTTGGTTATTCGGTCCTTGTTGGTTATACGAGTTATTGTCGGGTCCTTTTGGATTGTAAAGAATGTTTTGATTTCGATTGAAGTTTGGCCTTGGCGGTTGATAATTATTCTGATAACTATTTTTCAGCCTTTGGTTCATGTAGACAACATTCTCATGTTGTTCCATCGTTTGTTCAATGTGACAGTCTTTCATTAAGTGTGGTCCACCACATTGCTCACAACTGATTCGTATTGCGTGAATATCTTTATTCATCTTTTCCATTCGTCTCTCGAAAGCATCTATTTTTGCGGAAAAGGAATCAAAGTTATGGCTAGAATCGGCTCTAGCCGCTTTAGATGAACGATATATATCTTTCTCTTGGTGCCACTCATGAGAGTGGGAGGTTGTGTTATCAATAATTTTGTAAGCTTCAGTTGCGGTTTTCTTCATAATGGAACCACCAGCTGTTATGTCGATGTCTTTTCGTGTAGCAACGTTGACACCTTGGTAGAATATTTGTACTATTTGATAAGTGTCTAAACCGTGTTGAGGACATCCTCTCAACAACTTTCCAAATCTTGTCCACGCCTCATATAGAGTTTCATTTGACTTTTGTGTGAACGTAACAATTTCTCCTTGAAGACTCACGGCTTTAGATGCCGGAAAGAATCTTTTAAGAAATTTCTCAACTAAAACATCCCATGTGTCAATCGCCCCTTCAGGTAACAATTCTAACCAATCTTTGGCTTCTCCCTTTAAAGTCCAGGGAAACAACATGAGATAGATCTGTTCATCCTCAACTTCTCGGATTTTGAATAGTATACAGATCCTATTAAACGTACGAAGATGTTCGTTTGGATCTTCCTTCGACGCACCACTATATTGGCACTGATTAGTTACCATGTGTAGGATTTGTCCTTTGATTTCATAATCTGGCGCATTAATGTCTGGCTTAATAATGGCGTGACCTTGGCCCGTGCGTGTGGCTCTCATTCGGTCTTCCATACTTAGAGGTTCCAGATTTTCCATAATTGAATTTGTTGAATACGAATCACTAGAAGATTCTGATTTAATGGTTTGTGGTTCAGGAGGAATGATTAGTGGTTCTGGATCTTGGAATTGTCCCTGAATATTCTCCGGATTCTCAATTGTGAGGTCGGGTTCAAAAGATGGATTATCGGAAATTTGAGTTGGAGTTCTTGGTCGACTAGATGATGATTCTAAAGAAAAATCAACGGCGACAATATTGGCTAGATGTCTTGATCGAGTTATAGGTGGTGAACGTATGAAAGGTGGTGAACGTTTTACTCGGTGCATTCACTGAATATCCTATTAGTTTTTAAAAGGAAAGAAAAATTATATAAGTTATCCAATTAATAGATTTTTCTGATTTTGCCCACGTTTCGAATAGCCAAAAGATGCAGCAGAGGGGCAGGATTCGTTTGGTCTCAATATAATTGAGTACTGTTTGGCTCCAATAACCCGGTCCACATACAAATCCAACTATTACTACGAACCAGAAAATTTTGATGTCTATCAATTTAACCACTTAAAATAAATTTTCGTAATTTTAAGAAATTTAGATAAGAAGTAGAATAAAAATCTTATCCTAAAACTAGAATAGCGAGAAATAAGAAAGAAAAAAAAAACGCGTCGAAAAAGGTCGAAAAATAGGCGTCGAAAAATAAAAATAAGAAAGTAGCGCGAAAAACGGCGTCGCAAAATTCTAAAGCACATAAATCTTAGTCTAAGGAATAAGCACTTAAGGGATTTTACGGCAAACCTAAAAATTCTAGAAATAAAAATAACTATGGCAAAACTAAACTTAATACTAAAAATTGTAACTAGAGTCTAAAAATCTAAAGGTAATAAAAAAAACTTTTTTTTTTAATTTTTTTTTATATTTCGTTTTTTAAGAATTTTAAAATATTTTTTTTTTAAAATTTTTTTTTTTATATATATATTTTATTTTAAAACTTTTTTTTTTAAAAAAATTTTCTTTAAAAAAAACGATTTTTTTTTTCAATTTTTTTTTAAAACGAATTTTTTTTCTTTAAAAAAACGATTTTTTTTACACAATTTTTTTTTACAGGAATTAATAATTTTTTTATTATTATTATTTTTTTAAAAACTTTTTTTTTAACTCATTTACTATTCATGAATAGTAAATGAAAAGAAATTAATTAATTTACTATTCACATGAAAGCGACATGATAGAAATTATTAATTGCAAGTTACATAATATACCCCTGAAATATTTAATAAATACGACTTTTTAAAACTTTTAAAACTTTTACGATTCAAAATAGTAAAGGAAAGAAATTAATTAATTTACTATTCACATGAAAGCGAAATTATTAATTATAAGTTACATAATATACCCCTGAAATATTTAATAAATACGACTTTTTAAAACTTTTAAAACTTTTACGTATCAAATTTGATTCTAAAATATTATTATATTTTATTTCAATATTATTATATTATTATATTTATTAAATTATTATATTTAAATTAATATATCTTTAATCAATCAAAAACTAAAAAAAAAAAAAACTTAAATACCCCGTGAAAACACAAAAAGTGTCCCCGAAATTACTTTTTTTAATAAGTTTATTTTTACAGATATAAATTAAAAATATAGCGTTTTAGCGCTCCCCGGCAGCGGCGTCAAAAACTTGATGATGTAGCGTGAGGGTACGAAATAGTATTATTTTTAATACAAAATACTACAAAATATGACACAAGTTTTATTAATTTACGGATGGGATATACCTAAACCTTGCTACAACATTATAGGCAGTGTACCTAATCGTAGAGTAGTGTAGTTTTTAGTAAGTCCGGTTCGTTCCATAGGGAGCTGGTGATACTTACTATATTTTTAACAACTATATTTATACAAAATATATATAATTATATAAGTAGTAATATTATTATAAAAGGGGGGTTTTACCGTTTAATGACCGGTTTGTCGATTTTATATTTTTAAGCGTAAAGATAAATGACAATAATTAAAGTGCGTAAAATATATAAATGACGATAAATAAAATAACAATAAATAAAATTGCGATAGAATATGAAATAAAAGGATTATGCTTATTTAAACTTCCGTAATCATGATGTTTAACGTTTTGATTTTAATTAATTGTTACTCGGGTTAATTGTCCTTTGTCATGGTTTATTTGATACCTATCTGGTTTTTGTCCATAATAGTCCATCGATCATAAATATAAAGTGCGAGTGTCCTCGTCAAATTACTCTTATACCCGAAGTCAAATATTCCAACTAATTAAGGATTTAAACTGTGACGCAGTTATCACTTCTGTCAACAATTACACCAGTTATCACTGTATGTAATCCACCCCTGTTTTGATTAGATATGAATATTAATTTACCCACTTGATCAGTTTGAATAATCAATTACCCAACCCGAATAATTAATTAAATGATTATAATAGATTCCATATGAACGTCACTAAATAGGACAACCATAATCATTATTAATTATTAGGATAATTAATTTGAAGATAGGTTCGACAGACTCCAATGAGTTGTCACTCAATTAGACAATACCCCCCATCTATTAATAGTCAATAGTCCAATTTCCACAAGTGTCGGTCTTTTGCCCAAACCTTAATTATGGTACAAAATCCAATAACCCCGTCTTAATATTTAGTCAAACATCACGATTACTTCAGCTTAAATAAACATAATAATAACTTAGTTACGAGACATTAATTTAAAAAGGAAGAACATAACTTACAGTGATTATTAATCGTGTAGCGTTACACGGACAGAGTTTCGAATTTAAAACCCGTAAAACATTCCTTACAATAACCCAATTATTATTAAACTTAAACTAAAATTAAAATTAAAATTATAAATATATATATTACATGTAAAGAGAAAGAAAGAAGAAAAGGTGTACATAAATCGATCAAATGAATTGCCTTTTATAGGCAAATATTGAATTGAAATTTTCACTTATGACCCCTTAACTATGCTCAATTAACAACTTTTTATTATTTATTATTATTCTTATTATGAATTATTTAAATATTATATTATATTCTTGTGCATAGTTGACTTGTACTTTCAGCTCCGTTGCGTCGAGCGTTGATAGTTGGCTCGGGTACCGGTTCCGGATTTTCGAACGTCCTTTCGTATAATTTAATATCTTGTACTTTGCGTTTTGTAACTTGTACTCTTGTCATTTTTAGACGTTTCTCATCAATAAATTGAACCTTTTGAATTGTATCTTGTACATTTGAGCTTTTTGGACGTTTGTGTCTTCAAATCTTCGTTTTCGCCTTTTGTCTTCGCACTTATTTATTTAAACAATTACAATGAAAATATAATACAATTACATATGAAAAACTATTATTTAGAAGGGATATTTCTATGAAATATATGTTCCTTTTTAGCCTTATCATAAGGCTAAAATCAGCGCTTGACATAACAATTGCTTAAGAGTTTGAAACGCCTTTTCTTGTTCATCAGTCCATCGAAAGGCTACATCTTTTCTAGTTAACGTATTTATTAGACCGGCTATTTTAGACAAGTCTTTGATAAACTGACGCTAATAACCTACTAAACCCAGAAAACTTTTGATTTCTGTCAGCGTTTTCAGCGAGTTCCAATTCATTACAGCCTCTATCTTAGACTGATATATTTTAATACCATATTCACAAATTACATAACCCAGAAATTGCACTTCCCGCAACCAAAATTCAAACTTGAAGAACTTAGCGTACAATTGTTCTTGTTTCAGAAGCTCAAACACCAAATTTCAAATGTGTAGCATGATCCTTCTCGGTTTTCGAATATATCAAAATATCATCTATGAAGACAATCACAAACTTGTCGAGATATTGCCAACACACTCTGTTCTTAGATCCATAAACACTGCTAGCGCGTTCGTTAACCGAATGGCATAACTGGAAATTCATAGTGGCCATATCTTGTTCTAAATGTTGTTTTCGGTATATCGGTCGCTGCAACACGTACCTGATGATAACCTGAACGTAAATCAATCTTTGAAAAGTAAGAAGAACCTTGTAACTGATTGAATAAATCATCTATTCTCGGCAACGGATACTTATTGTTTATTGTTCTCTTGTTTAAATTGCGGAAATCAATACACATTTGAAGCGACCCATCCTTCTTTTTCACAAACAAAACAGGAGCACCCCACGGTGAAGAACATGGTCGAATAAATCCCTTATCTAACAGTTCCTGAATCTGAGACATCATTTCTCAGATTTCTGACGGAGCTGATATGTAAGGAGCTTTTGCAACTAGTGTAGCACCTGGAATTAAATCAATTTTATACTCTACTTCAAGTACTGGAGTTAACCCCAGTAAATCATCTAGAAACACTTCGGGGAATTCTGACACAACGGGAATATCTGTCACCTGCTTCTTTTCCTTCTTAACATCAATCACATAAGCTAAGAACGAATCACACCATTTCGACATCGCCTTCTGAGCTTTCATTAGGGAAACCATAGAGAAGTTAAATCCACCGCGCTCCCCCTAGCTACTACCCGAGACCCATTAGCCAAAGGGAAAGAAATCATCTTCTTATGGCACTTGATACTAGCCCTATTCGCACTTAACTAATTCATGTCTTCGACTACATCAAATCTAGGTATAGGCATCAACAAACAGGTTAAAGGGAAAGGATGGCCATCAATCTCGATGGTAACTCTAAACACAGATGATGTGCATGGAACCGTTTTACCATCAGCTACTTATATTCCCAAAAGCGCAACTAATATTCTAATAGGCAACTTCAACTTATCACAGAAGCCTAAGGACATAAAAGAATGATTAGCTCCTGAATCAAACAACACACGAGCTGGCAAGGAATTACCCAAAAGCATACCGGTAATGATGTCATCGGTAGCGGTTGCAGCATTTACCGTCATCTGAAATTCCCTGGCCTCTGTTGTTGGAGGGTTCTTTCTCTTATGCCCAGTAATAGAAGCTAAAGATCCCCCAAAAGTTACTGACCTCATCCATGACCCTGTACCAGAACCGGCTCTTGACACAGATTGACAATTCGCTGATCTATGTCCCTCCTGATGACAATTCCAACAAACATTGGATTTAAAAGAACAAGTTGTGCCTCATGACCTAACACTCCACATTTCAAACACCTTCTGGTCATTGAAGAACACAGGCTGACATGAGTAGACCTACAAACATTACACCAACCAGACTGACTAGAACCCGATCCACTCATACCAGATTTACTCTTCTGTTTACACCCACCTGACTTATTACCAAGAAAACCTGATTGCTTACTTGACTGCTGAGTATATTGACCACCTGTCTGACCTTATGATTTCCCCCCAAAGGATTCACTTTTCGCACTTTCTCTTTTTACCGCATTAATGTCACCCTCAGTAATCTTGGCCATCTCATGAGCCTGCGCCAAGGTCGTTGCAAATCTCGCAACTGTTCTATATTCTGGCTTAATCACTCGCATAAAATGCTGAATTTTATCCTTCTCAGTCGGTACCCATTGCTGAACAAACCTCAACTTAGATGTGAACTCTCTGGAAACCTCATCAGTCGTCATATTTTCCATCATCTTCAAACCCAGAAACTCTGTTTTCAATCTTTCCATCTCATGCTCAGAACAATACCACTCAGGAACCTTAGCAGCGAATTGTTCCCAGGTTATTTGACTGACATGTTCTTTGGGCAAATATGCAGTAATATAATCCCACTATTCCATTGCTTCACCCTTGAATAATCTACTAGCAAATAACACTCTAGATTCATGTTCACAAAAACAGGCTCCTAATGCCCGTTCCACTTCTCTTAACCAATTAAGTATCGTTATAGGGTTTGTGTGACCACTGTACTCTGGAGGTTTACAGTTTAGAAACTGTTTATATGTACACTTCTTTCTCATCTTGGGGACTTGAAACGGATATACCATCTAATTCGGAAACGACTGGTCAATCAGGAATGGCAATTGAAGATGTTGATATGAAGTTTGAGGAAAATGCGACTAAGAACTTCCTCCAGCTTCAATATAAAAGTTCGGAGGAAAGGTTGTGTTCAACGTTGTGGTATTAGGGTTCCATTGTGCCCGTTCTTGTTCCAGATCTTTAATTCGTTCTTTAGCTTTTAGTAACTGATTTTGGAAATTTATAAATTCTTGAGAGGTTTCTTCCTCTGAATACACGTGTCCATCTTCGTCAGGGGCTCGTAAAGTACCATCTCCAGGGGCAACAAAGTACCAGCTCCTGGGGCAACAGGGCCAGTAGTGTTAGCTTAATCATCTGCCATTTTTGCACTACCACAACACTCACACCAAGGCTTAGTATAAACTCTATTAGTACCAGCAACTAACACATAACTTGTCCTAACACTCACTTAACTCATTCCCAATATGTTATGTTTGACGTGACTCTGCTAAGTTTGGGAACATGACATTCTGATCACATTGCGCATGCTGCCAAACTATGCACTGATACCAACTTGTGATACCACTAAAACTTTTTTTTAATATGTGGCGGAAGCATTAAATTACTTAAATACTATATAACTGGTAACTAACATTAATAGAGTTTAACTAATGTCACGTGTCATTACAACAAAATACATATTTGACCGGAATGATCATATCCATATTACGTTTACAAAAAGCTCGGTTTAAAGTTAAATCTGGTCACAGCCAGTCATTAAAACAAACTAGATCAACATCAGAGTTCAGTCTGGTCAAACATTATATCTTCATGCCCGTCTTCTCCCAAAAGAAAAATCTAGAAAGGCTAACAACCTGCAAGGAGGAGATGGAGAGGAATTAGCACGAAGTTAAGTGAGTACAACTAACTACAGGTAATAGCATACAGAACTGTCATACTAATCATGTCACATAATCTAACACATAATCATCACCCAGTAGTGCAGTCAACAGAGACTCTGGTGGTCTGGCCGAACCATTAACCACAAGTTGATCGAGCTGGGGTTTACCGAAAGTTCCTCCTACATACCGTTTTGCATAAATCATCCACACGCGATGAACGCGTAATTCAAACATATACCACACGAATGTATTTAGGCTACCACATGAGGTTGATCTCTACTATCAATATTAGGCTACCACAAGATAGGGACGCACTGGGCTCCATCAACTAACACAGAACCGTCACAATAATAACTAACAGTAGTAGCATGTTAATTCTAACAAGTATAGCAATCATAGGGTAACAAGCTACTCTATACTATTAATCTCCAGTTAGTCTCACTCATCAATCACCAGTAAACGAGAAGGTGTTCAGCTGTCTAATCACTGAACCTTCTCTTTCTCCTTTCCTCCTAAGAAAGACACATACACAAGTTAGTTATATCATTATAATTGTCAATACATAAATGGACAACATAACAGCTAGGCATGACCACTTAGTCAAAATTCCAACTGCCAAAGACCATCGGTCGATCATCAGAGACGGTCGGCCGATCGTCACTACACCATCGGTCGATGGACTACACTATCGGTCGATCGTTAAAATTACAACCGTTTGTCGAAGGACTCACACCATCGGTCGACGGTCTAGTCCATCGACAGATTGCCAGCCACCATGATGGTCAGAGACCATTGGCTGAGGGTAGTTCATCAGTAGCAGCAGTTGAAAAGCGATGGGTTTCTCACCAAACTCACCAATTCTCGATCTAGAGCTCGTTTGTAACCTCAAAACTTACCAAATCTTATACACTGATCATTTAGAAACAGAAACCCACAAGGTTTTGACATAAACAACACTAAATCAACCCATTTTAACCCAATTTACACTTTTATGAAAACTAACACAAAATTCTTAATTTCCCAAAGATTAAATCATGAAATGTTACAAATCTTAACTTAGAAGAGTCAGTGAATCACAGAGAACACAAGGATACCAACGATTTGAGCTCTAGAACAAGGATTAAGGATTAACATTTTGTTAGGTGAAGAGAGTAAGGAACGAGGTATGTGTATGTGTGAGATGGTTCTGGAAAAGAAAGGCAGTCACTAGTGACCTAATTGGGTTTTATTCTCACACTGTGCAACACATGGGTATTTATCAGCATATCTTTCGTACATAGATTGGCGACCCAAACGAACTCCAAATTAAATAAACAAACTTGTTTTGTTAACCTTGTCACAAACTGGTCCTAATCACATTATTAATTAATAATAATTATTAAATAAAAATAAAAGCATATAATTACACAACACAAATTTATGGGCAAACTAGTAATTTTACAGCTAGGCCCAGTAGAGGATGTTATAGTTAAGTATAGCATAGAAGGACGTATGTGTTGTGTCTGGATGGTTATGCAGTGGATTCAGCAAAGCGGACTATCGGTAAACTGTATCCTGATAAGCTAAGTCATGTGCTTGTACAATCCTTTGATCCTCATATTTTCAGTTGTTGTTATATGCTAGTTCAGGGCGTTAGCATATCTGTGACATTTGCATGTTCAGTTGCTTATGCTTGGTATGTTAGATAATATTCATTCACTTAGCAGTTGTGCTAACTCCCCCACATTTCCACCCATTGTAGGTTGAGGTACTGCTGCTTAGGACGGGTATTGCGGACGGGATAGAAGACATGTTTGACTATGAGTTTACTCTGATGTTTTCTTATCTACTACTGTTTTTACGTAACACCGTTGTTGTATAAAGTTGTAATGAAAGTTGGATCGTAAAAAATGTTATGTAAACATTAACTAAGGTTATTTTGGTAATTACATGTACTTCCGTTGTGATTAAAAAATCAGGGTGTTACAACTTGGTATCAGAGCGTGGTTAAGCAGAAAGTACATGCGCGTATTTGTTCCTAAACCCTGAGTTAAGTCAAACATGTCCGTAGGATGGGGCTAAGTGAATGTAGGATGTTGTGCATGTTAGTGTTCAGTAAACTAACAGTTATCCACTAAGCTTTTGTGCTAGTGTTTTGTAGCGCAGATGGCAGATAACAGAGATGCGAACGCTACAAACTCGATCCACCCCGAAATGTTCAGTGCTCCAAATGATGAGGATGAAGCATATATTGATCAGAAAGAATACGTGCATGAGTTGGAAAGTAAGCTTAAGGAAGCTCGGGACAAGGTTGCTGAGCTTGAATTAGTAAGACAGTCGGGTAATGAGGATACACCGCTAGGTTTTGCCACTGCTCAGTCATGCACCGTACCACAAATAAACCTGAATCAGTATCAATACCCATTCCAGAATCAATTCCCTCAGTACATCACGCCACCACAGATTAACTACCAGTACCTAAATCCAATGATGATAAACCAAGTTCAGCCACCCATATATCAACAATCATTTCCCCAACAGCAATTCCAACAACAATTCCAGCCACCAAAAAGATGCACTTTTAAATAATTTAGAGATTGTGGACCATCTCCCTACTCAGGAATTTCTGACCCAACCACGACTCTCAACTGGTTACGGGAGGTCGAAAAGGCATTCGAGGCATGTCAGTGTGAGCCAGAATCAAAGGTGACTTATGCTAGTAGGTTGTTAAAGGATAGGGCTATGGTGTGGTGAGATTTTGTGATAGTCAGTTTCCCTCCATTGCAGGTTAGAATGATCACTTGGGAGCAGTTTTATGTGAAGGTATGCGAACATTATTGCAATGTGTTTGACATGAATAGAATCAAGATGGAGTTTTTTGGAAATACGGATGACACCTCTAATGTCAATTGATGAGGTGATTGAGAAATACATAGACAAGTTAAGGTTTGTACATCAATGGGTTTCGGATGAACAATCTAGGATCCAACATTTTGTGAACATGATTTTGCCTGAGTACAAAACCTTTGCGAGGTCAGCGCCAATGTTATCTCAGGCTTTTGTGATGGTAAAGATGGTAGAAAGTGATGTTAGAATAGTGAGGGGTATGAATATAAGGAATGTGGTACTACAGGGTAGTCAGGCTACTATCCAGCCAAGCTTGAGGTCTAAAAAACCGTTTGGGTTTAGACAAAAGGGTAAAGGTAATCAAGCATGTTCAGGGTCTGGTTTGGAAAAGAGAGAACGGTGTAGCGGGTGTAAGTATTCTCACAGTGGGCTGTGTTCTGAGGCAACGAGAAGATGTTTGAGATGTGGTATGGTAGGTCACGAGTCTCAGGGATGTTCGTTCAGGGAAAATGTCTGTTGGAGTTGTCATCGGTCGGGTCATCGCTCAACAAGTTGTCAGGCGTCAAAGGGTGCAAGTTCCGGGGCAGGGTTAGTGCGCGTTCGGCATCTGTCAGGGGTTCCACAGCCTCTAGTGGATAGAAGAGAAAGAACTCGCTGACTGTGAAAGCAAGGGCCTTTCAGATGACAATGGAGGCCGCTACTAACACCGATGATGTCATAACCGGTATGTTCTTGATCAACTCAATACTTGCTAGAGTATTATTTGATTCAGGCGCAAGTAGGATGTTTATGTCTATAGATTACTATACTAAGTTAGGGTTACCTGCTGTTGTGCAGCCTAAGCCTGTTAGAGTAGAGGTAGCTGATGGTAAGACGGTTCCAGTCACAACGTATGTGTCTGGAGCTAGTATAGAATTTGATGGTAGACCGTTTGCTATGTCCTGTTTAGTGCTGCATATCCCTAGTTTTAACGTAGTGTTAGGGATGAATTGGATGAGCCTACATAAGGCCCACATTAAATGCGATAAGAAGATAGTGACCTTTCGTTTGAATGATGGAACCCGAGTTGTGGCCCGAGAGGAACAGGGTGGGTTCAGTTTTCTGTTGATTTCAATGATGAAGGTGAAGAAGTCAGTTTCTAAGTGGTGTGAGACTTTTATGGCTTATGTTATTGATGCTAAGATATAGAAGAGATGTGTTACCGATATTCCGGTGGTTTCAAAATTTCCTGAGGTATTTCCTGATGAGTTACCGGGGTTGCTGCCAGTAAGAGAAGTAGAGTATAAGATTGAGTTAGTTCTGGGGAAAAATCCAGTAGCTAAGGCTCCTTATAGGTTAGCTCCATATGAAATTAGGGAAATGATGTCTCAGATATAGGAATTGTTAGACAGGGGGTTATAAAGGGTGCACCGGTGTTGTTTGTAAAGAAGAAAGACGGTACTATGAGAATGTGTATAGAATATCGAGAATTGAATAAGAGAACGGTTAAGAACAAGTATCTGTTGCCTAGAATCAATGATCTATTTGACTAGCTTCAGGGTGCGTCGTACTTTTCGAAAATAGATCTTAGATCCGGGTATCATCAGGTTCGGGTTGCAGAATCAGATATACCGAAGATAGCATTCCATAAAGAGATATGGGCATTACGAGTTCTTGGTTAAGCCATTCGAGTTAACAAATGCTCCGATAGTTTTCATGGATCTGATGAACAGGGTTTGTAAACCGTATTTAGAACAATTTTTTATAGTGTTTATATATAATATATTATTGTATTCAAAGACAGAGGCCGATCATGCGACACATCTTCGATTAGTGTTAGAGTTGTTAAAGAAAGAGTAGTTATACGCTAAGTTCTCGAAATGTGAGTTTTGGCTCCGAGAGGTGCAGTTTCTGGGTCATGTTATCTGTGAGGCAGGTATTAAAGTGGATCCGTCGTAAATAGAAGCGGTAATGGATTGGAATTCGCCGAAGACACCGACAGAAGTTAAGAGTTTCTTGGGTCTTGCGGGTTATTATCGCCGGTTTATAAAAGATTTTTCTAAAATAGCGGGTCCATTGACCAAATTTACCAGAAAGGATGTAAGTATTCGATGGATTGACCAACATGAACAGACCTTTCAGACCCTAAAATAGTTGTTGTGTCAGGCTCCAGTGTTAGCGTTACTAGAGGGTTCAGATGACTTTGTGATTTATTGTGATGCGTTAATTGTCGGGTCGGGGTGTGTACTGATGCAGAGAGATAAAGTTATCACGTACGCTTCTCGTCAGTTAAAGACACACGAACGTAATTATGCGGTTCATGATTTAGAAATGGAGGCTATGGTATTTGCATTGAAATTATGGAGACACTACTTATATGGTATAAAGTGTGTGATATGTACAGACCATAAGAGCCTCCAGTATATTTTCACGCAGAAAGAACTGAATATGTAATAGAGACGGTGGATTGAGCTTATAAAAGACTACGATTTTGAAATAAAGTATCATCCAGGAAAGCGAATGTTGTTGCCGATGCTTTAAGTCATAAAAAGACTGTGGAGACTGTAAAATTCATGAGAACTGAAATAGTTTCAGACCTTATTGAACAGATAAAACAAGTTCAAGCCCAAGCTTTATTGGAGGAGAATTTAAAGACTGAATTGATGACCAAAATAAAAGACCAATTGATTGACGATTCTCGTGGACTTAAAACGTTTAAGAACCGAATTTGGGTGCCTATGCTTCGAAATTTAAGGAAGTTGATCTTAAATTAAGCATACAAATCGAGGTTGACTGTCCATCCGGGTAGTACCAAGAAGTATAACGACTTAAAACCAATGTATTGGTGGCCAACGATGAAAAAAGATGTCGCTCAATTGGTAGAAAAGTGTCACGTTTGCGCTCAGGTTAAAGCTGAACATTAGAAACCCTATGGTTCGTTACAGCAGTTGAAAATTCCAGAGTGGAAATACGATCATATTACGATGGATTTTGTGAAAAAATTACCCAGAACTCGGAGAGGTAATGATATGATTTGGGTATTTGTTGATCGCCTGACAAAGAGTGCACACTTTTTAGTTACAAAAAGAGACAGCCTCGTTGAGGATTTTTGCAGAATTGTACTTAAAAGAGATAGTTAGTCGACATCGGGTTCCATTGTCTATGGTATCTAACAGGGATTATAGATTTGTGTCAAACTTCTGGAACAGTTTACAGAAAAGTTTGCGAATGAGGGTAAATCTGAGTACACCGTATCATCCACAGACCAACGGTCAAAGTGAGCATACAATACAGACACTAGAGGATATGCTTAGATCTTACGTGTTAGAGTACGGTGGTCCGTGGGATATCCATTTATGTTTGATCGAGTTCTCTTACAACAATACTTATCATTCGAGTTTTGGTATGCCGCCTTATGAAATGTTGTATGGTCGAAAATGTAGAACGCCGACTTATTGGTTAGAAGCCGATGAGAAACAGTTTGCAGGTCCAGAAATAGTTCTGGATAACAGCAGAAAAGGTAGCGATAGCACGTGAAAAGTTGAAAGCGGCACGTGATAGACAAAAAATGTATGCTGATCCACGTAGACGTCCGATAAACTTTGAGGTAGGGGATCGTGTGTACTTGAAAGTTTTGTCGTGGAAAGGAGTTATCAGGTTTGGTAAACGGGGTAAGTTAGCCCCAAGGTACATTGGACCGTTCAAGATTATTCAAAGGTTTAACGACCAAACAGTTATGTTAGAACTTCCGGCAGAGTTGGCAGGAATACATAACACGTTCAACGTGTGTTACCATAGGAAGTGTAAGGTCGATGATGAGAACACAATTGGTTCCATTGAGTGATTTGAGGGTAGTCTTGAATCAAAAGCTAGTTGAAGAACCGTTTAGGATTTTCGATAGAAAGGTAACAAAGCTGAGACAGAAGGAGATCCATATGGTGCTTGTTGAGTGGAAGCATAGTTTAGGATCGAACCTTACGTAGGAGACCGGAGAGTTGATGAAGGCTCGTTACCCTCGCCTGTATAACCATGACCGAATTCCGACGACGGAATCATCTTAAGGGTGGATTTGTAACATCCTTAGATCGGGCATAGATGTAAGATGGCCGATTTGCCCTTAGGCATAATTGTGTGGCTAATTATTCTTTTATTTTAATTGAATATTTTATGTTATTTTATTATTTGGTTAAGACCAGTTTGTGACAAGGGTCACAGAACATGTTCGTTTATTTAATTTGGACTCCGTTAAGGTTGTCAAATTAAGTATGAAAGATATCATATAGGTAAATACCCGTGTGTCGAGGGGTATTGTGATATAACACAATTAAGTGTTATACCAGCGGCCACTTTCTCATTTTCCCTAGAAATTTCATTTCATCACTCATGCACCTAACACTTTCTCCCTCACAAATCCTAATCTCTATATCTTGATTTGGAGCTTGAATTATGTTAGAAATAGATTTCCTTGTGTCGTTGTGAGTCTATCAAGGTAAGATTTGTATGATTTCATGTCCAAATCAGTGTTCTATTTGGGTTTGAAGTTAGATTTTTGATAAATGTGATTTTGGTGTCATAATGCTTAAATTAGGTTTTGTTTTGGCTCAAAACTTGTGGGTTTATACTTCTAAAGGTTTTGTATACAAGTTATAGTCGGTTTTGAGGTGAAAAACAAGTCCAAGATCGAGATTTGGGTGATTTTGGTTCGAAACCCGTCAGTTTTTGCTGCTACTGCTCGATGAACATAACCGTACGGATGCATCTTGCAACCGTACGAATGCGATATGCAATCGTACGGGTGTATGTACAACCGTACAGATGCAGTGGTGTTAGTGCAATATGCAACCGTACAGATGGACTTGTAACCGTACGTATGCATCTGCAATCGTACGGATGTAGATTAGTACTACATTGTGGTTTAATTGGGCTGTTTTCTAGCTGTTATGCTGCCCGCGTGTCTTATGATAATCAGACTATAAATTCTGAAAATGCATAAGTGTTAAGTAGACTTTTAGTGGTACTTTTGATATTGATTTGTTGTATTTTGCTGTCTCGTGCCAACGGGCAGAAACTAACTTGATTTGCCTTATGTTCAGGTGATAAGGAAAAGGAAGCAGCTCGGTGATAGATTATCTGACCTAGTGCTAGTATTCGGTGATGGGTCTATCTCCGGATAGAGTATTAAGTAGCTGACACGCTACTTGTTCAGACTCTTTATTATTATGTTTATGCTCAGTATGAATACCAAGTGTCAGCTACTTGTTCAGACTCTTTATTATTATGTTTATGCTCAGTATGAATACCATGTGTAGTTAGATATTGTCATGCTAGTTAGGACGATTGCATGACTGGTTATCTGTGATCTTATGTGCGCAATGTGAGTTGGACACCAACTGAGGTGGCAAGGTTGGGAACCTACCGAGGCGGCAAGGTAGGGTTTGTGTGAGGTCGATCGTGGTAGCCAGGTCGGGTCATGATGTTGCTGATTGTTCAGTATAGCATAGAAGGACGCATGTGTTGCGTTTGGACGGTTATGCAGTGGATTCAGTAAAGTGGACTATCGGTAGACTGTAGCCTGATCAGCTAAGTCGTGTGCTCGTACAAGCCGCCGATCCTCATATTGTCATGTTTTGTTATATGCTAGTTTGAGACGTTAGCATATCTATGACCTTTGCATGTTCAGTTGCTTATGCTTGGTCTGTTAGATAGTATCCATTCACTTAGCAGTTGTGCTAACTCCCCCACATTTTCACCCATTGCAGGTTTAGGTACTGCTGCTTAGGATGGGTGTTGCGGACGGGATAGAAGACATGTTTGACTATGAGCTTACTCTGATGTTTTCTTATCTAGTACTGTTTTCACGTAACACCGTTGTTGTATAAATTTGTAATGAAAGTTGGATTGTAAACTATGTTATGTAAACATTAACTAAGGTTATTTTGGTAATTACATGTACTTCCGCTGTGATTAAAAAAATCAGGGTGTTACACTAATTGTTTTACATGAAGACTTCTAGGGAATTACACTAATCATAAAGAGATAAACATACTACAGCATTTAAGTTATGATTAATGATTAATCAAGTGGAGAGCATCTCTTTAGTTGGGACTTAATGACCATTCTAATCATGTCTAGATATATTTTAGATTTAAAAGGATGATTTGAAATTAGGTACAAAAGGATATTTTGCAACACTTATGTGTTTGACCTTAATTGCAAGCTAAATTGTTAACATCCTAGAGACCAAAACTCTTTTTTGATATGAAGGGCAACTATTATAAGTGTGTTGAAAAAGGTTTCTTGAATTATAGATGCACCGAAGTGGTCAAACTTTATTTGGTCAAGAAATTTGGACAGAGTGAACTTCGGACGATCCACGGTCGGCCGTGGAGTCGGCCGTGTACCTGGTTTCTCAGAAAGCAAGGTACAGGACACCCACGGTCTGACCTGCGGTTGACCGTGGACCTAGCTACTTCCTGAGTTTTTCAAATGATTCTTTTGACTTGTTTATTACGTGTATCGGTCGTTTGTTAAAGATCGTGTAGGCTCGTGAACTTCTGTTGTTCCATACGCTTTTAAGCACTTAAGACTTGGTGTCATCATCAAAACAAATTGATTAACATTTGAATATTATTATTGGATCACTGCTCAACAGAGTATTTGGGGGATTTCAGTTACAATTTGCGATGGTATGTTCAGTCTCATGATTCAATGGTTCAACTGTTGTAGGTTGTTTGAGGATCACAAGGGTGTTAAATTTTTGAAGATGTAGTTGGGTGGGTTCAGGGATAGTGGTTTGTGCATTTTGGAGTGTCATCGGTTTGCTTTATGGTTGCTCAGTGGTGTTTATGGTTTGTTTAAATTGTTTGTTGCATTATTAGTGTTAGTATTAGTATAATGTTGCAATAGTATGTCATTTGTTATTCTAATCATAAAGAGTTGAGCCATGTTTGAATCACTCTTCTTTACAATAAGTGTCGTACCTTCTTGAACCAACAAGACTCTGAAATCAAAATAGGCGTCTATTTTCGCCCCCTAAAAATTTCGTTCAAGCTTTGCCACTCAGAAGATCAACAATTATCTTTTTAGTGAAAAATGAACTTTAAAAAAGAAACTCTGAAACTTTCATCCAATAGAAACAAGAAACAACAAAGGCCTAAACACTACCAACTAAAACAAGGATCAAGCTAATACAAAAGCAAAACAGAACACCTTGATACACTACAACAACCTAAATAAGCAAAACGAATACACTCAAAGAAAGCCTATCAAAACAATGAATAAAAAATGACCACTCACCTAAAAATGCAGACCAGCAAACCCAGCAAACTCAGGCAACATAGCTAAATACTTCACCAAGCAAACAACGAACCATCGACCAAGTTCGAAAGGAATGCTAACCCGCGGATACATAAACATCTTATAAACCATCTATAAACAACTTCAAAAATGATCCTCTTCCAACAAAAGCAATAAATCTGTCTAATATTTTTATATTTCATTAGCTTCTAGGTCTGTGCATAAAAAGGTCCTAAGCATGCCGTGAGGCATGGAACACTAATTAATGAAGCCATCATGGTACTATAATATCTGGCTGACGCAAATAAGAATTGTTAAAATTATAATCTTAAAATATGATGATATTACATTTTTTGTGAATAAAAGGTACCAATAGCACGTAGTTTAGTCGGTTAAAATAAACCCGCGCTTCGCTGCGGGGTGTTTCCGCCGGTTAACGATCGGTGATTTTTGGTCGGTTAGTGATCTTTTAATTAGACGTTTAAGAAAATGAATGAAAAAAGGAACTAAAAAACTGTTGTAAAGAAAATTTTAAAAAATAATTTCCAAATTACACCCGAAGTTGGGGTATTTACGGGCTGCCAATGTGAACAGTAACAACCTCATGGAGATTAGCATTATGTATGATGTGTGGGCTGTCACCAATGTCCAATGTTGAAAAAGGCACGAGATGGAGTCGAGACAGTCGCGGGACCTTAAAGGGTCCAGATGGGGTAGAGACAAACGTTGACTTGTATATATATATATATATATATATATATATATATATATATATATATATATATATATATATATATATATATATACATACATACATTTTCTTAAAGCCAAAACACTTTCTTTGGTCAGTTTGTACATATAATCGCTATTATACCCAATATAATACAAAAAGTCACACTAAACTACCTCAATTTTGATTGATTTGACCGACTTTAACCGAATTTAGTGAAAACAAATGACACGGGTCTTCAACTAGTATGGGAATATTTAGAGAAAACAAATTTTGTACTTGATATAACAGATGAAAACGCAAACGGAACCAAAAATCAGGCTGTGAAAGAGAATAGGTAATGATATAAATGATCTTGTTTTCATGTTGACCAATTTATGTATTCATAAAGTTGAACTCTCTAATTTTTCGTCAGCATATTTATTTTACGGGTACTACAAACATTTAGAAAAACAAATCTAGAAATAGAAAAGCTTACTATCGTTCATAAAATTACCTTATTCCTAGATAGCTAGCTTAATGTGTTAGAACTCACCTATATCGACCCTTAAGAACACGCGAGTAAAAAGACCAATTTCGGTTATTTAAGTCTATGGGACTTTGACCAAATGGGTGTTGCTTCACGTACGTCTTCACGTTATCGGTTGATGCCAACCCTTCAAGATAACTTCTGAGTTCACCTTTGGGACCTGCAGAAAGAAGCATAACACAAGCTATTAGAGTAGTAATAGGAAATTCTTTAAAAGTACCTCTACTTAGAGGTGACTAAACGGGCGGGTCAAGAAAGTTGAGCAACGAGTCAAAATAGGGCGAACCAACACAATTTTGTTCACCTTTTCAGTTTTGTACATAATACGATTTTTTACCTGGAAAGTTGAACAGTTTAGGAGATCGCAGGCATTTGAGAACAAGTTGACAGATTTTTACCTATTTTACCTTAACTAGTTGTTTACCCTCGCTTCGTGCCGGGAGTTCGGTTTTCAATGTATTTTATTGCGTTTAGTTTAACGATGATGTCGTTGAAGCGCAACTCGAGTCGAACTAAAAGGTATAACCCGTCAAAGATTTAAATGTTATTTTAAATTAACAATATAGGTGCATCTAGGCGGGTGGAGAAAAATATAAAAGAAACCAAAAAGGAAAAAAAAAAAAAAAATTTGTTACAACGGGTAGAGAAAAATATAAAAAAAACAATCGGTACTATTCATATTTTTGGCCTAGTAGATATTTGATGCTGTTAATTATAAAGAAATCGTTGGTACTATTCATATTTTTTGTCTAGTAGATATTTGCTGCGGGTGAAGAAAAATATAAAGGAAACCAAAAAAGAAAAAAAAAGGGAAAAAAACTGTTATGAAAAAAAAAATTATATTGCTACAGTACCGTGAATAGTATTGTTCACGTGAATAGTGCTTGAATAGTGTTGTTCACGTGAATAGTGACCGGTGTACAACCATTGTTGCGCGGTGTACAAGTGTTTAAAGCGTGCGAATAGTACTATTCATAACTTTTGTCTATTAGTATATAGTGAATAGTGCTTGAATAGTGTTATTCACGTGAATAGTGACCGGTGTACAACCATTGCGCGGTGTACAAGTGTTTAAAGCGTGCGAATAGTACTATTCATAACTTTTGTCTATTAGTATATAGTGAATAGTGCTTGAATAGTGTTATTCACGTGAATAGTGACCGGTGTACAACCATTGCGCGGTGTACAAGTGTTTAAAGCGTGCGAATAGTACTATTCATAACTTTTGTCTATTAGTATATATGGGTCTATTAATATATAGTGAATAGTGCTTGAATAGTGTTGTTCACGTGAATAGTGACCAGTGTAGAACAATTGTTGCGCGGTGTACAAGTGTTTAAAGCGTGCGAATAGTACTAGTGATAACTTTGTGAATAGTGCTTGAATAGTGTTGTGCACGTGAATAGTGACCAGTGTAGAACAGTTGTTGCGCGGTGGACAAGTGTTTAAAGCGTGCGAATAGTACTAGTCATAACTTTTGTCGATTAGTATATATGGTAATAATTCCAACATTTTTTTGTACTTATATTTTAGGCGATGATATATTCATCATCTTTTTTTATATATCCACCATGAATATGCATTAACATGTTGTATTGTACAACCTGTTAATATACAGTAAAAAAAAAAAATGGTGGATATATCAAAATACCCTTATATGTTAAGGAGTACTAAGTATCAAGAAAAGTACAACTCGACTCGTCTTCATTATAGACAATTGAAATTGGCCTGTCAACTTACATCCAAAAGCAATGAGCAAGTACAAAATAAATTAAAACTATCATACTGTGGTTGTAACGTGTAAAATGTATATACGTGTAGCTCACCTAATGAGTTATCATCCTTATTTTTGTAGCTGTACGAAACAGGAAAGATTCCCGTATGCTTCTGCAAAATTGAGAATATACACCAACAAAATATTAGTATTGTTTTATTCTGAAATAATCAGTATCGGTAAGAGGTTTAAGAATGAAATATTTACTAAGAAGCTAATAAATGAGTTCAAATGAGTAAAATATTGTTGATCTTACAGGATTGATCAATGCCTTGTAAGGAGAATCATCAAGTAACAACGTATTCGATTCATTAAAAGTTCCTTTCACCCATGAATTACGAGGACCATTTGTCTCCCAAATTTTCTTTATATCCTTCAAGACTAAATACTTATGCTTGTCTTCCAGTGTCCTAATCCCTGTTTTTGTGCATTTGGAACCATCCTAAATATTCCCAATCATGTATGAATCAGGTGTCACACAAATTACGGTAAAAGCAACACTGTTGTAAAAGTCGGCCAACGTGTCGGTTTGGGGACTAGCTCGTCCCGGCTCACCCAAAAACACCTTAAAAGCCAGGTCAAAGTTGGGCTGAGTCGGGTTGAGTCGGGTCTGAGTCCGTCAAAGTCAGGTCAAAAAATTTAAATTTTTTTAAGATTAGATTTTATTCCTTATATCTATCTATATCTATGTTTAAATATTTTATGTTTGATATGTATATATACACATATACATATATCTAAAATATTTATTACTAAAAGTCAACGTTGGTCAATGCCCGACTAGTCCCTCCAAAGTCCCGACTGAATTGTCCTTCTAAGGTCCCAACTGACTCGTCCCAGATTTGCGACTATTACAACCTTGAGAAACAACCAAGTCAATGGAAAAAAATTACTCACCCAACAAAAAAGCAATTTGTTCTTCAAATCTCCTAGCAAAAAATCAAGAATTGGTTTCAACATTTTCCTGCAAAAATTAGATTCAAGCGTTAACATGTACAACAATGCACACTATGGAAAAAAAATAATTAATAAAAAAAATTAAAACAAAACAACAAAGGGATAAAATATAGGAGGAGTACGTAGATCTTGAAGACCAAATGCCAACATTGAATCTCTCGAAACAGAAGCACATGAAATCATCCAAGAAAGGTCTCTTGAATACTGCATCCAAAACTAAACTTTTTAAACTACCATTCACAATTATATATTAACAAAAATAAAAAAAATTAACTTTACAAAACCAACAAAGCCATACTTGCTACATTTTTAAAACCTTTATCTGGTTCAATACCATTTGGTCTAGGAGAAACAATATCTGCAAGCAACCCATTAAGATCGAATATAATAAGCTTCTTCCCCAATTTTGCAACTTGAATTATCTCCTTAACTTTCGTATTCTTATTACAGTTACTCGATGTGTTCTCACAGCTTTTTATAATGTTGTCACTCGAGGATAAGATAATTTTCTTTGACTTGTGTCTTCTTCTTTTTCTCTTTTTTGACGTTGTGGTGTCTACTCCACTTGTTCCGAAAACTTCATTCCTTTTCTCAATAAATAGACTAATAACATTTTCATTAGTTCTTTGTTCATTTAGTTTCTCATCAAACACTGAAACTGATACAAAATCTTGTTGTGATGAATCATTAGCATTCACATTTGTGTTATGAACCTTTTTAATGGAAGATGTAGAAGACTCTTCCTTTTCAGCTGCTTTATTTTTGGAACCTATCAGATGTAGAAGACTCATCATACATACATACATACTTATATCATACATACAGAATCGTTGACCGAGAACTCAGAAAAGTTGACTGAAAACTCGGATAAGTGACCGAGAACTTGTTCGTTGACCGAGTTAAACAGTGTTGACTGAGTAGGAAAAAAAACTCAGCTCCCCTGAAATACTTGCACCCTTGTTCCTAACACCAAGGGGATATTACTTAAATTAAATAAAAACGCTACTTATTATTCGCATACTTAATTTTGTAGGGTACTATAGAAAGAGATACAATATAATTAATATGTACCATGTCTTATTGATGTAAATATCAATTCATGATTTTGAGGTAGTTGAAATATTGATGTGCATGTACTTGCTCAAAGTTATAATTCTAACACCAAAAACATATTATCTTAATTCACAAGTGAAATACATGTCCAACACATTTTCTTGTCTGGTAATATCAAAAGAGATGCAATAATATAATGTAAATGAGAATAAAAGTGTTCTACATACTTACACATGGCGATGCTAATTGATCCCCACTCGTGTATCTTTTCATCTGCTGCAGAGTACAACCATCGTTCTCTAAGCGGGAAACATCTACCGACACATAACAACTTCTCTTAGAAGACGGAAAAGCACTCTTAATCAATGTAGAGTCTGATAAGCGATAGAAAACTCCTCCTCGTTTTAGCTTTCACATTTAAGAAAATATAGTGTAACGTGAAAAGGAAAATAAAAATACTATTATTAAACAGAGAATAAAAAAATACCTTCAAGCATTCGATTCGAATATCTCCAATATCAGGATAAAGGTGATGATGCTCCAACATTATTTTCTCTGATAATAAAACCAAAATCACTTTTATAGTATAATGTACCCATGAATGGCTACTCAAACACATGCCAAAAAGTCTAAACTGCTTATTACATAGTTTGAATACCCTAAATAAAAACATATAGAATAAAACCTTTAAAAACATGTAACTTCCTGAATAAAAATCAATTTGAAAATTAATGTTTTAATATCAAAGTAAAGCTTTATAAATGTAAACTACCTGCAAATAGAAGTTACAGTTCATTTCATGCCACAGATGTAAACATTGATCAAAAGGTATATAAAGCATAAATAATTTCATCATAAGTAGATAAACACAATATATATTTAAATTATACTAAATAATAACAGAATAATGGAATGTATGAAACAGTAAATTTCAGTATGTACTAAATTAGTAACTACTAATTACACAATGATATATATTAATTATTAATAATCTAAAATTAAACAAACTATAAAATCATAACCGATATAAGCTAGTACACTTAGTAATTTAGGAGTTAGAGTAATACGTCTGAGATCGGATACTGTGTCGGAATCGGAGACAATTGTTGCTAAATGAGTCTCGAGGCTTGTATCGATAAATACGGTTTTCTGATTGGCTTGACTATCATTGATTACAGCCGCCGGCGCCATTTTCAGGTGATTGCTGAAGGATTAGAGTGTTTGATGGATGAGTGTTTGTACGTTTAAGTCGAAATCCCCATCGTTGTTTAAGCGGTGCATAAGGTTAGGGATTTGGTTTCAAAAAGATGGGAGGAAATGAAAAAAGAAAAGTACTCCGCATAAAACTTTTGACATGTTTTTTTCTACGAGTTACGGAGTACATTTTTTTTACGGTACTGAAGGCTAAAATTTTATTAATTAAACACGAAAACAATAAAATGGAGGAATTAGCAAAGGTGTTAGAAGTTAGAACCCAAAAAATAAAAATAAAAAACAATAAAAATTACATCGAATTAAATAGCCACGTATTTCAATCTGGAGCAATTTTGCTTTTTGATTTTAACCTAAAAAAACAACTAATCTAATGCAATCGAATAAATCTCTTTACTTGATTTCGCTGTGTCGTGAACAGTATCGTTTCGCAATCTCCGAATCCACCATAATGTAGCAGCTGCAATGCAGTAGAACTTGTTAAAATACAATGCAAATTTGGTATTATAAAATAATATGGAATTAGTAGATGTATATATGTAAAATATCTAGATATTAATATGTATAAGAAAATATCTAGACATTAAAATATGAAAGAAAAATCTAGAAATTGAAATGTAAAAGAAAAATCTAGATATTTGTAGGTTGTAAAAATATCTAGATATTTATATATCCATGAAAATATCTAGCATCTAGAAACTTCTATGTAGTAGTACAAATAGGGGTGAGGATTTCATTTGTATGAAGGTGTGAGAGTTGTGAGGAAGTAAGAAGAGTGTGAGTTAGAGAAGAGAAAACTTATAAGTAAATAATATTGCAATTATATTTTGTATTAATAAAAGTGTTCTTTGTTAAGTTTCCCGGTTAAGCCTTAGTTCGTGTTTAAGTTCTTAGTGCACTTGTGTTATTTTTAATATATGTTCGGCTCTGCCGCCTAAGTGATATATGGTCGGTTATACCGCCTGAATGATATATGGTCGACACTGTCGCCTAAGTATTATTGTGCATTAAAGATTTATAAAATTAAAGGCTAACCAACGTCAAAGTGTTGGTGTAGTGAGTGAGTAAAACCTAGGTCCTCTATAGTGGGTGTGTTGGGCTCGTCGAAGCTTTCAACAATTGGTATCAGAGCGGGTCGTTCGGGATCATTTCTAGTGGAGGAAATCGGTAAACGTTGGACGTTTACATCGACTTGTTTTCACCAAGGCTCTAAGGGAGATTCTGTCGGAGCACAGTTAGGAACTGTGAAAGCTCATCGGTCAGGGACCAAGCTTATTGGGCGTTGGACGTCATGATGGCAGATCTTGCAAGTACGAGCAGTGGAATCAAGAGTCTTACTAACCACAACTATGGTTATTGGCGAACTTGTATAGAATCCTACCTACAAGGACATGATTTATGGAAAATAGTTGTTGGCAGTGACACAACGCCTCCACCGAAAGAAAATGCCGAAGCCTTGAGAAAATGGAACATCAAGGCCGGGAAGGCTTTATTTATATTGAAGACTACAATCGAGGAGGATCTATTGGAGCACATCTGTGACGAGAAAACACCAAAGGCAGCTTGTGAAACTTTTGAAAAATTATTTTCAAAGAAGAATGAAGCACGCCTCCAGCTCTTGGAAAATGAGCTTGTGGGTATCACACAAGGAAGTCTATCTATTTCTCAATATTTCACCAAGGTGAAATCTATTTATCGTGAGATATCTCAACTTGCTCCTGGAGAGAAAGTGAGTGATGCAAGGATGAAGAGAATTATCATCCACGGCTTAAGATCCGAGTATAATGGATTTATAGCCGCTGTGAGAGGATGGCCTACTCAACCATCATTAATAAAGCTGGAGAATTTATTGGCTAATCAATAAGCATTAGCCAAGCAGATGAATGAAGTAACCATACAAGACGGAGAAGATGCACTCTTCACCAATAAGAAGAAAGCAACATCTCGATGACAAGAGGCGATGAAAGAAAGTAAGACATGTGGGTGGAAGGGTCTCCCAAAATCAAAAGGCAACGCTTCAGGGGGAGCTCAACAAGGAAGAAGAAATCATTGCCAACAATACGGGGAAAATGATAAGAGAAAGAATGGTGAATGCTTCAATTGTGGTAAGAAGGGTCATTTTGCTCGAGATTGTAGATTCCCCAAAAGGCGAACTTTCGAAGGAAATGTGGCTGCCGCAAGAGATGAGAAGAAAGAGGTCACATTCTAAGCAACCATTAATGAAGAAACATGGGATGCAGAAGTTGGACTCTCTGTTGAAGCTGACATAGATGATCAAGCTCTTACAACAACTTTAAAGTCAAAAATAAACTACAAAGATGATTGGATCATCGATTCTGGGTACTCAAATCATATGACCAACGATGGGACGAAGCTTCAAGAAATGGAGGATTACAAAGGAAAGAGATTCGTGTTGACAGCCAACAATTCAAGGTTGTCTATTTCTCACATTGGAAAGACAATAATTCCAAATGAAGGCGACTCTCATAAGCTCCAGCTCGAGAAGGTGTATCTTGTCCCTGGCCTAAAAAAGAATTTACTGTCAGTACCACAATTAACAGCAGAAGGGAACTATGTGCTCTTTGGACAAGAAGATGTGTCCGTATTCAAGAGAGTAAAGGTGGTTGGCAATCCAGTTATGCATGGAAGAAGAATAGAATCGGTATATGTATTATCTGCTGAAACAGCTTATGTGGATAAGACTCGAAAGAATGAGACGATTGATCTTTGGCATGAACGTCTTGGGCATGTGGGCTACAATAAGTTAAAGGAGATGATGGTGAAATACATAGTAAATGGCCTTCCTCAAATTGATATTCGAACAGATACAATATGTGCTGGATGTCAATTTGGCAAAGCTCACCAATTGCCATTCAAAGAGTCTGCGCATCAATCCAAGACACCACTAGAGCTCATACACTCAGATATCTTCGGCCTAGTGAAACAAACATCACTTGGAGGTATGAAGTATATGGTAACATTCATTGATGACTTCTCAAGGTATGTGTGGGTTTACTTCATGAAGGAGAAGTCAGAGACTTTTCTGAAGTTTAAAGAGTTCAAGAAGAAGACATAAAGTGAGCTCAGTTATAAGATTCGGGGCTTACGCACAGATAATGGAGGAGAATATTTATCGACTGAGTTCAATATCTATCTTGAGAAGCACAAGATTAGAAGACAATTAACTTGTCCCAATACTCCACAACAGGATGGAGTCGCAGAACGCAAGAATCGTCACCTTGCCGAAACTTGTAGAAGTATGCTTCATGGTAAGAATGTGCCAGGAAGATTTTGGGTTGAATGTATGGGAACGACATCATACGTGATAAATAGGCTTCCACAAACAAAGTTGGGGCATATTTCACCCTATGAAAGATTATGGAAGATCAAGCCAACTGTCAACCATCTCAAGGTTTTTGGATGTGTATGCTACGTCTTCGTGCCAGATCATCTACGAAGCAAATTTGATAAGAAGGCAATTCGGTACATTTTTGTCGGCTATGATGAATCAATAAAAGGATGGAGATGTTGTGATCCAAATACTGGAAAGTGCCATACTTAAAGAAACGTGGTATTTGATGAAGTCTCTTCATGTGGTCACCATAAAAGATAGAGCTTCCAGAATCTCATGGATTAGAAGAAGTTCCAGAAGAAAAAGAAGAACATAAAGAGTACATAGTGGATCCAACTAAAGAAGGAGAAGAGTCGTACTCTAAGGAAGCGAGTCCATGGAAAAATGGTGTGCATTAATCTATATCCGAGGAGGTTCGTCCAAGCTAAATGGAAGTCGAGGAGCATGCACAAGAATTACGGAGATCAACAAGGCCGAGACAACCTAATCCAAGGTATGCCAATGTTGCTCATGTGGATGAATCAATACCTATTGAGCCTTCCACTTATGAAGAAGCGGCATAAAGTCGAGAGTGGCAGAAAGCAATGGAAGAAGAAATTAATGCACTAACAGAAACTCAGACATGGAATTTAGTTCCAAAGCCAAAAGATGTGAAACCAATATCTTGTAAGTGGGTTTACAAGGTGAAGACTCGATATGATGGCTCGATATGAAAAGTAGTAAAGGGATGGTATAACTCACATTGAATAAGCAGTAAAAGTCGATACGAAAGGTATGCAAGTAGTAAGTCGGTCCAAACAAGTAAGTTGGTCGATCCAAAAGGTCCTCAACCTAAGTCAAAGTTCGCTAAGTCAGTATGTTGTCCCCATAAGTTTAAAAGTGCATAAATTAAGTTTAAGTGTCATCATCATCATCATTCATCAAAGCTAAAGTAAGTTTAACAAGAATAGAGATCAAAACAAAAGGCTGACTTTGGACTGCTGTTACGACCTCTATACAAATCGAAAAGACACGTAGTCAGTGGCCATGGCTCCGTATGTGAGTCCTATAACCACTGACCAAATTTCAGAACCTAACTCGTCTTCGTTTGACCATGGCGACGGTTTAAGTGCGAGTAGGTCAGAAAGTTCAGCACAACGTTACAAGGGCGTAGTGGTTTTAAAAAGGCTATAAATCCTAAACCGTATATCGGATTTAGGTGAGTATTAAACAAAAAGTCATCTACTCGAAACGAACTATCTGAAAATCAACTTTCTAGAAGCCCAGAGAGTCTGATCAGACCCCAAAAAATAGTAAACAAGTGCTCTGGCGGGATTCTTGGTGCTTGATGCTCATCACGGTTCTTATCCTTGATGCTTGTAGCTTCAAGTGTACAACTCAATGATGTGTTTGTAGTGACCCGAACTTTTCCATGTTTTTATATATTAAATGAAATTGATATTTACATGATTAAATGTTTTCAACATGTTAAGCAATCAAACTTGTTAAGACTTGATTAATTGAAATAGGTTTCATATAGACAATTGACCACCCAAGTTGACCGGCGATTCACGAACGTTAAAACTTGTAAAAACTATATGATGACATATATATGGATATATATATAGTTAACATGATATTATGATAAGTAAACATATCATTAAGTATATTAACAATGAACTACATATGTAAAAACAAGACTACTAACTTAATGATTTTGAAACGAGACATATATGTAACGATTATCATTGTAACGACATTTAATGTATATATATCATATTAAGATATATTAATACATCATGATATCATGATAATGTAATAATTTAACATCTCATTTGATTTAATAAACAATCGGTTAACAACATTTAACAAGATCGTTAACCTAAAGGTTTCAAAACAACACTTACATGTAACGACTAACGATGACTTAACGACTCAGTTAAAATGTATATACATGTAGTGTTTTAATATGTATTCATACACTTTTGAAAGACTTCAATACACTTATTAAAATACTTCTACTTAACAAAAATGCTTACAATTACATCCTCGTTCAGTTTCATCAACAATTCTACTCGTATGCACCCGTATTCGTACTCGTACAATACACAGCTTTTAGATGTATGAACTATTGTTATATACACTCCAATGATCAGCTTTTAACAGCCCATGTGAGTCACCTAACACATGTGGGAACAATCATGTGGCAACTAGCATGAAATATCTCATAAAATTACAAAAAGATGAGTAATCATTCATGACTTATTTACATGTAAACAAAATTACACATCCTTTATATCTAATCCATATACCAACGACCAAAAACACCTACAAACACTTTCATTCTTCAATTTTCTTCATCTAATTAATCTCTCTCAAGTTCTATCTTCAAGTTCTAAGTGTTTTTCATAAATTCTACAAGTTCTAGTTTCATAAAATCAAGAATACTTCCAAGTTTGCTAGTTTACTTCCAATCTTGTAGATTGATCATCCAACCTCAAGAAATCTTTCTTATTTACAGTAAGATATCTTTCTAATACAAGGTAATACTTATATTCAAACTTTGATTCAATTTCTATAACTATAACAATCTTATTTCGAGTGGAAATCTTACTTGAACTTGTTTTCGTGTCATGATTCTGCTTCAAGAACTTTCAAGCCATCCAAGGATCCTTTGAAGCTAGATCCATTTTTCTCATTTCTAGTAGCTTTATCCAGAAAACTTGAGGTAGTAATGATGTTCATAACATCATTCAATTCATACATATAAAGCTATCTTATTCGAAGGTTTAAACTTGTAATCACTAGAACATAGTTTAGTTAATTCTAAACTTGTTCGCAAACAAAAGTTAATCCTTCTAACTTGACTTTTAAAATCAACTAAACACATGTTCTATATATATATGATATGCTAACTTAATGATTTAAAACCTGGAAACACGAAGAACACTGTAAAACCGTACATACGCCGTCGTAGTAACACCGCGGGCTGTTTTGGGTTAGTTAATTAAAAACTATGATAAACTTTGATTTAAAAGTTGTTATTCTGAGAAAATGATTTTTATTATGAACATGAAACTATATCCAAAAATTATGGTTAAACTCAAAGTGGAAGTATGTTTTCTAAAATGGTCATCTAGACGTCGTTCTTTCGACTGAAATGACTACCTTTATAAAAACGACTTGTAACTTATTTTTCCGACTATAAACCTATACTTTTTCTGTTTAGATTCATAAAATAGAGTTCAATATGAAACCATAGCAATTTGATTCACTCAAAACGGATTTAAAATGAAGAAGTTTTGGGTAAAACAAGATTGGATAATCATTCTTGTTGTAGCAACGTAAAAATTGGTAACAAATCTATATTAATCATATCCTAGCTAACTTATATTGTATTATACATGTATTCTAATATATTATGTAATCTTGGGATACCATAGACACGTATGCAAATGTTTTGACATAACATATCGACCCATGTGTATATATTATTTGGAACAACCATAGACACTCTATATGCAGTAATGTGGGAGTTAGCTATACAGGGTTGAGGTTGATTCAAAAAATATATATACTTTGAGTTGTGATCTAGCCTAAGACGTGTATACACTAGGTCGTGGATTGATTCAAGATAATATATATCAATTTTTTTCTGTACATCTAACGTTGGACAACTAGTTGTAGGTTACTAACGAGGACAGCTGACTTAATAAACTTAAAACATCAAAATGTATTAAAAGTGTTGTAAATATATTTTGAATATACTTTGATATATATGTACATATTTGTTTTAGGTTCGTGAATCGACCAGTGGCCAAGTCTTACTTTCCGACGAAGTAAAAATCTGTGAAAGTGAGTTATAGTCCCACTTTTAAAATCTAATATTTTTGGGATGAGAATACATGCAGGTTTTATAAATGATTTACAAAATAGACACAAGTACGTGAAACTACATTCTATGGTTGAATTATCGATATCGAATATGCCCCTTTTTATTAAGTCTGGTAATCTAAGAATTAGGGAACAGACACCCTAATTGACGCGAATCCTAAAGATAGATCTATTGGGCCTAACAAACCCCATCCAAAGTACCGGATGCTTTAGTACTTCGAAATTTATATCATATCCGAAGGGTGTCCCGGAATGATGGGGATATTCTTATATATGCATCTTGTTAATGTCGGTTACCAGGTGTTCACCATATGAATGATTTTTATCTCTATGTATGGGATGCGTATTGAAATATGAAATCTTGTGGTCTATAGTTACGATTTGATATATATATAGGTTAAACCTATAACTCACCAACATTTTTGTTGACGTTTAAAGCATGTTTATTCTCAGGTGAATACTAAGAGCTTCCGCTGTTGCATACTAAAATAAGGACAAGATTTGGAGTCCATGTTTGTATGATATTGTGTAAAAACTGCATTCAAGAAACATATGTCGATGTAATATATTTCTATTGTAAACCATTATGTAATGGTCGTGTGTAAACAGTATATATTAGATTATCATTATTTGATAATCTACGTAATACTTTTGAAACCTTTATTGATAAAATAAAGGTTATGGTTGTTTTAAAAATGAATGCAGTCTTTGAAAAACGTCTCATATAGAGGTCAAAACCTCGCAACGAAATCAATTAATATGGAACGTTTATAATCAATATGAACGGGACATTTCAGTTGGTATTCGATCGTTGGTCTTAGAGAACCAGAAAATTTGCATTAGTGTGTCTTATCGAGTTTGTTAGGATGCATTAGTGAGTTTGGACTACGACCATGTTTTCTTTAAAAATGATTGCTTAACATTTTTGTTGGAAACTACATATTATTAACATGTATATATTATGTGATATATTAATCTCTTAACATGTTTGATATTGTGTGATAGATATCTACCTCTAACACAAATCCCATTGACTCACCTAATAATAACGAAGAGTCGAATATATATTGGCAAGATTCACAAGTTCCCGAAGAACCGGAAGAAGAGGAAACGGAACCGGAAGAAGAGGAACCGGAAGAAGAGGAACCAGAAGAAGAGGAACCGGAAGAAGAAGAGGTTCCGGAGGGGGAATAGTAGGAACCACAGAAAACAGGTCAAATAAAATAAAATCCTCAACCAATGGACCAAAGTTAATAATGGTCAATGGTGTTTCCGCTAAGGAAGCAAAATATTGGGAAAATAACCAATTTTCCGACGAATCGGATCCTGATGAGGATTTCGATGATGTTATAGAAATTACCTCGACCCAATTTAAAGAGGCAAAAGAAAATAAGGGGAAAGGCATTAAAATAGAGAAATATGATTCCGACCCCGATGAACTTTATATGTACCGTCAACACCCGTATTTTCTATATCGTGACCATAACCCGGGAACCTCTAAACCATCAGGTTTTTCTAAACCAATGTGGAAAACGACGACTCGTATTAGAGGAACATCATATATCCCTAAAAAAATTAGGAAAAATAACCAAGTCTGAAGAAGAAGAAACCAGTGATTCCGATTAGAGAGGAGTGAGCATGTTGTGTAATAAATGTATTGTAGTGTGCTTGTACTTTTATGTTCTATGGAAAAATTGCTTGTATTATTTGATAATTACCTTTTACGAATCTAATCCTCTTCTGTTTTACAGTATAAATACACAATGGACGTTAAGGATAGACAACCAAAAATATTAGAAGACCTACCCGAGGACATGATTGATGAGATCTTGTCTAAAGTCGGTTAGAATTCGTCGGTACAATTGTTTACGGTGAAATTAGTTTGTAGAATATTTGATGAAAGTTCCAATCATGCCTTAGTTTATAAAAGACTATCCTTTGAAAGATGGGGTATATCACACTGGGAAGACCGTAAGTTACGTCGTGTTTTCTTTAGATCACTAAATGCGGGAAACCCAAGTGCAATTTTACGCTACGGGTTAAGAACTTATTTTGACTCAACATATCCCAACATAGAACTTCATGAGTTAGAAAGAGCTGCTAACATGAAACATAAAGAAGCATGTTATGCTTACAGGTTAGTGGTGTTCGCTTCTCACCAAAGTAAGAAAAAGAACATCGGATTACAACTGCTAAATAAAATATTTCCACAAGTGACGGACTCAGTAGTTGGGGTGAGAAACAAGGTTTTTAGATTGTTACGGGACTGTTGGACATTACGTAACCCTCGTCCCTTTGACGATGTTACAACACGTTGTCTTATCAACGGCCATAACGGTTATGTTCCACAAGACCAAGGATGGGAAGTAGTCCTAGTAAAATCAGAATGCATGACTTGTTTCTGGACGTATGAATTATGTGTCTTTGTTGCCTTTGCTGAACGACTTGTGTACTAGCTAGAATTATCTTCACAACTATCTTGTATCAAAATTATTGTGTGCTATATTTCATGTTATATGTAAAATAAGCGGTATTGTAAGTTTGTAAAATATTGTGTAAAAGTTTGAACGCGAAATATTATTATAATCAGTTTTTCATATAGAATTGTAGTAGTTGAATTGTATATTAGCTACTAAGTATGAACTTAACGGGTAGGTACTACCCAAATTTAAACTTATAAAACGCTAATATGAAGAAAAAGCTTTTATAAATGAGTTCATATTATGCTACGAGATACTATTGACTACTCTTAATATTCTGTATGATTAACTTGTTTCATTTGACTATTTGAAGGAAATGGCACCGACTACTCGACAAACCATGAATATGAGCGAAGAGGAATTTCGTACCTTTCTTGCTGCAAACATAGCCGCAGTACAGGCTGCGCTACATACCAACAATAACTCCGAATCTAGCAATGCAGCTAACGGCGCAAGAAATTGTGTAGGATGCACCTACAAAGAATTCACTGCCTGCAAACCTTTGGAATTTGATGGAACTGAAGGACCGATCGGATTGAAATGGTGGACCGAGAATGTCGAATCGGTGTTTGCCATAAGTAAGTGTACTGAAGAGGAAAAAGTGAAGTACGCTACGCATACCTTCACAGGTACTGCGTTAACATGGTGGAATACCTATCTTGAGCAAGTGGGACAAGATGATGCTTACGCACTACCGTGGTCAGCATTCAAGCAATTGATGAACGAGAAGTACCGTCCCAGAACCGAGGTCAATAAGCTCAAGACAGAACTTAGAGGGTTACGAACCCAAGGATTTGATATTACCACGTACGAAAGACGATTCACAGAATTGTGCCTATTGTGTCCGAGAGCGTTCGAAGATGAGGAAGAGAAGATCGACTCGTTTGTGAAGGGATTACCGGAAAGAATCCAAGAAGATATAAGTTCACACGAGCCCGCCTCCATACAACAGGCATGTAGAATGGCTCAAAAACTAGTGAACCAGATTGAGGAAAGAATTAAAGAACAGGCGGCTGAAGAGGCCAATGTGAAGCAAGTCAAAAGAAAGTGGGAGGAAAACGGTGATAAGAATCACCAATACAACAACAACAGCAATTACAACAATAATCGCAACAACTATCCCAACAATCGCAAGATCAATCGCAACTACAACAAACGGCCCAACAACAACAACAACAACAACAACAACAACTACAACAATCATCCCAACAACAATAACAACCGCAACAACAACAATAATCAGAAGCAGCTATGCCAAAGGTGTGAAAAGTATCACTCGGGGTTCTGCACCAAATTTTGCAACAAGTGTAAAAGAAATGGTCATAGCGCGGCGAAGTGTGAGGTCTACGGACCAGGGGTTAACAGAACGAAAGGAACAAATGGTGTCGGAACGAGTAATGGCGGAGCAAGTAGTGTTGGAGCAAGTTATGCCAATGTAGTTTGTTATAAATGTGGAAAACCGGGCCACATTATTAGAAATTGCCCGAACCAGGAGAAAACGAATGGACAAGGCCGCGGAAGAGTTTTCAATATTAATGCGGTAGAGGCACAGGAAGACCCGGAGCTTGTTACGGGTACGTTTCTTATTGACAATAAATCTGCTTACGTTTTATTTGATTCGGGTGCGGATAGAAGCTATATGAGTAGAAATTTTTGTGCTAAATTAAGTTGTCCATTGACGCCATTGGATAGTAAATTTTTACTCGAATTAGCAAACGGTAAATTAATTTCAGCAGATTATATATGCCGGAATCGAGAAATTAAACTGGGTAGCGAAATATTTAAGATTGATTTGATACCAGTAGAGTTAGGGAGTTTTGATGTAATAGTTGGCATGGACTGGCTGAAGAAGGTGAAAGCAGAGATCGTATGTTATAAAATTACAATTCGCATTGTACGAGAAGAAGGAGAACCCTTAATGGTGTACGGAGAAAAGGGCAACACGAAGCTACATCTTATTAGTAATTTGAAGGCACAAAAACTAATAAGAAAAGGTTGCTATGCTGTTCTAGCACACGTCGAGAAAGTACAAACTGAAGAAAAGAGCATCAATGATGTTCCTGTCTCAAAAGAATTTCCCGATGTATTTCCGAAAGAATTACCGGGACTACCTCCACATCGATCTGTTGAATTTCAAATAGATCTTGTACTAGGAGCTGCACCAATAGCTCGTGCTCCTTATAGACTCACACCCAGTGAGATGAAAGAACTGCAAAGCCAACTGCAAGAACTATTAGAACGTGGTTTCATTCGACCAAGCACATCACCATGGGGAGCTCCTGTTTTGTTTGTCAAGAAGAAGGATGGTACATTTAGGTTGTGTATTGACCACGGAGAGTTGAACAAACTTACCATCAAAAACCGTTATCCACTACCAAGAATTGACGACTTATTTGATCAACTACAAAGCTCGTCAGTTTATTCGAAGATCGATTTACATTCTGGATATCATCAAATGCGAGTAAAGGAAGATGATATTCCAAAAACTGCTTTTAGGACGCGTTATGGTCATTACGAGTTTATGGTTATGCCGTTAGGATTGACTAACGCACCAGATGTGTTCATGGACCTTATGAACCGAGTGTGTGGGCCATATCTTGACAAGTTTGTCATTGTTTTCATCGATGACATACTTATTTACTCAAAGAATGATCAAGAGCACGAAGAACATTTGAGAAAAGTGCTAGAAGTATTGAGGAAAGAGAAACTGTACGCTAAGTTTTCAAAGTGTGCATTTTGGTTGGAAGAAGTTCAATTCCTCGGTCACATAGTGAACAAAGAAGGTATCCAGGTGGACCCGGCAAAGATTGAAACAGTTGAAAAGCGGGAAACCCCAAAAACTCTGAAGCATATACGTCAATTTTTAGGATTGGCTGGTTACTACAGAAGATTCATCCAAGATTTCTCCAAAATAGAAAAACCCTTGACTGCATTAACGCATAAAGGGAAGAAATTTGAATGGAAGGATGAACAAGAGAAGGCGTTTCAATTATTGAAGAAAAAGCTAACTACGTCACCTATATTGTCATTGCCTGAAGGGAATGATGATTTTGTGATTTATTGTGACGCATCAAAGCAAGGTCTCGGTTGTGTATTAATGCAACGAACGAAGGTGATTGCTTATGCTTCTAGACAATTGAAGATTCACGAGCAAAATTATACGACGCATGATTTGGAATTAGGCGCGGTTGTTTTTGCATTAAAGACTTGGAGGCACTACTTATATGGGGTCAAAAGTATTATATATACCGACCATAAAAGTCTTCAACACATATTTAATCAGAAACAACTGAATATGAGGCAGCGTAGGTGGATTGAATTATTGAATGATTACGACTTTGAGATTCGTTACCACCCGGGGAAGGCAAATGTGGTAGCCGACGCCTTGAGCAGAAAGGACAGAGAATCCATTCGAGTAAAATCTATGAATATAATGATTCACACTAACCTTACTACTCAAATAAAGGAGGCGCAACAAGGAGTTTTAAAAAAGGGAAATTTAAAGGATGAAATACCCAAAGGATCGGAGAAGCATCTTAATATTCGGGAAGATGGTACCCGGTATAGGGCTGAAAGAATTTGGGTACCAAAATTTGGAGATATGAGAGAAATGGTACTTAGAGAAGCTCATAAAACCAGATACTCAATACATCCTGGAACGGGGAAGATGTACAAGGATCTTAAGAAACATTTTTGGTGGCCAGGTATGAAAGCCGATATTGCTAAATATGTAGGAGAATGTTTGACGTGTTCTAAGGTCAAAGCTAAACATCAGAAACCATCAGGTCTACTACAACAACCTGAAATCCCGGAATGGAAATGGGAAAACATTACCATGGATTTCATTACTAAATTGCCAAGGACTGCAAGTGGTTATGATACTATTTGGGTGATAGTTGATCGTCTCACCAAGTCAGCACACTTCCTGTCAATAAGAGAAGATGACAAGATGAAGAAGTTAGCACGACTGTATTTGAAGGAAGTCGTCTCCAGACATGGAATACCAATCTCTATTATCTCTGATAGGGATGGCAGATTTATTTCAAGATTCTGGCAGACATTACAGCAAGCATTAGGAACTCGTCTAGACATGAGTACTGCCTATCATCCACAAACTGATGGGTAGAGCGAAAGGATGATACAAATGCTTGAAGACATGCTACGAGCATGTGTTATTGATTTTGGAAACAGTTGGGATCGACATCTACCGTTAGCAGAATTTTCCTACAACAACAGCTATCATTCAAGCATTGAGATGGCGCCGTTTGAAGCACTTTATGGTAGAAAGTACAGGTCTCCTATTTGTTGGAGTGAAGTGGGGGATAGACAGATTACAGGTCCGGAGATAATACAAGAAACTACCGAGAAGATCATCCAAATTCAACAACGGTTGCAAACCGCCCAAAGTCGACAAAAGAGCTACGCCGACATTAAAAGAAAAGACATAGACTTTGAAATTGGAGAGATGGTCATGCTTAAGGTTGCACCTTGGAAAGGTGTTGTTCGATTTGGTAAACGAGGGAAATTAAATCCAAGGTATATTAGACCATTCAAGATTATTGATCGTGTCAGACCAGTAGCTTACCGACTTGAGTTACCTCAACAACTTGCGAATGTACATAACACTTTCCATGTCTCGAATTTGAAGAAATGTTTTGCTAAAGAAGATCTCACTATTTCATTGGACGAAATCCAAATCAATGAAAAACTTCAATTCATTGAAGAACCCGTCGAAATAATGGATCGTGAGGTTAAGAGACTTAAACAAAACAAGATACCGATTGTTAAGGTTCGATAGAATGCTCGTAGAGGACCCGAGTTCACCTGGGAGCATGAAGATCAGATGAAGAAGAAATACCCGCATCTATTTACAGAAGATTCGTCAACACTTTCAACAACTTAAAATTTCGGGACGAAATTTATTTAACGAGTAGGTACTGTAGTGACCCGAACTTTTCCATGTTTTTATATATTAAATGAAATTGATATTTACATGATTAAATGTTTCCAACATGTTAAGCAATCAAACTTGTTAAGACTCGGTTAATTGAAATAGGTTTCATATAGACAATTGACCACCCAAGTTGACCGGCGATTCACGAACGTTAAAACTTGTAAAAACTATATGATGACATATATATGGATATATATATATATATATATATATATATATATATATATATATATATATATAGTTAACATGATATTATGATAAGTAAACATATTTAGTATATTAACAATGAACTACATATGTAAAAACAAGACTACTAACTTAATGATTTTGAAACGAGACATATATGTAACGATTATCGTTGTAACGACATTTAATGTATATATATCATATTAAGATATATTAATACATCATGATATCATGATAATGTAATAATTTAACATCTCATTTGATTTAATAAATAATGGGTTAACAACATTTAACAAGATCGTTAATCTAAAGGTTTCAAAACAACACTTACATGTAACGACTAACGATGACTTAACGACTCAGTTAAAATGTATATACATGTAGTGTTTTAATATGCATTCATACACTTTTGAAAGACTTCAAGATACTTATCAAAATACTTCTACTTAACAAAAATGCTTACAATTACATCCTCGTTCAGTTTCATCAACAATTCTACTCGTATGCACCCGTATTCGTACTCGTACAATACACAGCTTTTAGATGTATGTACTATTGGTATATACACTCCAATGAACAGCTCTTAGCAGCCCATGTGAGTCACCTAACACATGTGGGAACCATCATTTGGCAACTAGCATGAAATATCTCATAAAATTACAAAAATATGAGTAATCATTCATGACTTATTTACATGTAAATAAAATTACACATCCTTTATATCTAATCCATATACCAACGACAAAAAACACCTACAAACACTTTCATTCTTCAATTTTCTTCATCTAATTAATCTCTCTCAAGTTTTATCTTGAAGTTCTAATGTTCTTCATAAATTCTACAAGTTCTAGTTTCATAAAATCAAGAATACTTCCAAGTTTGCTAGTTTACTTCCAATCTTGTAGAGTGATAACCTCAAGAAATCTTTCATATTTATAGTAAGATATCTTTCTAATACAAGGTAATACTCATATTCAAACTTTCATATTCAAACTTTGATTCAATTTCTATAACTATAACAATCTTATTTCGAGTGGAAATCTTACTTGAACTTGTTTTCGTGTCTTGATTCTGCTTCAAGAACTTTCAAGCTATCCAAGGATTCTTTGAAGCTAGATCCATTTTTCTCATTTCCATTAGCTTTATCTATGAGGTAGTAATGATGTTTATAACATCATTTGATTCATACATATAAAGCTATCTTATTCGAAGGTTTAAACTTGTAATCACTAGAACATAGTTTAGTTAATTCTAAATTTGTTTGCAAACAAAAGTTAATCCTTCTAACTTGACTTTTAAAATCAACTAAACACATGTTCTATATCTATATGATATGCTAACTTAATGATTTAAAACCTGGAAACACGAAGAACACTGTAAAACCGTACATACGCCGTCGTAGTAACACCGCGGGCTGTTTTGGGTTAGTTAATTAAAAACTATGATAAACTTTGATTTAAAAGTTGTTCTTCTGGGAAAATGATTTTTCTTATGAACACGAAACTATATCCAAAAATCATGTTTAAACTCAAAGTGGAAGTATGTTTTCTAAAATGGTCATCTAGACGTCGTTCTTTCGACTGAAATGACTACCTTTACAAAAATGACTTGTAACTTATATTTCCGACTATAAACCTATACTTTTTATGTTTAGATTCATAAAATAGAGTTCAATATGAAACCATAGCAATTTGATTCACTCAAAACGGATTTAAAATGAAGAAGTTTTGGGTAAAAGAAGATTGGATAATTATTCTTGTTGTAGCAACGTGAAAATTGGTAACAAATCTATATTAATCATATCCTAGCTAACTTATATTGTATTATACATGTATTCTAATATATTATGTAATCTTGGGATACCATAGACACGTATGCAAATGTTTTGACATAACATATCGACCCATGTGTATATATTATTTGGAACAACCATAGACACTCTATATGCAGTAATGTGGGAGTTAGCTATACAAGGTTGAGGTTGATTCAAAAAATATATATACTTTGAGTTGTGATCTAGCCTGAGACGTGTATACACTGGGTCGTGGATTGATTCAAGATAATATATATCAATTTTTTTCTGTACATCTAACGTTGGACAACTAGTTGTAGGTTACTAACGAGGACAGCTGACTTAATAAACTTAAAACATCAAAATGTATTAAAAGTGTTGTAAATATATTTTGAATATACTTTGATATATATGTACATATTTGTTTTAGGTTCGTGAATCGACCAGTGGCCAAGTCTTACTTCCCGAAGAAGTAAAAATCTGTGAAAGTGAGTTATAGTCCCACTTTTAAAATCTAATATTTTTGGGATGAGAATACATGCAAGTTTTATAAATAATTTACAAAATAGACACAAGTACGTGAAACTACATTCTATGGTTGAATTATCGAAATCGAATATGCCCCTTTTTATTAAGTCTGGTAATCTAAGAATTAGGGAACAGACACCCTAATTGACGCGAATCCTAAAGATAGATCTATTGGGCCTAACAAACCCCATCCAAAGTACCGGATGCTTTAGTACTTCAAAATTTATACCATATCCGAAGGGTGTCCCGGAATGATGGGGATATTCTTATATATGCATTTTATTAATGTCGGTTACCAGGTGTTCACCATATGAATGATTTTTATCTCTATGTATGGGATGCGTATTGAAATATGAAATCTTGTGGTCTATAGTTACGATTTGATATATATATATATATATAGGTTAAACCTATAACTCACCAACATTTTTGTTGACATTTAAAGCATGTTTATTCTCAGGTGAATACTAAGAGCTTCTACTGTTGCATACTAAAATAAGGACAAGATTTGGAGTCCATGTTTGTATGATATTGTGTAAAAACTGCATTCAAGAAACATATGTCGATGTAATATATTTCTATTGTAAACCATTATGTAATGGTCGTGTGTAAACAGTATATTTTAGATTATCATTATTTGATAATCTACGTAATTCTTTTGAAACCTTTATTGATAAAATAAAGGTTATGGTTGTTTTAAAAATGAATGCAGTCTTTGAAAAACGTCTCATATAGAGGTCAAAACCTCGCAACGAAATCAATTAATATGGAACGTTTATAATTAATATGAATGGGACATTTCAGTGTTAGCATCACTTTGATCAAGTTTCAACCATCAACACACAAAATGTCAAGACTAAGTAAGATTATAACTCACTTAAGAGTTTTAGAAGGATGATGAACCTAGGTTACATCATGTTCTTAGTCTTAACACAAATACAAGTTCTATCTACAACAAAAGCTACAAACTTTCATTCAATCAAACAATTATGAACATAAATTTGATCAAACAAAGTAATGGAACCCTAAGCTAGAGAGCTTGGATCCTTTTCACACAAGTTATGAGATTACAAAGCTAGAAAGCTTGAATCTTTGGTGTTCTTGAAGATCTTGAAGCATAAAGCTTAGATCTTCAAGTTACATGAAGATCATAAACACAAGTTTTGATCTTTATAACAAAATAATGTGATCATAAGTTAGAAAACTTAGATCCAACAAAAGAAATGAAGATTCAAAGCTAGAAAGCTTGAATCTTGATTGTTCTTGAAGATCCTTGAAGCATGAAGCTAGATCTTCAAGTTACATGAAGATTACAAACACAAGTTTAGATCTTTACAACAAAATAAAGAGATTATAAGATAAAAGATTTAGATCTACAAAATAAGTGAAGATTCAAAGATAGAAAGCTTGAATCTTCCATGTTCTTGAAGGATTCAAATCCAAGTTTGAATCTACACGATGTAACAAGATCAAAAGCTAAAAAGCTTTGATCTTCATATGATGATGATGATGTCGACTTCAAGAAGAAGAAAAGAAGAAGAATAAAACTTGAAACTTACAATTTTTAGAGTGAGAAATGCTAGAGAGAAAATAAGAGAGTAAGTGTGTAAATTGTGAATGAGATCAAGTGTGAAATGCATGGAATTAGCTTGGTATTTATAGGGAATGAGGGTGTGGGGAGGCTCCTTAGGCCGTAGGTTATGGGGGACAAAAGGGGGAGACAAGTTTGCTTTTTGGTTAATGGTTGTCTAAAGTTGGTTCTTATGTTAGGATCCCATGCAACATTAGTGATAATGGTAAACAAAAATGCTAGTATGTTGGCTCTTATAAATGGGCATTTGTCTTACATATAATTGGGTCATAATCCATTAATAATTGGGCTAATTAAATAGTCCACTAGCTAGAGTAGGGTGGGCTTAAGTCCAACAAGACTAACTAGTGTGTTCTAGTAAATTACTAAGCGTAATTAAGCATCCAAAAACTCAAGTAATTGTTATTAGGAAATAACAATTAGTGTTTCGTAGTCATAATATTCCAATTATGATAGAAGTTAAACGTGTACCAAGTACATAGCTCGTTTCAAACGTCAAGTGACACCAACGGTCGTAAAAGCATTCGGAGATCAAGTTAAGTGATTAAACACTTAATAGCACGTTGTAAGATATTAACCAAAGTAATTATCATGAAATAAGATCCCAGAGCATAAACTCGCTCAGTACGCATGTGACGACCCCGTTAAAACACTTAACGGCTCCGTCACTTGGTCCCACAGCTTGATCGGACTTAAATGAATTTAATAAACAAAATTGCATTCTTTTATTTCAAAAGTTTTCCAAAAAGGAAACACACCAAAATATGTAGTTTAAAAGTAACCCAACATATTAATTAACCAAAGTTGACATAAAACATTGTCAACAAACCACAAGTTTTAATTATTCAAAAACAGAATGCAAGTTCAAAGTTTCATAATTGTTTCATTAAAATCTGCCCAAATGCATGCAGACTCTTCTAAACACAGCGGAAGCATCACATAACTCAAGTACCTGTGAAAACATGCGTGTAAACTGTCAACACAAAGGTTGAGTGAATTATAGGTTTAAATAATTGAATAACTTTATACCACAAGATTTAAAATGTTAGAAAACATAAAACATTATTCCATTAACAATGAGCCACCTGGTAACCACTTAACCCTTTATTTACTCTTGCCAAACACAATATATAATATACACCGGACGGTGTATCTACAACAAAATACGAAGTACTAAACATTCTGATTATAAATTACTAGCGCGACTAGCTCGAAATGGCGTTCACCAGTAGAAACCAGTGATTACAGTTACTAGACTGGGGAATATTTTTGTCTAACTCACAATGAATAATTTAAATTTAATTGTCACTTGTGTCTAAACGTATAATAAAATGCATGTAATCACATCCCAAAAATATACTTTGAAAAGTATGTAAAAACGGGACTATAACTCACCTTAATAGTAACGAAGTAACCAACACAAATAAGCGAACAACAATTGGAGTATAGTGATCAGGAATGATCACAACGTCGACCTATAAATAAAGCAGGTCGATATAAATAACTAATTTAGATCAAATCTTAGTATGATAGCTATTGTACATGTTGCAAGTAGACATAGAACAATACTCAACATGCATCGGTTTGATCGGAACAGCATACGGACACACACTTTCTATTTTTAGAAAGTTTCTATTTTTAGCAGGTTTCCATTTTTGGAAAGTTTCTACTTTAGGAAAGTTTCTATTTTAGAAAAGTTTCTATTTTAGGAAAGTTTCCAAATTTAGAAAGTTTCCATATTTAGAAAGTTTCTATTTTTAGAAAGTTTTTAAGTTAGAAAAGTTTCCTTAATTAGAAAGTCAACAAAATTCAACTGAAAGTCAAAGTCAATCGAAAGTCAACTCAAATGTCAACCTTGGTCAAACATAGTCAACATTAATTTTAAAAGTGTAAGTTGTAATAATAATATATGTTATAATGTTTATTAAAGTTAAATATGTATAATTATGTTATAACATAAGTTTAATTAAAATGAATTATTAAAGTTAATCTAAGTTTAAATGATATAATTAGTATAACATAAGTATTTAATTAATTAATTAAATATTATTCATAATATAAGTATTATTAATTAATAATAAATTTTAATCATACCATAAGTATTATTAATTAATAATGAATTATTAATCATATCATAAGTTTCTAATTATAATTATTAAACCATAAGTATTTAATAATTAAATTATAATTAAATAATAACTAAGTCTTATAATAAATAAATAATTAATTAATCCTTATTATAAGTCTTATTATAATAATCTCATAATATAAGTTTAATACTTATCATAAGTATTTTTCATTAATAATAAAAGTATTATTAATCATAAGTTTAATTAAAATGTTAATTAAATCATAAGTAATAATTAAATGATATAATAAATATATATCATAAGTCTTAATTTATAATAATTACTTTTTATATCATAAGTAATTTAATAATAATGAAAATCATTATTTATATCATAAGTTTTAATAATTAACCATAAGTTTTAAATCAAAAGTTCATCGGGTCATATCTTGAGCCCCGGGTGTCGGTTTTCGGCGAGTCTTATTTATATTTCCTCCTAATCAAACCACCCGACACTTTGGTGCACTCAAGAACACTCCAAGAACAGTAATAAAGTCGTGATGATCAGCCATTACACCACTTGGAACTTTAATTCATTCAAAAACGTGTTTTAGCCATAACGGGTGATCCGTGGCTCGGATTTAGATGACCCGAACAAAAAAGTTCATCCCATCATCAATCCTAACACACTATTACACCCTAAAAACTCTAAAAGTGGTTACAAAGTCGGACCAAACCTAGTTCATTTCACTTTCACAATTCAATCTTAACAAAATACCATTTTAATCATATCTTAAGCTCCGGGAATCGAAATGACATGAATCTGGAGTCTAAAATTAATGTCTTGATGAGAGGAACTCATCTAAACACTTTAATAACAGTTACATAACCATAAATTAATGAAAAGCCTGCTGTCCCAATTCAATCAAACCGAAAACATATGTATTTGAGCAATTCTACGCATACAATCATCAATACAATAACATGTAATCATCATACTATCAATATAACATCAAAATACAGAAAAATAATGAAAAATTAAAAATCTAGGGTTAGGGTTTATACCCTAATCGAGAATCAAGAGATGCTATCGCGTAGAGGAGATCGAGAGAAATGTGTTGATGTTAATTAGATGATGATCCAAGTAATATTTTTTGATCAAATGGTGAAGGTGGTGGTGGTAGGCAATGGCACCAAGAACAAAGGAGGGAGGAAGAAAATAAAATGAGAGAAAAATGTTTAGGTCAAGTGAATAAAGTGAAATGAGAAATGAAAGTGTGAAATGGAAATCAAGGGAGTACTCCCTCTCCCTAAATTCGGCCGAATGGGTCATGGGGGTGGGTCCTCATGGCCCAAATTTGTTAAATGTTTAAATACTTGTGGCCCGAAAGCCCGAACGAAACCCGAAACGCGAAAACACGGCTACGCAATTGAAAATTCGGAGAGATAACAAATAAGCGACGAAAAATATATATAAATACTATATATAATCATATGACATAAAAATATCATATTTAAAATAACTAGGACTTAAAAATCCCAAAAGTTCGACCGTTGGTTTGAAAACCGAAAAGATTTCCCGGATAGAAATCCGCGACACGTAGAAATGTATAACTTAAAATATGAATTCAAATATTCACATAACACATAATAATTAATATATATATTATTACAAAAATAATAATATAGGTCATAGACATGACGTGGCACGAATAACAGTTAACGGTCATTAAATAATTAACGATAAAAGATAACGGAAAAAGTAGGGTCGTGACAACGCACAAATATGCAGTTTTGTGAAAGCACCAAAGCAAGTCGAAAAAGCCAGGTCGTTACATTACCCACCTGTTAAAGAAAATTTCGTCCCGAAATTTTGAGGAGTGACCTATAATGGTACCGTATTTGAGTAAGAAGGAGCGTATAAAAGTTCCGAGAGACTCGTGGGCTCAGGAGTGAGCTATTTACCTTGAAAGGTACTTGGGCGTATAAAATTAAGAATAGGTATATGCCATTAATTAAGTCTCTTGACCTTAAGATCGACAAATTGATTTCGTTTCTTGTTAACATAAATATGTCATTTGAATATATATCCGCAAAAGGAAAGATGATGTTTTTAGCCTTACAGACATCTTCAGTAAGCCGGATGCATGAAATGCATCATGAATATCACCAAACTCATCTAAAACATCGAGCACTTATGTCGCAATATAAGCTGACAGGTAGAATGGAAAATATGGTTATCACAACCATGCGATTTGATGTCTGGATAATGTTAGCTGTAAGTTTTACTAACCCCCCTTAATTTCAAAAGAAGACCATAGGCATAAAGAACCCGATATTTAAGAAACGTTTGATTCGAATAAATGAATTGAAATTTTGCTGAAAGTGACTAGATTTACATGCAATGCAAGCCATAGTTATTTATAGTGTCTTCAGGACGGTCTGAATGAATAATGAAGGATATCACCCAGTTTACCATACTGCAGGTGAACTTATCCTTAGATGGAATGAAAGCACAGTTCCATAATGTAACTTTATCCTTTCAGTTACATGTTGAAGTTAGGGTTAACATTAACTAGAACAACATATAGTTTTAACCAACGAAGGAAGGAATATGTAGAGTAACCACATCAGTGTCGTAGATGTTTTAAGCAGCCCCCTTCCAATAGGATAACAAGATTCATAGATTCCTAAAGTATTTTACATTACAATTTCGAAAGAAAATGGCACGTAAGGTGTGATCTTTGAACCAGGGTGAACTTTTCGAGCGATTCGTCCTGAATTTATCCTTATACTTAAGGGAATGCGCGGATGAGTAGATACGTGAACCCTAGGTTATAAAGAATGGTTTACTCTAAAAAGAATCTCAAAAACGATTCCTTGTACCTCAACCTACTGATTCATAGAGATGATGTTTACGAGGGGGTTAAGATTAGCCGTGAAACATTGAGAGTAGAAACCCGCCTAGTGCTTTTCCTACAATGGGGTGACCACTGAGTGTACCTTAGAAAACTGATTTATCGGCCCGCGTTTTTGCCAAGTCTAACCTTAAAAGGAACATTTTACCAGCGCAAAGACTTCCTAACAACTTTTATAAATCTGCCATCCAAAGTGGTTCAAGAGCTTTTAACAAAGATTTTAATAGTAAGCTTCATCCCTAACGGAGGGCGAGAAGAAGTGTGATGCATACATGGTGTAGTCTAATACGAAAACCTTTAATAAAATCAACCAAGGAAGTTTTGAAAACCTATAAACGTTTAATGTGACAACATAAACGGAACGAAGTTCCTAGTAAATTTAGAAGTGTGTACAACGTGTACCATTTTGCACAAAACTATTTGACTTAAGTTAAACAACTCAATAAAGGAGCGATTTTTAAATAATTTTGAAGGTATAACTTAGTATGTACTAACCCTAGAATAAGTAAAGGTAAATTTATTAACTTATATATATACATACATATATGATTTTAGAAATCGCGTAAGTAACAGAAAAATTTTATTACTTTCATTTTTCCATAAATCTCGTAAGGACTACACAAATAAACAACGTGTAAAAATTTTGATAAACATAGTTTTTCGTATTTCAGAGGTTACGAGTTGAAAAAGGTCGAGTGAAAAATCTTTGAATCATCGGTTGACATGTTACTAGGTAATGAAAAACTAATGAATTAAATGTAGTTTTGATAATTATCCAGACACAAGTCTTTTAGCCAAAAATGTTCACGTGCGAAGCCGTTGCTAAAAGTGAGGTATGAAGGATAGAGCATGAGGATGAGAAGTTAATCGCTTCTTGACTTTGCAAAATGCCAAACAGGTTATGACTAATACTAAATTCGGAATACTGATGGTGTTAATATCACTAAACTAGAATTTCCTGGAATAAGTCAGGACTTAGAGTTATGTAAGAAAGAGCATCGTTCCAACAGGTGTGGCAAATAGTATCCTTGGGGTGATGCAATAATTTTGAATGGTTTAAGTGTTAGTGGATGCCCGAAGGCTCTGCATGACGTGGTAGTAAGTGCCTTCATCACATACACACACATGAATCTCTCGATTTTGACGGTTGTAAAGTCTTCACGATGACTTGGATACGAATAAGTAACGAAAAAGTTTATATAATAAGCAACGAAAATTTTATAGAAATCGTTTTAGGTGACAATGTAAGAAAAGAAACGAAGTTCTTAGTAAACTAGGGTTATATACAACATGTACCATTCAAGGTAAAATATCTTTTGAATAAAAGGTTTGATTTGTAAAAGTGAAAGTAAAATTTCATATGTATTTGTCAAAAATAAGTAATCATTTACCTTATTTTATATAACATATACGATTTCAAAAAATTTGCTCGAATGGCAAATAAAATAGATTTACTTTTATAAAACTTTGAGAGGATCGCACAGTAAAATAGTGTGCGAAAAATGTTGGCAAACAAAATTTTCATATTTCGGAGGTTACAAGCTGGAAAAAGATTGATGAGAATCGAGTAAAAGATTTTTAAAAATTTCAGGTGATATTTGAGGTAATGAAAACTATTGTATTTAAATGTGGTTGATGACTATTATTAGGGCATAACTCCTTTGACCAAAAATGCTTAAGTGTAAAGTTGTTGCTTATAAGTGTGATACGAATGGGAGAGTATGAGGATGGGAATTAACTACCCATTGATTTTGGAAATTTCGAACTGGTATGACTAATATCGAAGTAAGAAGGATGATGGTGTGATTATCATCAAATAAGAAAACTCTCGGAATAAGTTAGGATTTAGAGTCGCGTAAGAATGAGTATCAAATAAGATTCATGGCTAGTCCTTAAGATAGAATTTGAATCGCCGAAGTGACGGGATACATTTTCCTTTATGTATCGTTGTGCAGGTTTGTCCATTGCATTGTTTCCTTTCATGGCTAGAAAGTGAGCAGATTTAGTGAGGCGGTCAACAATAACCCCGATAGTGTCCTAACCGCCTACCGTTTTCGGTAGCTTCGTGATGAAATCCATTGTTATTCCTTCCCATTTCCATTGTGGGATTTCGGGTTATTATCATGCAGCTAATAAGGTTCAGCTTCGGGCTACTACTCTCCCCGTAAACTATTAATGGCTCACCATTCTTGTGAGGTATACGAATAACCTCCTCACTATAAATAACTTTCACTTTCATCCTTGAAAGTCAGTCCGTTCCAACTATTTCATCCAAGCTTCCTAACTTGATGAGTATTAGGTCAATCCTAAAGTCCATTCCAACTTTTACATCAAGCTTCCTAACTTGATGAGTGTTAGGTTAATCTTAAGGTTCATTCCAACCAAATCTTATTATATTACCGTGAAAAATTCTATCAATCTTCTCAGATAACATCTGCTTGTGTGTAGGTAACTAGTCATTTCCAACTACTACTTTAAAACTTCCAAGTTTTGTTGGCATGAGGTCATCTCCAATGACCCACCTGTAAATTTTAAGGTACTACCTTAAATTATTCCTCTATTTCTGCCAGCTTACCATTAGCTTGTCCTATAGAATACTTAACTCACATGGCTGTTAATGGCTTATTAGTCATAACATTAAGGTGCTTAGATATAAAGTTTCTACCGCTCTAGTATTGAACAACTCCGAGACCATAAAACGTTGTGACAAAACGTACCCTAACTAAAATCAGGATCCATGCGAGTCTCCATAGCTGAGATAGCGATTGCTCTACCGCAAGTAAGTCCAAAGTTTTTCCTATTTGAGAACTTTTTCCTTAAGTGTCTAGGGTGTCTATATCTATAACAAATTTTTGGGTTATCAATCAAGGCCCTTCTTGTACAGTATCTAGGCTAAGTGGTTATTCTTTCCCCACCTCTAACAGACCATAATGCGTATACTCAAGTGGTTCCTACCAACATTTTCTTTGAATCACTTCATATTCCTTATATAGTAACATTGGGACTTCTGCATGATTCACTTCAATATAATCACGCTGGCCTGGCGCCATTATATTGTACTAAATCGTACGTTTATTCCAATATCACTCTGTACGGTCAATGCAACGTGATCACTTCCAATTCTACTCAATTTCATCTAACAGTGCTTTATCTATGATATCTCAAGACAAAATCTACATAATTAATCTCACGGTTTCTTAGTGTGGGTGCATAGGTTCCGTAGGTCATGCATCAATGCCTAAATGTCCCGAAATTTCTTCAAAATGTTCGGGTTCAGGTAACGTTGTTAGGTTCCCTTCTGGAAATTCAATATGGGTCTCGTGTTGAGTTGTACGTGTAGCAAGTAGTAATACGGTATGTCTTGAGGTGATTCCCAAGTCTTTGGGTATGGCTGTGCATCAGTGGAAGACACTATGACCTTATGAAAGGAGATGCCTCCCCGACTTCTCCAATGCCTATGAGTGTTAGGAAACTAAGTCCAGAAGTGTCGTCAGATCGTCGAGTAGTGATGAAGAATGAAAGAGATAAGTGACGATCATGAAAGTGTACGGGATACGAGTCAACTTGTGGGAACTGAACAACCTTCAAATGTTCATACGTTGTACGTGGATAATTAGGGTGAGCTTGGGTGGTGGAATGAGGTGCGGTTACTCTGACAAGTCCTCACATATCTCCTCCTCTGAGGATCAACTTTAGTGGGAGTGTAGTCCGAGGGGTACTCCTCCTAGATTGCGTGAAGTAATGTTTCGATCTGGAATGGTGGAACGGCAGTAACAGGTGGATTACAATACTAATCCTTAGGGTTAGACGAGTGGGAAAAGGGTTAAGAAAAACATCTGAACTAGAAAAGATAAATTCTCCAAGTCGGCACAGCAAATAGCAGACATGTAGTATGAACGTAATCAGGCATAGTAACAGCAGCCTAGATCGTCTACAGTAATATATAGTATGGCAATATTAACAGTATCATACCGAAGCAACATGCAATCAAAAGCAGATAGTAGCATGCAGTAACAAGAATAAGCAGTAGCATACAGCAAGTTTGCATAGCAGTAAAAGTAAGCAGTAGCATGCATCAAGTTCGTATAGCAGTAAAAATAAGCCGTAGCATGCAGTAGTAATAAGCAGTAATATGCAGTAAGATCTAACAGTAGCATGCATCAGTCTGCAGAAACAAATAAACGAGCAAGTTGTAGATTAGTCCTATTAGCGAATCCTACTCGACTCGGTCAAGACTCACTAATGCAACCTAATTCCCTACAACCAATGCTCTGATACCAAATGTGACGCCCCGTACAAAATCATCATGTACGGATCATCAACAACATGATCATTACAAGGTCAAACACTATATGCTGTTTGAAAACCAGTTTTGCATTCATGAAAAGATAGCGTTTTACGAAAGATAACGTGCTTCCTATAAATAGAAGCATTAACATAAGTATGTGACCCAAAGGTCGTTACAAAGCCATTGTTTGAAAATAACGTAAGTTACGAATGCAAAATAAAAGTTCCATAATTGAGACATCTCTAAGTAATTCAGCGAAAATCTAACACAGCAGGTCCGTAACAGCAAGTCTATAACACCAAGACAACAAGTCTAATAGCGGAAGCAACAACGTCTAAGCACCTGAGAAATATATGCTTAAAAAGTCAACATGAATGTTGGTGAGCTATAGTTTGTTTGTAATCAGTAATGTAATGTAGACCACGAGAATTTCAGTGCTTCAACCAGCAGTTTAAATCAGTGTTTCAAATCAGTATGATAAAGTATATGCTTAACTGTGGGTACCCGGTAACTAGATTTAACATATGTATATCACCCCCTAAAAGTGCACTTGGCGAGTGTGTTTGTGCTCGAAGTATTAAACACCCGTTGAATGCTAACGCGACTAGCCCAAGCGGGGATGTCAAACCCTATGGATCCATATCTAAGATTCGCGTTCACGGTTCGGAAACCCATGATTAAACGTTACCGAGCTAAGGGGAATCTTTGTGCCGTTATGTTACCCACACATATATAAAGTTTAAGTACTCGTGTTTAGTATGTAAAATGTAAAAATTGCATGTATTCTCAGTCCTAAAAATAGTAAAAGTAGTAAAGGGATGCTATAACTCACAGTAAATAAGCAGTAAAAGTCGATACGAAAGGTATGCAAGTAGTAAGTCGGTCCAAATAAGTAAGTTGGTCGATCCAAAAGGTCCTCAACCTAAGTCAAAGGTTGCTAAGTCAGTATGTTGTCCCCATAAGTTTAAAAGTGCATAAATTAAGTTTAAGTGCCATCATCATCATCATTCATCAAAGCTAAAGTAAGTTTAACAAGAATAGAGATCGAAACAAAAGGCTGAATTTGGATAGCTGTTACGACCTCTATACAAATCGAAAAGACGCGTAGTCAGTGGCCATGGCTCCGTATGTCAGTCCTCTAACCACTGACCAATTTTCAGAACCTAACTCGTCTTCGTTTGACCATGGCGACGGTTTAAGTCCGAGTAGGTCAGAAATTTCAGCACAACTGAAACAACCCAACCCGTATTAAACCGGCCCATAAAAATTTTTTCTTTTAATATACGTTAAATAATACTTTAGGTCCCATTACCCATTTACCAAAACATATTTGTTACCAAAGTAAGTTCAACGAACTTAAAGCATACATTAATAATTTAAACTTCTCAATACATTAATACGTAGTTAAATCATAAACCGGTTATAATCATTATGACCCGACTAGTTACGTTTACACAAAACCGAGCATGGTGATTTGGGACTACGCTACCCAAATTCTAATCGAGTACAAAAGCAAGATCTTCTAAGCAACCTAGCCAAGATCTCTAATCCCCAAGCTTACCCGAGCCGCCAAGCATGCGAACCTATAAAAATATCAACAACGAGAGGGTAAGCTAACGCTTAGTGAGTGAGAATATACTACATACATATATATGCATAAAATGGACACGCCACACAAATATCCAAATACCGCATACCGGAGCATCCAAGCATAAAGGCAAGCTAGTCTAAGCATACCGTAAGATCACTAAGTAACGAGCTAAAGATACATCAACAAAATATAAGTTCCCCAACAACGATGTGAACAATGGCAATAAACTACACCCGGAGGGTTAGCTATATCACGACAAAACAAAGTTATACGTATACAATATATATATATATATATATATATATATATATATATATATATATATATATATATATATATATATATATATATATATATATATATATATATATATATATATATATATATAAAACTCGAATAACATAATTGCTTACGCTTACAACGCAATAACCATGGTTAACCAATCGAACAAGGGAACGGTACTTGAAAGACCGTCGGAGTTCATAACATCCATTAGTGTACATTACTCCGCGTATTCACTAATCCCCCGGGTGATGTCTTAAACACCGTGACTAACTCACCCCATGACAATGTGGCGTCTTGAACACCGTGACGATTCCACAAGTCGATCAAAACAATGAGTGGAGTCTTGAACACCGCGACAATTCCACTCCCATGACAATGTGGCGTCTTAAACACTGCGACAATACCACATGTCAATCAACAATGAGTAGTGTCTTAAACACCGCGACAATACTACTCGTTACTAGAATGTGGTGTCTTGAACACCGCGACAATTCCACATTCATACCACATAAATAAATACATTATATACGTACACGCATAATTATTCCACTCACAATATTAACCCTTCGCCATTGGGGGTTATATAATCAACATCACACGCCCATGTGATAACGTACACACAAAGTGTGCACCTCGCCAAGGTGGTCAACCAAAACGCACAACCGTGCCAATCGGACCTATACACAAGTCCAACAATTCCACCTATACGAGAAGTGAGCTCTATAAGCGAGAACTCCTTCACCCGACCCGCACCCATCCTACACATAAATATGCATATAGGATATTAATACTCACCTTGTCGCCTCGATGAATGCTTCCAAGTAATCCACAACTCGTCAATGGAAAGTACCTATTCCATTATCACAAATTCAACAACACACTTAGATTGGATTTACAAACCAACCCAATTTGACACTTAGTGCAAATTCAACCTAAATGCACTTCCAAGTACAAACCGCGCCCAAACTATCCAATAATTACTAACATAAGTGAGAATGGTCCTAATATGCCAATTAAACCCAATCACAAGTGTTAAACACTTATCGTTCTCAAAATCGCCCATAAACCCTAATTTTGACCCATAAGGTCAAAATCTCACCATTTACAAGTTTTGACACCAAAACATTATTAACTCGGTTTCATACATCAACTTAATCCATTTTAAGTTTATAAACCTCAACGAATCGACATTCGGGTTATAATCCTCAACAAACCCTAATTTCGACTCTAGTCAAAGTTAGTCAACCACAAGAACCCTAAAGGTCTCCAAATCATCAATAATCACTAATACTAGTGATTATACACCATTCTCAAGTCTTAAACATGGTTAAATCATTAACCAACCCAAAACCCACCTTTAACACTTATAAACCCGAATCTTGGTGTTAATTTCCAATTAACAACTAAATGGGTTCCATCTATGAGTCATACAATCAAAAGCCCTAAATTTGAATGATGAACACAAAAACGAAATTCGGAGTTAGAGCTTACCACTAGTATCACCGTGTAGCTAAGGACGAGGAGAACAAACTTGTCAACTACGCCAAAGATCAAAACCCGCTTCTTCCTTTCCAAAATCCCACTTGAATCACTTGAGGAATTTATGTTTTGAGAGGAAAATAGGAAGGAAAAGGAAAAAGAAATTAAAGAAAATGAATGAGTGGATGAGGTTAAAACCTCAAATCTGGCTCAAACGCGAAATGACCAAATTGCCCTTGAACCTTATTTAAAATTACAAGAATCTGGTAATAGTTTGCCCGTATCGCCGCGCCGCGGCCTTAAGTGTCACGCCGCGGCATTTGCCTAGGTCTGGGATCATTTTTTATCGGACTTCTGATCTGGATTCCAGTTAATTGCCGCGCCGCGGCCTCCTTCATCGCGTCGCGACGTTCAACGTGGTCTGACACCTTTCCTTGCATACAAGACCTCAACACCCAAACATGTCCCGAACCCTTCATACGCCTATCGTACATACACAATACACCTATAAATCATATATGGGGAAAAACGGGGTGTTACAACTCTCCCCCACTTAGATTCAATCACGTCCTCGTGATCCTAGTCACGAACCCAAATGGACCCACACTCAATGGTCTTCGAACATGCGTTTCAAACCGACTTTCCTAAGCAATTCTTCCTAATGAATCGCCTTTGACAACTAAATCGTCACCCGCGATTTATCAAAACCACAAATCCGAGCACTAAACTCGCTCAATCCCTCATATCGGGAAAAACCCAAACAATCTCGTACCGAGATATCAACTCCTAGCGTACCATAACAAGTACATTGCTAGTAACAACCGCAAACCAAGATGAAGTCAACCATCAAACCGATGAAGACCGAATGAAAGTGAACCCTTACGGAAAACACTTACCACCAAACATCCCTTGTAGTGCGCAATACAACCAATACGCCACTATCATAACATCATAAGCAACGGCTAAAACCGATAGCGCCCAAAACGACTATGAAAACGCTAATCCCCAAGGTGTACAAAATCGACCATTGTCACACCCGTAACAACACGTGAGCGAAACGTGGCTATCGCATCACTAATCCCACAACATAGCCCTCACGACCCCACCATCGGTGTATAAAACAACCGATAGATCACACCACACGGTCCTTATGACCCTACCATCGGTGTATAAAACAACCGATAGATCACTCAACACCGGATGAAGTCAGTGGACCCCGTCAACGATCATGCTTCACCGATATATCACTACTCCAATGATGAAGTCAGCGGACCCCGAAAGGTCATGCTTCATCGATCAACAATACCATGATGAAGTCAGCGGACCCCGAAGGTCATGCTTCACCAATCAACGCCCTTTTTGGCCTCGAACAACGAGTAGCGTAACATCGCGCTCTGCTACGCCATAGTGAATCCTAATGGATACCACTAACCATTCACACAATCGAGCAAGAACCACCTATATCGAACATAGGCATAAAACAATAATTCTCTAGAAGAGAATCTGATACTCACATCCCTTAACCGAGGGTTTTCACCTTGCTCGTCAAACACGTCCATTATCTCTCAACGAGATTTACCACATTACCACCTCGATGATAATTCAAATCCAAAATCATAAGTAAAATGTAACCAAAATTGTACTCTACCACAATCGACCAAATCTAGGTCCCGACACAAATTCCGGATCTACTAAAACGTCATCCGAAATCTCACACTAGAACTTCCTCGTGCGGGAGTGTAACTCCCCCACTTGGAACTACGTTCCATAACCGCATCTTGTACAACCGTACAATGCTACCAAAGGTAGACTTTACCAACAATTGGGTTCACACGACCCATCACCATATCTTGCTCCAACCTTGAGCATATTAAGGATCTTAACCTATCCTTAAACACTTCGAACGAAAAGTGTACCAAAAATTACACAAACTATACTCTCGCAATCATCCAATTGCTTTAGCTTGTCAAATTTCACCTAGTCACTCATGTACCTAAGGGTTTCTCTCCGGCACCCTAAGTACAATGTAACCACAACAGAATCGGAGTCGAACACCACGCTAGTAGGTATGAAAGAGGCACCTAATGTCGCGTCATGCAGACTCTTTTACCAACATACATCGAGATCAACACTTGATTTCTCGGGTTTCATCCCACCCGTCGAACCTCATGGTTCATCAACTTCAACACAAAATCGAACACGCGCTTAACAACCGAACACCAAAACCTATTTCCATGGCCTGGTAGAAACATTTCCCAAATACTAAGGAATGCTTGGTTGCACCAAGTCTTATGCCCTTCGCCCGACAATCAAACGTCCCCATAGGGTACTTCCATTAGGAACGTCACCCATATCAATAACATGCACAAACAATGCATCTAATAAACTCAAACTCAACGGCGCATAATAAATAATCAAAGGACATATTTATTAAAATGAAACGTACCTTAACGTCTCCTTGCCGCACCCGTCCCCGCTAACTTGGGACATTCCGACTTACGATATCCTTCTTCTTGGCAAATGAAGCACATCATGCCATCATCCTTTAGCACCGAACATTCCCAAGACTTGTGACCCCTCACGCCACAATTGTAACATCTAGACGCGCTAGAATCCGATATACTCATCCGCGTACCACCCGTGCTCACACTCGGACCCTTAGTCCTCTTACTTGGAGCACCATAAGAAACAACCCTTCTCTCACTTGAAGGTTCACCCATCTTTGATCGCGAATACGACTCGAAACCTCTAGCCACGGGAAATAATTCCGAAAATGATTTCGCGTAACCCCGGCTAATCTTATTCTTCAAGTCATCATTCAAAGTTCGATAGAAATCTTGCATCAACAAATGGTCATTCCCCAAATACTCCGGGCAAAAACGAGCCTTTGCCATAAAGGTCGTCTTGAGAGTATTCAAATCCATAGAACCCTGTTGCAAATTTCGCAACTCATTACGCATTTTCGATAAATCGGCTGAAGTTCGAAACTCCTCGAAGAATTCTTTCTTAAACTCATCCCACGATAACGCCATAAACGTCTCACCACCGACAAGCTAAATCTTACCATCCAGCCCTACCCCGCAACAAACTAGTAGCAAGTCTCGTCTTTTTCTCGGGAGGGCATTCAATAGTGTGAAAACACCCTTCGACATCCGAGATCCATGTTGTGCTTACCAAAGGATCCGGTTTTCCGTCATACATCGGGGGTTTAGTCCTCATGAAGCTCTTAAGACAATGCTCCATTTCACTACTACCCCGAAATTCGGAATACTTCCTATCCATTTCTTCTCGTAACGCACCCACTTGCTCCGCAACGGCGGCCGCAACTCTAGCGTTAAACTCAGCGTCATTCATCTCGATCTCGTTTCGCGTCGTCATTCTAAAGAATGCAAAACGATTAGTCCATGAACGTATAAAATCACACACACAACACCTCCCCATCTTGCTAAACACTCGTCGTACATCACTTGTTAGACACGATTTGCACCCGTAATAAGGTTTGCAAGTCCTTATTATGCACACACGCCGTATCGACTCATTAGTACAACGACCGCCTAGCTCGATGATTTAACCAACACCGAAAAAATTCCTACACGATATAAACAAACGCAAGAAATAACATCACAACACGAGTCACAATCCTAGTTAGACCATTCACCTACAAGTCCCGCAACAAATAAGCACACACAAAAGTCTAAGTCTAGGCACCTATCTCAAGTCGCCTAAATCCCTTAGACCATGCTCTGATACCACTTGAAACAACCCAACACGTATTAAACCGGCCCATAAAAATTTTTCCTTTTAATCATTATGACCCGACTAGTTACGTTTACATAAAACCGAGCATGGTGATTTGGGACTATGCTACCAAAATCCTAATCGAGTACAAAAGCAAGATCTTCTAAGCAACCTAGCCAAGATCTCCAATCCCAAGCTTACCCGAGCCGCCAAGCATGCGAACCTATAAAAATATCAACAACGAGAGGGTAAGCTAACGCTTAGTGAGTGAGAATATACTACATACATATATATGCATAAAATGGACACGCCACACAAATATCCAAATACCGCATACCGGAGCATCCAAGCATAAAGGCAAGCTAGTCTAAGCATACCGTAAGATCACTAAGCAACGAGCTAAAGATACATCAACAAAATATAAGTTCACCAACAACGATGTGAACAATGCCAATAAACTACACCCGGAGGGTTAGCTATATCACGACAAAACAACGTTATACGTATATATATATATATATATATATATATATATATATATATATATATATATATATAACTCGAATAACATAATTGCTTACGCTTACAACACAATAACCATGGTTAACCAATCGAATAAGGGAATGGCACTTGAAAGACCGTCGGAGTTCATAACATCCATTAGTGTACATTATTACGCGTATTCACTAATCCCCCGGGTGATGTCTTAAACACCGCGACTAACTCACCCTCATGACAATGTGGCGTCTTGAACACCGTGACAATTTCACAAGTCGATCAAAACAATGAGTGGTGCATATAGGATATTAACACTCACCTTGTTGCCTCGATGAATGCTTCTAAGTAATCCGCAACTCGTCAATGGAAAGTACCTATTCCATTATCACAAATTCAACAACACACTTAGATTGGATTTACAAACCAACCCAATTTGACACTTAGTGCAAATTCGACCCAAATGCACTTCCAAGTACAAACCGCGCCCAAACTATCCAATAATTACTAACACAAGTGAAAATGGTCCTAATATGCCAATTAAACCCAATCATAAGTGTTAAACACTTATCGTTCTCAAAATCGCCCATAAACCCTAATTTTGACCCATAAGGTCAAAATCTCACCATTTACAAGTTTTGACACCAAAATATGTTTAACTCGGTTTCATACATCAACTTAATCTATTTTTAGTTTATAAACCTCAATGAATCGACATTCGGGTTATAATCCTCAACAAAACCTAATTTCGACTCTAGTCAAAGTTAGTCAACCACAAGAACCCTAAAGGTCTCCAAATCATCAATAATCACTAATACTAGTGATTATACACCATTCTCAAGTCTTAAACATGGTTAAATCATTAACCAACCCAAAACCCGCCTTTAACACTTATAAACCCGAATCTTGGTGTTAATTTCCAATTAACAACTAAATGGGTTCCATCTATGAGTCATACAATCAAAAGCCCTAAATTTGAATGATGAACACAAAAATGAAATTTGGAGTTAGAGCTTACCACTAGTATCACCGTGTAGCTAAGGACGAGGAGAACAAACTTTTCAACTACGCCAAAGATCAAAACCCGCTTCTTCCTTTCCAAAATCCCACTTGAATCACTTGAGAAATTTATGTTTTGAGAGGAAAATTGGAAGGAAAAGGAAAAAGAAATCAAAGAAAATGAATGAGTGGATGAGGTTAAAACCTCAAATCTGGCTCAAATGTAAAATGACCAAATTGCCCTTGAACCTTATTTAAAATTACAAGAATCTGGTACCAGTTTGCCCGTATCGTCGCGCCGCGGCCTTAAGTGTCGCGCCGCGACATTTGCCTAGGTCTGGGATCATTTTTTATCGGACTTCTAATCTGGATTCCAGTTAATTGCCGCGCCGCGGCCTCCTTCGTCGCGCCGCGACGTTCAACGTGGTCTGACACCTTTCCTTGCATACAAGACCTCAACACCCAAATATGTCCCGAACCCTTCATACGCCTATCATACATACACAATACACCTATAAATCATATACAGGGAAAAACGGGGTGTTACAACAACGTTACAAGGACGTAGTGGTTTTAAAAAGGCTATAAATCCTAAACCGTATATCGGATTTAGGTGAGTCTTAAACGAAAAGTCATCTACTCAAAACGAACTATCTGAAATTCAACTTTTCAGAAGAGCAGAGAGTCTGATCAGACCCCGAAAAATAGTAAACAAGTGCTCCGGTGGGATTCTTGGTGCTTGATGCTCATCATGGTTCTCATCCTTGATGCTTGTAGCTTCAAGTGTACAACTCAATGATGTGTTAGCATCACTTTGACCAAGTTTCAACCATCAACACACAAAATGTCAAGACTAAGTAAGATTATAACTCACTTAAGAGTTTTAGAAGGATGATGAACCTAGGTTACATCATGTTCTTAGTCTTAACACAAATACAAGTTCTATCTACAACAAAAGCTACAAACTTTCATTCAATCAAACAAGTATGAACATAAATTTGATCAAACAAAGTAATGGAACCCTAAGCTAGAGAGCTTGGATCCTTTTTACACAAGTTATGAGATTACAAAGCTAGAAAGCTTGAATCTTTGGTGTTCTTGAAGATCTTGAAGCATAAAGCTTAGATCTTCAAGTTACATGAAGATCATAAACACAAGTTTTGATCTTTATAACAAAATAATGAGATCATAAGTTAGAAAACTTAGATCCAACAAAAGAAATGAAGATTCAAAGCTAGAAAGCTTGAATCTTGATTGTTCTTGAAGATCCTTGAAGCATGAAGCTAGATCTTCAAGTTACATGAAGATAACAAACACAAGTTTGGATCTTTACAACAAAATAATGAGATTATAAGCTAAAAGATTTAGATCTACAAAATAAGTGAAGGTTCAGAGCTAGAAAGCTTGAATCTTCCATGTTCTTGAAGGATTCAAATCCAAGTTTGAATCTACAAGATGTAACAAGATCAAAAGCTAAAAAGCTTTGATCTTCATATGATGATGATGATGTCGACTTCAAGAAGAAGAAAAGATGAAGAATAAAACTTGAAACTTACAATTTTTAGAGTGAGAAAGGCTAGAGAGAAAATAAGAGAGTAAGTGTGTAAATTGTGAATGAGATCAAGTGTGAAATGCATGGAATTAGCTTGGTATTTATAGGGAATGAGGGTGTGGGGAGGCTCCTTAGGCCGTAGGTTATGGGGGGACAAAAGGGGGAGACAAGTTTGCTTTTTGGTTAGTGGTTGTCTAAAGTTGGTTCTTATGTTAGGATCTCATGCAACATTAGTGATAATGGTAAACAAAAATGCTAGTATGTTGGCTCTTATAAATAGGCATTTGTCTTACATATAATTGGGTCATAATCCATTAATAATTGGGCTAATTAAATAGTCCACTAGCTAAAGTAGGGTGGGCTTAAGTCCAACAAGGTAGAAAGTCCAACAAGACTAACTAGTGTGTTCTAGTAAATTACTAAGCGTAATTAAGCATCCAAAAACCCAAGTAATTGTTATTAGGAAATAACAATTAGTGTTTCGTAGTCATAATATTCCAATTATGATAGAAGTTAAACGTGTACCAAGTACATAGCTCGTTTCAAATGTCAAGTGACACCAACGGTCGTAAAAGCATTCGGGGATCAAGTTAAGTGATTAAACACTTAACAGCACATTGTAAGATATTAACCAAAGTAATTATCATGAAATAAGATCCCAGAGCATAAACTCGCTCAGTACACACAAATACGCAGTTTCGTGAAAGCACAAAGCACAAAAAGCAAGTCGAAAAATTCGGGTCGTTACACTTTCTGTGATGACCCGGGAATTTCCGACCAAATTTAAATTTGAATCTTATATGATTTCGATACGATAAGCAAAGTCTGTTAAGTTGAGTCTCAAAAATTTTGAACTGTTTCATTTATTCAATTGACCTTCGACCAATCTCGACGATTCACGAACCACCATTTGTAAATAGATATGTGTGTATATATATAAATAATAATTAGAAATATAATTCGAAATATTATATGTTGTTGTTATTAAAAATTAATTATGTAAAATATAATAAAAATATGATACTATAATAATTATTAATTAAAAACATATCTATATATAAATAATATATATTAAAAATAAATATTAACTGAGGGTAATACTCGTTGGACATTTCGATTATTATTTAGAGAAGTTTAATTCGAACTTATGTGATTTTAAAATAATGGTGATCTAAAAATAAGTTATATCAACTTTAGCTTTATTAAAAATATATTTAGAATCTATTTGATTAATTTTAAAAATATTAAATTTTGATTTGGGATCAGCTCGAATGACACATAAATTTTATGGTCTACGATTTAACATTTCCGAGATAAACCGTCGGCACAAGAATTGAAAATTGTGGCTTCTAACTGTTTGTTTCACACGTTTTATTATTATATGATTACTATATGATTATTGTTTTGTTTTCCATCACACTATCTAATCTAATTTATATATGCATTACATGATATAGGAATCCAGCACATTACCCACTATCTCAATTTTGGTACATATTCAATTATACATAGACTTATTTACCTGAACACAAACAAAACACTTCTTTCATCTCCACTTTATTATATCATATAGTATTCCTACTTGCATATATGAATTCATAAACTGAGATATAATTCTTCATCATTTTCAAACCATTGTATGTTACCATCGAACCTCTTCCACCATCAGGGTTTATCAACGGCCACCACATCTCCTTCACTCTCCCTCTCTCTATCTAAAAATTTGATCATGAACCACCTCCCACCGATCACCACAATTATTAAAACTATGCTCGATTCTTTACCAAAAAACACCCCTTTAAGTTTCCATGTTCGGCATGATTGTAACCGAAGAACACCACCACCCTTCGGCTAGCTCACTTTGGTTGAGAACCACACCATTCAAACATCACACGAGCTTATAACTATTTTAATTATATTCCGAGTAACCCTACGTGAACCACCCAAAAGCCATCACCAATAACCATTCGATTAATACAATCCCAACCCACCATCTCGTGCATATTTACTGAGTTTTGTTTCCAATCATCAAGAACCACCACTTAACCACTTTCTTGATTGTAATATCGATCAACAAACAACCAACCATACCTGCTATTGTTTCTATTACAAGCACATAAAACGAAACCCATTTTCACAACTCCAACACCACGGTCTACAACCACCTTCCAACCACCACAACCGTCACCCTTTAGATTATTACTACAACCCATCTTATTACTGTCCACTGTTGCCGTGTTGTTTCTGCTATTTATTTTCTTTTTCCGTTCGAGAACCACCACAGAACACCACCACGTCACCTTAATCCACTACAATGCCAACACCTGCGGTCACCATGTTTCTGCTATTATCCACTTCTGTTTTCTTGTTTCTGTAAGATCGAGAAACACAACAAACAAAACTATTTCAGTTCATTATTGACAAACTAGAATCCACACAAACCCCTACTACTACCATACTATTTTTTTCTGTTTCTTTTATTTCAGTTGAACCAAACCACCATGACACAACTTTGTTCTAGCACAAATCGCCACCTGACCCCTTTATTTAATTGCTACTGCTGCGTCTCGCCTTCTGTTTCTAACCAGCGAAGAAATTAAAGATGATGGTGATAATGATCGTGTATGATAAATAAGTGATAATGAATTGATAATGATTATGATGTTAAAAGTATATTAAAGGTAATGATCATTGTTTTAGTGGAAGATGATTCATGAGAAAGTTAATGATTGATCGCGTATTTTATCTGTTATAACCCTACAACCGATTCGATACTCCTGTTACCTAATCCACGAAAATTTCAATCTTGGATCGGGCTATGATCTTGGACTTGTAAACTTGGGTTTTTCTTTTATACAACTTGGGCCAAGATCCAGATAATTAAGTTGGGCCACGATTCAGTTACTAAATTGGGCCGAACCCAAATATAATTAAATAACGTGATGAGGGTTATATGGTTTTTTTTGGGTATTAGAATAGAAAGATACCAGACAGAAGAATGGTAAAGAGTGTGGGTGTTTAACCGAGAGGTCTTGGGTTCGAGTTTCGGCAGTGGCGTTCATTTTTTTTAGCTTTTCTTCAAAGGTTGTAACCCTTTATTTTTTTTATTTTTATTATTAGTATTATTATTATTATTATTATTATTAGAATTATAAATGTTATCATTATTATTATTATGAATTTGATTATTACTATTATTATTAATATTATAACTATTAATATTATTATTATCACCCATAAAAGTATTAACTAACAAATATTATTATTATCATAAGTATAATTACAATTATAATCATTATTATTATGGTCAAGTTAATTATTAGTATCACTGTAATAATGCAATTACATACTATTATCATTAAAATAAGTGATATTATCATAACTATAATTATTATTATCATTATAAATATTAATATTAAGATTTTTATTATTATTATTATTACTATTATCATAAGTATTATTATTAGCATTATTATTTAGGTTATTATTATTAGTATCATTATTGAAATTATTATTATTACAAGATTACTAACATATAGCATCACTATTATTATCATACGTATTATCATTACTATTATTATCATTATATTTTTTTGTTATTATTAAATTATCATTATTATTAATATTATTTCTATTATTAGTATTATAACAAGTGTATATTTTATAATACAATTATATCTTTATTTTGACAAAAATAAGATTTTCATTTAAAACATATAAATAAATATATATTTTATCAATTTATTAAATAAACATATAATTTATTAATATAACAATTATATCACTAAAAAAAAATACATAATTGTTCGATTACGATCATACGTTTTAATATATATATAAATGATATAGGTTCGTGAATCCGAGGCCAACCCTGCATTGTTCAGTATCGTCATATGTATTTTTACTACAAAATATATTATTGTGAGTTTCATTTGCCCTTTTTACTCTTTACATTTTTGGGCTGAGAATACATGCAAATGCTTTATTAACTGTTTTACAATATTTATATGCGTGAGTTTCATTAATCCCTTTTTAAATGCTTTTGCAATATATATTTTTGGGACTGAGAATACATGCGCTGTTTTTATAACTGTTTTACGAAATAGACACAAGTAATTGAAACTACACTATATGGTTGAATGATCAAAATCGAATATGCCACTTTTTATTAAGTCTGGTATTCTAAGAATTAGGGAACAGACACCCTAATTGACGCAAACTCTAAAGGTAGATCTATCGGGCCCAACAAGCCCCATCCAAAGTACCGTATGCTTTAGTACTTCGAAGTTGTTATCATGTCTGAAGGAGGATCCCGGAATGATGGGGATATTCTTATTTGCATATTGTTAAGGTCAGTTACCAGGTGTTTAATCCATATGAATGATATTTTATCTCTATGCATGGGACGTATGTTTATGAGAAATGGAAATATGAAATCTTGTGGTCTATTAAATTTATGAAATGATTATTTATGTTAAACTAATGAACTCACCAACCTTTTGGTTGACACTTTAAAGCATGTTTATTCTCAGGTACGAAAGAAATCTTCCGCTGTGCATTAACTCATATTAGAGACATTACTTGGAGTCATTCATGGCATATTTCAAAAGACGTTGCATTCGAGTCGTTGAGTTCATCAATATTATTATTAAGTCAATTATAGTTAGATATATTATAAAATGGTATGCCTGCCATCAACTTTCGATGAAATGAAAGTTTGTCTTTTCAAAAATGAATGCAATGTTTGTAAAATGTATCATATAGAGGTCAAGTACCTCGCGATGTAATCAACTGTTGTGAATCGTTTGTAATCGATATGGACTTCGTCCGGATGGATTAGGACGGGTCTTCACACTTTCTTACATGGAGAACTTGACCAAAACATTTATATGGATCAACCAAGAGGCTTTGGAAACAAGATCCATCCTGGCATGTCTGCAAATTAATGAAGGCACTATATGGCTTGCAGTAGGCTCCAAGAGCTTGGTACGGGAAAATTGGTGAGTTCTTGGTACAAAGTGGTTTTACAGTTGCTCCTTCATATTCTAGTTTATTTGTGAAACAAGATCAAGGAAAACTAGCCATAGTGCTAGTATACGTGGACGACTTAATCATCACGGGAGATCATTATGAGGAGATCCAAAGAACAAAGAAGAATCTTTCTATCAGATTTCATACGAAGGAGCTTGGAGAACTCAAACATTTTCTTGGACTCGAAATAGAGCGGAAAAGAGAAGGATTATTTCTTGGACAACAAAAATATGTGCGAGATATTTTACAAAAGTACGGGATGCTTAATTGCAAACCTATCTCAACTCCGATGGATCCGAATACAAAACTACGAGCAGATGAAGAAAAAAATCTTCAAGATGTTACCATGTATCGAAAGTTGGTCGGAATTCTTATTTATCTCACACAAAGCCTTTAACATCCCGTTTTCCCATACACGTCTAAAGGTACACACTTAATCATTGGTATGTTTGTAACTCGTTAGCTTTTGTGTAAATGTATAGATATATGTGTGGTTATATATAGATATATACTTGATAATGTGTGCTTATACAAGTTATACATGGGTTTTGTTAGCATTAAGTCTTGTGAGACTATTGTTGAAGGCTAGGTGAATATAGAAAGCTGGTTTGGAATGTACAAATTAAATAACATCAAATATTGTTTAAGGTGATCGAGCTGTTTAGATGCAGCCTTAAGCCGTGCCGCGACAAAGGGATCCGCGCCGCGGCATATAAAGCAATTCCAGATCAGAAAGTGGGTTAAAAGGGGTGGTTTTTCCTTCGATACGTCGCGCTGCAACAAACGGGCTGCGCCGCGGCATCTCTACTGTTCTGACTCCAATTTCTACTCAATTTAAAAGGGTTTTAGGGGTAATTTGGTCTTTTTGTGTGTAGATCAGATTGGAGCATTAAATCACAGCCACTTATCCATTTATTTCATTTCCTTTTCTCTTTTCTTTCCAATTTCTCTCCCAAAACACAAAACCCACTTAGATTAATCTTGGGATTTGAAGGTGAAGGTTTGTGAGTCAAACCTAAGAGCAAGAATTAAAGTTGTTCTCCTTGTTGTTAGTTACAAGAGGATAGTCTTGGTAAGTTCTAACTTTATGTTTTAAGTTTAATTGGTTAATGGCTAGGGTTTTGGTTACTAGTGATTTGTATGACCCATTTGAGGGTAAAATGGGTGAATTTGGGTTATGTTGTTGTAATAAAACCCTAATGGCCACAATCTAGGGTTTTAGCCTTTGATTTGAGTTTGTAAGGGTCAAATGGTGTTGTTAGTCACTAATGCACTTTTAGATTAATGAAAGAAGTGTTAATGGGTAAGTTTGACTTGATTGTGAGTCTAAGTAATATAAAATGGGTCAAAATGTACTAGTTGACCTAATTAGATGAAATGGGTATGGATTACCCTAAGTTTGTGTTAATTGAGGTTAGTAGACTTTAATTCACTAGCCTTAGTGATTAAAGTCGAGTCTTGGTCATTTAAGGGCGGTTTTGGGTGTGGTTGAGTCATTTAATGCGAATTGGGTCATTAAATGCTCAAAGTGTAAGTAATGTGGTAAATGCCATTAGTTGTGTATTGAATGTGTACCTATGTATTAGGTACTTTGCTCGAGGTATACGGAAGCATTTAAATCACCACCGAAGTGTTAAGGTGAGTGGAATAATTATATATGCATGTATATGATTTATTTGCTTGTGGGGTATGGGTTAAAGTTCGATGTTGATGATACCATACCCTAGAGTATATTATGTTATGGATGAGGGTTTAAAGTTCGTTGTTGACGATACCTCATACGTATGGACTTAAAGTTCGATGTTGATGATGCCATACGATTATTATAGTGATGTTGATGAGGGTTTAAAGTTCGTTGTTGACGATACCTCATATGTGGGTTTAAAGTTCGCTGTTGATGATACCACATTAATGTAGGCGAATGGGATTTAAGTTCGATGTTGACGATACCATTCGTTGGGCTAGCCTTGAGATCTTGAGTACTATGGATGTTATGAACATCATCGTTATACTTGTGTTTTAGCATATTGTATGGTTGTGTTATATGCTATTGTTATACTAGCCTTGTTATCGTGGTACTTAGCGTTATACATGTGAAAGGTATGCTAATTATGTAACTAGTATGTATGCAGATTTGGTAAGTGTCTGCAAGTAAGTAGGTTATATATATATATATATATATATATATATATATATATATATATATATATATATATATATATATATATATATATATATATATATATATATATATATATATATATATATATATATATATATATATATATATATATATATATATATATATATATAATTGTTGCACTCACTAAGCCTTGCTTACCCTCTCGTTGTTTACCATTTTATAGGTTCTGGCTTGGACAAGGGTAAGGGCATACGTTTGGACTAGTGGTCTCCCACTTATGTTGTCGGGGGGTGCTTTTGGTGTTAGCTTTTTGAAGTTGGCCTAACGTTTTGGGTAGTTTAGCCCCAAACTATGCTCGAGTGTAGTTTGGATTATAAACTATCATTGTAGTGGGTCAAACTTGTATTAAACTTAATTAATGGCCTTCGTGCCTTTTGTAAATATTTAAACTGATGTACGTTTAAAAGGAACTGGTGGAATGGTTTACATATTTATTTGGCGAGTAAATGTGTAATATAAAAAAAAAATTATCGTATGAAATACGGGTTGGGATGTTTCAAGTGGTATCAGTGCATGGTCTAAGGGATTTAGGCGACTTGAGATAGGTGCCTAGACTTGGGCTTTATTGTGTGAGCGCTTTATGCGGGACTTGTCGGACTTTGGGTCTAATCGGGAATTGTTAGTGCTTTGGTTTATGTGAGCTAACCTTGTGCTAATTGTTTTGTGTTGGGCTTAGCAATCATCAAGCAAGACGGATGTTGTACTAGCGAGTTAATGCGACGTGCTCGCATAACAACGATTAGCTACCGTTGTTACGGGCGCAAATCGTGTCAAACGAGTAATGTACGACGATTGTTGAGCAAGATGGGGTAGTGTGGTACATATGTATATACTTACGTATTATGCCTTTTCATTCGTGGTTTAACCTTTTCCGTTTTATAGAATGAAGACGAGAAGCGGACACGATAATGATATCGGTGGTACAAGCGAGGACCCCGAATTCACGGCCAAGGTTGAGGCCATCTTGAAGAACTACAAGGAGGACTTCCTTATTAGCGTGAGAAAGGTTTTCAAGGAATCGGTTGACGAGCAAATAACCGATTTAATTAATGAACGAATGAACGCCACTGTCGATGAGGCTCTTGAAGCTAGAAACATTTATCCTCGTGGTGAAGGAGGTGAAGGAAGGCGAGACTTCCACTACAAAAACTTCAAGGATACTCAACCTTCGATGTTTAATGGGGTGAGGGATCCATTGAAAAGCACTTGTTGGATTTCCGATATCGAGGGGGCATTCCGTACTGCGGAGTGTCCTCCCGAGAAGAAGACGAGATATGGGTCTAGAATGCTACGTGAAGAAGGCAAGTTGTGGTGGGACGATAAAATCAATTTATATGGTGAAGAGCAATGCATGAGCTTGACATGAGAGGAGTTTAAGAAGGAATTCTTCCAAGAATACCGAACTTCTTCCGACCTTGATAGAATCCGGGACGAGTTGCATCATTTGCAACAAGGTTCAATGGACTTGGTTACTCTGAAGTCTACCTTTTTGGCAAAGACTCATTTTTTCCCGGAATATGTTGGTGACGATCACAAGCTAATGAAAGATTTCTACCGTACCTTGAACGACGAGTTCAAGGGTATGATTAGTCGGGGAATGGCTAAGACTTTTGAAGAGCTATTCGAGTTGGCTCGGAGTTTTAAGCCGGAGATTCCAAGAAAAAGCGATTTCACTTTTTCAAAAAGAAAGTTTGAAGGTTCGAGTCATTCGAATTTTTCAAATAAAAAGAACAAGAACAAAAAGGGTTCCAAAAGTGTCAATAGTGTGAAGAAGGACGCTACCGGTGGTTTTGGGAACTTTGTCCCTACTTGCTACAATTGTGGGGTACGTGGACATATGGCTCGAGATTGTCCGAAGCCAAATTCAACAAACAAGCTCACTTGTTTTAATTGCAACAAAGAAGGACACCGAAAGTCAGAGTGTCCCGATTTGAACAACGATAATGTTAAAAGGCTAGAGAAGGCGGCGGGTACGGCTCGAGGGCAAAACTATTTGATGACTAACGCCGAAGCCAAGCAATCCAACGAAGTTGTCTCAGGTACTTTCTTGGTTAATTCCAATCCGGCAAGGATTCTTTTTGATAGCGGTGCAAATTTGTCGTTTGTGTCTCCAAAATTTGTGCCTAAACTTGATAGACCGTTAGCTAAGTTAAGTCATCCGGTAGAAGTCGAAATAGTAGATGGCAAGACGGTGCTAGTGGTTGATGTGTGTAAGAATTGTGACGTTGTTTTTGGTGCCGAAAACTTTAAAATTGATCTCATCCATATGACTTTGGGCGATTTTGATATCGTTGTTGGTATGGATTGGCTCGATCGTAATAGAGCCGATATCGCATGCCATGAGAAATCTATTCATGTGAAGACCCCTAGTGGGGGAGAGTTAATTATTCACGGTGATAAACGAAGAAGGCTTGTGCCGTTATGTTCTTTTGCACGGGCACGTCGTTTTCTTGTTAGTGGTGGCATGACTTTTCTTGCCCATGTTGTTGATACTCATGATGAGTCACCACCCATCCGTGAAATTCCGGTGGTTAGTGAATTCAAAGACGTTTTTCCGGACGAGTTACCGGGTGTTCCGGCGGAAAGACAAGTTGAGTTTCATATTGAGTTGGTTCCGGGAGCTACTCCCATTGCTAAAACTCCTTATCGTTTAGCACCAATGGAAATGCAAGAGTTGTTAAATCAAACCCAAGAGTTGCTTGAGAAGGGTTTTATTCGACCGAGTGCTTCACCGTGGGGCGCTCCGGTTTTATTCGTGAAAAAGAAGGATGGTAGTATGCGAATGTGCATCAATTATCGGGAGTTAAATAAGGTGACAATCAAAAATCATTATCCATTGCCTCGGATTGACGATTTGTTTGACCAACTCCAAGGTGCGACATATTTCTCAAAGATTGACCTACGGTCCGGCTATCACCAAATGCGGGTCCGTGAGGAAGATATTGAGAAAACGGCTTTTCGAACGCGTTATGGGCATTTTGAGTTTGTAGTTATGCCTTTTGGTCTTACGAATGCACCGGCGGCATTCATGGATCTTATGAACTGGGTGTGCTAACCTATGTTGGACAAGTCGGTGATTGTGTTCATTGACGACATACTAGTCTACTCGAAAAGTATGAACGAGCATGAACATCATTTGCGTGAAGTATTGAAGACATTACAAAAGGAGAAGTTGTATGCTAAGTTCTCCAAATATGAATTTTGGCTAAGGGAGGTTCAATTCCTTGGTCACATTGTGAATAAAGACGGCATTCAAGTAGATCCGGGGAAGATAGAGATGGTGAAGAGTTGGAGACAACCGACTACGCCTACGGAAATCCGGAGTTTTCTAGGATTGGCCAGTGATTATCGTCGATTTATTCAAGACTTTTCTAAAATCGCTTCTTCATTGATGAAGTTGACAAGGAAGAACGCGAGATTTAATTGGGAGGACGAGCAAGAAATTGCTTTTCAATTTCTAAAAGAGAAGTTGTGTCAAGCTCCGGTGTTAGTGTTGCCGGAAGGAGTGGAAGACATGACGGTTTATTGTGATGCTTCGTTAAATGGACTCGGGTGTGTTCTAATGCAAAGAGGTAAAGTCATAGCTTCTGCCTCTCGATAATTAAAGGAACACGAGACGAGATATCCGATTCATGATCTTGAGTTGGTGGCGGTTGTGCATGCGTTGAAAATTTGGCGCCATTACTTGTATGGTGTCAAGTGTACGATTTATTTGGATCATAAGAGTTTGAAACATCTCTTTAATCAACGAGATTTGAATTATTGTCAACGTAGGTGGATGGATGTGGTAAAAGACTATGATTATGAGATACTTTATCATCCGGGCAAGGCGAATGTGGCAGCGGATGCGTTAAGTCGAAAGAGTCGTCACCCGGAGTTACGATTAAGATTGTTACGTATGATTATTACTAACGATTTTTTTGAAAAACTCGGCGTGATTCAAATAGAGGCTTACGTTCACAACAAGCATGCGGAGCGAATTGTTGGACAATCGGAGTTCATTACTATGGGCTCGCAGGGTTTGTTGTCTTTTCAAGGAAGAGTGTGGGTGCCTAAGATGGGAGATTATCGACAAGTGCTACTTGATGAAGCACATAAGTTAAAGTATTCCATTCATCCGGGCGCAACGAAAATGTATCTTGATTTAAGGAAAGATTATTGGTGGACGGGCATGAAACGTGATGTTGTGAAGTATGTTGAGCAATGCGTCACATGTTTGCAAGTTAAAGCCGAGCACCAAAAGCCGTATGGTAAGTTACAACCGTTAGAAATCCTGAAATGGAAATGGGAGCACATTACCATGGATTTCATCACAAAGTTACCTAAAACGGTGAGAACCTAGTTTGATTCGATTTGGGTTATAGTTGATCGACTGACGAAGAGTGCTTTGTTTCTTCCCATTAAGGAAGCGATATCGTTGCAGACCTTGGCTAAGTTGTTTATCAAGGAAGTCATCTCTCGACATGGTGTTCCTATATCGATTGTTTCGGATCGAGATACTCGTTTTACATCTCGATTTTGGGAAAAGTTTCATGAGGATATGGGTACACAATTGAAATTGAGCACGGCGTATCATCCTCAAACGGACGGTCAAACTGAACGTACGAATCAAACGTTGGAGGATATGTTACGGGCATGTATTATCGATTTTGGTGGTAGTTGGGACGAGCACTTACCTTTGGTGGAATTCTCGTACAATAATAGTCATCATACTAGTATTGGGATGCCACCTTACGAGATGCTTTATGGGCGTAGGTGTCGAACCCCGATTTGTTGGGGTGAAGTGGGACAAAAGGAAATCGGGAGTACCGATTTGGTTTTAGAGATGAATAGTAAGATTGATATGATTCGAGAGCATTTGAAGAAGGCTCAAGATAGGCAAAAGTCGTATGCCGACAAACGTAGACGAACGATCGAATTTCAAGAAGGTGACATGGTGATGCTTAAGGTTTTGCCATGGAAAGGTATTATTCGATTCTGAAAACGAGGAAAATTAGCTCCTCGGTTTATTGGATCATTTAAGGTTTTAGCTCGTGTTGGTGAAGTCGCGTATCGTTTGGAATTACCCGAAGAGCTTGCGGGGATCCATAATACATTTCATGTTTCCCATCTCCGTAAGTGTCTTGCGGATGATTCATCTTGGGTGCCATTAGACGAGATCGAGCTAAACAATAAGTTAGAATATATTGAGGAACCGATTGCCATATTTGATGAGAAGGTCAAAAGGTTGAGACATAAAGAGGTTAGGACTTTTAAAGTTCAATGGCGTCGGAGTAAGGGTTCTGAGTTTACTTGGGAGCCCGAAGAGTTTGTGATGGTTTATCTTCCTTCTTGTCATGCGGCTTGGATCGCTAGGACGCGCTCCGATTTAAGTGGGGGAGAGTTGTAACATCCCGTTTTCCCATACACGTCTAAAGGTACACACCTAATCATTGGTATGTTTGTAACTCGTTAGCTTTTGCGTAAATGTATAGATATATGTGTAGTTATATATAGATATATACTTGATAATGTGTGCTTATACAAGTTATACATGGGTTTTGTTAGCATTAAGTCTTGTGAGACTATTGTTGAAGGCTAGGTGAATATAGGAAGCGGGTTTGGAATGTACAAATTAAATAACATCGAAAATTGTTTAAGGTGATCGAGCTGTTCAGATGCAGCCTTAAGTCGCGCCGCGACAAAGGGGTCCGCGCCGCGGCATATAAAGCAATTCCAGATTAGAAAGTGGGTTAAAAGGGGTCGTTTTTCCTTCGATACGTCGCGCCGCGACAAACGGGCCACGCTGCGGCATCTCTGCTATTCTGACTCCGATTTCTACTCAATTTAAAAGGGTTTTAGGGGTAATTTGGTCTTTTTGTGTGTAGATCAGATTGGAGCATTAAATCACAGCCACTTATCCATTTATTTTATTTCCTTTTCTTTTCTTTCCAATTTCTCTCCCAGAACACAAAACCCACTTAGATTAATCTTGGGATTTGAAGGTGAAGGTTTGTGAGTCAAACCTAGGAGCAAGAATTAAAGTTGTTCTCCTTGTTGTTAGCTACAAGAGGATAGTCTTGGTAAGTTCTAACTTTATGTTTTAAGTTTAATTGGTTAATGGCTAGGGTTTTGGTTACTAGATATTTGTATGACCCATTTGAGGGTAAAATGGGTGAATTTGGGTTATGTTGTTGTTATAAAACCCTAATGGCCACAATCTAGGGTTTTAGCCTTGTGATTTGAGTTTGTAAGGGTCAAATGGTGTTGTTAGTCACTAATGCACTTTTAGATTAATGAAAGAAGTGTTAATGGGTAAGTTTGACTTGATTATGAGTCTAAGTAATATAAAATGGGTCAAAATGTACTAGTTGACCTAATTAGATGAAATGGGTATGGATTACCCTAAGTTTGTGTTAATTGAGGTTAGTAGACTTTAATTCACTAGCCTTAGTGATTAAAGTCGAGTCTTGGCCATTTAAGGGCGGTTTTGGGTGTGGTTGAGTCATTTAATGCGAATTGGGTCATTAAATGCTCAAAGTGTAAGTAATGTGGTAAATGCCATTAGTTGTGTATTGAATGTGTACCTATGTATTAGGTACTTTGCTCGAGGTATACAAAATCATTTAAATCACCACCGAAGTGTTAAGGTGAGTGGAATAATTATATATGCATGTATATGATTTATTTGCTTGTGGGGTATGGGTTAAAGTTCGATGTTGACGATACCATACCCTAGAGTATATTATGTTGTGGATGAGGGTTTAAAGTTCGTTGTTGACGATACCTCATACGTATGGACTTAAAGTTCGATGTTGACGATGCCATACGATTATTATAGTGACGTTGATGAGGGTTTAAAGTCCGTTGTTGACGATACCTCATATGTGGGTTTAAAGTTCGGTGTTGACGATACCACATTAATGTAGGCGAATGGGATTTAAGTTCGATGTTGACGATACCATTCGTTGGGCTAGCCTTGAGATCTTGAGTACTATGGATGTTGTGAACATCATCGTTATACTTGTGTTTTAGCATATTGTATGGTTGTGTTATATGCTATTGTTATACTAGCCTTGTTATCGTGGTACTTAGCGTTATACATGTGAAAGGTATGCTAATTATGTAACTAGTATGTATGCGGATTTGGTAAGTGTTTGAAAGTAAGTAGGTTATATATATGTATGTATAATTGTTGCACTCACTAAGCCTTGATTACCCTCTCGTTGTTAACCATTTTATAGGTTCTGGCTTGGACAAGGGTAAGGGCATACGTTTGGACTAGTGGTCTCCCATTTATGTTGTCGGGGGGTGCTTTTGGTGTTAGCTTTTTGAAGTTGGCCTAACGTTTTGGGTATTTTAGCCCCAAACCATGCTCGAGTGTCATTTGGATTATAAACTATCATTGTAGTGGGTCAAACTTGTATTAAACTTAATTAATGGCCTTCGTGCCTTTTGTAAATATTTAAACTGATGTACGTTTAAATGGAACTGGTGGAATGGTTTACATATTTATTTGGCGCGTAAATGTGTAATATAAAAAAAAATTATCGTATGAAATACGGGTTGGGATGTTTCAAAGCCAGCCAGACATATCTTATGCAGTTGGAGTGGTTAGTCGATACATGAGCAATCCGAAGAAGCCTCACCTTGATGTCGTACGACGCATCTTAAGGTATGTTAAAGGCACTATTAACTTTGGTATTTTATACAAGAAAACAAAAGAATGTCACGTGACTGGATATTGTGACGCCGATTACGCTGGAGACTATGATACACGACGGTCAACAACTGGATACATGTTTAGTCTTGGATCGGGAGTAATATCATGGTGCAGCAAGAGACAACCAACAATATCCTTGTCAAGCACTGAAGCAGAATATCGATCGGCGTCATCAGCAACACAAGAAATTACATGGTTGAAACAACTAATGGAAGATCTTCATCAATCAACAGATTATCAAGTAAATCTTCTTTGCGATAACCTATCAGCTATACGACTAGCAGAGAATCCAGTTTTTCATGCAAGAACAAAACATATAGAAGTGCACTATCATTATGTTCGCGAGAAGGCCCTTGAAGGGAAAATCAAGATGATGCCAACAAAGACAGATGAACAGGTTGCAGATATATTCACTAAGAACCTAAGTAAACCGAAGTTTACAAAATTCAGAGAAGCACTTGGAATGGTCTGCAAGACATCGTTGGAAGAAAATTTGCATTGAGGGGGAGTGTTAAAATACAATGCAAATTTTGTATTATAAAATAATATGGAATTAGTAGATGTACATATGTAAAATATCTAGATATTAATATGTATAAGAAAATATCTAGATATTAGAATATGAAAGAAAAATCTAGAAATTGAAATGTAAAAGAAAAATCTAGATATTTGTAGGTTGTAGAAATATCTAGATATTTATATATCCATGGAAATATATAGCATCTAGAAACTTCCATGGAGTAATATAAATAGGGGTGAGGATTTCATTTGTGTGAAGGTGTGAGAGTTGTGAGGAAGTAAGAAGAGTGTGAGTTAGAGAAGAGAAAACTTATAAGTAAGTAATATTGTAATTGTATTTTGTATTAATAAAAGTGTTCTTTGTTAAGTTTCCCGGTTAAGTCTTAGTTCGTGTTTAAGTTCTTAGTGCACTTGTGTTATTTTTAATATATGGTCGGCTCTGCCGCCTAAGTGATATATGGTCGGTTATACCGCCTGAATGATATATGGTCGACACTGTCGCCTAAGTATTATTGTGCACTAAATATTTATAAAATTAAAGGCTAACCAATGTCAAAGTGTTGGTGTAGTGAGTGAGTAAAACCTAGGTCCTCTATAGTGGGTGTGTTGGGCTCGTCGAAGCTTCCAACAGAACTTGTCCGTATTTATCCGAGTATTAAATGCGTCTTCAACCCATACAAGTAGGTTGTCGGTGGAGTCAAAATGGGCCCAACAACACTAACCCAATTATAGATGTGCCTCCAAAGTGTCACCGCCGAGTTACACTGAAGAAAGATATGATCACATGCAAGGTTACAAAATTTGCTATACGATGATTAATCGGTTGAGACTTTCAAAGGAATAATCGACAATTCAGAGATTAATCAGGAACTAATCGGATTTTACTTTATACATTTAAATATTAAATTTTAAAAATTATATGAGTAAATTTAGGATAGAACTATAAACATAAACATAAATTTTAACATAATCGTTCAAAATTGTTCATTTGTTCAAAAACTCTAAAGTTTTAGTTTGAATTCATGTAAAAATGTTATCCAATTTTGACTTTGACCGACTTTGATTACTAAATTTGACTTTGACCTATCAATAGATGTTGACCGATTAATTAAACAGATATTGGAAAATCGGAACGAACTGCTCTTAAAAATTAGTAATCAGGGATTAATCGGCAAGTAATCGGGTTTTTTACAATAGTGATCTCCAATTCCACATATCGGGCACACAATAGAAGTAATGTCAATACCTTTGAAAGAATGATTAACACGTGTTGGAATCCTATCATTGAAGAGTCGCCATAATAAAATGTTAACTTTAATGGGGATAATTTTGTGCCATTTATTGTTGTGGTTAAAAGATGGAAGGTAATGATCATCAAAGAGTTTTCGGGTGCCACTAACTTATTTAAAGTAAGCTGGAAATTCATTATCAGTTCATCAAAAGTTTTTATCAAAACTTCAAAATTATTTTGGCATTCTATGACTTGAAGATCTTTAATGTTCTGTTTGGTCATAAAATCAGCTAAAAATATCCGAGAGTACGTACGGGTTTGTTTAGTGGAAAGATTATGTTATTATAAGAGTTGTTTTGTGTTTTAATAGCTCATCTAGGGTAAAATTACCGTAGATTGGATTTTGGTATTGGTGGTTCATGATTTCTAGGAGTTGAAAAATTATGAAGCGCAAGATCGAGTTCTTCTAACTTGGATTCCAGTACCTTTAGAGTCTGATTTGAAGTGGTGTCTTCCTTAGCGGCTTCAGTTCTCCAATCTTCCCGTTGCGTTGGAATCGTTTCTAGGAGATCTCATGCATCGGTTATTGTTCGTAACATGAAGTTTCCTTGTGAGGCCATGTCAAGAATGGACTTATCTTATTTAGACAATCCACTGTAAAGCTTGCAGATTAGATCTGGCAACTTAACGAATGATTCTAACACTTTCTAAGCATCATCTTGAATCTATTCCGAGCTAAGCGTATGACTCGTTATCTTCTTGACGGAAGTTAACTATGTTATTCCTTAAGAGGGTTAGTAAAGAAAGAGGATAGAACTTGGTTAAAAACCTTGTTGCTAAGTCTTCCCATGTATGGATTGAATTGGAATTGAGCCCATCAAACCATGTCAAGGCATGCGTAGACAAGGAATATCGACAAAGATGAAGTTTTAAAATATTTTTACTGATTTAGTTTTGCTTATAAGAGTCAACCCAGACTGATGAACTTACTCAGATGAGAGTTCGGATCATCCATCAGGAGGCCTTAAAATTGACAAACCTACTGATCATTTTGATCATGTGAGAATTTATTCTCAGACCGCCTTCGGTTTTTAAGAGGATTGGTCCTCCCCGTTCCTCTAAGCACGGCTTTTGCGTAGAAGCGAAAGTAACGTGGTTTTCCATTTTTATAGATTTTCCTATTTTCTAAAAAGCTAAAAGTAACTTTCAGATACTGTTAATCTTCTAAAAGGATCGATAATTTAATAAAATAATTATATTTTAAGATTCAGTCATTAACCTTATCAAGTATGATAATTAATCAAAGCTTTGCACAAATTTCTTTATACCTAGGTGGCCAGGCCGACTAGCAGAGAGGTGGGATGCTTTTATCCCAATAAATTGGCGACTTTTATGAAAATCCAACAACCTTTCTCAGCTTAATATAGTGTTTCTCAGGCACCACCTAATAGTATTGGTAACTTGATAAAAACTTCTCTCAATCATCATAATTCGAATCCCCGGCAACGGCGCCAAAAACCTCGGTACCCTATGATATCGCCTGAAAAGTCGGTTTCATTTGTCAAGTAACAAGGTTGACGGACGAATATCACATAAACAAACTGAATGAAATTTATTTATAACAATGGTTCCCAAATATTCTTTTTGCTTTCTAAGGGTAGAAAAGATAGTGGTTGATTTTGTTGAATTAAGGTTCCTAAATTCGGAAAACTAAAGGATTGGGGAGGGGGAGGGGGGAGATTCAGAGTGTGTAGATCAAGGCAATGTTAACTAAGATGTATGTTTAGGCTAGGGTTAGGTAATTACGTTTAATTTGATTAAGATAATATAGATATGATCGGAGGAGCCAGCCGTACAAGCCTATAAGTCAATGGTTTCTAGAGTTCTTTATAAGCAAAGGCGAATATGTCACTGGGGTTGCACTATCGGAGTGTCTCTATACCTCAGGGTTTATGCTAATTAAAGCACTAGGTTGGGTTATTAGTTACGCGATAATCCTAATCCTCGTTTTTGGTCTTGCGATAGAATAACGCCGTGAAGTGTTGACTAAACACAAACATAAACAGGAAGGGCCTTCCGATTTAAGCTGGCACAATATTCTGATTAACTAACCTATCATCATTCTAAGGAAGATCAAATTATCTTAAACATTATTCAGCATTTTCGTGTTATAATAACAATAAACATATAAAAACATATAAAGCGTATGCAATCGATAATATGAATAGTCCTAAGACAACAATCATATAAGAACATGCAATAGGGATGTATCATATATTTGGATGCAAATCAATAAATTATAACAGGTTCTAAGAGGTTACTCGGGAGCAAGTTTCAGGTATACTAGGTCATTCATGTCTTAATTCTTAAGTTCTGTGTCTCAAAAGCGCATTAAATGCCTCTCGAAAACACCGGCCATACTGAGTTCATAGATGCTTCAAGTATAGAATAACTGAGGGTATTAATCTTATGAAGTAGCTAATTTCATATAAGTGGACAAGTCTCGATCAAAACTTAAGTCGGTCAATCCTAAAGATCTAGCAGACAAGCTTATCGGAGTCACATATTCAGTATAACAATAGCAATCGTACAAAATTTACAAAATTATACCAGCCTAAGTCTACATCATGGAAACATACAAATTACTTACGCTAGCATGGCAGTATCAAAACGCATATTCAAAATAGATATTTATAAGACATGTTTAAATAAAAAGTGCATCTCAGATTTAAACCTGAAAAATGATGCGTACAAAGATTCTCCCTTGATTGCAGGGACCCATGAGTATCCTCTAAACAAAAAGCTAAACTACTATGTAAGTAACTAAGGGGGGGGGGGGGGGTGAATAGTTACTTAATACGTTTTTAACACTTTTTCGATTGATCACTAAATTTGATTAACTATGATCAACCAATTCAACTCAAACTTGATGTGTGTGGTTTTTATGTTCAAAATGATAAGTAAAGTAATGTAAAGAACATAGACAAAATGATTTATGGTGGTTTAGGTAGATGTTAACTAATCCACCTTAATCCACTCCCCGATTACGCTAATCGAGATTTCTTGCTTCACTAAGCACTTTTCTCCAAACCCGGTGGAGATCCGATTTACAAGTCTTTAACTTTTTTGGTAGATAACAAACCTAATCTTTCTATCCCCTTGAAAGACGAACTCTAACCTAGCTCAACTTATCTTCAAATTTTGGCTTCGTTCAGTCTCGTTTCTCATGAAGTCTAAAATTACATCTTCTAAATTCGGCTGACTCCCCTCTCCTTGTTGAATTTGAAAGTGTTGTTGAGATGAATCCCAGGATAAGTTACCATCTTCATAATAATCCCATGGTTGGTCCATAGGGGTATAATGATACATAAGACTATCATCACACTCCTCGGGCATATAGTAACCTCTATAAGTCTCATAAACACCTCTTGGTTCAACCCTAGCTTCCCAAGAACCCATATACCAATCATCATTCATACCCATGAAAACCGATGATTCACCTGATTGTTGGACATCATACATGGCTTCCGAAATCATATAATCATACCCAGCCATATTATACCTGTAACCTAGCTGCAATCACACCATAAAAGAAAAACAAAACAAACAAAAAAAAAAATAAAGCAGGTAACTTTCGTGAAAATAACTTCCCACGAAAGGATCGAATAACTAAAAGTCTATTAAAATCTTTTAAACAAAACCGGTCCCCGGCAGCGGTGCCAAAAAGTTGATGTGTTAATACGTAACCTTTAAAATGTAGACAATATGCTTAATAATTAACACATAATACAGGCAACTAAAACCCGATCATGTAGTAACTAGCAAGTAAATTGATCAGTTCAATCCATAGGGAGAAGTTTGTTTTAAGGACTTCAAAAACAGTTAATTATTCTAAGAAAAATGGGAGTTTTAATTGTAGAATTGTTAAGTAACAAACGGGAATTAAAATGAGATAAATAACAAGGATGAGAAGGCGGTGTTTACTTCAATGCTTGATAAATGATAAGGATTATTCTTTTATACTTAAACCCGTTATTTTGTAGTTACAAGGAAATGGTTCATATCAATCTCACAATATCTATAAACCGAGAACTATAAACTTAGTAAATTCACATAAACCTTGTCATTAGTTCTTCTTTACCTATGTTTAATCAATAAGACTCTTCTTTGGTTGAATTCACATAAAACCTAGTTTATTAAGATCACTCTAAATAAACTACACTATTGTAAAATCTAGTTACCATTCAATTACCATCCTACACTCACATGTAGATGTCTAAATCACTAGGTGTTGAAGTACTAGCCATGAACATTGATAAACTCACATAAACCAATTCATAACTTGTATAATTAAACTAGAGTAAATGGATACTTACAACAATGGATCTATGGAAGAACATAATTGATTTAGATTGATTAGATTAATTAGACCCAACCCGATTAAACTCATGTAAAACCTAAATTACAACAATCACTTGAGGTAAATTCATGACTATGTAGTTCTGGTACTTATTCAATTACCGATCTAAATATATAGCAAAGTCGTCAATTAAGTATATGTTTACCCGTCTAGATTACTAAAAGTATTGAAGCATAGATTGTGTTCCTAGTGTCACATGTAGTTAACAATCTATGTAATTGAAGGAAAGTACCAAACTAGCATAACTATGGTTCTTTTGGTTGGACATGGTAATTTAATCAATCAAACATCATAGTAACTTAAATAACATTAAAAGATAAAACAATCCCAAACCATAAATCTTACATTAAAGTAAACACACAAGGCTTTAGCCGATCATAATAATGAAGGTTATAATGATACAATCGAAACAATAGGAATTCATAATCTTATCACTAAAATAAATGAAACCGAGAGTACCTATCGTAGCGTATGATCCCTTCTTCAATCTTGATGCTAAAAAGGGTGAAGAACCCTTTAGAATGGCTGAGGAAACCCCCCTTCTCGGACTACTACTGATCTATATTGTGGTGTATGTTTAGAATGAGTTTAGACCCTTTAAATAGCAAGAAAAGTAGGTATTTTAGCCTCCGATGCGCCGCATCTCTTTGTGATGCGCCGCATCACCTTCTCACCTACCACCCAGCTCACGTACAGGTCATTTCCAGCTCATTTTTGATGTTTTATGCCCAGATGCGCCACATCTAAAAGAGATGTGCCGCATCTAACCTTACTGGTGCGCCGTATGCCTCTGAAACGCCGCATTTAATACTTTCGGGACTTTTTTGGCCTAAGATGTGCCGCATCTAAAGCAGATGCGCCGCATCTGGTACAATTTATAGGTAATTTTCCAATATGATGTTGTAGAGCTCTGAGTTACAGACGTCTGGGCTCCAGATTTACCCTTTTTCGAGTTCGTATGACCGAGTTATGGCCAAAACGGTGCAAGTGCGCAGAATCTTCTAAAATCAGCAATATTTTTCATAAATCTTCGCTTCAACACTCGCAACGGATTATACACACATTTTAACTTATTATACACAAGTACAATAATTACATACACAATGATACAAAATTGGATCGAAATAACGACAATAAATTTGTATAATTTTGGCGTTATCAAATCCCCACACTTAAACCTTGCTTGTGTAACATCCCGCGTTTTTCCGTTAAATTTAATTTTAACACCGTCTTTTTTTTTTAAATAATACCTTTCGTTATTTAAATTCGTAGTTTCCGTTGACTAACGTTTATAATATTCTCGTTATTTAATTATAACACCACTCGTCTACTCGAGCGTTTTTAAATTATTTCGTTTGGTTAATTCCCGCACCCGCTTTGAAACTTGAGGGACCAAAGTTGTCAAGTGGGCAAACTAGTTGACTAGGTCAACTAGTCAACCCACCATTCTCATCCATTCATTTCCATCCATCTTCACCTCCTTTTTCTCTCTAGCTCAAGAACTCCATTTCTCCCAACTTCACTAATTCATCATCTAAATCCGATTGGAGAAGCAAACATCAAAACAAATTACATATTTGGAATCCTCTCTTCATCCTCTACAATTTGATACCAACTTCATCTCGTTTGGGTAACATTTCTAAAACTCTAGATTTCTCTAAATTCGTGTTTTTGATTTGAAATGGTGTTAGTTAGTGTCTATGGCTCAAGTCTAACATGAATATATGTTTGGTTTGCTCGATTTGTTGTTTTTGGAGTAACTAGCATGAACTTGAAATGGGTTTGCTTAATCTTGCATTTTGGAAGATTAAATGTTGTTTGATTGTTAAAGTTCATGTTTTAATTGTGTTACTAGTATCACTAGCTTCGTTTTGATGCGTAGGTTGAATTGTAAAACTTCATAAACTTGATTAGTGATTTTGGTGATTTTGGATTAGGGTTGATAAGCTTTATATGAACTTTTGGTGCATCAAATGCTATGAATTGTTGTTGATAAGTGTTTAGTTGCAATGTGTGTTTGATTACCTTCAAAACGGCATATCGTATGTGTAAATTGGATTCCCGAATCATAAAATACGTTTTACGAACTTGAAACTTTGAAAATAAACCTTTCTTGATCAATTGACGAGTTTTCGGTTATTGTAATTGATGTTTTTGCTTGTGAAAGGTAGTTAATTGTATTCCTTGTCAAAAGAGCTTTCCAACGATATAAGATGCGAGTTCTAAGTGTTTGCGGTTTGTGTTTTATGCATAAAAAGGTTTTGGGTTGAGACTTAGAAAACTGAAACTGGCCAGGTATCAGCTCGCGTGTAATGCCGCGGCGCGGCCAGCCTTTGTCGCGGCGCGACATAAGGCATGTCCAGGTTCTGACCTACATGGTCAAAATTCGAAAAATGTTTGCTATGCTACGCACCTCCGATTAACATATAATTTGGCCAACATGCTCATATATGATTTCTAAGCTTAGAAAAATAGTTCGGGACCCGACCCGAACCTGTTGACTTTTTCGTTGACTTTGACCAAGTTTGACTTTTAGTCAAACTTAACCAAACTTTTATACAATCATTCTAACATGCTTTTATACTTGTTTCTTGTATGAAACTTGACAACGTGATTCACATGCTATACTTAATCGAGTCGTAACGAGCCATAGGACTAATTGAACACATTTCGCCCGACCTTGTGTCGTAACCGGTTAATTGATATAACTTACTTGTTTAGGTCAAGGCTAAGCAAATTTCATGCACACGTTTACTTGTTGAAGTACCTTTATACTCGTGCACTCGAGGTGAGATCATAGTCCCACCTTTTCAACAACTTTTATACTTCTAAATCGTGGGCTGAGAAAACATATACTTGTTTACATCTTGTACTACTTACTTTTATGTTTTGAACACAAGTGTGAAAACAAACATTCCACGTGCGAGTTAGAACAAAATGCCTCAATTCGATTATCATTAGTTACACTTGCAGGGTGTAAGCGAGAACTTATATTGTGTGGCCATACGGGTTTAACAAACCCTCATTCGGACGGTTCGCTACCGTTATGCGGATGAAATATATTTTTGTGTTTTAGTGTGGGTTCTAGCACTGTGTGATGGGGTAACGTTGGTTAAGTTTTGATAATTGAGTGCTCGCGTATAACAACACTTTTGGAATGCAAATGATTTGGATAATCTACGTTATGGAAATACAAAATCTTGTGGTTCAAACAACGTTTAATACTTACTAAACCTATGATTTCACCAACGTTTTCGTTGACAGATTTCTATGTTTTTCTCAGGTCTTGCACGATATGTGAAACATGCTTCCGCTTACTATTTGATACTTGCATCCGATGTCGAGTATACATGCATTTCATGGAGCGTCTTTTGACTTTACTTTAAACCGTGTCGCCTAGATTTCAATCGTATCTATAACGTTGTAACTTAACTTTTGGTTGAACAATTCTTGTAAACTTTGAAACAATCCTTATTTTGAAATGAAGGCGACATATTTTGGTCAAACGTTATCTTAAAGACTTATAATCAGGTAATGGGACCCACGTAGCCGACGCCGTCACTTGACGATTTGTCGGGGTCGCTACAGGTGGTATCAGAGCCTTGGTTGTAGGGATTTAGAGTTCATTTGTGTCCACCCCGAGTCATAGGGTACATAGGTGAATCTAGACTACAACCGGCATATAGACTGAAGTAGGAATTACTTGACTATTTATGCATTTATACTCGAACTCTTCAATCATATCTAACTCGTATTCGATCTTGATCTTACATTGATAAATTTTGTTGACGCGCCACCTTGACTTTATGAGGTAATGTTAAATGCACATGAGAATCAGGGTAATATAATTTCCGGGATTATATTACGGTGATTCATATGGACATTCCGACATTATGACATAAAGAATTTAAGGCGAGTCAAGGAAAATTTTCTCTACATCATCATTCCCTATCATGATTAGTATTATTGAGAATACTAATCAACGATATTCTTGTGTCTTGAAGGAACAATGCCTCCCCGTCGCGGACCACGTAATGAAACTTCCGAACAAGCTTTTCAACGCATGATAGCCACCGCCATAGGTGCGGCTATGGCTAGTATCTCCTCCGACATCAATAACAACCACAACCACAACAACCATGGAACCGGTAATTCAAACGAGGGTTGCTCCTACAAAACTTTCATGGGGTGCAAACCTCACACCTTCGATGGGACCGGAGGACCGGTTGTGCTCACCCGATGGTTTGAGCAAACAGAAGCCGTTTTTAGCATAAGCGGTTGTCGGGACCAAGACAAAGTCAAATATTCCACCCACACTTTCGCCGGTATCGCTCTCACATGGTGGAATACGTATGTGCTGTCGGTGGGTATCGATGAAGCTCACACTCTCTCATGGGCCGACTTAAAGAAAAAGATGATCACCGAATACTTCCCGCGCGAAGAGACCCGTAAGCTCGAACACGAACTAAGAACTTTAAAAGCGGTCGGGAATAACCTAAAGGCATATAATCAACGATTTTCTGAGCTATCCTTGATGTGCCCAAACCTCGTGACCCCCGAACCTCTAAGGGTTGAACTTTACATGGATGGTCTTCCCAAGAGCATCAAACAAGGAGTAATGTCATCCAAACCCAGTAATCACCAAGAGGCCCTGAATATGGCCCGTCAATTGATCGAAACGGTAGACGAGATTGAAGTGCCGGCACCTAAAGCCGAGGATGAGTCGGGTGACAACAAAAGAAAATGGGAAGCCCCCCAATCGAGTAACTACAACAACGACTTTTCCAAGGAACCTCTCACCCCCGTCGGCAAGAAAAGTTATGCCGGGACACGACCTTTTTGCAACAAATGCCACAAGCATCATTTTGGTGAATGTGGCAAGCTAATTTGCCATCGGTGCCAAGGTAGTGGTCATATTGCCAAGTATTGTGGAAGTACCGCCCCCGTCACTCAAAAGGGGCCCGACGCACCAAAGCCGAGTATTTGCTACAAATGTGGCCAATCGGGTCATTTTAGGAATGAATGCCCAAAGAATAAAGCAAAAACCAACGCGCGCCGTTGAACTTACGACATCGACACCTAGGATGCCCGAGACGATGATGGACTAGTCACGGGTACGTTTCCTCACAACAAACCGTATATTTCATACTTATTCGATTCGAGTACCGTTAGACGTTTTATAACCAAGGATTTGACTGGTGCTCTTTATATTCCACCTCTTTCCCCCAGATACTACTTAGACGATTTAAGTGACCGACGGAAAATATTGTGTGCCTATAAAATTTTATTGGGTGATATACGTTAAGACTTTTGACTTGACACCTATAGAACTAGGGAGCTCGGAACCTATTCGTAAAAAAAAAAAAAAAAAAAAAAAAAAAAAAAAAAAAAAAAAAAAATGTTTCCCCATCATCTTGTATAGATTATTGTGAACTGAGTAATTTACGGTTGGAAACCGATACCCTCTCCCTCGCATCCATGACCTTATGATTATTTGCACGAATCCCGTATGTTCCAAATCGACCTCCGTTCCGGTTATCATCAATTGGGGGTTAAGTGAGACGATGTCTCCTAAGCCACTTTCCGAACTCGCAACGTTAGTTGTAAATCTCTCTTAGTACCGCTTGATTTATTTAGGGCTCGCCCGTATCCATAAACCTCTTGAACCGCGTATGCAAATTCATATAGACTAATCTGTTATCGTATTTATAGATGACATCTTAACTTATTTAAGTAAAGAAGGAAAACGAACATCACCACCATCTTACGCTCGAACTTTTGAGAAAAGAGCAACTTTATACCAAATTCTCCGAGTGAGAATTTCTGTTGAACGAAGTCCAATTTTCTAGACCATGAAGTTAATGGTCAAGGCATTACAATCAATCTCGAAATCAAGCCACATGTAATCAGGAGACTCTCCCAACTCAGACTTGTATTCGTAAAAATCTTAGATCTCACCGGTTGTTACCGAAGATTCATTTCTGACTTTTCTCGTATTACACGACTTTAATCTCTCCGCGATCGAACCTTGAGCGTGATTCTTCACACCAACATTTCTAGCTAAATTCGTACAACACCAGATGGGACTCAAATATGGAAATATTTCTACTTGGACGCCGAAAGGCATACTCCCTCGACTCGAAATCAACGGGACGGAAATTCGTTATTTTGCACGAAGAATTCGAATACTAAATTGTGGATCCGATCAATATTCTTGTCATCACATACCACACTACATACCTCTGTTATTTCACCGTTACCGTCTGATATTACTGGAAATTAAGATAACATACAATCCAACGATACTTCACTCTTCTTTGATTTAACGTCCTTGTGTTTCTGATAATCGGCCAACTATTATTCAACCCCGGACTATACAACTACGTGTACTACCTCGTTTCTCTTTCAGACTTCAACTTTTGACAACTAGAGGCACGTTATGGCAACCTCGGGATGTAAACTCCTCCTATTCTAAGTCCTCATTTCACTACTATCTTTACCGTTCGCATTTCCGTTTAAAGAAACTCCTTGTAACATTCCTCCATGGATAGAGAAACTCCTCATATTACATAAGTATTCGCCACGAGGGTGAATAGTCCTAACGAACATTTTTTCGAACCCTAACTAACTTGTTCAAACGTATCTTAAGAGATTCTATTCCAACACGGTGTATCTTCGTCATTTATCCTGTATCGAAATACTCGTTTCACTTCTAGTGTTACAAGAAACCTTGGGAACCCGCTTAGACACATGTACCGCGTACCTCCCACAACCGACGAACCGAGCAAACGTACGATTCAATCTTGGAAAGACATGTTACAGACTGGTATTGTCACCTTCAGTAGTTCCTCTTACAATGACAGCTATCACTCGTATATTAACGCAGCACTTTCCGAAACCCTATATGACCACTAATGTCATACCCCTGTTCATTTAACCAAAGCATCAACCACCGAAATCTGAACTCCATCAAGAAACAACAATTGAGATCGTTCAAGTCCGAGAAGGGCTCGAGGCAACCCATTGTCGCCAGAAGAGTTATACCAAACTTAGATGAAAACCTCACAAAATCCCTGTGTGTAACAGTGTAATATTGAGAAACCGGACCTTGGAAGGGTGTAATTCATTTTGGGAAATCGAGAAAAGGATATATCCGCAATATTGAACTTTATGAAACCTTGGGGCGTATTGGAACCGCTTCCTACCGTTTAGAACTTCCGACTCAATTAAGTTTCCGTTTACCCTACATTTCGTGTAACAAACTTAGAAACGTGTCCTGTGGAACAGGAATGTGCAATCCTTTTAGATGCACCAACTATTGATGACAAACTCCTCTTCATGGGAAAACTGGTTGAAATCATGGATCGTGAAATCGAACTTCGATACAACGTAACACCCCGACTATCCGGATTCGTGGAATGTCCAAGAAAGTACCTCCACTCATTCGTAGAGTTACTACTCTAAGTCTCGAGTAAGAGATATCGACTACTACTTCCAACTAAATTTCGGGACGAAATTTCTTTTGAGGTGTGGATAATGTAACATCCCGCGTTTTTCCGTTAAATTTAATTTTAACACCGTCTTTTTTTTTTAAATAATACCTTTCGTTATTTAAATTCGTAGTTTCCGTTGACTAACGTTTATAATATTCTCGTTATTTAATTATAACACCACTCGTCTACTCGAGCGTTTTTAAATTATTTCGTTTGGTTAATTCCCGCACCCGCTTTGAAACTTGAGGGACCAAAGTTGTCAAGTGGGCAAACTAGTTGACTAGGTCAACTAGTCAACCCACCATTCTCATCCATTCATTTCCATCCATCTTCACCTCCTTTTTCTCTCTAGCTCAAGAACTCCATTTCTCCCAACTTCACTAATTCATCATCTAAATCCGATTGGAGAAGCAAACATCAAAACAAATTACATATTTGGAATCCTCTCTTCATCCTCTACAATTTGATACCAACTTCATCTCGTTTGGGTAACATTTCTAAAACTCTAGATTTCTCTAAATTCGTGTTTTTGATTTGAAATGGTGTTAGTTAGTGTCTATGGCTCAAGTCTAACATGAATATATGTTTGGTTTGCTCGATTTGTTGTTTTTGGAGTAACTAGCATGAACTTGAAATGGGTTTGCTTAATCTTGCATTTTGGAAGATTAAATGTTGTTTGATTGTTAAAGTTCATGTTTTAATTGTGTTACTAGTATCACTAGCTTCGTTTTGATGCGTAGGTTGAATTGTAAAACTTCATAAACTTGATTAGTGATTTTGGTGATTTTGGATTAGGGTTGATAAGCTTTATATGAACTTTTGGTGCATCAAATGCTATGAATTGTTGTTGATAAGTGTTTAGTTGCAATGTGTGTTTGATTACCTTCAAAACGGCATATCGTATGTGTAAATTGGATTCCCGAATCATAAAATACGTTTTACGAACTTGAAACTTTGAAAATAAACCTTTCTTGATCAATTGACGAGTTTTCGGTTATTGTAATTGATGTTTTTGCTTGTGAAAGGTAGTTAATTGTATTCCTTGTCAAAAGAGCTTTCCAACGATATAAGATGCGAGTTCTAAGTGTTTGCGGTTTGTGTTTTATGCATAAAAAGGTTTTGGGTTGAGACTTAGAAAACTGAAACTGGCCAGGTATCAGCTCGCGTGTAATGCCGCGGCGCGGCCAGCCTTTGTCGCGGCGCGACATAAGGCATGTCCAGGTTCTGACCTACATGGTCAAAATTCGAAAAATGTTTGCTATGCTACGCACCTCCGATTAACATATAATTTGGCCAACATGCTCATATATGATTTCTAAGCTTAGAAAAATAGTTCGGGACCCGACCCGAACCTGTTGACTTTTTCGTTGACTTTGACCAAGTTTGACTTTTAGTCAAACTTAACCAAACTTTTATACAATCATTCTAACATGCTTTTATACTTGTTTCTTGTATGAAACTTGACAACGTGATTCACATGCTATACTTAATCGAGTCGTAACGAGCCATAGGACTAATTGAACACATTTCGCCCGACCTTGTGTCGTAACCGGTTAATTGATATAACTTACTTGTTTAGGTCAAGGCTAAGCAAATTTCATGCACACGTTTACTTGTTGAAGTACCTTTATACTCGTGCACTCGAGGTGAGATCATAGTCCCACCTTTTCAACAACTTTTATACTTCTAAATCGTGGGCTGAGAAAACATATACTTGTTTACATCTTGTACTACTTACTTTTATGTTTTGAACACAAGTGTGAAAACAAACATTCCACGTGCGAGTTAGAACAAAATGCCTCAATTCGATTATCATTAGTTACACTTGCAGGGTGTAAGCGAGAACTTATATTGTGTGGCCATACGGGTTTAACAAACCCTCATTCGGACGGTTCGCTACCGTTATGCGGATGAAATATATTTTTGTGTTTTAGTGTGGGTTCTAGCACTGTGTGATGGGGTAACGTTGGTTAAGTTTTGATAATTGAGTGCTCGCGTATAACAACACTTTTGGAATGCAAATGATTTGGATAATCTACGTTATGGAAATACAAAATCTTGTGGTTCAAACAACGTTTAATACTTACTAAACCTATGATTTCACCAACGTTTTCGTTGACAGATTTCTATGTTTTTCTCAGGTCTTGCACGATATGTGAAACATGCTTCCGCTTACTATTTGATACTTGCATCCGATGTCGAGTATACATGCATTTCATGGAGCGTCTTTTGACTTTACTTTAAACCGTGTCGCCTAGATTTCAATCGTATCTATAACGTTGTAACTTAACTTTTGGTTGAACAATTCTTGTAAACTTTGAAACAATCCTTATTTTGAAATGAAGGCGACATATTTTGGTCAAACGTTATCTTAAAGACTTATAATCAGGTAATGGGACCCACGTAGCCGACGCCGTCACTTGACGATTTGTCGGGGTCGCTACAGCTTGTCCTCAAGCAAGACTTACAAAAACTAAAATATATTATGATGAACACACACATTTCTGAAAACACACACGAATCACACTCACACTTTTTATTTATTTCACAATGTAACACACGCACGCGTTTTGAGTATACACACACATTTAGAGTACACACGCGAATTGAAATCACACCAAAGTCGAAAGGTGGTTTTAAAGTCCCACATTTCTTAAAAATTTGGATCCTTAGGGAAATTAGGACCTTTGCGAAAAACCTTTGATATTTTGAAAAATAGTCATGTTAGTTTTTACACTAACAAGTTTTCCGGCTTTAACCTCAAAGTCCGGTTGAGGGTAACTGAAAACCGAAGCCTCAGTCGACGTTTAGCAAGCTACTCGCCCCCATGATTGAAGTATCATGGAACTTGAAACCGGATGTCCTAAAAATGGTTTTACACAATATAGTTCATAAAATAGCATAAGTTTTAGAAGAAACTGTATCGTGTCCAAATATCATCGGTGAACCATGAGTTTGCACACCTCAATTTGTTATGGCATATGTATGTTGACCGCGGTCAACATAGATACAGTTGATCTTTACGGAGATCATCCATGTGGGGATTAGATTCATTAATCTTAAAAGCTAATTTGCAATGTGCCCCCCATTGTACGAGACAGATCCATCTCATGGTTAGGATAAGTCTGACCACCAAAAACCCTGTTTGATGCTGAGGTGAGGTGGATTTCCAGCCGATTATAGAGATGACTTTTCAAGATTTTTCATCAACCTACAGCTGTTCTGGACTACATCTTCTAACATAAGTTAGCAAGTGCGTCATTTTGGAAGACTTGACTTCCTTAATTCAATGAGTATTGGATTTGATTTTCGATTCAACAAAGTACTATATAATCCTTGCGCGAAGTATGTGATATAGCGTGTTGATCATTTCCTTAGTTGGCTATTTCTTGGGTCTTTTATACAAAATAAATTCATGCAAATGAATTTATAAAGTTAAAAATTTTCACATTTTAAACCATATTTTTTTTTGTAAAACCCACATTTTAAGCCATTTTAAACCATGTTTTTGTAAAACCCGAAAGAATTTACTCCTTCCCCACACTTAAGATCATGTAATGCCCTCATTACATGAAATCGGAAAAATTGTAAATTCGAGAGGGCAAATAGTATGAAAGAGAGTTAATACTTTCTAGGCTTTAGGCCGAAGATCACGGGATGATGGCGCTGAATTAGCTGTCACGATAAGCACATCATCCATTCCTTAAATGCTATCACAAACCAATCATTATGCAAGTATTTTACTGAACTTCATGCAAGTCTTTGAAAATTGCAGCACATAGCACAATACTCATTTTATATGGTGCATACTTATTAATGAGTTGTGCACCCAACTTGACCCCTTCTTTTAATACCTAATGGGGTCATTCTTCCCCATAATTATCGGACGACATGTAAAATCAGTGGAAAAAGTTCCACGAATAAGTAACGTAAGCCAGTCATTAACCCCTCGGGTGGTATATAATATATCATATAATTTCTTTTTCAATTTCTTGAAAAAGGAATACCTAGCCCGAGAGTCAACACATGACTCTCTCTTAAGTGCGGCTTGCAGCAAAATTTTTATTCTTTCAGGTGGATCATGTCCAAACAGATCATCCTTTAATATATTCCAAGTGCTAACCTCGTAAGGATATACAAATTCCACATGAGAAGGTGACTCCTCAAATGGTTCCACTATATTAGACTCCTCATCGTCGATGATCTTTGATGACTCCATTTCTTCGACCTCGGTAGTTAAAACGTCATCATCACCACTATCCCATGAATACCAACCTATCGCCCGCAATTCCCCCTCATCAATTCCAGGATTAAGCATTGCAAACGTGGACATAACTGGGGTGGTAGGTGGTATAATAATGGTAGGCTCAACACTCTCCACCTCGGGAATCTGCATATTACCCCTTGAATCAACTAGTGAATTAGCTGGAAAAGTGTCCGGCTCCCTTTCTTCAATTTGCTGGAGTAGACAGCTCATGGTCCTCTGTAAACGCTCAATGGATTCTTGTTGGCCTGCTAGTGTTTCTTGCAAATTTTGGCTTCGTTCAGTCTCGTTTCTCATGAAGTCTAAAATTACATCTTCTAAATTTGACTGACTATCCTCTCCTTGTTGAATTTGAAAGTGTTGTTGAGATGAATCCCAGGATAAGTTACCATCTTCATAATAATCCCATGGTTGGTCCACAGGGGTATAATGATACATAAGACTATCATCACACTCCTCGTGCATATAGTAACCCCTATAAGTCTCATAAACACCTCTTGGATCAACCCTAGCTTCCCAAGAACCCATATACCAATCATCATTCATACCCATGAAAACCGATGATTCACCTGATTGTTGGACATCATACATGGCTTCCGAAATCATATAATCATACCCAGCCATATTATACTTGTAACCTAGCTGCAATCACACCACAAAAGAAAAACAAAACAAACAAAAACAAAAATAAAGCAGGTAACTTTCGTGAAAATAACTTCCCACGAAAGGATCGAATAACTAAAAGTCTATTAAAATCTTTTAAACAAAATCGGTCCCCGGCAGCGGCACCAAAAAGTTGATGTGTTAATACGTAACCTTTAAAATGTAGACAATATGCTTAATAATTAACACATAATACAGGCAACTAAAACCCGATCATGTAGTAACTAGCAAGTAAATTGACCAGTTCGATCCATAGGGAGAAGTTTGTTTTAAGGACTTCAAAAACAGTTAATTATTCTAAGAAAAAGGGGAGTTTTAATTGTAGAATTGTTAAGTAACAAACGGGAAATAAAATGAGATAAATAACAAGGATGAGAAGGCGGTGTTTACTTCAATGATTGATAAATGATAAGGATTGTTCTTTTATACTTAAACCCGTTATTTTGTAGTTACAAGGAAATGGTTCATATCAATCTCACAATATCTATAAACCGAGAACTATAAACTTAGTAAATTCACATAAACCTTGTCATTAGTTCTTCTTTACCTATGTTTAATCAATAAGACTCTTCTTTGGTTGAATTCACATAAAACCTAGTTTATTAAGATCACTCTAAATAAACTACACTATTGTAAAATCTAGTTACCATTCAATTACCATCCTACACTCACATGTAGATGTCTAAATCACTAGGTGTTGAAGTACTAGCCATGAACATTGATAAACTCACATAAACCAATTCATAACTTGTATAATTAAACTAGAGTAAATGGATACTTACAACAATGGATCTATGGAAGAACATAATTGATTTAGATTGATTAGATTAATTAGACCCAACCCGATTAAACTCACGTAAAACCTAAATTACAACAATCACTTGAGGTAAATTCATGACTATGTAGTTCTGGTACTTATTCAATTGCCGATCTAAATATATAGCAAAGTCGTCAATTAAGTATATGTTTACCCGTCTAGATTACTAAAAGTATTGAAGCATAGATTGTGTTCCTAGTGTCACATATAGTTAACAATCTATGTAATTGAAGGAAAGTACCAAACTAGCATAACTATGGTTCTTTTGGTTGGACATGGTAATTTAATCAATCAAACATCATAGTAACTTAAATAACATTAAAAGATAAAACAATCCCAAACCATAAATCTTACATTAAAGTAAACACACAAGGCTTTAGCCGATCATAATAATGAAGGTTACAATGATACAATCGAAACAATAGGAATTCATAATCTTATCACTAAAATAAATGAAACCGAGAGTACCTATCGTAGCGTATGATCCCTTCTTCAATCTTGATGCTAAAAAGGGTGAAGAACCCTTTAGAATGTCTGGGGAAACCCCCCTTCTCGGACTACTACTGATCTATATTTGTGGTGTATGTTTAGAATGAGTTTAGACCCTTTAAATAGCAAGAAAAGTAGGTATTTCAGCCTCCGATGCGCCGCATCTCTTTGTGATGCGCCGCATCACCTTCTCACCTACCACCCAGCTCACGTACAGGTCATTTCCAGCTCATTTTTGACGTTTTATGCACAGATGTGCCGCATCTAAAGGAGATGCGCTGCATTTGACCTTACTGATTCGTCGTATGCCTCTGAAACGCCGCATTTAATACTTTCGGGACTTTTTTGGCCTCAGATGCGCCGCATCTAAAGCAGATGTGCTGCATCTGATACAATTTATAGGTAATTTTCCAATATGATGTTGTAGATCTCTGAGTTACGGATGTCTGGGCTCCGGATTTACCCTTTTTCGAGTTCGTATGACCGAGTTATGGCCAAAACGGTGCAAGTGCGCAGAATCTTCTAAAATCAGCAATATTTTCCATAAATCTTCGCTTCAACACTCGCAACGGATTATACACACATTTTAACTTATTACAATACACAAGTACAATAATTACATACAAAATGATACAAAATTGGATCGAAATAACGACAATAAATATGTATAATTTTGTCGTTATCAGGTAATAAGTCACATTTTTATCCCCATTATTAAGTCCTAAAACAATAAAGATTAAAACTTTGTCGGCAAAATTATCGCTTTTTCAGTTGATTTTGTAGATTAAGTAATTACGAAGGCGATGCAAAAAGAATCAAGTAAAACGGAGCTAAAACGAAGATTCTAGAGCGAAAACGGTGAAAGACAAGAAATCAAGTTACGATCCAATGAATCAAGACTGACCAGGCACCAATAACGGCCTGCCATACGGCTTTCATACGAATGGCCAGTATGGCAAACGGCCTGCCAAACGGTCCAGTAAACGGCCCCTTAAAACGGCTTGTCTTGCAAACAGATTGCCAAATACGACCTGCCAAACGGCTTGCCAGCTGTTTGCAGGCAAAATCCTAGTCTATTTAAAGGGCTCTCTCCATCCATTCCAAGACACACTCAATTTGCAATTCATTTTATATTTTCAATCTTTTAGTTAGTTTTTAGTAGTATTTAGCTTAGCCTTTATTTTCCGGAGGATATCCCGGCGAGTCCCTGCGATCTCGGGCAGATTTGTTCGGCTTTTTCAGGTTTTTATCCGAAACGCTTGTCTTTTGTATTAAACATGTGTTCTTACTTTTTATGTTTAATAATGCATTTCGATATTGCCATGATAGCTTAATTAGTCTGTATGTTGCCATGATAGAAGTTTGGGTTAGCGTAATTATGTTAATTTAGTACGATTACTGTTATAATACTGAACTAGGAAGTCTGATAGATTTGTATGCTAGCATCTTAAGGATTGACCAACCTAGGTTGTGATCAGGACTTGTCCACCTATATGAAATTAGCTACTTCATGGGATTAAGACCCCTGGTTATACTGTATCTGAAGATTCTATGAACTCGGTATGGCCGGAGTTTCCGAGAGACATCTAATGCACTTTTGGAACACAGAACTTAGGAATTCAGACATGAATAACCTAGTATGCCTATTGAATGTTCCTAAGAGACCTCTTAGGAGCTGTTAAGATCTAGTTAGTGCCTTCACTGCATGACCTAAGCCTATTGCATGTTCTTGTTTGATTGTTGCCCTAGGTCTTAGTCATATCAACTGTTTAGGTATTCATTAGGTTTCTATCTGCTTTACTATCAGTATGTTAACTGTGATGCTGTATAATATTTGAACTGTTGTGATCTCATTAGTATGATGGAATGGTTGTTAGTTTTCATTTAAAGTTTTGCTAACTTAAACTGACGGAATCTTTCCGTTTGTGATCAGTGTTCAATCAACACGGCACGTTCTTATTCAGTTACCTAAACTGATAACGAGGGTTAGGATTAGAGCTTAACTCACTAATAAACCTAGTACTTTACTGAGAATAACCTCTGAGGTATTGTTACCCTTCATTTATATGACCAAGTGACATAATTCTCACTGCTCAAAGAGAACTCCGAGAGTTTAGAGACAAGTAGGTCTGTGTAATTGGCTCATCCAACCAGATCTACATCATTCCAAGCATAGTCTTAACATAAGCATAATTACCTTTCCCTAACCCAATACTGATATTTTGGTCAACATTTCCCTGATCTGCATACTCCGGATATCCTTCCACTTTATTTACTTTTCTGCATTTAGGACCTTTAGCTAAAATCAACTACTATCTTTTATCCAGGTAATTTAACTAAAAGACAATTATCCACTTGATCTTCAATTCTTTAATCAACAAAAAATACGACACTAGGTTAACTTACACCTTCTACACCTTAGAAAGTAAAAGTAAATTTAGGCCCCGCAAAATATAAATAACAAAGACACTGTGTGCTACCGAATCGGACATCGTGCGACCTAACGACATCGCACAAATAAAACCGTCCGTTAGTGGCATATCAATGGCTTCTTTCTTGGCGCCGCTGCCGGGAAATCGAATATTTTGATCGAGAAAGATTTTAAACAAACAAAGTATTGTTTGGTGGTGTCTAAGAAAGACAATTATACACGGACTTGGTTGTTGGATTTTCCGAACAGTCTCCAATTATATTGGAACCAAAAGGATCCTGCCTCTCCGTAGTTGGCCTGGCTACCTCGATACAAGTAATATGTGAGAAGTCCTATCAATTAAGATATCCGATCTGGTTAGCGACAGAATTTCAAGAATAATTTTTTTTATTAAATTATCGATCCTTTTAGTAAATTGTTATTTTCTAAAAGTTACTTTTAAGTCTTTTTAAACAAAAAAATGGAACAACAAGACACCCTTGCTTCTATGCATAAGTCATTCTTAGAGGAAAGAGGAGGACCAATCACCTTAGGAATTGAAGGAATTCCTAAAATCAGTTCACACATGATTAAACTAGTCAGTATGATCTGTAAATTTCAAGGATTACCGACTGACGATCTGAACTTTCATATAAACAAATTTATCAGTCTGGTTGACTCTTTTAAGAAGGAAGCAAACGAGAAAAACATTTTAAAACTTCATCTTTTTCAATATTCACTTTCTGCACACGCTTCAACATGGTTTGACGAACTTAACCCGAATTCAATCCATACATGGGAGGATTTAGCCGCTAAAATTCTAAACAAATTTTATCCACCCTCCCTGCAAACCTGTTTAAGAAATGACATCACAAACTTTTCTCAAAAAGAAAATGAGTCATTGTGTCTAGCATGGAATAGAGTAAAGATGATGCTTAAAAGATGTCCGAATCATTCGTTAAGTCAGGCAGACATAATCTGTATGCTTTATAATGGTTTGACCAAGGATGATAAGTCTCTCCTAGACATGGCCTCGCAAGACAATTTCATGTCTCGAACAGTAGACGAAGCATGGGATCTCTTAGACACAATAGCTGCACAACAGGAAGATTGGAACAATGAAGCTGATGAGAAGGATGACGTCTTCACTCATACGGTAAAAATGCTGGAAACCAGGTTACAAGATCTCACCCTCACTCTTCAAAGTTTACCAATTCCTAGAAACTCCGATGCTACTAGAACCAATCTAAGGTATCCTTACCCTAGATCGGCACACAAACAGCAAAATAGCTCGGATCATAATATAATTTTCCCATTGCACAAACATACTCTCCACTCTACGAAAATTTTAGCTGAATTTATGAAAAAGCAATACATGATAAACCTTCAAGTCATAGAATGCCAGAATAAGTTTGACAATTTGATAAAGACTTTTGAAGAACTAATCACTAATTTTCAGCTTACGCTTAAACGATTAACCACTAAAGTTGATATAGAGTGTAGTAAGTTTGATGCCCTAGTAATTACTAGAGGAGGGAAGGAAACAACTGTTAACATACCCATACAAGATTTTCCCGATAAGGAACCTGTGCCAATTGACCCAGTTGTCAATCCACCAGAACCTATCTCTCCTAAGGCCCCGGAAATCATTCCGCGCGCCCGCATACCTTTCCCAGGCAGGCTTACGAAGGAAAAACAAGAAGCACGATTTACTAAGTATTGGGATATTATTAAGAATTTGCATTTGAATGTACGACTAGTAGATGCTTTAGTAGAGATGCCAAACTGTGCTAAATTTTTCAAAGAACTGCTTTCAAACAAAGAGAGATTAAGAGATATAGTTAGCTTACCCTTAAGTGAAGAATGATCGTTAGTGTTACAACATGGAATTCCCCCTAAGTTAGGAGATACAGGAAGATTTACGGTACCTTGCTACCTGCAAGATGTCCAAATTAGAAATGCGTTAGCAGACTTAGGAGCCAGTGTAAACCTAATGCCCTATTCATTATTCAAAAAGCTAGGATTAAATGACTTAAGGCCCACCAGAATGACTATCCAACTCGTGGACAGATCAGTTAAGATTCCTCGGGGAATAGCTGAAGCTGTCCTAGTTAGAGTGAATAAGTTCGCGTTTCCCGTTGATTTCGTCATTATGGACATTGAGGAAGACACGAAGGTCCCACTCATTCTTGGCAGACCATTCCTAAATACTACCAAGGCCGTAATTGACGTTCACGAGAAATCATTGAAATTGAGGGTTGGACGAGAAGAAATCACATTTAATGTTGATCGCCTCATGAACCATCCTAAGGAAGAAGATCTGAATCACTCTGATTCTTTTCAAGAACTCATCAACGAATACCTGGAAGAGACTATGGCTATATGTAGTCAAGATCAAATTTCTAAGGATCTGTTCTTTACACCTCCTAAAGGAAATCTCGACAACCATTCCGCCATAGACCTTAGTCAACACATATCTCCCCTCTCTGAAAGTAACTTTCTTGGCAACACTATACAAATAGCACCGCTAGGACAAGGCATTCCTTTACCTCTACTAAGGAGAAGACCGAATGAAGAAACAGATTTCATTCTGGTATATCAGGAACCCTAGTCAAAGGAGGACTGTGAGGAGTTTCCCAAACATACCTTCGAAACTAAAGAAGACATTTCTGAAGAGGAAGCATTAAGAAGGACGATTTCCAGAAATGAAGAACAGATAGCATCAGTGACTGCCACTGAAGAATTAGAATTCCAGGAGAAGTATGACTCGTTAGACCAAAAGGAGATAGCTAGGATGAAGCCATCTATATAGGAACCTCCGAAATTAGAATTGAAGAAGTTACCCGACAATCTGGAGTATGCATTCTTAGAAGGAGAATCGCAACTCCCTGTAATCATATCAAAAGACCTCATGCCACAAGAGAAGGCGAAGTTGATCCAAGTTTTGAAATCCCATAAAAAGGCAATTGCTTGGAAGATCTCCGACATCAAAGGGATCTGCCCCAACTATTGCACCCACAAGATCTTTATGGAAGATGATTTCAAACCTTCATTTCAAAGGCAAAGAAAGGTCAACCCTATGATTCAAGAAGTCGTCAAGAAAGAAGTTATCAAACTTCTGGATGCCGGTCTGATCTATCCTATCTCTGATTCGCCATGGGTTAGTCATGTTCAAGTGGTACCCAAAAAGGGAGGGACAACCTTAATTCAAAATGAGAATAATGAGCTTATTCCAACTCGGAAAGTCACCGGTTGGAGGGTTTGCATAGATTATCGTAAACTAAATGATGCAACCTGGAAGGATCATTTTTCATTACCTTTCATCGATCAAATGTTGGAACGTCTATCAGGAAATGAATACTATTATTTCCTAGACGGTTTTTCTGGCTACTTTCAAATTCCCCTCGATCCAAAGGACCAAGAGAAAACAACCTTTACCTGTCCTTATGAAACATTTGCTTATCGATGTATGCCCTTTGGGTTATGCAATACATCAGCTACATTCCAGCGATGCATGGTAGCAATATTCCACGACATGATTGAACGTTGTATGGAAGTCTTCATAGATGACTTCTCAGCCTTTGGTAGTACCTTTGATTCGTGTCTTTCAAACCTTGACAAGATGCTCACCCGGTGTGAAGAGTCGAATTTAGTTATGAATTGAGAAAAATGTCACTTCATGGTAAAGGAATGGATAGTTTTAGGACATAAGATTTCAAAAGCAGGAATAGAAGTTGATAAGGCTAAGATTGAGACCATTACTAAACTTCCAGAACCTACCACAGTAAGAGCGGTAAGGAGTTTCCTAGGACACGCCGGTTTCTACCGACGTTTCATTAAGGATTTTTCAAAGGTCACACGACCTCTCACTCACCTCCTAGGAAAAGAAGTCCCGTTTGTCTTCAATGAAGAATTTCGAAAAGTATTCAACTATCTAAAAGAACAGATAACACATGCGCCCATCATGATAGCTCCTGATTGGAGTCTACCCTTTGAGACATGTGTGATGCGAGTGATTTCGCAGTTGGATCTGTGCTTGGACAACGGGTAGATAAACACTTTCATCCAATCTATTACGCAAGCAAAACCTTAACCGGAGCTCAAGAGAATTACACTACCACGGAGAAGGAGCTGCTAGCCGTAGTATTCGCCTTCGACAAATTTCGTTCCTATCTCATCCTGTCCAAAACTACAGTCTATACAGATCATTCAGCCCTCAAATATCTATTCACTAAGCAAGACGCGAAATCAAGACTCCTACGATGGATCTTACTCCTGCAAGAATTCGATATCGAGATTAAAGATAAGAAAGGAGCAGAGAACGTCGCAGCAGATCATCTTAGTCATTTGGAGAACCCAACGATGGAAAAACTTGCAGAACAAGATATCAGAGATAAATTTCCGGAAGAACAGCTTATGAGTTTAGGACAAACTCACATAGGATCACAATTTACTGACACTCCTTGGTATGCCGACATGGCCAACTACTTAGTTGCCGGAGTAGTACAAAAGGGGATGAGTACCTCCCGAAGAACGAAGTTCTTCAGGGATGCCAAGTACTACTACTGGGAAGACCCTTACCTGTTTAGAATTTGCCCTGATCAAATAATCAGGAGGTGCGTAGATGAAAAACAAGCAGCAGGGATTCTTCACCAATGTCAATATGGACCAACTGGAGGTCATCATGGAGTAAATTTAACCGCGAGAAAAGTCTACGAATCAGGATTCTATTGGCCATCTATATTCCGAGATGCGCAAGAGCTTGTAAAGCATTGCGACACATGCCAAAGGCAAGGTATTATCTCTATGAAGAATGAGATGCCTCGGACTAATATCCAAGCTTGCGAGATCTTCGATATATAGGAATTAGACTTCATGGGCCCATTCCCAAAGTCTAATGGGAAAGAATATGTCCTCGTAGTAGTAGATTACGTCTCCAGATGGGTCGAAGCTCAAGAATTTCCAACTAATGATGCCAAGGTCGTCACCAACTTCCTGAAGAGACTCTTCTGCATATTTGGAGCTCCCCGTGCTATAATAAGTGATAGAGGCACACACTTCTGTAATACTCAATTTATGAAGGTGATGCAATAATACGGAGTTACCCACAAAATGTCCACTGCCTATCATCCGCAGACCAACGGACAAGCAGAGGTCACGAACAGAGCACTCAAAAGAATCTTAGAACGAACTATCGTCCATCATGAAAATAAATGGGCCGAAAAACTAGACGATGCTCTGTGGGCATTCCAGACTGCCTACAAGAATCCTCTAGGAACTACACCCCCTACTGCATGATCTATGGGAAAGCCTGTCACCTTCCGCTGGAACTTGAATATAAAGCTCTCTGGGCGCTGAAAACCTGCAACCTCGATCCCTTAGTTACCGAAAGACATAGGAAAATGCAAATGAACGAACTCGCCGAATTGAGAGACCAAGCATATGAAACATCATACATCTACAAGGAACGAACGAAGCTTACGCATGATGAAAAATTGATTCCTACAAAGTTTGCCCATGGAGGTAAAGTTCTTCTCTTCAATTCTCGGTTCAAGAAGTTCGCAGAAAAATCTAGATCAAGATGGAGTGGCCCATACAAAGTTGTACACGCTTTTCCGCACGGAGCAGTGGAATTGGAAGGACCTACTGGTAATTTCAAAGTCAATGGTCACCGGTTGAAAGCTTATCTAGAAGACCATGATAAGGAGGAGCACCTCTTCTCCTTTGATCTATTCTGAAGATCTGACAAGGAAAAGTCGAGCTGTAACGACTTGATAAACAAAGCGCTCTTGGGAGGCACCCCTTGCTTATCCTTTTTATTACTTATTATTACTTTCATTTTAATTATTTTTAGTCTTAAGATATTATCTCTGTGTACTAACAACTAAGCGCCATACTTGCGCTTAGTACTTACAAGTTTGTTGAATGTGTTCAGGCGAAATGCCAAGTTCAGGAGCTTCAGCTTACATCCCAGATCGCAGGAGGAGAACTCCTAGAGTCTACTCTTCCGGAAGCAGTGCTGATCAGAACAGGTCATCAACAGGGCAATTAGGCCCAAGGCGATTGATATTGGAGAGCGTTGAGGAGGATATCGGCACAGCACCGCCAGCTCCTCCCGTTTGACGATGTAGACGTTTAGCCAGGAGACCAGTCAAGCACATACAGTTTCCACAGACGCATGAGTCACAGACGATGATACATTACGGAGCCACTTTGAGTGACCCTGATGTTTCATGGGCACTACTCAGAGATCAGCAGAGACTCTATAGAGCTCTGAGAGCATACCTCCAGCGCGAGGGGATGCCGCGCAGTACTCTGGGCCCGTCTTCATTTAGGCTAGCGAGCCGTGTTCAGCCGACACGACAAGCTACGCCTAGGCGTTCCACACCGGCCTCAGTTCACTCAGTTACCTCAGTTGCCATGCCTGCACTGTTGTGATTTAACAAGTTTCATAATACTTAAAACCTTTTAAGAATCATTCAAAGCGGAAGCATGTAAATAACCATTTATTAGACTTGTTAAACTTCAACCAATTTAAAGTTAAATCCCACAAGGATCAAGTTGTTTAATATACTTACAAACTACAAGAGAGTTTAGATGTTATACCTTCTCCAAGTTAGGAGGTTAATAAGTGATGATGAATTGAGTCTCAAAACTATGAAACCTCAAGAGATTATACCCCAAACTTGTAATTAGAACACTTAATCACTTGATAATCAAGCTTGAACCATCCCCTTTTGCTGCCCAAACTCACAGCCAGAACAGCAACAGAATGGAGAGTTTTAGTCAGTTTTTTTGAAAGAAAAATGAGTCAAAGTGTGCTTGGTTCAAGTCTAGACATTCCCCTTGGAGTTGTGTATATAGGGAGCAACAAAAGCAAGCATGAGATGCTCTCTTGGAGTCCCAAAATCTGCCACTAACTATCTTATTTTATAACAAGAATTATATATATAAAACTTGTATTTACATATATAAAGTTGTATAAACTTAAGTATAGATTAGTAACTTATATATATATCTTATAAACCTTTTATAAAATATAACACAACTTAATTATTTAAACCTTTAAATAATTAATTCATTAATATATAAATTATCCAAGTAATTTATCTCAAGTGATAACATCTTAGAAATCCGATTTTCTAAGATCCAAGTGTCGCGTATTTGTTTAATGAACCAATCGTTAAGCTCAAATACGTTTAAGGTGTCGGCAAGCTTGTTATTGGGTATGACCCGACTTGGATCATAACATATTAGCCACATTAATTTAATATGTCTCTTGGGCATACGAAAACCTTCAATCTCCCACTTGCACGAGAAACATAAGAAATTAATGCGAGTAACGGATACCTCCTAACGACCGTCCATCACCCCCAATATGTTATGACTTTGTGCCATTCAATAACATCATCCCTTTTGAGTTCCCATCTCGAATATGAATAGGTGAATCTTTTCATTATAACCTTTCGTCCTAGATGTCATGTTAAATCCAAGAGACACAGAGTGATCACTCTCTTCTAGATTTAACTTTATCAGGCCTTAGACATCTGACTCTCAACGAATAAGAGGGACAAATTCCTTTTTGATTACATACGTCCTAAATATACACCTTGCATTATACCTGAGCTCTTCCTTATGAACTACCATATTTCAGAATAGCGAAGGAAAGAATCAAGGCACGATACTTGGTAAATATCCGAACCCAATATGTATCTCAGGTCAGAGGATACAATGATATTTGCCTTTACTCAAGATTACATGTGATCAACCACAAAGGCTCTATACAGTAAATCTTGAGAGCGGGTCTTCCAATATTTGTATCCCACAAATATCTATGAACCTTGGTTGCAACCTTGGCCCACATTTAACCTGAATGTATACCAATCCAAGTTCATAATAGTCTAAATCTCACACTTGTTCCCACAAATGTGATCGACTATGGAATTTAGAATAATAGCTTATTCATGGATTAAAATATGCAAAATAAGAACATGACTCAAATAAATTAACACCATAGTTATATTAATGAGTTTGAACCACTTCGTTCCGTTACAATACTTAAAACAGATCATAACCAATCACTAGAATATCGAAGCCCTAATGCACTAACATGCCCTTGATGTTTTGCACCATATAAGAGCTTCGTGAGTGGGTCCGCTATATTAAGATCTGTGTGAACTTTGCGAATACATATCTTTCCCTTTTCAACTTCATCCCTTATGTAGTTGAATCTCCGCTCAATGTGACGGGTCTTTTGGTGAGCACGAGGTTCTTTGATTTGAGCAATCGCACCCTCGTTGTCACAAAAGATCTCAAGAGGGTCCTGAATGGAAGGGACTACTCCTAAGTCATCGATGAATTTCTTCATCCATGCAGCTTCCTGAGCTGCCAATGATGCGGCAATGTACTCCGACTCTGTAGTGGATAATGCAACAACATCCTGTTTTGAACTCTTCCAAGAGACCGCACCTCCATTTAATATGAAGACATAACCGGACTGTGATCGAGAATCATCTCGATCAGTTTGGAAACTTGCGTCCACGTAACCTTTTATGGCGATTTCCTCATCACCAGACCCATATATTAGAAACATATCCTTAGTCCTCCTAAGGTATTTCAATATACTTTTAACCGCAATCCAATGACTGTTTCCTGGGTTATTCTGGTATCTACTTGTCAAGCTTAGAGCGCATGACACATCCGGTCTAGTGCATATCATTGCATACATGATTGACCCAATGGCAGACGCATATGGAACTTTTTTCATTCTCTCCTATTCATCTTTCGTGGTGGGGCACTGAGATGAACTGAGAAGTGTTCCCTTTTGAATAGGTACCAAACCTTTCTTAGATTTCTCCATCTTGAACCTTTTCAAGATCTTTTCAATGTATGCACTTTGATTCAAACCTATCAGTTTCTTGGATCTATTCCTGTAGATCCCAATCCCCAAAACGTATTGTGCTTCTCCTAGATCCTTAATGGAGAAGCATTTACTTAGCCAAGTTTTAACTCCTTGCAATGCCAGAATATCATTTCCAAATAACAATATATCATCCACATATAGTACAAGAAACATGATAGTGCTCCCACTAGCTTTCTTATATACACAAGCTTCATCACCATTTTTAATGAAGCCAAATTTCTCGGCTTCCTCATTAAAACGATGATTCCACATTCTAGATGCTTGTTTCAATCCGTAGATTGACTTCTTTAACTTGCATACCTTTTTAGGATATTTCGGATCAACAAAACCTTTAGGCTGAACCATATAGACATCTTCCACAAGATATCCATTTAGGAAAGTGGTCTTGACATCCATTTGCCATATTTCATAATCATAATGAGCAGCAATGGCAAGTAATATCCTAATAGACTTTAGCATTGCCACAGGTGAGAAAGTTTCATCATAGTCAACCCCTTGAGTTTGAGTGAAACCTTTTGCTACAAGTCTAGCTTTATATGTATCCAAGTTTCCATGTATGTCGGTTTTCATTTTGAAAAGCCATTTGCAATCAACTAGCCTTGAGCCAGTAGGTTGTGCAACAAGTTCCCAAACTTGGTTGTCATACATGGATTGCATCTCAGCGTTCATGGCTTCCTGCCATTTATCTTTATTAATCCGTGATAAAGCATCTTGGTAGTTGGTTGGTTCATCCAAATCAACCGTATAGCAACCATCTATGAGAAACCCATATCTCTTAGGAGGATTGCTAATCCTACCAGATCTACGAACACTTTGTGTACTTTGATCATCCATTTGATCATTCTCAACATTTTCATGTTGAGTGCTAGTGTCAACCAATTGTGTATCATCTATTTGATTTTGAACCTCTTTAAGATCTATCTTCCTTTCACTATTTCCTTCCATTAGGAACTTAGTTTCAAGGAATTCAGCCTTCCGAGCAACAAATACATTTTGTTCAGATGGATCATAGAAATAGTATCCCATATCATCCTTGGGATATCCTATGAAGATACACTTTGTGGATTGAGCATTCAACTTATTAGGGACGTAACGCTTAGGATAAGCTTCACATCCCCATACCTTTAAGTATGATAGAGATGGAGGTTTTCCAAACCACATCTCATGAGGTGTTCGTTCCACTTTCTTGGTTGGGGCCATATTTAAACTACGAGCCGCGGAGCATAGACAATAACCCCAAAATGATAGAGGTAACGAGCTTCTAGCCATCATAGATCGAACCATATCCATTAGGGTTCGGTTCCTCCTTTCGGACACACCATTAAGCTGTGGTGTCCCGGGTGGAGTAAGTTGCGAGATAATCCCACAACTTCTAAGATGATCTTGGAAGGCATCGCTTAGGTATTCACCTCCTCTATCAGTACGAAGTACCTTGATTGTCTTATTGAGTTGATTTTGTACTTCGTTTTGATACTCTTTGAATGCTTCAAAAGTTTCATCCTTATGTCTTAACAAGTAGACATATCCGAAACGACTGAAGTCATCAATGAAAGTAACGAAGTATCTTTCACCATTCCTAGTTATGGGCTTAAAGGGTCCACATACATCCGAATGTATTAATCCCAATAAGTCCTTAGCCCTTTCGTAGGTCCCTTTGAAAGGTGCTTTAGTCATTTTGCCTTGTAAACAAGATTCACATACATCAAACGAGTCTAGTTCATTTGATTTCAAAAGGCCATTCTTTTGGAGTGTATGCATTCGATTCTTGTTTATGTGACCAAGGTGACAATGCTATAAGTAGGAATCACTCAAATCCCTTTTGAGTTTCTTGGTGCTAGTATGGTATATTGAGCTACTAGATGATGTGTCATCATGAACCAATTCATAAATTCCATTTGAAGGCGAAGCCTTAAAATAGAATACATTATCCAAATAAACGTGGATATCATCATTAACAAAATTAAGATAAAAACCACATTGTTTTAAACGAGAAACTGAAATAATGTTTCGACATAAATCCAGTGCATACAAAACATTGTTCAAAATAAGTTCCAAACCACTTGGAAGCTTTAATACAAAGTCTCCTTGAGCCTTCACTTGCACTTTGGCTCCATTACCCATAAAGAGACTTGATGTTCCCATTTGCTTGCTACTTCTTTTGAACCCCTGCAAAGAATTGCAAATGTGAGTTCCACATCCAGTGTCTAATACCCATGTATTAGAAGAAGTAATACTAAGCTCTATATATACCATATATATATTACCTGAGGTTTGTCCTGCATCCCTCTTTTCCTTCAACTCCTTAAGGTAGACCGGGCAGTTGCGTTTTCAGTGACCCATTTCACCGCAACCGAAGCACGGGTCTTCCTTGGGGTTTGTTTGTCCGGCAACCTTTTTCTTCTTGTTCTTGTTTTTGTTTGGGGTAACCATCCTCCCCTTTCCCTTGCCTTGATGGGCGGGTCCTTTCCTCTTAGCCGCCTTTGGCTTAGAGGTGTTGTTACCTTTGGACCCACCATCATTGATCATTAGCACGGGTGAAGCCCTCTTACCCATGCTAGTTTCCGCCGTCCTAAGCATGCCATGAAGTTCGCCAATGGTCTTATCCATCCCATTAATATTGTAATTAATTACAAATTGCTCAAACCTCTTTGACAAGGAGTTTAGGATAAGATCTGTGGCTAGCTCATTAGATATGTTGAGATTAAGACGATTTGCGCTATCAATGAGGCTTTTCATCTTAAGGACATAAGATGAAACGGATTGGGAGTCGTCCATACGACATGCATGAAGCGCTCGAAAGGTCTCGAAGCGCTCGACACGTGCTTGTTGAAGGAACATCTCCTTCAATTGCGTGATCATGTCGTATGCAGTATGATGCTCGAAATCCTTTTGGAGTTCGGGTACCATAGTCCCAAGCATTAGGCAAGCGACTTGCACCGAATCAGTATAATACTTATCCCAATAAGCCATGCCTTCCGTATCATCCTCGTCGGGTTGATCGGGAATGGGGTCTTCCAACACATACGCCTTATCCTCAAGTTTGAGGACAATCCTAAGATTGCGGAACCAATCCATAAAGTTCGTATGGTTGAGTTTGTCTTTCTCGAGGAGAGACCTTAACGATAGGTTGTTCAAGTTAATAGGTGCGTTTTACATGTTGTTGTTATTGGCGGCCATCTACAAAATTTAACAAAGTTTATTTAAGTATCGATTTTAAATTTAACAATCAATACCCTTTAAATCCAATTGATATATATTAAATTTTAGAATCCAACGGTAAACCAAATTTCGGTTAGGTGACCTTTATCCCGTCATTTGATTTAGCTAGGTAGTCATTATATGACAATTGCAATCCTTTTGCAACTTCTAAGTTATGGGATCATGCAATCCTTTTGCATGACATATTATCCCATCAACGCCTATTTGTTCATCATGCTTCGGTGACCCTAAGTTCATGATTTCCAAATCAAGTCGTCCTACTTGTTTAGACATGTAAACTTAACATACACGTGGTTAGGTGACCTTTATCCCACAAGTTTGCGAAATTTACCTTAATCATATTAGTTTGCTCATAACGGTTAGGTGACCTTTATCCCATTATAAGTTCCTTAATATGTCTAAGTGTCATACAATAGGATGGCGTTTAAACTTGTTAACCTAGTGTGTAAAGGGTTTTAAGTTTCCTTTAATTCTAGTTTGAGAAAACTATTACACCATACACCAACATGCATTTAGTGTATGGTTTATTTGAAAATCCATTTTTCATGTCTTGTAATTTTAGCCAATTACATGATATAAACCATTTTATATATATATGATCCTTATCATGTTGTTAATAACCGTTTATTAATGTCCTTTTAGCCGTTTTTAATTTAACCATTTAAATTGTCGTTTTGCATGTCGTTAATAATGTCTAATTTAACCAATTAAATTTCCATTTTAGCTTGTTGTCAACTTGTGTGATTAACTTGTAGCATACAAACATACAATCCACATAATCATACAAAACAACCACGCATGCAAAATCATATGTTCACAATCAAGCCATTTTGGTGGACATTTGTTTAGCCGAAAACAAATGCCACCGATAAAGGGGTTATAACACAAAGTAGGAGATTTTAAATCTCCCACTTAATCTTGCATCCAAATGCTTCTTGTGTGTTCTTCAAGTCTTCATCATCTTCATCATTTTACAAAATATATCCTAATACATTTTGTCTAAAAAATGAAATTACAACCTAATCTATTTTACATACCAAATATAAAATAAATTACATAACCAAAATAATAATATTACAAACCAAATTGAATAAATATTATTACAAACCAAATGAATGAATTAAATCAACCAAACATGCAACCATTCAAACACAAGGTCAAGGCTTGATTGTGAATTTTAACATACAACAAAATTGACCAAATGGCAAGTTCCAAAACCCATTTGGAACCTCCTTAAATTCGACCAACCAACAAACCCACCCAAACACTTTAATTTTTTACATTTTACAATCATGCATGTACATAAAATACAAAATATATAGTGAGTTTAATAATCATCTCGAAGCATATTTCAACAACTTCGGCTCTAGATACCATTGTTGGGATTTAACAAGTTTCATAATACTTAAAACCTTTTAAGAATCATTCAAAGTGGAAGCATGTAAATAACCATTTATTAGACTTGTTAAACTTCAACCAATTTAAAGTTAAATCCCACAAGGATCAAGTTGTTTAATATACTTGCAAACTACAAGAGAGTTTAGATGTTATACCTTCTCCAAGTTAGGAGGTTAATAAGTGATGATGAATTGAGTCTCAAAACTATGAAACCTCAAGAGATTATACCCCAAACTTGTAACCAACACCTAGTATTTTGGTTAGGATTTAATTAAAACACTTAATCACTTGATAATCAAGCTTGAACCAGCCCCTTTTGCTGCCCAAACTCACGGCCAGAATAGCAACAGAATGGAGAGTTTTGGTCAGTTTTTTTGAAAGAAAAATGAGTCAAAGTGTGCTTGGTTCAAGTCTAGACATTCCCCTTGGAGTTGTGTATATAGGGAGCAACAAAAGCAAGCATGAGATGCTCTCTTGGAGTCCCAAAATCTGCCACTAACTATCTTATTTTATAACAAGAATTATATATATAAAACTTGTATTTACATATATAAACTTGTATAAACTTAAGTATAGATTAGTAACTTATATATATATCTTATAAACCTTTTATAAAATATAACACAACTTAATTATTTAAACCTTTAAATAATTAATTCATTAATATATAAATTATCCAAGTAATTTATCTCAAGTGATAACATCTTAGAAATCCGATTTTCTAAGATTCAAGTGTCGCGTATTTGTTTAATGAACCAATCGTTAAGATCAAATACGTTTAAGGTGTCGGCAAGCTTGTTATTGGGTAAGACCCGACTTGGATCATAACATATTAGCCACATTAATTTAATATGTCTCTTGGACATACGAAAAACCTTCATGCACATGCGATGAAATGTCCCGTTCTTATTGATTAAAAACGTTCCATATTAATTGATTTCGTTGCGAGGTTTTGACCTCTATATGAGACGTTTTTCAAAGAATGCATTCATTTTAAAACAAACCATAACCTTTATTTCATCAATAAAGGTTTAAAAAGCTTTACGTAGATTATCAAATAATGATAATCTAAAATATCCTGTTTACACACGACCATTACATAATGGTTTACAATACAAATATGTTACAACAAAATAAGTTTCTTGAATGCAGTTTTTACACAATATCATACAAGCATGGACTCCAAATCTCGTCCTTATTTAAGTATGCGACAGCGGAAGCTCTTAATAATCACCTGAGAATAAACATGCTTAAAACGTCAACAAAAATGTTGGTGAGTTATAGGTTTAACCTATATATATCAAATCATAATAATAGACCACAAGATTTCATATTTCAATACACATCCCATACATAGAGATAAAAATTATTCATATGGTGAACACCTGGTAACCGACATTAACAAGATGCATATATAAGAATATCCCCATCATTCCTGGACACCCTTCGGATATGATATAAATTTCGAAGTACTAAAGCATCCGGTACTTTGGATGGGGCTTGTTGGGCCCGATAGATCTATCTTTAGGATTCGCGTCAATTAGGGTGTCTGTTCCCTAATTCTTAGATTACCAGACTTAATAAAAAGGGGTATATTCAATTTCGATAATTCAACCATAGAATGTAGTTTCACGTACTTGTGTCTATTTTGTAAATCATTTATAAAACCTGCATGTATTCTCATCCCAAAAATATTAGATTTTAAAAGTGGGACTATAACTCACTTTCACAGATTTTTACTTCGTCGGGAAGTAAGACTTGGCCACTGGTTGATTCACGAACCTATAACAATATATACATATATATCAAAGTATGTTCAAAATATATTTACAACACTTTTAATATATTTTGATGTTTTAAGTTTATTAAGTCAGCTGTCCTCGTTAGTAACCTACAACTAGTTGTCCACAGTTAGATGTACATAAATAAATCGATAAATATTTTCTTGAATCAATCCACGACCCAGTGTATACGTATCTCAGTATTGATCACAACTCAAACTATATATATTTTGGAATCAACCTCAACCCTGTATAGCTAACTCCAACATTCACATATAGAGTGTCTATGGTTGTTCCGAAATATATATAGATGTGTCGACATGATAGGTCGAAACATTGTATACGTGTCTATGGTATCTCAAGATTACATAATATACAATACAAGTTGATTAAGTTATGGTTGGAATAGACTTGTTACCAATTTTCACGTAGCTAAAATGAGAAAAATTATCCAATCTTGTTTTACCCATAATTTCTTCATTTTAAATCCGTTTTGAGTGAATCGAATTGCTATGGTTTCATATTGAACTCTATTTTATGAATCTAAACAGAAAAAGTATAGGTTTATAGTCGGAAAAATAAGTTACAAGTCGTTTTTGTAAAGGTAGTCATTTCAGTCGAAAGAACGACGTCTAGATGACCATTTTAGAAAACATACTTCCACTTTGAGTTTAACCATAATTTTTGGATATAGTTTCATGTTCATAATAAAAATCATTTTCTCAGAATAACAACTTTTAAATCAAAGTTTATCATAGTTTTTAATTAACTAACCCAAAACAGCCCGCGGTGTTACTACGACGGCGTAAATCCGGTTTTACGGTGTTTTTCGTGTTTTCAGGTTTTAAATCATTAAGTTAGCATATCATATAGATATAGAACATGTGTTTAGTTGATTTTAAAAGTCAAGTTAGAAGGATTAACTTTTATTTGCGAACAAGTTTAGAATTAACTAAACTATGTTCTAGTGATTACAAGTTTATACCTTCGAATAAGATAGCTTTATATGTATGAATCGAATGATGTTATGAACATCATTACTACCTCAAGTTCCTTGGATAAGCCTACTGGAAATGAGAAAAATAGATCTAGCTTCAAAGGATCCTTGGATGGCTTGAAAGTTCTTGAAGCAGAATCATGACACGAAAACAATTTCAAGTAAGATTTCCACTCGAAATAAGATTGTTATAGTTATAGAAATTGAATTAAAGTTTGAATATGATTATTACCTTGTATTAGAATGATAACCTACTGTAAGAAACAAAGATTTCTTGAGGTTGGATGATCACCTTACAAGATTGGAAGTGAGCTAGCAAACTTGAAAGTATTCTTGATTTTATGAAACTAGAACTTTTGGAATTTATGAAGAACACTTAGAACTTGAAGATAGAACTTGAGAGAGATCAATTAGATGAAGAAAATTGAAGAATGAAAGTGTTTGTAGGTGTTTTTGGTCGTTGGTGTATGGATTAGATATAAAGGATATGTAATTTTGTTTTCATGTAAATAAGTCATGAATGATTACTCATATTTTTGTAATTTTATGAGATATTTCATGCTAGTTTCCAAATGATGGTTCCCACATGTGTTAGGTGACTCACATGGGCTGCTAAGAGCTGATCATTGGAGTGTATATACCAATAGTACATACATCTAAAAGCTGTGTATTGTACGAGTATGAATACGGGTGCATACGAGTAGAATTGTTGATGAAACTGAACGAGGATGTAATTGTAAGCATTTTTGTTAAGTAGAAGTATTTTGATAAGTGTATTGAAGTCTTTCAAAAGTGTATAAATACATATTAAAACACTACATGTATATACATTTTAACTGAGTCGTTAAGTCATCGTTAGTCGTTACATGTAAGTGTTGTTTTGAAACCTTTAGGTTAACGATCTTGTTAAATGTTGTTAACCCAATGTTTATAATATCAAATGAGATTTTAAATTATTATATTATCATGATATTATCATGTATGAATATCTCTTAATATGATATATATACATTAAATGTCTTTACAACGATAATCGTTACATATATGTCTCGTTTAAAAATCATTAAGTTAGTAGTCTTGTTTTTACATATGTAGTTCATTGTTAATATACTTAATGATATGTTTACTTATCATAGTATCATGTTAACTATATATATATATATCCATATATATGTCATCATATAGTTTTTACAAGTTTTAACGTTCGTGAATCACCGGTCAACTTGGGTGGTCAATTGTCTATATGAAACATATTTCAATTAATCAAGTCTTAACAAGTTTGATTGCTTAACATGTTGGAAACATTTAATCATGTAAATATCAATCTCAATTAATATATATAAACATGGAAAAGTTCGGGTCACTACAGTACCTACCCGTTAAATAAATTTCGTCCCGAAATTTTAAGCTGTTGAAGGTGTTGACGAATCTTCTGGAAATAGATGCGGGTATTTCTTCTTCATCTGATCTTTACGCTCCCAGGTGAACTCGGGTCCTCTACGAGCATTCCATCGAACCTTAACAATTGGTATCTTGTTTTGCTTAAGTCTTTTAACCTCACGATCCATTATTTCGACGGGTTCTTCGATGAATTGAAGTTTTTCGTTGATTTGGATTTCATCTAACGGAATAGTGAGATCTTCTTTAGCAAAACATTTCTTCAAATTCGAGACGTGGAAAGTGTTATGTACAGCCGCGATTTGTTGAGGTAACTCAAGTCGGTAAGCTACTGGTCCGACACGATCAATAATCTTGAATGGTCCAATATACCTTGGATTTAATTTCCCTCGTTTACCAAATCGAACAACGCCTTTCCAAGGTGCAACTTTAAGCATGACCATCTCTCCAATTTCAAATTCTATATCTTTTCTTTTAATGTCAGCGTAGCTCTTTTGTCGACTTTGGGCGGTTTTCAACCGTTGTTGAATTTGGATGATCTTCTCGGTAGTTTCTTGTACAATCTCCGGACCCGTAATCTGTCTATCCCCCACTTCACTCCAACAAATCGGAGACCTGCACTTTCTACCATAAAGTGCTTCAAACAGCGCCATCTCAATGATTGAATGGTAGCTGTTGTTGTAGGAAAATTCTGCTAACGGTAGATGTCGATCCCAACTGTTTCCGAAATCAATAACACATGCTCGTAGCATGTCTTCAAGCGTTTGTATCGTCCTTTCGCTCTGCCCATCAGTTTGTGGATGATAGGCAGTACTCATGTCTAGACGAGTTCCTAATGCTTGCTGTAATGTCTGCCAGAATCTTGAAATAAATCTGCCATCCCTATCAGAGATAATAGAGATTGGTATTCCATGTCTGGAGATGACTTCCTTCAAATACAGTCCATGTCTGGAGATGACTTCCTTCAAATACAGTCGTGCTAACTTCTCCATCTTGTCATCTTCTCTTATTGGCAAGAAGTGTGCTGATTTGGTGAGACGGTCAACTATTACCCAAATAGTATCAAAACCACTTGCAGTCCTTGGCAATTTAGTGATGAAATCCATGGTAATGTTTTCCCATTTCCATTCCGGGATTTCGGGTTGTTGAAGTAGACCTGATGGTTTCTGATGCTCAGCTTTGACCTTAGAACACGTCAAACATTCTCCTACGTATTTAGCAACATCGGCTTTCATACCCGGCCACCAAAAATATTTCTTGAGATCCTTGTACATCTTCCCCGTTCCAGGATGTATTGAGTATCTGGTTTTATGAGCTTCTCTAAGTACCATTTCTCTCATATCTCCAAATTTTGGTACCCAAATCCTTTCAGCCCTATACCGGGTTCCGTCTTCCCGAATATTAAGATGCTTCTCCGATCCTTTGGGTATTTCATCCTTTAAATTTCCCTCTTTTAAAACTCCTTGTTGCGCCTCCTTTATTTGAGTAGTAATGTTATTATGAATCATTATATTCATAGATTTTACTCGAATGGGTTCTCTGTCCTTCCTGCTCAAGGCATCGGCTACCACATTTGCCTTCCCCGGGTGGTAACGAATCTCAAAGTCGTAATCATTCAATAATTCAATCCACCTACGCTGCCTCATATTCAGTTGTTTCTGATTAAATATGTGTTGAAGACTTTTGTGGTCGGTATATATAATACTTTTGACCCCATATAAGTAGTGCCTCCAAGTCTTTAATGCAAAAACAACCGCGCCTAATTCCAAATCATGCGTCGTATAATTTTGTTCGTGAATCTTCAATTGTCTAGACGCATAAGCAATCACCTTCGTTCGTTGCATTAATACACAACCGAGACCTTGCTTTGATGCATCACAATAAATCACAAAATCATCATTCCCTTCAGGCAATGACAATATAGGTGCCGTAGTTAGCTTTTTCTTCAATAACTGAAACGCTTTCTCTTGTTCATCATTCCATTCAAATTTCTTCCCTTTATGCGTTAATGCAGTCAAGTGTTTTGCTATTCTGGAAAAGTCTTGGATGAACCTTCTGTAGTAACCAGCTAGTCCTAAAAACTGGCGTATGTGTTTCGGAGTTTTCGGGGTTTTCCACTTTTCAACAGTTTCTATCTTTGCCGGATCCACCTTAATACCTTCTTTGTTCACTATGTGACCGAGGAATTGAACTTCTTCCAACCAAAATGCACACTTTGAAAACTTAGCGTACAATTCTTCCTTCCTCAATACTTCTAACACCTTTCTCAAATGTTCACCGTGTTCTTGGTCATTCTTTGAGTAAATAAGTATGTCATCAATGAAAACAATGACAAACTTGTCAAGGTATGGTCCACACACTCGGTTCATAAGGTCCATGAACACAGCTGGTGCATTAGTTAAACCAAACGGCATGACCATAAACTCGTAATGACCGTAACGTGTTCTGAAAGCAGTCTTTGGAATATCATCTTCTTTCACCCGCATTTGATGATACCCGGAACGTAAGTCAATCTTTGAATAAACAGACGAGCCTTGTAGTTGATCAAATAAGTCATCGATTCTCGGTAGTGGGTAGCGGTTCTTGATGGTAAGTTTGTTCAACTCTCGGTAGTCGATACACAACCTGAATGTACCATCTTTCTTCTTGACAAACAAAACAGGAGCTCCCCACGGTGATGTGCTTGGTTGAATGAAACCACGCTCTAAAAGTTCTTGTAATTGGCTTTGTAGTTCTTTCATCTCGCTGGGTGCGAGTCTGTAAGGAGCACGAGCTATTGGTGCAGCTCCTGGTACAAGATCTATTTGAAATTCAACGGATCGATGTGGGGGTAATCCCGGTAATTCTTTCGGAAATACATCAGGAAATTCTTTTGCGACGGGAACATCATTGATGCTCTTTTCTTCAGTTTGTACTTTCTCGACGTGTGCTAGAACAGCATAGCAACCTTTTCTTATTAGTTTTTGTGCCTTCAAATTACTAATAAGATGTAGCTTCGTGTTGCCCTTTTCTCCGTACACCATTAAGGGTTTTCCTTTTTCTCGTATAATGCGAATTGCATTTTTGTAACAAACGATCTCCGCTTTCACTTCTTTCAACCAGTCCATACCGATTATCACATCAAAACTCCCTAACTCTACTGGTATCAAATCAATCTTAAATGTTTCGCTAACCAGTTTAATTTCTCGATTCCGACATATATTATCTGCTGAAATTAATTTACCATTTGCTAATTCGAGTAAAAATTTACTATCCAAAGGCGTCAATGGACAACTTAATTTAGCACAAAAATCTCTACTCATATAGCTTCTATCCGCACCCGAATCAAATAAAACGTAAGCAGATTTATTGTCAATAAGAAACGTACCCGTAACAAGCTCCGGGTCTTCCTGTGCCTCTGCTGCATTAATATTGAAAACTCTTCCACGGCCTTGTCCATTCGTGTTCTCCTGGTTCGGGCAATTTCTAATAATGTGGCCCGGTTTTCCACATTTATAACAAACTACATTGGCATAACTTGCTCCGACACTACTTGCTCCGCCATTACTCGTTCCGACACCATTTGTTCCTTTCGTTCTATTAACCCCTGGTCCGTAGACCTCACACTTCGCCGCGCTATGACCATTTCTTTTACACTTGTTGCAAAATTTGGTGCAGAACCCCGAGTGATTCTTTTCACACCTTTGGCATAGCTGCTTCTGATTGTTGTTGTTGTTGCGGTTATTATTGTTGTTGGGATGATTGTTATAGTTGCTGTTGTTGTTGTTGTTGTTGTTGTTGTTGTTGTTGGGCCGTTTGTTGTAGTTGCGATTGATGTTGCGATTGTTGGGATAATTGTTGCGATTATTGTTGTAATTGCTGTTGTTGTTGTATTGGTGATTCTTATCACCGTTTTCCTCCCACTTTCTTTTGACTTGCTTCACATTGGCCTCTTCAGCAGTCTGTTCTTTAATTCTTTCTTCAATTTGGTTCACGAGTTTGTGAGCCATTCTACATGCCTGTTATATGGAGGCGGGCTCGTGTGAACTTATATCTTCTTGGATTCTTTCCGGTAATCCTTTCACAAACGCGTCGATCTTCTCTTCCTCATCTTCGAATGCTCCCGGACACAATAGGCACAATTCTGTTAATCGTCTTTCGTACGTGGTAATATCAAATCCTTGGGTTCGTAACCCTCTAAGTTCTGTCTTGAGCTTATTGACCTCGGTTCTGGGACGGTACTTCTCGTTCATCAAGTGCTTGAATGCTGACCACGGTAGTGCGTACGCATCGTCTTGTCCCACTTGCTCTAGATAGGTATTCCACCATGTTAACGCAGAACCTGTGAAGGTATGCGTAGCGTACTTTACTTTATCCTCTTCAGTACACTTACTTATGGCAAACACCGATTCGACCTTCTCGGTCCACCGTTTCAATCCGATCGGTCCTTCGGTTCCATCAAATTCCAAAGGTTTGCAGGCAGTGAATTCTTTGTAGGTGCATCCTACACGATTTCCTGTACTGCTAGATCCAAGGTTATTATTGGTATGTAGCGCAGCCTGTACTGCGGCTATGTTTGAAGCTAGAAAAGTACGGAATTCCTCTTCATTCATATTCACGGTGTGTCGAGTAGTCGGTGTCATTTCCTTCAAAATAGTTAAATGGAACAAGTTAATCATACAGAATATTAAGAGTAGTTAATAGTATTTCGTAGCATAATATGAACTCATTTATAAAAGCTTTTTCTTCATATTAGCGTTTTATAAGTTTAAATTCTGGTAGTACCTACCCGTTAAGTTCATACTTAGTAGCTAATATACAATTCAACTACTACAATTCTATATGAAAAACTGATTATAATAATATTTCGCGTTCAAACTTTTATACAATATTTTACAAACTTACAATACCGCTTATTTTACATAAAGTATGAAATATAGCACACAATAACTTTGATACAAGATAGTTGTGAAGATAATTCTAGCTAGTACACAAGTCGTTCAGCAAAGGCAATAAAGACACGTAATTCATACGTCCAGAAACAAGTCATGCATTCTGGTTTTACTAGGACTACTTCCCATCCTTGGTCTTGTGCAACATAACCGTTATGGCCGTTGATAAGACAGCGTGTTGTAACGTCGTCAAAGGGACGAGGGTTACGTAATGTCCAACAGTCCCGTAATAATCTAAAAACCTCATTTCTTACCCCAATTACCGACTCCGTCACTTGTGGAAACGTTTTGTTTAATAGTTGTAGCCCGATGTTCTTGTTCTCACTTTAGTGAGAAGCGAACATTACTAATCCGTAAGCATAACATGCTTCTTTATGTTGCATGTTAGCCGCTTTTTCTAAATCACGAAGTCTAATATTCGGATATATTGAGTCAAAATAATTTCTTAACCCGTTGCGTAAAATAGCATTTGGGTTCCCCGCAATATATGCGTCAAAGTAAACACATCGTAACTTATGGGTTTCCCAATGTGATATCCCCCATCTTTCAAACGAAAGTCTCTTATAAACCAAGACATTCTTGGAACGTTCTTCGAATGTATTACAAACTGATCTCGCCTTAAATAGTTGTGCCGAGGAATTCTGGCCGACTCTAGACAAGATTTCATCAATCATGTCTCCGGGTAGGTCTCTTAAAATATTGAGTTGTCTATCCATTTTGTGTTTTTAAACTGTAAAATAGACAAGAGTTAGATTCATAAAAAAAATACTTATTAATACAAGCAATTTTTACATATATCATAAAGCATAAGAACACTATATTACATATATTACACCACACGAATACAACTATCTTATTCCGACTCGCTCGTTTCTTCTTCTTCGGTTTTGGTTCATTTTGCCAAGTTTCTAGGGATATATGATGTTCCCCTAATACGAGCCGTCGTTGTCCACATTGGTTTAGAAAAACCTGGTGGTTTAGAGGTTCCCGGGTCATTGTTACAACTTAAGGACTTCGGGGGTTGACGATACATATAAAGTTCATCGGGGTTGGAATTAGATTTCTCTATTTTTATGCCCTTTCCCTTATTATTTTTTTTTTGCCTTTTTAAATTCAGTTGGGGTAATTTCTATAACATCATCGGAATTCTCGTCGGAATCCGATTCATCGGAGAATTGGTAATCCTCCCAATATTTTGCTTCCTTGGCGGAAACACCAATGACCATAATTAACCTTGGTCGGTTGGTTGAGGATTTTCTTTTACTTAACCGTTTTATTATTTCCCCCACCGGTTCTATTTCCTCCTCCGGTTCCTCCTCTTCCGGTTCCGATTCTTCTTCCGGTTCTTCTTCGGGAACTTATGAATCAGTCCAATATATATTCGACTCTTCGTTATTATTAGGTGAGTAAATGGGATTTGTGCTAGAGGTAGACATCTATCACACAATATCAAACATGTTAAGAGATTAATATATCACAAAATATATACATGTTAATAATATATAGTTTCCAACAAAAAAGTTAAGCAATCATTTTTAAAGAAAATACGGTCGAAGTCCAGACTCACTAATGCATCCTAACAAACTCGATAAGACACACTAATGCAAATTTTCTGGTTCTCTAAGACCAACGCTCGGATACCAACTGAAATGTCCCGTTCTTATTGATTAAAAACGTTCCATATTAATTGATTTCGTTGCGAGGTTTTGACCTCTATATGAGACGTTTTTCAAAGACTGCATTCATTTTAAAACAAACCATAACCTTTATTTCATCAATAAAGGTTTAAAAAGCTTTACGTAGATTATCAAATAATGATAATCTAAAATATCCTGTTTACACACGACCATTACATAATGGTTTACAATACAAATATGTTACAACAAAATAAGTTTCTTGAATGCAGTTTTTACACAATATCATACAAGCATGGACTCCAAATCTCGTCCTTATTTAAGTATGCGATAGCGGAAGCTCTTAATAATCACCTGAGAATAAACATGCTTAAAACGTCAACAAAAATGTTGGTGAGTTATAGGTTTAACCTATATATATCAAATCATAATAATAGACCACAAGATTTTATATTTCAATACACATCCCATACATAGAGATAAAAATCATTCATATGGTGAACACCTGGTAACCGACATTAACAAGATGCATATATAAGAATATCCCCATCATTCCGGGACACCCTTCGGATATGATATAAATTTCGAAGTACTAAAGCATCCGGTACTTTGGATGGGGCTTGTTGGGCCCGATAGATCTATCTTTAGGATTCGCGTCAATTAGGGTGTCTGTTCCCTAATTCTTAGATTACCAGACTTAATAAAAAGGGGTATATTCAATTTCGATAATTCAACCATAGAATGTAGTTTCACGTACTTGTGTCTATTTTGTAAATCATTTATAAAACCTGCATGTATTCTCATCCCAAAAATATTAGATTTTAAAAGTGGGACTATAACTCACTTTCACAGATTTTTACTTCGTCGGGAAGTAAGACTTGGCCACTGGTTGATTCACGAACCTATAACAATATATACATATATATCAAAGTATGTTCAAAATATATTTACAACACTTTTAATATATTTTGATGTTTTAAGTTTATTAAGTCAGCTGTCCTCGTTAGTAACCTACAACTAGTTGTCCACAGTTAGATGTACATAAATAAATCGATAAATATTTTCTTGAATCAATCCACGACCCAGTGTATACGTATCTCAGTATTGATCACAACTCAAACTATATATATTTTGGAATCAACCTCAACCCTGTATAGCTAACTCCAACATTCACATATAGAGTGTCTATGGTTGTTCCGAAATATATATAGATGTGTCGACATGATAGGTCGAAACATTGTATACGTGTCTATGGTATCTCAAGATTACATAATATACAATACAAGTTGATTAAGTTATGGTTGGAATAGACTTGTTACCAATTTTCACGTAGCTAAAATGAGAAAAATTATCCAATCTTGTTTTACCCATAATTTCTTCATTTTAAATCCGTTTTGAGTGAATCGAATTGCTATGGTTTCATATTGAACTCTATTTTATGAATATAAACAGAAAAAGTATAGGTTTATAGTCGGAAAAATAAGTTACAAGTCGTTTTTGTAAAGGTAGTCATTTCAGTCGAAAGAACGACGTCTAGATGACCATTTTAGAAAACATACTTCCACTTTGAGTTTAACCATAATTTTTGGATATAGTTTCATGTTCATAATAAAAATCATTTTCTCAGAATAACAACTTTTAAATCAAAGTTTATCATAGTTTTTAATTAACTAACCCAAAACAGCCCTCGGTGTTACTACGACGGCGTAAATCCGGTTTTACGGTGTTTTTCGTGTTTTCAGGTTTTAAATCATTAAGTTAGCATATCATATAGATATATAACATGTGTTTAGTTGATTTTAAAAGTCAAGTTAGAAGGATTAACTTTTATTTGCGAACAAGTTTAGAATTAACTAAACTATGTTCTAGTGATTACAAGTTTATACCTTCGAATAAGATAGCTTTATATGTATGAATCGAATGATGTTATGAACATCATTACTACCTCAAGTTCCTTGGATAAGCCTACTAGAAATGAGAAAAATAGATCTAGCTTCAAAGGATCCTTGGATGGCTTGAAAGTTCTTGAAGCAGAATCATGACACGAAAACAATTTCAAGTAAGATTTCCACTCGAAATAAGATTGTTATAGTTATAGAAATTGAATTAAAGTTTGAATATGATTATTACCTTGTATTAGAATGATAACCTACTGTAAGAAACAAAGATTTCTTGAGGTTGGATGATCACCTTACAAGATTGGAAGTGAGCTAGCAAACTTGAAAGTATTCTTGATTTTATGAAACTAGAACTTTTGGAATTTATGAAGAACACTTAGAACTTGAAGATAGAACTTGAGAGAGATCAATTAGATGAAGAAAATTGAAGAATGAAAGTGTTTGTAGGTGTTTTTGGTCGTTGGTGTATGGATTAGATATAAAGGATATGTAATTTTGTTTTCATGTAAATAAGTCATGAATGATTACTCATATTTTTGTAGTTTTATGAGATATTTCATGCTAGTTGCCAAATGATGGTTCCCACATGTGTTAGGTGACTCACATGGGCTGCTAAGAGCTGATCATTGGAGTGTATATACCAATAGTACATACATCTAAAAGCTGTGTATTGTACGAGTACGAATACGGGTGCATACGAGTAGAATTGTTGATGAAACTGAACGAGGATGTAATTGTAAGCATTTTTGTTAAGTAGAAGTATTTTGATAAGTGTATTGAAGTCTTTCAAAAGTGTATAAATACATATTAAAACACTACATGTATATACATTTTAACTGAGTCGTTAAGTCATCGTTAGTCGTTACATGTAAGTGTTGTTTTGAAACCTTTAGGTTAACGATCTTGTTAAATGTTGTTAACCCAATGTTTATAATATCAAATGAGATTTTAAATTATTATATTATCATGATATTATCATGTATGAATATCTCTTAATATGATATATATACATTAAATGTCTTTACAACGATAATCGTTACATATATGTCTCGTTTAAAAATCATTAAGTTAGTAGTCTTGTTTTTACATATGTAGTTCATTGTTAATATACTTAATGATATGTTTACTTATCATAGTATCATGTTAACTATATATATATCCATATATATGTCATCATATAGTTTTTACAAGTTTTAACGTTCGTGAATCACCGGTCAACTTGGGTGGTCAATTGTCTATATGAAACATATTTCAATTAATCAAGTCTTAACAAGTTTGATTGCTTAACATGTTGGAAACATTTAATCATGTAAATATCAATCTCAATTAATATATATAAACATGGAAAAGTTCGGGTCACTACATGCGACTCCTATTCCCATCACACCGCCTGCTCCAGTCACCGAGCCAGTTCCAGTCACTGAGTTACCAAAGGGTTATCACCTAGTCACTATTCCCATTTCAGTTGAGCCACCAACGGCCCAGACATTTAAGATCACTGGGAGCATACCCAACGAGGAGCCTTTCCCGAACTTATCCCACCTGGGGATGCCGTCAGAATTATGTCTGGATTCACTACTAGGCCCTGAGTTGGATATAGGGCAACCTCTCGAGTACTTGCCGTGCCTAGAGGATGATGAGATCTTCAGATACTTCGCAGAGCCGACTCAGCACATTGACCAGGATAGTATCCTATAGACTACTTTATCTTTATTTTATCTTTTAGTTTTTATCTTTTTGAAGCATTGTACTAAAAAGTTATATATATTGGAAATTCTGCCTTTCTCTTTTTGTTCATCATGCAGAAATATTATCAAAAGAGACTGGTCCCTAAGAGATTGACCGTAGAAAGGCCCAGCACTAGGAAAGTAACACGACTATAGGGAAGTAATCCTTCCTCAAACCTATTTCGATTATAACGCACTAAAATCTCAAAGTGTGGGGTAACCCCCGCAAATAACTTGGAAATTTTAGAAGTCAATGTCCTTAGATTATAAAATATTAACATATTCTTTCTAGAGAACATTAGGGACAATGTTCTTCTAAGTGTGGTGTAATGGGTAAAGGTTTTTAAAGGTCGAAGTTTTAAAAGTCAAGTAACCATAAAACGCCAAGTTTTGAAAAATTCTTTTGTCCAAAAGTAATTAAGCAATGGATATTGGGTAACTTTGAAAAATTCTTACTTTGTTTTTGCCCAAAAGATCTAATAAAATTGCTAGAAATCGGTTTTCGAAACATTTATTAGAACGGAACGATTAAGCTGAAACTTATGTTTTGTGTCAAAAGATTTCTTTTAAGAAAATATGTAAAAGGCTACGCATGATCAAGAACGACCCCTACCCCCAAAAAGGTAAGGAATCTTGGACTCAAAGTATCTGTATGACCCATCAAATCTACAGTACTTTGTTATTTCAATTGATGAGCGTGCCGGTGTACGGTTCAAGTTAGAACTTGGTTCAGACATACGTTTCAAGATCAATGGTTAGTAAGCGCCACACGTGGTGCAGGTGCGATACTCCTTCCGAAATCATTCTGAATAGAGAAGACAAAAAGCCATCCATTTTCGTTTCCACTCCACGCAATTTAGACCGACTAACTCACATAAAGAGTTGATGAATCAGAAATATTCACCCCAAATTCACTCCCAAAATTCACCATTTACCATTCATTCCCCTTTCCATTCATCAAAAGATCCAGAGATTAATAAAGAGATATATCGATCAAATTCTCTTCAAAAGCACTAGTTGAAAGATTCCAAACCCCTGATTGTTTTTTATAGGTCAAAGACCTATTTTCAGTGGATTATCACTTCCTCTCTGGGCACCAGGAACGAAAGACAAAAGTTATGAAGAAAGGGTATGCCGAAAAAAAATGATTATGAAAGAGCAAAGTCTCTAGAGCAAAGTCTCTAATAAGGCAAAAAAAAAAAAACCGAGAAGATGCCCTGAAGAAGAATGCTGGAAGAGCAAAAGAAAATTCTAGACAAAGTCTTAGCAAAATCCGCCTCTTCCGAAGAAAACTTTTATGGAATTCTAAGCCGTTATCTATCCAAAATGGATACTCTGAAGAATCAAAGTCTATCAATTCTTTCAAAAAATCAAAAGATCTGGATACCTTTCACCGACTCATAAATTTACCAACTAAAACCCTATAACCCGTCTTCCTATTGAAATAATGCCTAGGAAGAAGATCAGTGTCATCCTTACTTAACCGGTGGAGATATCGATGCTTTACCAAGCCTATGATGAGAACTGTTAAACGACTGGCTTCTGAGCGACAATACAATTAGAATAGGACACTCTAAACACTTGAGTGATATGAGTGATCCGCCATTGAGGATCCTGATCATGTATACTCTACATCTGAGAGTTGGAAAGTACGCCTTTTTCACTATGGACGCAATTGAAATCTAGCGACCAAATCATCGAAGCTCGAAACTTTTTTTAATACTTTCGTAAGATGTGCCGACTTCTGATAAAGGCATAATAAAAAGATCTACGGGTGGGGAAAGGGAGAATCTATTAGAAAGATCCTTATATTCCCGCTTTCTTGCTTGAGGACAAGCAAAGCCAAGTGTGGGGTATTTGATATCGGGCAAAAAGTAACATTTTTATCCCCATTATTAAGCCCTAAAACAATAAAGATTAAAACTTTGTCAGAAAAATTATTGCTTTTTCGGTTGACTTTGTAGATTAAGTAATTACGAAGACGATGCAAAAAGAATCAAGTAAAACAGAGCTAAAACGAAGATTCTAGAGCGAAAACGGTGAAAGACAAGAAATCAAGTTACGATCCAGTAAATCAAGACTGACCAGGCACCAAAAACGGCCTGCCATACGGCTTGCCAGTATGGCAAATGGCCTGCCAAATGGTCCAGCAAATGGCCCCTTAAAACGGCTTGCCTTGAAAACGGCTTGCCAAATGCGGCCTACCAAACGGCTTGACAGCCGTTTGCAGGCAAAATCCTAGTCTATTTAAAGGGCTCTCTCCATCCATTCCAAGACACACTCAATTTGCAATTCATTTTATATTTTCAATCTTTTAGTTAGTTTTTAGTAGTAGTTAGCTTAGCTTATATTTTCCGGAGGATATCCCGGCGAGTCCCTGCGATCTCGGGCAGATTTGTTCGGTCTTTTCAGGTTTTTATCCGAAACGCTTGTCTTTTGTATTAAACATGTGTTTTTACTTTTTATGTTTAATAATGCGTTCCGATATTGCCATGATAGCTTAATTAATCTGTATGTTGCCATGATAGAAGCTTGGGTTAGCGTAATTATGTTTATTTAGTACGATTACTGTTATAATACTGAACTAGGAAGTCTGATAGATTTGTATGCTAGCATCTTAAGGATTGACCAACCTAGGTTGTGATCAGGACTTGTCCACCTATATGAAATTATCTACTTCATAGGATTAAGACCCCTGGTTATACTGTATCTGAAGATTCTATGAACTCGGTATGGCCGGAGTTCCCGAGAGGCATCTAATGCACTTTTGGGACACGGAACTTAGGAATTGAGACATGAATGACCTAGTATGCCTATTGACTGTTTCGAAGAGACCTCTTAGGAGCTGTTAAGATCTAGTTAGTGCCTTCACTGCATGACCCAAGCCTATTGCATGTTATTGTTTGATTGTTGCCCTAGGTCTTAGTCATATCAACTGTTTAGGTATTCATTAGGTCTCTATCTGCTTTACTATCAGTATGTTAACTGTGATGCTGTATAATGTTTAAACTGTTGTGATCTCATTAGTATGATGGAATGGTTGTTAGTTTTCATTTAAAGTTTTGCCAACTTAAACCGGCGGAATCTTTACGTTTGTGATCAGTGTTCAACCAACACGGCACGTTGTTATTCAGTTACCTAAACTCATAACGAGGGTTAGGACTAGAGCTTAACTCACTAATAAACCTAGTACTTTACTGAGGATAACCTCCGAGGTATTGTTACCCTTCAATTATACGACCAAGTGACATACTTCTCACTGCTCAAAGAGAACTCCGAGAGTTCAGAGACAAGTAGGTCTGTGTAATTGGCTCATCCAACCAGATCTACATCATTCCAAGCATAGTCTTAACATAAGCATAATTACCTTTCCCTAACCCAATACTGATATCTTGGTCAACATTTCCCTGATCTGCATACTCCATATCCTTCCACTTTATTTACTTTTCTGCATTTAGGACCTTTAGCTAAAATCAACTACTATCTTTTATCCAGGTAATTTAACTAAAAGACAATTATCCACTTGATCTTCAATTCGTTAATCAGCAAAAAATACGACACTAGGTTAACTTACACCTTCTACACCTTAGAAAGTAAAAGTAAATTTAGGCCCCGCAAAATATAAATAACAAAGACACTGTGTGCTACCGAATCGAACATCGTTCGACCTAACGACACTGCACAAATAAAACAGTCCGTTAGTGGCATATCACACTCCAAATGTGGTAAACCCCACATTCTTGGAGAAGTGTCTTGATTGTCATTTTGGGTAATCTCAATTTGGTCAAGACTTAGTTAGGTTCACTAATGCATTTGGTTCAATCCTAAAGACTAGTCAACATGTCATTAACTTTCTAGTTTCAATTAATCACAAATCATATTCATTTTAAGATTAAGTAGAGATTAATTGAATTATATATCTCTAAGTTAAACATTGAGTGTAAGTTGTACTTAGACATGTTACATAATGTGTGTTACTAGACAAGACCAAATAGATTATTTACCATTATTATTTGTGACCTATGTTACACTTAATTCCTTGAAGTAAACTAGTTATTTGAATCCCGGTGTTCTAACTAATAACAGATAGCAAGTTTAAGAGCATGTTAGCAAGTTGGCAAATTAATGAGTATCAAACATATTAGAAAGTAGCAAGTAATACTCACATATAGCAAGAGATAGCTATTCTAATATCAATCATATAGATATTTGCACAACAATATGGTTTAAGCTTTAGCAAGCTTACTTGCAATGTAACACATTGCATGATTAATGTGTAAACACACATTAATGTTCAACACATGTATAAGGGAAGAACAATCTCTAGTTGGGACTTAGTAACCATCCTAAATGTATCTAAGTGTATTTTAGGATTATAAGTCTTTACTAGTTACACTTTAAAATGTCGTTCTTCATTTAATTTGTCACTAAGTAATCTTTAATTGTAATTAGTGTTCTAGTGACATTAGCTTATGTGTGTTGGTACTTGATGATCATCCTAAGAATGTATAGACATGTTTTAAGATCACAAGTTATTGATTAACACTTATGTGTTATGCTTAATCATGGTTAAATTGTCATTAAGGTGTAATTAAGCGTGATTAACCAAGATTAGCGTTTTTATGACCAAAGCTCAATTGAGTATGGATGAGGCATCTATTCTAAGCTTATTGAGAAAGGTTTCATCAATTATAGATGTCGGAAAGTGGTCAAACTAAATTTGGTCAAAAATGGTGACACTGAATTCTGCGGTCGCACTGCGGTTGACCGTAGTGATGACCGTATAACTTGTTTTCACAAAACTGCGTTGCAGATTTAGTCTGGGCTTCTACGGTCAGGTATACGGTCGACTGTACTTTGACCGTGTAAGTTTAATGATCTTTATTTTCATTCTAAGTTTTGTTTGAGTTGGTCATTTGCAAGATCAAGTATGGATTAGTGAACTTGCGTGTTTTATGTTAAGATGTCGATCATCACTTATGCATATGTATGTGTCATCATCAAAACATATTTTTTGGTTAAGCATCATACTTAACTTTGTCGGTTAGTCCATTAACCAACATTCAACCAACACACTAAACTACTATTGAACTATGAGATACTTTGTATATTTGATTATTTTTTTGATTGAGATAGATGTGCTACAAATGAGAAGATCAAGCCTATATGTAACGACCTGGAAATTTCCGACCAAATTTAAACTTTAATCTTCATATGTTTCCGACACGATAAGCAAAAACCTTAATGTTGAGTCTAGAAAGTTTGAAATTTATATTCGAGTAATCAGTTACCCTTACGACTGCTCTCGACGATTCACGAACATTTGGGTACAAATAAATATGTGAACGATTATATATATGTAAATTTAAATATAAGTTATTATAATATTACTATTATTATTAATATTAATGTTATTATAACTAAATCATTATTAGTATTAATAATAGCATATTTATTTATTATTATTATTATTTTTAAATTATCATTTTATACTATCATTATTATTAATCTTATTAAAATTATTATTATTTTTTTTTTTATTACTAGTTTATTTATGTTATTATCAATATGTTAATTATTTATATCATTATTAATATTATTATTGTATTATTAGTAATTTCTATTATTATTATTAATATCAATGGAATTATATTTATTAATATATTTATAATTATTAATATAAATAATTCCGAAAATAATAAAAAAAAAAAAAAAAATATAAAAATAATATTAAAGACAGATATTTCACGCCTAATTTTTTTTGTTTTTGTCATAATCTGTTTTATGAATCTTATTCAATCACATAACAATACAATTACTTTTGTAGGTCATTTTCATTTTTTTGATTTATTCTCTGATTGAACATGGTCTGTCCACTAATTCAACTACAAATCAGATTGTAATTGATTCGTTTTGATCTCAGTAATATCTCCCATCCGTTATATAACCCCTAATAACACAATCAAAGAAAAAGAGATGGAGGAAATAAAATCTTCTGAAATAAACCATTCGACCACCTTGATCTTTATCCCATTAAAGCCGGGGAACACAATCAAAACCCATTTGCTATTGTGTGTTACTGCTACTGCTCAAGAGTTTCTGTTTCTGTTTCGGGTTCCTACTATAACCGAGACCCACAATCATCTTTAAACATCATCCAGTCGATCATCAACCTTCATTGAAATCACCATGAACTTCCAACACAAACCGCCATCAACCACCGCTGCTACACCTTTCTAATAACTACAAAACGCTGCTATTTTATTTCACTTCCCTTTCTTTTTCTCTCGATGGGCTACTGTACAAACACATATCTATATATATATTTTTTTTCTTTTGCAAACCCTGATTGCTGCTACGATTACTGTCTCGATCACTATCACCAAACCATCGTGAATCACCAATTGTTTCTGTTCCAGTTGCAAACTATTATAAACTACCACCACAGACCACCATTAATCTCTGTTACTTTCTTCGGTTTCTACTCCTACCGTGATGAAGACGATGAGATATTATGATGATAATAGCGATACATTGATAATGATAAAACGTGTGTGATGATGAAGATGATGACGATTATATAGATGATGAGGAAGAGAGGATATCGGCTGTTATTTCTTTTGTGAATGATGAGTCAGACGGCACCCAAAAGAACACGCACATACCCTATCTGATTAACACCGTATTTTTTTTTTCTGGACTATAAACGTTTTTGGTGTTGGGCCGATTAAATTAATGTGGGCCGAAGTGAAGTTGGGCCAGTGATAAGTGGGTTTTAAGAAAATCGATATACACAGGTTATATGTTTATCAGTGATGGTTTATTTCGAAAATAACAAATGGGTGAATGGTTAAGGGTGTTTGTGTTAAACGAGAGGTCACGGGTTCGAGCCCGGCTTTGGGCATATTTTTTTAGAGAGGCTTTTCAAGGTAGTTAACAATACTAAAAACTAATTTTATTATTATTGTTATAATGATTAAGATTAAAATTTTAAACATTATTATTAATAGATTTTTGATTATTATTAACATTGTTATTAGTATTAGTATTATTATTATAATCAAGATTATATTATTATTATTTTAAATAAACATTATTAAGTAAAATTATTATTTATAATATTACGATTATTAACAATGTATTTACCATTAATAGTATTATCGTTCAAGTATTGATATCATTATTATGAAATAATAGGATTTATTATTATTTTACTTCATTAATATTAATATCATTATCATTATTATTTTTGATATTATTACTGAGTATAAATATTATTAATATTTTTTTTTAAAACAAGTAAATATTATATATATAATTTAATATATGTAATTAATGTATAATATAATTATATCATTATTTTGACTAATAATAATATTTTTTTAAAAACATATGAATATATATTTTATCAATTTACTAAATAACATATGAGTTATTAATAAAACAATTATATCATTAATAATAAAATATGATCTTATTCGATTACGATTATGTATTAATAAATATACAAATGATATAGGTTCGTGAATCCGAGGCCAACCTTATACTTGATCAATGATGTTATATGTATTTTTACTACAAAATACAGTTTGGTGAGTATATAGTCCCTTTTTAAACTTTAAATATTTTTGGGCTGAGAATACATGCGCTATTTTTATAAATGATTTACGTTATGGACACAAGTGACTAAAATTACGTTCTACATGGGTTTGAATCAAAAATCCCCTAGCTTGGTAACTTTAACTATTGGTTTATGAACTGGTAGGCGCGAATCCTAAAGATAGATCTATCGGGTTTTACACCCCCACCCAGATGTTGTTCTAGTAAACTAGAAGAACGGGTGTTTAGTACTTCGAGGTTAACGGAACGCACTTGATTCGGTGCACATATTATTATAACTTAGGGGTACACACTCTTGTTAAGGCTAGTTACCGGGTGCCCATTGCTTGGAATGCTTTTCATATACTTGCGAGTGTATTATGTTTATAAATATGAAATCTTGTGGTCCATAGTTATTACGCTGCTAGCATCAAACCTATATATCTCACCAACTTTATGTTGACATTTTAAAGCATGTTATTCTCAGGTACGACTTAAGTCTTCCGCTGTGCATTTGCTCATATTAAGGACCTTACTTGGAGTCGATCATCGCAATGGAACCAACTGTTGAAGACTCCGTCCGGGAGGATTAGTTCGGGTTACTACACTATATAAAGGCAATTTTAGCATCTGGCAGGCCGAACAAGGAGGCCAGGTAGGATGGGCAGCCCGAGTGAAGAAGCCGAGTGGGACACTCGGGTAAATGGTAGATCGGGAGAGACAGCGGGGTAAGGCAGCCCTGTGTGGCTTGGATTTGCAGCTAAGGTGGCTTGGATTGGCAGCCCGTGTGGCTTGGATTGACAGCCCGTGTGGCTTGGTTTGGCAGCTCGTGTGGGGTGCTCTTGGTCTTCTGACTTGTTTTTCGAGGTCGTAACTTAGTTTTCACCGTTTTCGCTCTAGATTCTTCGTTTTAAGCCCGTTTTCTTCGAGTCTTCTTACTTTGCCTTCGTAATCACTTGATCTAAAAATTAAGGAAATAAATGCTTAATTCTTTGATAAACTTTGAAACTTTATTATTTTTGGGCTTAATATCACGGGTAAAAATGTGACTTTTTGGTATCAGTTATAAAAGTTTCTCGTCGATAACTAGTTGATGAAGACCTTGTAGGGACTAAGTAGCCAAGTAAGGGACTATCCTGATGGTAACGAACTTTGACTATTTTTGACCCACTTTGATCGATTTTGACCGAATAAATTCAACTTTGACCTATCCATTGACCAGAGTTAACTACGTTGACTGGTCGGCCAACTTCGCTTAGTTAGGTCAACTACTTCTAGAGTGTAAACGATCTGAGCAACTCTCAAACGACTGACCGTGACTCTTTAAACGCTTGATTCACGCCAAGTCTAAATGAAACGAGCACGAGCCAAGCTTGAACACATTTTTAAAATCGTTTAGTAAAGGAACTTGAGTTTCTTATATCGAGCTCGCACAAGCTCGCAAGCCTAAGCGAGCCTAATAATTACTCGTCTCGTCCCTAATTTATTATTCAGTATTCCATTTTGGGATGTCTCAAATTATTTTTCCACTTCCATAAATAGAAAAGAATAAAATGCTTAAGTTCTATTATGCCCCTTAATGTATGTGAATATGATTAAATGGGAAAGAAAATGTAAGGGTAAAACTGGAAAGTAAACAGAAATTATGTTACTTTTATGACACTTTCTTAAAATGTGTGTTTTTTGTCTTTGAGACAATTAATATGGGACAGAGGGAATACTATTTTATACTTCATTCGTCCCTAATTTATTGTTCAGTATTTCATTTTGGGATGTCCCAAATTAATTTTTCACTTCCATAAATGAAAAAGAGTAAGAAGCTTAAGTTCTATTATGCCCTTCATGTATGTAGATATGATTAAAAGAGAAAGAAAATGTAAGGGTAAAATTGGAAAGTAAACGGAAAGTACAATACTTTTATGAGATTTACTTAAACTGTGTGTTTTTGTCTATGGACAATTAATATGGGACGGAGGGAGTATGAACAAGTCGAATTCGAGCGTGTATAATATTAAACGAGTAGAGTTCGAGTGCAATCAGGCTCAACTCGGCTCTTTGCCTCTTTTACACCTCTAGCTACTTTAAAATCCCGACTAGTCGAGGAGTAGCCGATGTTATCGGAGGAATTTTACAACCTTGAGTAGGATTATGTACTTCATGTTGATTATAATGAAGTGGAGCATGAAAGTTTCATTTCATTTACATGGTTCTTAGTTATGTGTCACTAATAATATTTCTTTATTATACGGAGTACTAAATACATCCAACTTTTAGTTGTATGGTGCCCAAAAAACACCAAAACTACATCAACACCAAAAAAAAAAAAAAGGCAAATCACCTCTCCAGATCTTATCCAACATACAAATTCAACCGGTCAAAATAGAGGTCTCAAATGTAAAACTATAATTAAATTTTAACGAACTCCACAAAACTTTTAACAGACCGTATCTTTCCGCTCGTCGTGAGTTAAATTTATCCGACGTCACCGTTTAACTCGAAATAATATTACGAGCACAACACAACTAACTACACGCGAAACAGACGCTTTTTCAAAAATGCTAAATATTTTGGGTTATATTTCATACATACACATACACGTACAATAAACAACCCAAACTAACTACAACATATCGATGATACCGTCCCCCTTTTTTACTCGATTTTCCTGGCGTTAAAACGCGCAGGCCATTAGGTATACTATGTACTAACTACGTGTATCCAAACATACTCGTAGCAACGCGTTTGTAATTCTGAAAATACATAACGCTACGTTAAATATGAATATGCAACCCGAAAGCCCCGCCGCATCGTGCGGGTCGGTATTTTTCTAGTTGTCTACCAATTTGCTAATGTTGGAAATCTGGCCAACGGGCAATGCTACTTAGTTTACTTTTCAGTTTGGGATTAAGCATGTACGGAGTAATAAGCTAGCTCATGTGTTTATATCACAAAGTTATTTGTAATTGCAGTTTATTTACGATAAATGATGGCATTTGACCAATTGTATATAAATACATCACCATGGATTAAACTTCAACATGAACAAGAACAAAGGCTGATGCAGATCTTTACCCACTATTATCTTTAACAAGCTGTTTTAATCATATGTAACTGGACAAACACGTAAAACATACCGAACGCAAAATCAGTAAACACCTTTCACGTCACGCGTCAACATTAACTCAACAAACACCTTAGCAAAATAATTGGTTTCTCCAAGAAAAGGTACCCCACACTAACAATATAGATGGTTAGACAACTACACCGTCTACACCATAAGTTTTTTTTTTTTTTTTTCTCTTGGGACTTGTAGAACTTGCTACTCGATAAGTATTCGGTCGAGACTTTGGAATGAGTAATCGGATAATTATCGACGGATAATCAGATTGAACTTTTTATACATTTAAATGATAAATTTAAATTTAAATTATGTGTAAATATAGAACAACACCATAAACATACACAAACTTTACATAATTGTCTCATATTCGTTTATTTGTTCAAAAACTCGAACATTCTAATTTAAATTCATATTAAAATATTGACTCATTTTGACTTTGACCGATTAAATCCATTTTTCTAACAAAAAATCAATTTTGAACAATCAAGATACGTTAACTGATTAATTAAATCGATCTACCTATCTCTGAGTTTGATTGGTTTTCCCTCGGATTTAGAAAAGCGGATAGGCATGATCTGAAAAATGAGTAATCGGGGAACTTTACAACCGTGATTCAGACAACTTGAGGAAGGGGAGTACTTTTTATTCAGATGTATACGGCCTAATCCGGTTATCGTGACCATTTTCGACATTAATCCTAGCCACCACCCCATTATATACTTCTAGTGGGGTTGAACCTGAGACCTGGAATCAAGGCCCAAACACTAGACAAGTAGATGGTGTCAAATCAAGTCTCTGACTTCATTCAAACTAAAATCAGAGAACTTTCACTAACAAAAGAATGTAATGCCATTTGGTTTTCACTAATGTCTGAAAACCCTAGTAACAATTTAACAGATAACCGTTTATTAGCATTGGTTACATAATGTAGTAAGCAATGATATAACTCAATACCCTTGAGCAAAACTTAAAAGGTTAAATAGATAGGTACAACAATACCAACGCATGAAAGCATTCATTCATCCAGATATAGTAAGACACTATTTATCATTACTTACTGCACATATTATCCACCATTACTAGTCTGCATGTAGATGCTGCTCCCTAGCTACAAAATCATGATATCCCACAATAAAAAGAAAAAGATGAACAAAATGCTGATGTCACCCTCCTACATCCACCATTATCCACAGCTACAATTTGCTCATTCAGCGGGGTTGTTGCAACGAAGATGTTGCTCATAGAAGTTGATTAACTGTCACAATCAAAAAATATAAATAAATGATCACTAGTGTCAACTGTCACAATTAAAAAGGTTAATTTAAACGTTATAAACAGGTAAACGCAAGGTTGCAAAAAATCGCTACTCGGCGACTACCCGGTCGGGAGTTTCTAGGGAGTACTCGGCAACTCGGGGAGTATTCAGATATTGACCAAGTTTGACTTTGACTTATTTGACCGAGTTTTGACCGTTTTTACGAGTAATGCTGAGTTTTGGCTGAGTTTTGACCAATTTTCCGAGTAATCCCGAGTTTTGGGCGAGTTTGACTGAGTTTTTACCAAGTTTGACTTAGTACTCCCAGAGTTGCAAAAACGAGTACTCATCAAGTAATTTCGAGTTCTACAACACTTGATAAACGGATAAGTTTTTTTCCATGTTCAGGGTAATTTAAACCATGTAAGCAATCAATTTTATTGTCATGAAGTGAAAAGAAAACAATGGTTACCCAAAATAAATATCAGATAAAAATATGTTCAATATTTATTATACAGATAAGAGATGGAAACAAATACACAAGTTACCAGTACTGGGTTATTTTCCTTAAGATATTCGTTATTAACAACCACTTCTTCTCCATCTGACCTGCTTATACACAAATCAAACAACAAGATTATACATTCATAAGTTTGTAAACAACTAAATACAGTAACAATCAATTAGAGAACAATTTATAAATCAAAAAAAATAGAATAAAGGAACAATCACTAACCTCATGACCAAAAATAATACACAAACTTCCTCTATACCGTTAACTATAGACGTTGAATAGTTAACGGGTTTGACTATCTGTGTAATAACAGGAAGTCTTTGAGGACTATCTGTGTCAATTTTATTTTCATCTAACGCAATTACATTACTAGCTGCATTCGTTTTCCCGGTAGGTATTTCTTTTAGAGCTGCATCTTTCTTAAAACGTTTAACAAACGGCTTTCTTCTTTTCGAACCAATTCGAGGACTAGAACGAAGTGCCTGCAACTTGATCTATATAGCTTGCAACATGACATCATCATCATCATCATCAATAAATGATAGAATCTGACTGATGAAGCAAAGCTAGTGTCTCCTTATAAGAACTCACACTACATGAAGCAAATAAACTTTTGCTTTCATTTAGCCTAAGATCTTTGACACTTCCTGAGTAAGGTTCATAAACTTGAAGTAAGGCTTCTTCATAATCATCTACTTCCACTTCCATAATAGATTCACCATTCTTCCTAAACTCAAGTACACTAATACCAATCGCACTATCACTCGCCTTAACGGTGTAAAGTTTTGTCCATGATTTCGTAACACCGTCATTCATCTTCCACACATCACAAGCAGGTTTTTCAAAGCTTTCAATAATCACAACAAGAGAATCCATCAATTTCGAGACATACATATGTCCGGTGAAACGTGCTAAACTATCCGGTAGAAACAATTCACCAAATTCTTCACTTTTCAAATCAAATGAAATAATCCGATGATATAAATCGTCTTCATCCACATCAATCTTGTCATAACCATGCCAATAAATAACCCCGTTTATAAAAACCTGGCCCCACGACAATCGAACCGGTTTAGAAGGAATCTCAATAGATACGCTTCTCCAATCCCCGGAGCTTAAGGTAAACACCTCAGCTTCCCAACAAACACAATTAATAATCTCATCACTTCCTGATTTATTAATATGTGTAATCTTAATAAGCTTAGGATCATTAGTGTTAGGACAAACACCAAAACCGATAACAATATATCCGAGAGGCATATATATCACATTTGGAATAACAATACCAACTGATTTCCTAATGGTAGGATTCCATAACACAACCATCTTTGTTTCATTGTCTATATCTGGATACAAACCATAAAAACATATCATTCCGTGAGAGGAACCAAGTTTCATCGCGTTCCGAAGTCGATTAAGAGTCACTGGAACAATAGGGGAAAACTCGTGTTGTGGAAAACTATCATCATCCATAATTGAAACATATTTTAGCACTGAATCTAAATTATAACATACGAGTAGATGATGCGGCTGATTGTTGCGCAGGCAGTTGTCATGGATAAACTTGGAGCTGTCGATTAGTGATTTCCATGGTTTGGATACGGATCTGAATCTAATCAGCGATTTTATTGGAAGCTTTTTGATGATTTCCGTTTGGATGTCGAATGGTACGAGATCAGACATTCTGATTTTGATTTTGATTTTGATTTCGATTTTGATTTCGATTTGAATGTCGAATCGGAGCGTCAAACAGAAATCGGAGATGAAGGTTGACAATTTAGTATTATTCAGACTGTCTGTAACAAGCAAAACGTTGCCGTATGATGAATAATGGGCTTTCCAGACTTTACCATGACGTTATGCAATCCGAATTTAAGATTGGGCTGGATTTAGATAAAAGGCTATAATCTTAAATTTTAATTTTATTAGTAACCTTTTTTCTTGGCCGAAGCATTAATCATATACTTCTGTGGTGTAAATAACTCGATCTATTTTAGCTGCCTACTAAAACTTTGATAAAGTTAATTGTAAAATATTCTAAAATTTTTATAACATATGACCTCGAGCTTCTTATAGCAGGGTTGAAAGTCACGCATGTCTGAAGCAAATTTTCTTTTACGAATTTTTTTTTTTTTTTTTTTTTTTTTAAAGCAAGCTTAATAATAATAATCACGAGATATACAAAGTTGCATGAGAAACTTCCAACAAATACAATCACGACATCGGAAGCATAAACTAGCGCACTAAACCTACAATATGGATCTAAATAGCCACAACCAAATCAATATGCAGTAGCCACGACCAAGTCAAACTACAATAGACGAAGGATCCGAGAACCAAGCAATCCAATCGAGATGAACAGTTTGAAGTCTTCGCGAGATCCTATCATACAAAAGGAGTTGGATTTCGCTTAAACTAGATGGTGTCAAATCAAGACTCTGACTTCCTTCATCCAAACTAAAATCAAAGAACTTTGACTAACAAAAGATGTAATGCCATTTGGTTTTCACTAATCTTTGAAAACCCTAGTAACAATTTAACAGATCACCATTTATTAGCATTGTAATGTAGTAAGCAATGATATAACTCAATACCCTTGAGCAAAAATTAAAAGGTTAAATAGATAGGTACAACAATACCAACACATGTAAGCATTCATTCATCCAGATATAGTAAGAGACTATTTATCATTACTTACTGCACATATTATCCTAGGAACATCAAACATTTATCAATTCTGCATGTTAGATGCTGCTGCTCCCTAGCTACAAAATCATGATATCCACAATAAAAAGATAAAGATGAAACAAAATGCTGATGTCACCCTCCTACATCCACCATTATCCACAGCTACAATTTGCTCATTCAGCTGGGTTGTTGTAACGAAGATGTTGCTCATAGAAGTTGATTAACTGTCACAATTAAAAAGGTTAATTAAAACCTTATAAACAGGTAAACGCAATTAGTCATGTTTTAACCAAGGTTGATTAAAACCTTATAAGGTACCAAGTCGGGACTTTTGGGGAGTACTCGGCAACTCAGAGAGTACTAAGATGTTGACCAAGTTTGACTTGACTGATTTTGACCGAGTTTTGACCGGTTGAGTTTTAATCGATTTTCCAAGTAATCCCAAGTTTGACTGAGTTATGACCATATTTGACCGCGTTTGACCAATTTTGACCGAGTACTCGCCGAGTTTCAAAAAACCGAGTACTCGTCAAGTAATTCCAATTTCTGCAACACTGGGTAAAAGGATAAGTTTTTACCATGTTCATGCTATTTTAAACCTTATAAGCTATCAATTTTAAGGTCATGATGTGTGAAGAAAACAATGGTTACCCAAAATTAAAAATCAGAAAAAAATATGTTCAAATTTATTATAGTGATGAGAGGAGAAAAAAGAGACAAGTTTACCAGTAGTGGGTTGTTTTCCTTGAGATATTCGTTGTTAACAACGACTTCTTCTCCATCTGACCTGTTTATACACCAATCAAGCAACAGAATTATACATTAATATGTTTTTTAAGAACTAAATACAGTAACAATCAATTGGAGAAAATTATCAATTAAAAATAAAAAAAATAGAATAAAGGAACAATCACTAACCTCATGACCAAAAATATTACACAAACTTCCTCTATACCATTAACTATAGACGTTGAATAGTTAACAGGTTTGACGATTTGTTTTATAACGGGTAGTCTTTGAGGATTATCAACAACATTTTCAGAATCCAAATCATTTTTATTTTCATCTGGCACAATTACATCACTAGCTGCATTCGTTTTCCCAGTAGGTATTTTTTTAAGAGCTGCATCTTTTTTAAATCTTTTAACAACAAAAGACTTCCTTCTTTTCGAACCAATTCGAGGACTAGAACGAAGTACCTGGGTCCCATTATCAACATTAGAAACCCCATTTTCATGGCTATTTCTTTCAGATGTGATATCATTTTGAATATGTATAGCAAAATCTGTATTGTTTTCTTCTTCTTCTCGAATTTGTAAAGAACCTGTAAAAGATTCAGCATTGTTTGACCGTTTTGCAGATCCATTTTGACTTGTGAGTCCACCATTATTTTCAGCCACGTTGATATTGTTGTTACCATGAACGCATGGACCTTGACAAGGTTCTTCAATAACTCTAAGTTTGACTGATGGTATTGGATATGAAGCAGCATCAGGCGAATGAGAATCTTCCTGTGGGTCCCGCATTTCAGAATCTGAATCTTCATTTGGCTGCTGATTTTGAGAAGTTTCTTGTAGATGCTGAGGTGGCGGCTGCTTTTGGTTGCGTTTACGCTTGCGTTTTGATTTATTTCCTCCAGTCCTTAAGCTTTAAGTTTCATAAAACAAGAAAATATATAAAATTATGAGAGTTAATAATCGAATAATTGAACCTGTCGGGCGCTTATAAACATGAACGAACCTTGTAAATTCTAAACAAGCCCTTTACATACATTCAATTATTCAATACAAAGAAAAATGCAGTTGAATAATAAAAAAAACCTTTCTTCGAACGCCTTAATTACTTCAGGACATGTGTCAAAATTCTCAGCAGGTTCCCAAGTATTAGACGATTTCGGCCACCCTTGCCTTCATTTGACCAAAAACTTAAGTCAAGTCAACTAAACATAAATGACAGTATAAAGAAAAAGAAATGCTGATGTAATGTTTGGGGTAAACAAAATCACAAAGTTAACTTAATGATGATGTAATGTAATGTTTGCTGTACATAAGTTTATGTAACGATGATGTAAGGTTTCGTGCTGCACAAAATCACAATTTCAAATAACATTAAGCCAATACTATTGAAATTGAAATGATAATGAAAAGTAAAACCAATTTAATAAGATACTCAAAAAAAATAAAAAATAAAAAATAAACTACTGAAACATAACTCGTGTAATCAGGATATGATAATAATTAGGTCACGTACCATTTAATAAGATACTGCGTCACACCCTTTTTGTCGCCGATTAACATAACATAACATATAATCACAAACAAAATAATTAGTCCTACAATTAACCATATATTACAAAATAATAAATAAATTTAGGATAAAAAATAAACCTTGTGAATTCTTTTCCTTTTAACAGCTTCAATTATATAATAACCCTCAGCTAACTGCGGCACCACAATTTTATCATCATTTTCACGCTCATTTTCAGCAACAATTTTAGCATTTTCATCGTGCTCATTTTCATCTTCATTCAGATTATCGTAATTAACTTGATCATCGGTGTCATTTTGATCTGATTGTCGAAGATCGGAGTGTCTGGTGAGTCTGCGTTTACTTGCGCCGTTCATTTGGAGTTAATTTAGGGTTTTTTTTTCCTGCAAAAATTCTGCAGATTTTTGCCCTCTTTTTTGTTTAATAATTGTTGATTTTTTTTTTTTTTTTTTTTTTGTTGGTGTCTAATTAATTATATGTGATTTGGGTGTCAGGGTTTAATACAAGGAGTGAAATGTGAGGTCGACTGAAAAAGTGCGGGGCGGGTTCAAATTTTTACACACACAATTAATTCTTAAATTTATCTTCACATTAGGTGGTATGTTTAGGTTGAGGTCACTAATTTAAATATGTTCGTAAGAGAAAGTGTCTCATTTAAATAAGCGAAGTTTTTACCGTATTCATTCACGGACCTCTACCCGAATACTGTCCGTGTAGATGTGTTCTCAGGTACCGTCGATCGGGTTCGGGTTTTTGCCCGAACGTGTGTATTACATGCATATAATGAGGGTCTCCGCTGATACAAAAATTGTAGTTAATTAAAATTGAGGAATTTATTAGAGGCTTTTTCATATTTTTAAGCCAGTTTTTTCTTTAAACATAAACATAATTGTTATAATTCAGTAGGCTTATAACTACCTTTAGTGGTTTGATTCTTGATGTTATAATTCAGTAGGCTTATAACTACCTTTAGTGGTTTGATTCTTGATGTTATAATTCAGTAGGCTTATAACTACCTTTAGTGATTTGATTCTTGATTTAGAATACTAATAATGAAGTGTAAGAACAAAGATGATAATGGAGAGAAAGAAAAAAACACTTTGTAAGTGTGAGAAATGGTGCAAGTTTAATGCTTGCATTCATGAGTATTTATAGCCTAAAATCTCAATATAAAAATACATACTTTGTGTACCAAAATTGACTATATGTATACACCAAAATTGACTATCCATATCTATATTATTATTATTATTATAACACTCCCCCTTGGATAGCAATTTTATTTTGTTGAAGATCAACTATAAATTACTGCCTCGTTAAAAACCTTGCTAAAGAAAACCCAGTGGGAAAAAACTTTAGCTAAGGGAAAAAGAGTGCAGCATGGAGTTGACTCCCCCTCAAGTAGACATCGCTTCAGCTGTTACATCTTTTGAACATGTCTCATGCCAATGTTATGAACGTGTGTTCTGAAAATAGCAGTTGGAAGTGCTTTCGTGAAAAGATCAGCAGAGTTTTTGCTAGATTGCACATATCTCATTTCAATCTGGTTGTCCTTAATGAGATTTTGAGTGTATGAGAAGAATCTAGGTGGTATGTGTTTTGTTCGGTCACTTTTGATATACCCTTCTTTCATCTGTGCTATGCAAGCTGCATTATCTTCATAGATAGTTGTTGGACTTTTATCGCGTTCTAGTCCACAAGAATCAGTAATGAGTTGTGTCATTGATCTCAACCAAAAACATTCTCGAGTAGCTTCATGTAATGCAATCACTTCGGCATGATTTGACGATGTAGCAACAAGTGTTTGTTTTTGAGAACGCCATGATATTGCAGTACCTCCATTTAGGAATACATATCCAGTTTGAGATTTAGCTTTATGTGGATCAGATAAATAACCTGCATCTGCATAACCAACCAAATCTTGTTTTGATTCGTTAGAATAAAATAATCCTAAATCAGTAGTTCCTCGAAGGTATCGAAATATGTGTTTGATCCCATTCCAGTGTCTTTTGGTAGGAGCAGAGCTGAACCTTGCCAACAAATTAACTGCAAAAGAAATGTCAGGTCTTGTACAATTTGTAAGATACATAAGAGCTCCAATTGCACTAAGATATGGTACTTCTGGTCCAAGAATGTCTTCTTGATCTTCACATGGACGAAATGGATCAGCTTCAACATTGAGTGATCTAACAACCATAGGAGTACTTAATGGTTTTGCCTTGTCCATATTGAAACGTTTCAAAATCTTTTCAGTATATGTTGTTTGATGTACAAGTAAACCATTAGGCATATGCTCAATTTGTAAACCAAGGCAATACTTGGTTTTTCCGAGATCTTTCATTTCAAATTCTTTCTTTAGAAGTTGAATGGCTTCATGGATCTCTTTATTTGTACCTATGATGTTAAGATCATCAACATAAACAGCTATGATCACATATCCGGATGTTGTTTTCTTAATGAAAACACAAGGGCAAGTAAGATTATTTGTATACCCTTTGCTTATCAAGTAATCACTTAATCGGTTATACCACATACGTCCCGATTGTTTTAACCCATATAAAGATCTTTGTAATTTAATCGAATACATTTCTTTGGGTTTTGCATTTGATGCTTCTGGTACCTTAAATCCTTCAGGTATCTTCATATATATATCACTATCAAGTGATCCATATAGATAAGCAGTCACAACATCCATGAGATGCATTTCTAAATTTTTAGAAACTGCCAGACTGATTAAGTACCTAAAAGTAATTGCATCCATAACAGGAGAATAAGTTTCTTCATAATCAATTCCCGGTCTTTGAGAAAAACCTTGAGCTACAAGTCTAGCTTTATACCTTGTAACTTCATTTTTCTCATTTCTTTTTCGGACAAAAATCCATCTGTATCCTACAGGTTTCACATCTTTAGGAGTGAGAATGATGGATCCGAAAACTTTTCTTTTATTGAGTGATTCTAATTCAGCTCGTATTGCTTCTTTCCATTGAGCCCAATCATGTCTATTTTGACATTCAACCATAGATGTTGGTTCTGGATCATCATCATTATTCATGATGTCATATGCAACATTAAATGAAAATTTCTCATCAAGATTTTTCATTTCATTTCGGTTCCATAATATTTTTGAATATGCATAATTGATTGCAATTTCTGTATTGACATCATCAATCTCCTCTGCAGTAGGAGTACTGATTTGTGGTTCTTCTTGAACACTTTCTTTTACTTCATTATCAGCTGATTTTCTTTTTCGAGGATTTTTATCCTTTGAACCGATTGGTCTTCCACGTTTCTGACGTGGCAAAGATTCATGAGTGACGTTATTGCCAGCTTTTGGAATTTCAATTCGAGCTGGAGTATTTACTGCTGGTATATATGATTTTGTCACCGTTTTTGTATCTGTAAATGCATCAGGCAATTGATTTGCAAGTTCTTGTATATGCATTATCTTTTGAACTTCTGTCTCGCATTCTTTTGTGTGAGGATCAAGATACTTTAATTGAGGTTCACACCATGAAACATCATTTTCTTTATTTTTCATTTCTCCCCCTAATCTAGGGAACAATGTTTCATTAAAATGACAATCAGCAAAACGTGCTGTAAAAACGTCACCTGTCATAGGTTCAATATACCTTAATATTGAAGATGTTTCATATCCAACATATATTCCCAACCTCCTTTGAGGACCCATTTTTGTACGTTGTGGTGTCGCAATTGGAACATACACTGCACAACCAAATGTTCTAAGATGGGAAATATTTGGCTCTTGACCAAAAGCAAGTTGTAGGGGGGAATATTTATGACTTGCACTTGGTCTGATGCGAATCAATGCAGCAGCATGTAAAATTGCATGACCCCATATAGATACAGGGAGTTTTGTTCTCATTATCAATGGTCTAGCGATTAACTGTAAACGTTTAATCAATGACTCGGCTAAACCATTTTGTGTATGCACATGAGCAACAGAATGTTCAACAACAATTCCTATAGACATGCAATAGTCATTAAATGCTTGAGATGTAAATTCACCAGCATTATCAAGTCTCACCCTTTTAATGGTGTAATCAGGAAAATGAGCTCTCAATTTAATAATTTGGGCAAGAAATTTTGCAAATGCCACATTACGGCTTGATAACAGACAAACATGAGACCATCTGCTAGATGCGTCTATTAGAACCATGAAATATCTAAATGGTCCACATGGTGGATGAATTGGTCCACATATATCACCTTGAATTCTTTCAAGAAACATTGGTGATTCTTTCTCAACCTTAAGTGGTGAGGGTCTAGTTATCAATTTTCCAAGAGAGCAAGATGTACATGGAACCATTGTATCATGATGGATTTTTCTATCCTTTAGTGGATGTCCATGAGTACATTCAATAATCCTTTTCATCATTGTTGATCCTGGATGGCCTAATCTGTTATGCCATAAACTGAATACACCAGGATCAATATATTTTTCGTTAACTACCATATGTATTTCTGGTACATTTATATGTGTATAATGTAATCCAGAACTAAGTCTTGGCAGTTTTTCAACCACATGACTCTTGTCAGTGATACTTAAATATTTCTCATTTTCTGTTGTCACTGACTGATAATCATACCCGTTAAGGTATATGTCGGAGAAACTCAATAAATTTCTGCTTGACTTGGGAGAAAATAAGGCATCATTTATTAAAAATTTTGTACCATTTGGTAGTATGAAATTTGCCTTTCCTATCCCTTTTATCAAGTTAGCAGGTCCTGATATTGTATGTATAGTTCCTTCCGTTGGTTTTAGATCAATAAAATATTTCTCGGATTTAAGTATAGTGTGTGTAGTTCCACTGTCTGCTATACAGAGATCTCCACCACTTGATTGATGTTGTATTCCAGCAAAATTCATATTGAACTTCATATATAAGAAATAAATAGTGAGTACATTAATATTACACAATATTTTAAACGCAAATAGATAGTACTGAAACATTTAGCAAACATAATGACAAAGACAGACGATATTAAATCGTTTATTTTTCAAAAGACACACAACTTAAACATTCAAGAAATCTTCATATAAATCAGATGGTTTCTCAGTGACTGTTGGATCAATATTATCCACAAAATTTACTTCCTTTTCTTTACCTTTCAGCGAATCCTGATACATCTTAACAAGATGTTTAGATGTTCGGCAAGTATTAGCCCAGTGGCCCATTCTACCACATCTGTAGCAAGATTCTTCAGAATTTTTAGAAGAATTTTCTTCAACATCTTGTTTAATGGGCTTGTTTTGTGGTTGATATTTATATTTTCGTGGATTACTATTTCTTTGACCACCACGGCCACGACCACGACCACGTCCACGCCCATTACCATTACCATAAGGATGGTTTCTACCATAGTTATGGCTTTTGGCATGATGATGGTGATGGTTATTATAACCACGACCTTGCCCGCGTCCTTGTCCCTGTTTATAATTATTTGCAGTATTTGCTTCAGGGATTGCAAGTGTACCAGTAGGACGGGATTGCTGATTTTTCATTAATAGCTCATCATTTTGCTCTGCAACTAAGAGATATGAATTAAGTTCAGGATATGTTTTGAACTTTAGCATTCTCAAATTTCTTTGCACTGTGATGTTTGCAGCATTCATTGTGGAGAAAGTTTTCTCCATCATGTCTGCATCACTAATTTCATGTCCACAGAATTTAAGTTGTGAACATGTATTATACAGAGCTGAGCTGTATTCATTTACTTTCTTAAAGTCTTGGAACCTTAATGTTCTCCATTGTTCCATTGCAGCTGGAAGTAAAATTTCTCTTTGATTATTGAATCTGCTTTTGAGACCTTCCCATAAAACATGGGGATCTTCTACAGTCACATAATTATTTTGTAAGCATTCATCAATATGTTGATGAATAAAGCAACATGCCGTAGCTTGTTCTTTTTCAGAACAAGTGTTGTTTTCATTTATGGTTTCAAGAATGCCCATTGATTTAAGATGCATTTTTACTTTTATAACCCATGGCATGTAGTTGTTTCCAGTTGATTCTAAAGGAGTAAATTTAAGCTTTTCCAGATTCGACATTTTCTATTATCAAAAATTAAAACAAACATCATGATAAATTAGAGTCAATTTATATTCATAAGTATATAAACATTAAACATAAATTTAATATAACATAAATGATAAGTAGGTGACAGTGTCGACCATGTGTAAGCAATCATAAATAAATGTTATATAACAAAAATATAAATATTAGTAAACATAAATGAAAATTTGGCGACAGTGTCGACCATATATTTTTTCAGGTGGTATAACCGACCTATATCATTCTGGTGGTATAACCGACCATATATCATTTTGGTGGTATAACCGACCATATATCATTTTGGTGGTATAACCGACCATATATCATTTTGGTGGCAGAGCCAACCATATTTAGTATTAAGATTATCGTGCTGATAACGTGTTATAATTCAGTAGGCTTATAACTACCTTTAGTGGTTTGATTCTTGATGTTATAATTCAGTAGGCTTATAACTACCTTTAGTGGTTTGATTCTTGATGTTATAATTCAGTAGGCTTATAACTACCTTTAGTGATTTGATTCTTGATTTAGAATACTAATAATGAAGTGTAAGAACAAAGATGATAATGGAGAGAAAGAAAAAAACACTTTGTAAGTGTGAGAAATGGTGCAAGTTTAATGCTTGCATTCATGAGTATTTATAGCCTAAAATCTCAATATAAAAATACATACTTTGTGTACCAAAATTGACTATATGTATACACCAAAATTGACTATCCATATCTATATTATTATTATTATTATAACAATAATATAATAATTACTATAAAAATTAATATAATATAATATAATAATCTATCCTTCCCAAATTTAATATAATGTAATACAATTTATTTATAACCTATTACTATTATATTCCGTGTGCATTTGCCACATGGCACTCTACCATATTGCCTAGAACCTATTCTAACCCTTTACTGACAAGCTGACATCTATCCTACTACCATTAGCCATTTTTTTCAAACGGCTCTTATCTTTCTTTTCACCACAAAATTAACCCCAAAAATTGAGAGATTTTTTTGGTGTTGATGATCCTGATTTTCAATTAGAGTTACGTAATTGTTCATAACTTATCCAATAACGATAAAATCAACCATGTAAATCTGAAACATTTGATAAATTGGTGAAAATCGTGATGCGTCTCCGTCCAAATAAAAGTTAGATGTTCAAAATCGTTATGTCAAAAATCAGATCCATCGATTTAGGGTTTCATTCAATCGCCCCCATCTGAAACACAATCCAAACTCTTCAGCCTCAATTTTGATCATCTTCCTCCTTGCTACCATCTGCTACTAATCATTGGTACCAATTATCCCAACCTACTTGATTACCTTTTCAGTTACCAATAGGTTATTGCTACGAAATCATCATTCCGCTATACAATGTTGTTTGGTGATTTCGTTTCAATCCACGTTAACAGGTAAGGTATTTGGTGATTTCGTATTTTTTGATTTCGTATTTCATCCTCAAGAACGAAACGAAATGTTTTTATCATGATTATTATCGGTATTTTAATTTTTATCATGATTATATGCTTATTGTATTATATGTATTACATTATCATTATGGGATGATTCTCACACACTGTTTTTTGATCCTCACACACCAATTTACTTGAACTCCTCCCTAATAATAGGATAAAATGGTGTGTGTGGATCAAAAAACAGTGTGTGAGATTAAACAATATTCTATGGGTTGAAAAAAATGATTAATCCAAGTATAAGTGTGAATTTTATATTAAAAAATAATCCATCCAATGTTCTATGTATTAAATTGGTAAGTTCTTCACTTTAATTTTCATTTATCCCTATTATAAGATTATATAAGATAATTAAGCTTTTGTTAAATAGATATAAGGGTGTAGATCTTTCAGTTGAAAAGTCTCAGTTCGTAATATTAGCAACTTGAATGGAGGCTCAATGGATATGCAAGTACATAATATATCTAATAACAAATCAGTAGCCATTTTGCTTTTCTCATTATATTGGCTTGTGTTACTATAATTGATTTTATTAGATACATACATATGCCCATTAGGTGTTTGATTAAATGTTTGGATTATAGATATATACTTCATCCATAAGTTAAATGGGTTTGAACGTATATAAATGATATTCGAGCCAGATAGAAAATGTTGTTAATGTTATGATTGTACATAGAATGTTTATACTTACACCGATTTGATTTGACTATACTCAATAGTTGTTCTCAATAGTTGGTATGTAAATAATGTTTGTTGTTCTCAATTATGTACATCTATAGTAGACATATTAAATATTATACACATCTATCTATCTATATATAACTATAGATAGATGTGTCAAAATAGAGCATGGAATTTGTTGCAGCAGGTGGAACAGGGCATTTGGTTGGTGTTGTTTTGGAATCTGTTCTTCCATCTGCTTCTTCAATGCAAGATGGAACCGGTCATTTGCTACAGCAGGTTGATAGTTTAGGTAGTGGCTCGAGTTTGTTTTCATCTGTTGTGGTGAAACTACGGATGCTTATGTTGAGTCTCGTATGTCCGTCCATTTAGCCATTGTAATTATAGCATACACGTTTCATTTAACGGGCTCTGTTAAACTTGGTCCATTTGTGTTGTAGCTCTGGTATGGCAGATAGGAAGCGGCAATTGTGTAAGATTGGTAGATCAATATATGTAAAATACGTTACTAAAAGGCTGAAATCAAGGCGATGTGGGAACGGGTCAAAATGGGTAATGGTTTAGCTTGGGTACAATAAGGTCTTTTATTTGGATTACGATATCAGTTGGTCTTATTAATAGTTGAAAAAATGCTTAAGCTGAATGTTAGCCATCTTTATTACTCCGTATTTGTATTAAAATGCAAGTGTCAAAAGTTTTTTAGTTGCTGATATATGGGTCAATCAGCATACTCGGACCGTTATTTGGTATTTGTTTAATGAGGGTCAATCTAGGGGCATTGATGAGGTATGGTATAATGGTTATAAATCACTACATAAGGTAAGTAAAGTATCATAATTTTTAACCCTATTTATTGTATTAACGAACTAAACGCTTATATTTTCCTTGTGATAACAGAATATGGAAAGCGATTATAAAGGATGCTAAAGATTGTGTTATAGGCGACAATTTGTACATGTATAACTACGGGATGGGCTTTTGTTCAATTGCATTTTCAAGATCGTAGGTGTAACTCTTCTAATTATTTACATTATTAGTTCCTTGACAGTCAAAGATAAAATAGTTTTACTTATTGTATATTCTTATACACTGTGTAATAATGATACTTAAGATATACATGCTCCATTTTGAAATGCCTTGGTGGAATATTTAAAGCAACAACTCTACAAGAAACTAAACTTAATGTTTACCAACGGATGACTTAGTGTAATTAGTTTGAAGCTACATGGTTGTTAATCAATATACATTTGTAAGTGTTTCATTGCCTTACGATAAATTGTAATTTTGTCACGGTAAATGCGTCAGTACATAATAAATTGTGGAATGTTTAAATATAAATAGTCTTCTTCTATTTTGTAACACCCCGTTTTCTATACATGACGCTTGGGATGTCGTACGGAGTTCAAAGGCACGTATTTAATCTTTTGAATATTTAACCTTGACCGCGTATGACTTATAAACGATTTAAATGTTGATTTTGAGCGGGAACTGGTCAACCATCGCGTCCAAGTGAGTTGTATCGCGTTTGGAAGCGTCGCGTAACGCGACAGACAGGGGTGAAACGCGACGGGCTGAAAACCCTCGAACGGTCACCTTGTCGCATTCAGGTGGGATTTTGGCAATCGTGGGACGCGATAGAGTGTCGCGAAACGCGATACTGGAGCAGAACTGGTATTTTAAATGCGTTTTAAGGGGTTCTTGAAGGGTGTTTTGGTCTTTTCACTTGTGAACGAGTTATAAGCCCCAAATCTGGTCCAAACCTTATCCCAACCTCATTTTTCACACACTTCACCTCCCTCTTCAAACCCTAGAGTGAGAAACCCATTTTAGAGAGATAAAGCTTCATTTGGGAAAGAAGAAGGTCGTTTCGGGTTAAGGCGCTAGAGGCAAAGTTGTTCACCTAGTCAACGACATCATTTTGATAGTAGTGGTAAGTTCTAACTTCAAGTTTCATTTTGTTGCTTTGATATTCAAGTTATGGTTTGAGCTTTAATTGTTGAGAAAACTCATCTAGACCTCAAATGGGTTATTTGTAGCTAGTTATTGTTGTTGTTAGTGGGTTTTGGGTTGATGATTTAGCCATGATTAGGGCTTTAATTTGGGTGTAATCACTATGATTAGTGATTATGTTGTTGATAGAACCCAAATATGTGTTGTTGGAAGCTTGATTTTGAATTGGGTCAAAAATAAGGGTTTGTAAGTTGATTTTGGTGAAGACAAGTGTTTGAAACTTGTGGTTTAGTTAAGTTGGCGTTGTTGGAACCATTTTCACTAGTGTAGGTGATTATTAGTAAGTTTGGGCATGGATCGTGTTTGAAAGTGCAATTGGGTCGAAATTACACTAGGTGTCAATATGGGTTGGTTTGTAATCCACCCTAATCGTTTTGCTTGTTATGTGTTAAATGGAATAGGTACTTTCCATCGGCGATTGCAGATTGTGATATTGCATACATCAAGATGACAAGGTGAGTGTCAATATACTATGTGCATATGTATGTATAGGATGGGTACGGGTTGGGTGAAGTGATCATCGGCTATAGAGCTCACTTCACATATAGGTGGATTTGATGGACTTGTGTAATAGGTCCAATTGGCACGGTTGTGCGTTTTGGTTGACCACTTTTGGCGAGGTGCACACTTTGTGTGTACGTTATCACATGGGCTTGTGATTTGGATAACCCCGATGATGTGGATTTTTATAATCCCGACGGTGTGGGTTTGGTTTTTGGTTTGCGGTTGATTAACCCCAAGGATATGGATTTTTATAATCCCGGGACCGTGGGTTATGGTGTGGGACGTGAATATCGGGTTGTACGTATTCATAATATTTCGGGTAGTTACGTTTGTCCTTTTTGGTTGAACTCATAGTTTGAGGTAGTGAATATCGGGTAGTTCGGATTCACTAAGGCTCGGTTTGCGCGGCCGTCCTCGTTTATACTATGTAGTGAAGGTAGTGAATCTCGGGTTGTGCGTATTCACTAAGGCCGAGTTGCACGGCTATCCTTCGGGTGATTAAGGTTAAGTGGTTAACCTTGGGTTGTAGGCTCGTTGGTTATATAGTTATATTTATATGTTATTGATATTGTTGTGATATAGTTAACCCTCCGGGCGTTGCTTGATGTCGTTCATATCGTTGATGGTGTACTTACATTGTTGATATATTAGCTTATTGTATAGTGATTGTACGGTATGCTTAGATTAGCTTGCCTTTATGCTTGGATTTCGGTATGTGCTATTTGATTATTATTGTGTGGCATGTCCATCTTATGCATATATATGGATGTAGTATATTACCATTCACTAAGCATTAGCTTACCCTCTCGTTGACTTTATTTTTATAGGTTCCCAAGATGACGGCAAGGGTAAGTACCGGGACTAGTGAGCTAGCGTGTGATGCTTAGAAGACTTGGCTTTTGGATTACATAGGATTGGGTAGATCGTTCCCAATCACCATGCTCGGTCTTTTGTCGAAAAACTTATTAGTGTCTTTTGGTTATGTAATCGGATTTGATAAATATGGTTTTAAATTATGTAGCGTGTGTTGTTAAAGTCATTTGTACTAGTAGGTGTTTTAAAGATAATTGGAAAACATAATCATGGCGCCGTTTTAATACTATTAATTGTATTAAATCATTATAATAAAAAATTTATGGGACGGTATAACGGTGGGTTGGGTCATTTCAACTGGTATCAGAGCATGGTCTAAGGGATTTAGGCAACTTGAGATAGGTGCCTAGACTTAGACTTTTGTGTGTACTTATTTGTTGCGGGACTTGTAGGAGAACGGGTCGGACGGGGATTTGGTTAGTGCCTTAGCGTGTAGGTGAACTAACTAGGATTGTGGCTTGTATCATGATATTATTCTTGCGTATGTTTATATCGCGTAGAATTTTTGTTTGTGTTGGTTTGTATCATCGAGCGAGGCGGTCGTTGTACTAACAAGTTGATACGGCGTGTGAGCGTAATAATGACTAGCTACCATTGTTACGGGTGCAAATCGTGTTTATCAAGTGAAGTACAACGAGTGTTGAGCAAGATGGGGCGGTGTTGTGCGTGTGGTTTTATACGTTCATGGTCTAATCGTTTTGCATTCTTTAGAATGACGACGAGAAACGGGATCGGGGCGAGCGACGATGAGTTTAACGCTAGAGTTGCGACCGCCGTACGGAGCAATTGTGAGCGTTACGAGAAGAAATGGATAGGAAGTATTTCGAATTTCGAAGTAGTGGTGAAATGGAGCATTGTCATAAGAGCTTCATGAGGACTAAACCTCCGATGTATGACGGGAAACCGAATCCTTTGATAAGCACGACATGGATATCGGATGTCGAAGGGTGTTTTTGCACTGCTGAATGCCCTCCCGAGAAGAGGACAAGACTCGCTGCTAGTTTGTTGCGGGGTAGGGCGAAGGATTGGTTGGATGGTAAAATTGATATTGTTGGTGGTGAATCGTTTATGGGATTATCGTGGGGCGATTATAAGAAAGAATTCTTCGAGGAGTTCCGGACACAGGCCGATTTGTCGAATTTGCGTGATGAGTTGCGAAATTTGCGACAAGGATCTATGGACTTGAATACTCTCAAGACGACCTTTATGGCAAAGGCTTGTTTTTTCTCGGAGTATGATGGGAATGATCGTATGTTGATGGGAGATTTCTATACAACTTTGAATGATGACATGCAGAACAAAATTAGCAGAGGTCAAGTGAATTCGTTTGCGGAGTTATTCGCCGTAGCTAGGGGTTTCGAATCACTGATGTGCGTAGAGGTGTATACAAAATAGCTTATATTTTACTAGGAAATACTATTAAAAACGATACAATTTTACACAACTTATTTATTTATTTATAAAGTGGATATACTTAAACCTTGCTACAACACTTATAGGCAGTGTACCTAATCGTACAGTAGTGTAGTTTTTAGTAAGTCCGGTTCATTCCACATGAAACTAGCCAAGTTTAACGCTATATTTTTAAACTATATTTGTAAATATATAAATATATAGGTAGTATTATTATTATAAAAGGGGGTTTTTACCGTTTAATGACCGGTTTGTCGATTTTAAAACCTTTAGTCGCAGTTAAAACCTAATGTAAAATATTAAATATATAAAAGACTTAATTTAAAGCGTAAAGTAAATAACAATAATTAAAGTGCGATAAATTAAAGTGCGATAAATAAAATGACAATAAATAAAATTGCGATAATTAAAAAGTGCAATAATTTAAATGACAATAAATTAAAGTGCGATAATTAAAAGTGCAATTAAATATGAAATAAAGGAATTATGCTTATTTAAACTTCCGTAATCATGATGTTTGACGTGTTGATTTTAGTTTATTACCATGGGTTAATTGTCCTTTGTCCTGGATTATTCAATATGTCCATCTGGTTTTTGTCCATAACAGTCCATCAGTCAAAAATATAAAGTGCGTGTGTCCTCGTCAAATTATCCTTATATCCGAAGTCAAATATTCCAACTAATTGGGGACTTAAACTATAATTACACCAATTTTCCTTGTATATAATTCACTCCTATTTTAATAATTCCATTGACTATTAATCCATTCCCGTGTCCGGTTAAATGAACGATTATTAGTACTTATAAATATCCCGCCCATCGTGTCCGATCGAGTGTATGTGGTTATTTATAGGTACGTTCAATTGTAAATATTTATATTAAATTAATGAACTATCATTCAATTAAACAAATATAAAGCCCATTAATAGCCTATAGTCTAATTTCCACAAGTGTCGTTCTTTTGTCCAAACCCCAATTATGGTACAAAGCCCAATTACCCCGTCTTTAATATTTAGCCCAACATCACGATTACTTCGGCTTAAATAAGCATAATAATAACTTAGCTACGAGACATTAATTTAAAAAGGTTGAACATAACTTACAATGATTAATAATAGCGTAGCGTTACACGGACATAATTTCGACTTACACCCTTACAACATTCGCTAACATACCCTTATTATTAAAATTAAAATTAAAATTAAAATTAAAATTATAATATATATATATATATATATATATATATATATATATATATATATATATATATATATATATATATATATATATATATATATATATATATATATATATATATATTACGTGAGATAGAGAGATAGAGAAAAGATGTGTTCAGTTCGACCAAAAACTGCGAAATTTATAGATGTGGCCAGATATTTGCTGTCATGCGATCGCATGGAGATTGTTCTTCCTGGCCATGCGATCGCATGGCCTGGGATTCCAGCTCACATTCGATTGTTTGCTTCTTGCCGACGGTTTTATTAAATAATATAATATATAAATAATTTTAAGAATTAATTATATATTATATTATATTCATGTGCATAGTTGACTTGTAATTTTTAATCCGTTGCGTCGAGCATTGAGAGTTGACTCTGGTCCCGGTTTCAGATTTTCGAACGTCCTTGCGTACAATTTAATATCTTGTATTTTGCGTTTTGCGTCTTGTACTCTTGTAATTTTGAGACGTTTCTCATCAATAATTTGAACCACTTTGATTGTACTTTGTACTTTTTAGCTTTTTAGTCGTTTGCGTCTTCAGATCGTCGAATCTGTCTTTTGTCTTCACCTTTTATTATTTAAACGAATATCATTTGTAAATAGAACAATTTCAACTAGAAGCTTGTCTTTCTTGAAGGATAATGTTATGAAATATATGTTCGTTTTTAGCATTATCAAATATTCCCACACTTGAGCGTTGCTTGTCCTCAAGCAATATAGTCTTGAAATAAAAACATACTAGAATCACTTCTTTATTCTTCACACTTTGTACATCGGTGATTTCTATACAGCGGTATGAACAATGATAGTAACGTTGTGGTTTACAGTCCCACATGACTATGAAAATTTAGATCCTTAAGGAAATTGGATCTTTATGAAAAAATTTGATCTTTTGAAAATTAAATCTAGCTTTTACTCTCGATAAGTTTTCCGGAATAACCCTTCATCGGTGTTTGCAAATTGTTTTTGTGGGTTTGGTGGGTTTCAGATTTGAAAATTTTAGCTCAAAACTTGCGGTTTTGTGTCACCCACTTGCTAACCTTGTATTGGGAAAGCAACACGTCCAGTATACTTGCTCCGTATATTACCTTTCGGTAAACTACCGTCCGGTTGTAAAGGAAAGCGTTGAACAAGCAACTGTTAAGGCAATGTCCCGTGACATGCTTTTAATTATGGTCTATATCGTGTCGGATGCAATTACTATCCTTTGTAGGAGTAATAGTAAAGCTCACCCTATAGTTTTTTGGTCTAGCACAAGGTCCTGTCTTCGACCATGCTATGCAACCACCGTTCTTACGGTTGACACCCGATTTGGTTCAGGTGACCTAATGAATTCTAGGTGAATTTCTAGGATTTTACGTTCAATGGTAATGAACGCACTGAAAAATGGGTTTTCAGAAAACAAATCGGTTTGTAATTTTGATCAAAATTTTTTCTCGTTCAAGCTCGAGTTTAGATATCATCGAATTCCATGAGTTTGAATTCTCAATCTTTAAGTTCAATCTCAAGGATTGAGTAATATCAGTCTTAAAAGCTGATTTTTGATCTTTAAGAAGATTATCCTTTCTGGGGATCTGATTCATTAGTCTTATCAAGCTAATTTGCACGGTGCCCCCCCCATTGTACGAGACAGATACTCTCATGGTTAGAATAAGTCTGACCACTTGAGCGACCCTGTTTGATGCTGAGGTCCGTGGATTTTCAGCTGATTTTCGAGAAAACTTTTCAAGGTTTTTCGTAGACTCTACAACTGGTCTGGACGACAACTTCCTGACCTAAATCAAGAAGCGCGTGTCTTTTTTGGAAGACTTTACTTCCTTTTAATGATGGAATTGATTCATCGTGTAAATCCATCTTTCTTTCAAATATATTACAATTTACCGGGTAAAACGGTTAATTTTGTCCAAAACAAAAGTATCTTCAATTATTTGTACAAAAATATGTGATATATGTTTTAAATAACTTGGTAAATTTTTCCCACACTTGGCTTTTATTTTCCTTTCTTTGCCTTTTTATTGTCCTCTATTCCATTTTAAATGAATTCTAATATTTTGGGTTGTTTCTCAATTTATGTCCTTTCTGAGGTAACAATAATTTCGGTGTTAACACCTAGTTTTATCGCTCATAAATATGCATAAACATGATTTTGAGTTCATTTAATTGAAAATTTTGAAAAATTTTACTAGAATTGGGTAGTCAGTATATAAGACTAGGGCTGTTCTTTATTATCAGAGAGCACTAGATTCTAATACAACTACTGCGTTACTAGTATTTTTAATGGTAACCAAGTGTATAAGTAAAAATTTTAAAAATCCGAAAAAATTTAACCCATTCCCACACTTAAGATCTTGCAATGCCCTCATTTGTAAGAAATCAGTAACAATTTAAATTATTGAGGGTGATTAGCGTAGAAAAATGATTAAATTTTACCAAAGTTTCCAAACATATTGGCGTTTGTTTGCTGAATGATAAATGGTGCACATCATTTGTTCATTCCGTCTTGTTGTTATATCACATTTGTTTTTTGTTTTGTCGTCAAAATTAGTAGCTTTTGCTGAACTTAATGTCAGGATTTGAAAATGTGCTGTTTTACCCTGTTGTGTACAATTGATAATATACATACATACAAATAATAACATGCATGGTAATTTGAAATGGGACTTAACATCCCACTTTCAAATCAAATATGAAATATTAGTACAACATAATAAAAATGTTAAAACTTACATAAAAGTATCACAATATAATATGTTTAAACATAAATAAATAAAAATGATAAAAAAATAAAAATTATAAAAATTACCAACGGAACTATATCAATCTGGATAGGGGTTCCAGTTCATGTCGTCGGGCGGGTTCCATGGTTGGTTATAGGTGTACTGATAGGCCTGGTTAGGGTCGTAGAGTGTAAATGGTGGTCGCATATCGGGCTGGTGTGGAGGATAGTAAGCAGGTCGGGTCGGTACGTAGTGATCCTGAGGTGATAGCTGGCTCATGATCTGATGCTGATGATAGTGCCATCTATCATGATGTCGTTGCCTAGAATGCTCGTACACATTCTAGGCTTGCCACTGCTCGTACCGACTATGTCTATCCTGGTTTGTCATTTCTACCTCATCTATACGCTGGTAGACGTCAGTCATAGCCTCCCTAATGACATCCCTAATGTCATCCGCTTCCTCCATTTCCTTATCTGAACCTCTCTCTACCTATGGATGATTACTATCATATGGTACTGCCTGGTTGCATCTGCTCTTTAATACCTTAGCACCCTGATAGACCTTCAATCCTAAAGTATCATCCTGTTCCCTACATACCATAAGTGGACCCCCTTGGTCCCTATCTACACCCAAATACTCTCCAATGAGAGTAACAAAAATACCTCCTCCTATTATTCCCCCGTCCTATATTCATGCTACCACTTTGGATAGATAAAAAACAACACAGTAGGGGATATTAACAAAGCTTCTAGTGTTTCGAATACACTTAAGGTAAAATAAGTCGTGTAAGGTCATCTTTTCCTTGTTTTTACCTCTTTGTGTAATCGAATTAGCTAAAAATCTATGTATAATACGTAGCTATGCTTTGTTAATATCTAAGTAGGAGTGTATTCCTCCTAGCGAAAAAACATTATAATCTGACATACGACTCCAGACGGCGTTTACGTCAAAATTCCTATCTACCCGCTCCCTATGATAAATCAAATTTGTACAATCGGGTAGTAGTAATTCACCAGGATTGTAAATCTGTAAAGCCCTGGCCATGTCCAGCATGGACATCCTGTACATCCTAAGGCCAAGTATAAATCTAAGAAAACTTCTATCATCTAACCTAACTACATCCGCATTTAACGCTATAGTACTCATAAGCTCAACACACCATTCCTTATATACAGGCCTACGAATGGTGAATAAACGTTCCCAATCGAGAAAAGAAGAGCTGCCATACCTTTGGATCAGATGCAGTCTAACTGAGTTAACTAGGTGGACCCTTTCCAAAGGCTCCCAATCAATTACCCTCGGCACTTCTACATTTTTCGTTACCAGTTTGAATTTGTTACTTTGATATGTCAGGTAATCTCTCCAACTTCGATCAAATCTCAGATTGGGATGTAACTGTGCTTCATGAATCGTTGGGTGTTCTACTATCGGATGAATCGGAAAAATTACATAGGCATTAATATATTCTTGTTGCGGATCATAATATGGTACGTGTTGATCAGGTTGTTGTTGTTGTTCCTGTTATTGCTCTGGTTCATATTGCATTTCTGGTTCAGGTTCTGGAGCAGGTTGTGATGCCCCATACAAAACCATCGTGTACGAATCATCAACAACAGGATCATTACAAGGTTAAGTACTATATGCTGTAATAAAAGAAGTTGCATTCACGATAAAAAGATGACGTCATAGCCGACATCAATTGTTTTACACCAACATTATGCATCTACGAATAGCAAGCATGAATAAATGTATATGACCCTTAGGTCATTACAAAACATAGTTTCAAATGTAATTAAGTTTGAATGCAAGATAAAGTAGTTCATGCGGTGATAACACTAGAGCAGCGGGTGTCTACGGCAAGACTAGTACTCAGCGGAAGCAAACCTTAAGCACCTAAGAAAAACATGCTTAAAAACGTCAACACAATGGTTGGTGAACTATAGTTTAAGTATAACAGTATGTAAGGTAGGCCACGAGATTTCAGTGCTACAAAGAGCGTTTCAAAACAGTATGATAAAGTATATGTTAACCGTGGGCACTTGGTAACTAACTTAACGTTTATACCCCCTGAAAGTACACTTGGCAAGTGCATATGTTTACGAAGTATTAAACACTCGTTAAATGCTAGCACTACTAGCCCGAGTGGGGATGTCAAACCCTATGGATCCATATCTAAGATTCGCGTTCACCGGTTCAAAAACCAATGACTAAACGTTACCGAGCTAAAGGGAATGTTTCTGCCGTTGTATAACCCACACATATATAAGTTTAAGTACTCGTGCCTAGTATGTAAAACATAAAATCCGCATGTATTCTCAGTTCCCAAAATAAGTTAAAGTAAAAAGGGAATGCTATAACTCACAATGATAAAGTAGCGGTAAAGTATGACTCGGAAAGTAAGCAAGTAATGAAGGTTGTCCAAACGGGTCCTCAACCTAAGTCAAATAGTACTAAGTCAGTAAATCGTCCGAATAGGTTTAAAAGTATGTAAATAAGGTCTTAAAGGTCATCATCATTCATCATTAAACAAAAGGTGTAAAGTAAGTTTCGTTCATGAAAGTAGTTTAAAACAAAGGCTGAGTTCGGTCAGTCACCACGGCCTCTATACCTACTGAAATAAGGTGATACCAGTGTTCATGGCTCCGTCTATGAGTCCTTTAGTTGTGGTAAAAATTACAGAAGCAAACTCATCTTCATTTGACCGTGGCGACGGTCTAAGTGCGAGTAGGTCAGAATTTTCAGCACAACGTTAAATGGACATAGTGACGATCGGAGGGCCATAAATCCTAAACCGTAACTCGGATTAAGATGAGTCATATATGAAAAGTTATCTACTCAAACAGAGCTATCTGAAAATAATAATTACAGTAGCCCAGGTCATACGGGTCAGACACAGAAACAGTAGAACAGTAGGGTCAGTAGGTTCCGGTGGTTCTTGGTGCTCGATGCTTATCATGGTTCTCATCCTTGATGCATATAGCTTCAAGTGTACAACTCGTTGATGTGTTTGCATCATTTTCACCAAGGTTTGACCATCATAACCCAAGTGTAAGTCTAAGACATGAAGTACAACTCACTTAAGTGTTGCAAGTGTTTTGATGAACCAAAGTTACATCAAAGTCTTAGATCTAACACATACATGAACTTTAAAACTAATAATAAGTTACAAACTTGAAAGTGAACTTATGAAATCAAGATCTTAAGTTGTAGAACATAGTTCTTAGTTTGATCTTGAAGATCCAAGACTCAAAAGTCTAGATCTAACATAAGTGTACAAAGTTATAATTAAAGAAAACTTACTTACATGTTCTTGAACTTTTAAAGTGAACTTTTAAAGTTAACTTTTAGTTCAAGATTAATGAGATCAATGTTAACTAGTAACACTTGACCAACAAGAACATAAATCATGAAATTAAAGTGCAAGTAAATGAAGTAAATAAGCTAGGTAAACAAGTTAATAAGTTCATGGGTTGCATACTTTAAAGATTCAAACCAAAGTTTGATCTTTAAGAAAGTAAACTTTAAAGTTTACTAACATGAATTACAAGTATGATTTACAACACATGAACCTTAAATCTTTTGAAACAATAAAAGTAGAATCATAAACTAGTAAGTTTATGTTCTTGAGTGTTCTTGTAATACAAGATAAAAGAAGAATGAAACTAGTAAGTTTGATTCTTGAAACTAGTAAGTAACTAACTAACAAATACATGTAACTAAACAACAACCAAGAACAAATGTTTAAAACAACAATGATGATGATAAGATAGTGTTGTTAGGCCACGGTTTTGACAAAGAGAAAAGGGAGAAAAAGAAGTTCTTGTTACTTACTAGTATGGAGAGAAAAGAGAGAAAGTTTGAGAGAAAGTTGAGAGGTATCTTGTGTGTGTGAAAATGAGAGAGTAATGCAAGTAAATGTAGTGGTAAAAAAAATTAAAACTACTCTAATGGCTATCAAAGGCCACGGCCTGCAGCAAGAAAAGGGGAAGGGATTTGTCCATGGTGTTCTTGCATGTTAAAGTCTAAAAAGATGGTCATTAGAAGTGATTACATGGGAAAGATGTGATAACTAGATTCCAATTTTCTTAATCAAACTAGTTACACTTGAAAGTAATACTTACATGTAGAATTGGGCTAATAAGTCCACTAAAGAAGTATGGTGGGCTTCTTAAGTCCACTAACACTAATAAAGGCCCAAGTTCAATTAATTAACAATTAAATCCAACAAAGCCCAAGTAATTAACTAATAACCTTAGTTAATTAAAATGATTAATAAAACTTAATCATGAATGTAAATAATATGTGAAAATATTATTTGTGTAAGTTTCGCGTGTTACAAAGACGTTTCGGGCAATTAAAGTCAAGTACGGGCAATCATGGCAATATGTAAATGTAATTACATACATTCGTTTAATCACAACTATTGATAATAATAATTATTAATAAATAAACGTTAGAAAATCCAGGGTCGTTACATTACCCACCTGTTAAAGAAAATTTTGTCTCGAAATTTTAAGCTGAGGTAGATGGAGGAGTCGGGAAAAGGTGAGGATACTTCCGCATCATTTGATCCTCTCGTTCCAAAGTAAACTCAGCACCTCGTTTGGAATTCCATCGCACTCGGACGATCGGAATCTTGTTGCGTTTCAAAGTTTTGATCTCTCGAACCATAATTTCAACAGTTCTTCCACAAAGTGGAGTGTGTCGTCAATCATAAGTTCCTCAAGTGGTATGATAAGTTCAGGTGCAGCAAGACACTTCTTCAAGTTTGACACGTGGAAGGTAGGATGAATAGAGCTCAATTGTGCTGGTAAATCCAAACGGTAAGCAACGGGTCCAACACGTTCCAAAATTTCGAAAGGACCAATGTATCGCGGGTTTAACTTTCCACATTTTTTAAAGTGAATCACACCCTTCCAAGGTGCAACCTTCAACATTATACGGTCACCAATGTTGAATTCAAAGTCCTTACGTTTAAGATCGGCATAACTCTTTTGACGATCGCGGGCAGTCTTAAGTCTAGCTTGAATCTGAGCAATCTTCTCCGTTGTTTCATGGACTATCTAGGGTCCGGTGATTTGTTTTTCGCCTACGTCAGCCCAACAAATAGGGGATCGGCACTTACATCCATACAATGCTTCAAAAGGTGCGGCATTAATGCTTGAGTGATAACTGTTGTTGTACGAGAATTCGACTAACGGCAAATGCCTTTCCCAGGCCTTTCTGAAATTGATGACACATGCACGCAACATGTCTTCCAATGTCTGAATCGTTCATTCACTTTGCCCGTCGGTCTGTGGGTGATAAGCAGTACTCATGTCAAGACGAGTTCCCATGGCTTCTTGTAAAGAACGGCAAAATCTAGAAGCAAAACGGGGATCGCGATCCGAGATGATCGATAAAGGTACACCATGACGAGATACAACTTTCTTGATGTATAATTGAGCAAGTCTCTCCATTGTATCCGTTTCCTTCATAGCCAAGAAGTGTGCAGATTTAGTAAGGCGGTCAACAATAACCCAGATGGTATCGTATCCGCCCACCGTCTTTGGTAGTTTGGTGATAAAATCCATTGTGATCCTTTCCCACTTCCATTGTGGGATTTCCGGTTGTTGAAGTAACCCAGAAGGTCTCTGATGCTTGGCTTTAACCTTCAAGAAAGTCAAACACTTACCAACATAAGTTGCAACGTCTTTTTTAAGATTCGGCCACCAATACTGTTCTTTAAGGTCGTGGTACATCTTGCCCACTCCAGGATGAATCGAATATCTCGATTTGTGTGCTTCATCAAGTATAAGGTTCCGTAGATCTACATAATAAGGTACCCAAAGTCTTCCGGCATAACATCGGAGTCCAGACTCCCTAACCTCGAATCGAGAGACAAGTATGTTCAAATGTTCGTGAGATATATTCTCCTCCTTGAGAGCCTCGTCTTGGGCTAATCTGATCTGGCTGTTGAGGTTATAATGGATGGTGATGTTCAGAGCCCTAACACGAAGAGGTGCCGTCCTCTCCTTTCGGCTTAATGCGTCAGCTACAACATTGGCCTTGCCAGGATGATAGCGAAGTTCATAATCGTAGTCGTTCAATGTCTCGATCCATCGACGCTATCGCATGTTCAGTTGCTTCTGGTCAAAGATGTGCTGGAGGCTCTTGTGGTCAGTGAAGATAGTACTCTTAGTTCCATACAAATAATGTCTCCACAATTTGAGCGCAAAGACAACAGCTCCAAGTTCAAGATCGTGAGTAGTGTAGTTCCGTTCGTGAATCTTCAATTGGCGGGAGGTATAGGCAATAACTTTTGATCGTTGCATCAGTACACAACCAAAACCATTTTTCGAAGCATCGTAATAAATGACGAAATCGTCACTGCCTTCAGGAAGTGATAAGATAGGTGTGGTGGTTAACTTCTTCTTCAAAGTTTGGAATGCTGATTCGTGTGCGGTTTCCCAAATGAACTTCTTGCCCTTGTGAGTCAGTGCGGTCAAAGGACGCGCAATCAGAGAAAATCCTTCAATGAACCTTCGGTAGTAACCGGTGAGACCTCGGAATTGGTGAATATGCGTCAGAGTAGTGGGGGTCTCCCACTTGCTGATAGCTTCAATCTTGGCGGGGTCAACTTTGATACCCTGGTCGCTCACAACATGACCCAGAAATTGGACTTCCTTCAACCAAAATTCACACTTGGAGAATTTGGCGTAAAGTTGCTCTTGCCTCAAGAGTTCAAGTACTAGTCGGAGATGTTGCTCATGCTCTTCTTCGCTCTTAGAGTAGATGAGGATATCATCTATGAAGATGATTACAAACTTATCCAAGTATGGCTTGCAGACACGATTCATGAGATCCATGAACACGGCAGGTGCATTGGTTAATCCGAATGGCATCACGAGAAACTCATAATGACCATAACGAGTTCTAAATGCAGTTTTCATCACGTCACTTTCCTTCACCCTCAACTGGTGATAACTGGATCGCAAATCGATCTTTGAGTAGACACTCGATCCTTGTAGTTGATCAAAAAGATCGTCAATTCTAGAAGAGGATACCGATTCTTGATTGTCAATTTTTTGAGTTCACGGTAGTCGATACACATACGGAAGGATCTATCCTTCTTCTTCACAAACAACACAGGTGCGCCCCAAGGCGAGAAACTTGGTTGGATAAATCCTCGATCTAACAACTCTTATAGTTGACTCTGTAATTCTTGCATCTCGGAAGGTGCGAGTCTATAAGGTGCGCGAGCTACAGGTGCAGCTCCTGATACTAAATCAATTTGAAACTCTACTGCTCTCTGCGGCGGCAATCCAGGCGATTCCTCTAGGAAGACATCGGAAAATTCGTTCACAATTCGAACGTCGTTCACGCTTTTCACCTCAATTTCTACTGTTTTCACATGTGCTAGGACAGCAAGACATCCCTTCTTCATAATCTTTTGCACTTTCCCGTAACTAATGAGGTTCAGCTTCGAGGTACATCTCTCTCCGTGGATGATTAGTGGCTCACCGTCTCCTTGTGGTATACGAAGAGCTTTATCTCCACAGATAATATCGGCCCTTATCTTGCTCAACCAATCCATACCAACGATCACGTCAAAACTTCCCAGTTTGATAGGTATCAAATCAATTTCGAAATCTGCACCAGCTATGTTGATAATAGCTCCTCGACTAATATGGTCAACTTTCTCAAGTTTACCGTTGGCGACCTCGACAAGCATACTTTCTTTTAATGGGACTAAAAACCAATTAATCTTATCGTAAAAATGTCTACATACATAACTTCTATCCGCACCAGTATCAAACAAGACAGAAGCTAAAAGATTGTTGATTTTGAATATACCTGTCACCAAGTCGAGGTTTTCGCGTGCGTCCCTTGCATTAACATTGAAAGCTCTAGCGCGCGGTGGTCCGCCATCTTTTCGCTTATTTGGACATGCATTTCTGAAATGGCCTATCTGCCCGCATTCGTAACACTTCCTTGGCCCTGTGGGGTTCGACTTCCCATTCAAAGTGGTGACCTTGCAGTCTTTTCCAACATGCCCAGACCGTTGGCACTTCTCGCAGACAACATTGCAATACCCAGTGTGGTGTTTGTAACACCTCTTGCATTGTGGTAAGGTTCCTTTATAGTTCGGGTTTGAGTTGGTGTTCGGATTGGGGTTTCCACCGTTGTTGTTTCCTCTGAAACCCTCATGTCGTTTCGCTGGGTTCTATTCATAGTTTCTTCCCCTGTTGTTGTTGTTGTTGTGGTTATCCCATTTGCGCTTCTCGCTAGTACCCGCTTCAGACTTAGTTTTCTCCGGTTCATCGATGGTTATTTGATTCATTAAAGTATGCGCCATGCGCATCGCTTCTGGGACATTCGGTGGCTTGGACGAGGTGACATTACCCTTGATGGACTTAGGGAGTCCCCAAAAGTATCTCTCCATATGCTTGAATTCTGGGGTGACCATTGTCGGACACATCAGGGCTAACTCCAAAAATCTCCTGTTGTAACCATCAAGGTCGTTCCCAACGGCCTTTAACTGCATGAATTCCATTTCCATCTTTTGGATTTCGGTTCTCGGACAATACTCCTCAATCATGGCACACTTAAATTCTTCCCATGGCGTAGCATACGCCTCATCAATGCCTTGTGCCTATGCCATTGTGTTCCACCACGTGAGCGCGCCGTCAGACAGCGTGCAAGAAGAAAATTTGGTTTTGTTGTCCTCCGAACAGTTGCTAACTCGGAATATTGATTCAAGTTTCTCGAACCATCTGGTGAGACCAACCGGTCCCTCAGTACCGCTGAAGTTATGTGGTTTACAGCTCTAGAATTCCTTGTAAGTACACCCATTTCTAATGGGTTGAATAACCGGTGGTGGTGGCGGTGGCGGTGGAGCTTGGGGTTGCATTTCCGCAATGGCTGCGGCTACACGTTCTTGGATCATCTCTTCAATTTGCGCAGCAGTAGGTGTGGATCGACCGTTAGCCATGGTGTTCTAAACAAAAATTTTGACTCAAGTCAAAATCCAGCATTCAAATAGTAATAATACAGTATATAGTAACCAACATGGAATCAAAACATCACATGTTATTAAATAACGCATCTAGGTACAAATACCACAGAATCATCGTACAATAATGTAAATAGAACATCGTGCAAGAATTAAATAACGCAAAGTTCCATTAATAATAATAAGTTGCATACATCTGAATAAGTTCGTACAATACATAAGTGAAACATAAAAGTACAACTAGATTACATAATGAAATCTAAATACAAAAGCCCTACGTTGAAGGTGGGTGTAGGATGTCCATAACATGAGACATCTGCTCCTCAAGCTCAGCTACCCAAGCTCGGAGGATCTCCACCTCCCTTGTCAATTCCTCGACTGTGAGAGATGGTGGGGCAGGCGGTGCTAGTGGTGCAGGTGGTGCCGGTGGAGTAGGTGGTGCCGGTAGTGTAGACATTACATAATGGGGTGCAGATATTTCGGCTCCAAAAATAGTCAGTACGTAACGGGGTGCCTTACGCACTTGTGGGTCGGCAGGGTACGACACAAGCCGCTTACGAGCAGTAACCCTACGACGTCGACCAAACGCGTCAGTGAAGGCTCGTCCTCCGTTGATCCCCGGAATGATGGTACCATCGAAGCGATACCGCTTCTTCGGCGGGGTGGAGGGTGGCTGAATAGGTACATCAGCAGGGTCCTCATCATCACTGGAGTCGTCTGAGGAGGTGTCGTCGGATGAAGCATCAGTGGATGACGGATCGTCTGAATCATGTGGTGGCTGTACGGGTGGCTGAACTGGCCGTCCTTGAGCAGCCATCATCTGTCTGTACCTAGCGGGTCCGATCAAAATGAGACGTCCATCAGGGGCGCGTTGGCACCAATGGCAATACCGGTTACGGAAAGGGCCTTCCCCGAACTCCGCGGGAATCACAATCTCACCGGAGCGGGGTTGTGATCCTGAGGGTCCGGGGGCAGATGGAGCTGGAATCTCCGAAGGGTCCTGGGCTCTGCTAGAAGTAACCACTGGGGCAGGCGCCTGGCTGCTAGTCCCGGAAGATGAAGCGCCGGGATCACTCGTGGGTAGCGGGATCGGTGTGTCGGCAGCAGCAGCAGGTGGGGTGGCTGACGAGTCTGAACTGCCCAAAATGATAGCAGGTGGAGTATCCAACATCTGAACAAGGAAAAATAAATTTTTTCATGTCAATAAGTCATAAAGCAAGCACGTATTAGGCCAACAGTTTAAATCATGTATAACAATAAGTAGCATGGCAATAATAACGAATCGTATAGAAGTAGCATGCAATCGAAAGCAAGTAATATCATACAGTAGTGAAAACATGTAGTAGCATACGGCATATAGCAGTAAAAGTAAGCAGCAGCATGCAGTAAATTCAGCGGAAATAAGTAAACTAGCAAGTTGTAGATTAGTCCTATTAGTGAATCCTACTCGGGTCGATCTTAGACTCACTAATGCAACCTAATTCCCTACAACCAATGCTCTGATACCAAATGTGATGCCCCGTACAAAACCATCGTGTACGAATCATCAACAACAGGATCATTACAAGGTTAAGTACTATATGCTGTAATAAAAGAAGTTGCATTCACGATAAAAAGATGACGTCATAACCGACATCAACTGTTTTACACCAACAGTATGCTTCTACAAATAGCAAGCATGAATAAATGTATATGACCCTTAGGTCGTTACAAAACATAGTTTCAAATGTAATTAAGTTTGAATGCAAGATAAAGTAGTTCATGCGGTGATAACACTAGAGCAGCTGGTGTCTACGGCAAGACTAGTACTCAGCGGAAGCAAACCTTAAGCACCTGAGAAAAACATGCTTAAAAATGTCAACACAATGGTTGGTGAGCTATAGTTTAAGTATAACAGTATGTAAGGTAGGCCACGAGATTTCAGTGCTACAAAGAGCGTTTCAAAACAGTATGATAAAGTATATGTTAACCGTGGGCACTTGGTAACTAACTTAACGTTTATACCCCCTGAAAGTACACTTGGCAAGTGCGTATGTTTACGAAGTATTAAACACTCGTTAAATGCTAGCGCTACTAGCCCGAGTGAGGATGTCAAACCCTATGGATCCATATCTAAGATTCGCGTTCACCGGTTCAAAAACCAATGACTAAACGTTACCGAGCTAAAGGGAATGTTTCTGCCGTTGTATAACCCACACATATATAAGTTTAAGTACTCGTGCCTAGTATGTAAAACATAAAATCCGCATGTATTCTCAGTTCCCAAAATAAGTTAAAGTAAAAAATGAATGCTATAACTCACAATGATAAAGTAGCGGTAAAGTATGACTCGGAAAGTAAGCAAGTAATGAAGGTTGTACAAACGGGTCCTCAACCTAAGTCAAATAGTACTAAGTTAGTAAATCGTACGAATAGGTTTAAAAGTATGTAAATAAGGTCTTAAAGGTCATCATCATTCATCATTAAACAAAAGGTGTAAAGTAAGTTTCGTTCATGAAAGTAGTTTAAAAGAAAGGCTGAGTTCGGTCAGTCACCACGGCCTCTATACCTACTGAAATAAGGTGAGACCAGTGGCCATGGCTCCATCTATGAGTCCTTTAGTTGTGGTAAAAATTACAGAAGCAAACTCGTCTTCGTTAGTGCGAGTAGGTCAGAATTTTCAGCACAACGTTAAATGGACATAGTGACGATCGGAGGGCCATAAATCCTAAACCGTAACTCGGATTAAGACGAGTCCTATATGAAAAGTTACCTAATTGAACAGAGGTATCTGAAAATCATAATTACAGTAGCCCAGATCGTACAAGTCAGACACAAAAACAGTAGAACAGTAGGGTCAGTAGGTTTCGGTGGTTCTTGGTGCTCAATGCTTATCATGGTTCTCATCCTTGATGCATATAGCTTCAAGTGTACAACTCGTTGATGTGTTTGCATCATTTTCACCAAGGTTTGACCATCATAACCCTAGTGTAAGTCTAAGACATGAAGCACAACTCACTTAAGTGTTGCAAGTGTTTTGATGAACCAAAGTTACATCAAAGTCTTAGATCTAACACATACATAAACTTTAAAACTAATAATAAGTTACAAACTTGAAAGTGAACTTATGAAATCAAGATCTTAAGTTGTAAAACATAGTTCTTAGTTTGATCTTGAAGATCCAAGACTCAAAAGTCTAGATCTAACATAAGTGTACAAAGTTATAATTAAAGAAAACTTACTTACATGTTCTTGAACTTTTAAAGTTAACTTTTAGTTCAAGATTAATGAGATCAATGTTAACTAGTAACACTTGACCAACAAGAACATAAATCATGAAATTAAAGTGCAAGTAAATGAAGTAAATAAGCTAGGTAAATCAGTTAATAAGTTCATGGGTTGCATACTTTAAAGATTCAAACCAAAGTTTGATCTTTAAGAAAGTAAACTTTAAAGTTTACTAACATGAATTACAAGTATGATTTACAACACATGAACCTTAAATCTTTTGAAACAATAAAAGTAGAATCATAAACTAGTAAGTTTATGTTCTTGAGTGTTCTTGTAATACAAGATAAAAGAAGAATGAAACTAGTAAGTTTGATTCTTGAAACTAGTAAGTAACTAACTAACAAATACATGTAACTAAACAATAACCAAGAACAAATGTTTAAAACAAAAATGATGATGATAAGAGAGTGTTGTTAGGCCACAATTTTGACAAAGAGAAAAGGGAGAAAAAGAAGTTCTTGTTACTTACTAGTATGGAGAGAAAAGAGATAAAGTTTGAGAGAAAGTTGAGAGATATCTTGTGTGTGTGAAAATGAGAGAGTAATGCAAGTAAATGTAGTGGTAAAAAAAAAAATTAAAACTACTCTAATGGCCATCAAAGGCCACGGCCTGCAGCAAGAAAAGGGGAAGGGATTTGTCCATGGTGTTCTTGCATGTTAAAGTCTAAAAAGATGGTCATTAGAGGTGATTACATGGGAAAGATGTGATAACTAGATTCCAATTTTCTTAATCAAACTAGTTACACTTAAAAGTAATACTTACATGTAGAATTGGGCTAATAAGTCCACTAAAGAAGTAGGGTGGGCTTCTTAAGTCCACTAACACTAATAAAGGCCCAAGTTCAATTAATTAACAATTAAATCCAACAAAGCCCAAGTAATTAACTAATAACCTTAGTTAATTAAAATGATTAATAAAACTTAATCATGAATGTAAATAATATGTGAAAATATTATTTGTGTAAGTTTCGCGTGTCACAAAGACATTTCGGGCAATTAAAGTCAAGTACGGGCAATCATGGCAACATGTAAATGTAATAACATACATTCGTTTAATCACAAGTATTAATAATAATAATTATTAATAAATAAACGTTGGAAAATCCAGGGTCGTTACACAGGTTGCCTAGATGATGATGATGCACCATCAGTATCGGTAAATCTCTGCAAAGCACATTAAACACAAAATTTGTGCATCCAAATATGCATTAGTGTTAGCAAAATAACAACTTGAAACAATTACAATAACATGTTCAATCAAAATTAAACTTATACACATTTTCACAATTTTCACAATTCTACACTTTTTCAAATAAGCATATATGAAAATGTTTACAAAGTTCATAAGCATTCAACTCAAATAACATGTTAAAACAACCATTACTAGCAATTAAACAAGTTTCAAATGGCATTTACATCAATTTAATCAAGTTCATGAATTTTAGACCTAAAAAGTCCACTTTAATTCTCAAAAATCATGTTTAGGATCAAAGTTTGGATCATTTAGCTACCTAAACATGTTATACTACTTAATTTAGCAATAATTTATGACAAAAATCGGCCATAATCTGTTTATATCAAAAAGTCCCAAATTGATCAAGAACACAAACCCTAGATTCCTAAAATTTTTGAAGTTTTTGGCTTCAAATCATGTTAAATAGCATCAATCTAGGTTATACATGCATAATATACTAACAATTTAACTATAATTGCACTAGAAATTAACAAAATCAAATTAGGTAAATTATAGCTCAAGAACACTAAAAATCAAATTTAAAGAGGTTTAGGGGTGAAATCTTTACCTTCTTTGAAAAGCTTCTGAACAATTTCATGATTAGAGCATATTATAGCAAGAAATTTGGTTGATTTTGGTGAAAAATTGGTGAAATTTGAGAGAGTTTGGGGAGTATGTTCGTGTGTGTGTGTGTGTGTTTGTGGAATGAGACAGAACAGCTCGCTGGTTATTTGTTCCTGACCAGTTTTTTCACTCCATGCGACCGCATGGATTTTGTGAATGAACCCCATGCGATCGCATGGGGTCTGTTATTATTATTATTATTATTATTATTTATTAAAAATCTTATACTTTTAAAACATAAATCAATAAATTTTAAAAATTTGTTTCTTTTTAGGAGTGAGGGCGTTTCGGATCGTTGTCCTAGTTCGTCTCTCAACAAAATTTTAAAAATTTGACATTTCAAAGCGTTGTTTTAAAAGCAAAGATTTTTGGGATTTTTAATATTTTTGGCATACTTTAATTTAATAAGATTAAAAATAATGATAATAAAAGTTCTCGTCCCGCCCTCGGGTAAAACAATTTTGGTTCAACGACCTAGTTTTCAACTCACGACGAATTTTTAAAAATCATATTTTTAACTTAGTGAAATAAAATAAATTTTTGTTTTTAAATTCACACCAAACTTAAATTTAAAATGCATAAAATTAAAAATTCACACCAAATTTATATTATATTTTTGTTTTTATACATACAAACTTATATTAAAAATATTAATTTTTCAAATATTTACAAACTTAAATATATTGATTTTAAAAAGTTTACAATATTAATTTAGTATTTATATATTAATTTTAAAAATATGGTAAAAATTAAAATTAAAAATCTTTTTGCTCTTTTATCCCACCTTAATCAATCAAATATTATCAAAAATATACGCCCCTCTTTTGGGTAAAGTAATTTCGGCTATATTACCTAGTTTTACTCCTGACGAATTTCTGAAATATTTTGGATTGATTGATTAAAGATATTTATACCTTAAGAATAAACGGTAAATTTCGCAGTGATGTAATAAATTTTTGTATGATATCAATAATTTCGATTACGCATACCTAATTTTATTGAATACCAATTTAATACTTTATAGCGAACGATTCAGCGTTTATTATCAAAAGGTTAAAAGCAATAAAAATAAAAATAAAAACTGTACATACTTACCTATGAGAAAGAATTCTCAGAGACCTGCTTTAGCCGACTCATAGGAGAGTCGTGTGATTTGGTTTTCCATAGCTACGTAAGCATAACCTCGATTCTTCAATATATTTTCTTCTAAACATATGAACGGTCCTTCTCTGCATAGAGTAACAAATTCGGTATTTGAATATGTTTGATTATTTGAACATTTACCTTCGTGTGACCATTTTCCGCATTTATAACATCTTTCATGGTGTCGTGCTCTTCTTTTTGTTGCGGATTTTGATTTGCCTTTACCAAAATGTATCTTATGATGATCTTTTCTGAGTTCTTTTCTTACTCCGTCCATTTTGCCTCTTATGAAGGATACCAGTTCACTCGAAAGTGTGTCATTATTACGTTTATTAATCATAGCATGTAGCATTAGACCATGGTTCAGATCAAAGGAATTCTTCATCTCGGAAAACCTAAAAAATAAAAATTCAGAATGGGGGGGGGGAGAAGACTAGTTCTTTAGGGTCTACTAGGGAAAGACCATTCGGATTCCATTCTCGAAAACTACACGAAAACAGAATATCTAACTCCAATAGATATATATTACCCTAAAAAGATTCGAACCTTCCCACACTTAGTTAGCTGTGGTGTCGAAATTGTGATTAACTTCATCTTCAACTTCCATCGGACTATCTATGTAATGTTTAACTCTGTGACCATTAACCTTAAATTCAATCCCATTTGAATTTATTAATTCTACTGTTCCGTACGGAAAAACTCTTTTAACTATGAATGGTCCAGACCATCTTGATTTCAATTTTCCAGGAAATAGCTTGAATCGTGAATTAAAAAGAAGAACTCTGTCTCCTTCCTTAAATTCTTTTGAACTTCTGATTCTTTTATCATGCCATTTCTTCGTTCTTTCTTTATAGATTAACGAATTTTTGTATGCTTCATGTCTTAATTCTTCTAATTTGTTTAATTGACTTAACCGTAGACGTCCAGCTTCATGTAAATCAAGATTACATGTCTTCAAAGCCCAAAATGCTTTGTGTTCAATTTCTACTGGAAGATGACATGCTTTTTCGTAAACGAGTTTAAAAGATGTGGTTCCAATTAGAGTTTTGTAGGCTGTTCTAAAAGCCCAGAGTGCATCCTCCAATTTCATGGACCATTCCTTCAGATTTGATCATACGGTTTTCTCTAGAATACGTTTTAATGCTCGGTTGGTATTTTCAACTTGTCCACTTGTTTGTGGATGATAAGCGGTTGAGATTTTATGAGTTACTCCATATCTTTTGAGAACTTTCTCAAGTTGATTATTACAAAAATGAGTACCCCGATCACTTATTAAAGCTTTCGGTGTTCCGAACCTTGCAAAAAGACGTTTTAAAAAAGTTGACTACAACTCGTGCATCGTTAGTCGGGAGAGCTTGTGCTTCTGCCCATTTAGATACATAATCAATGGCAGCGAGAATGTATAGATTATTATGAGATTTTGGAAATGGACCCATAAAGTCAATACCCCAAATGTCAAATACTTCACATACTTGAATGACATTTTATGGCATTTCATCACGTTGACTTATTTTTCCGGCCCTTTGACATGCATCACAGGATTTGAAAAGAAGGTGTGCGTCTTTGAAAATTGTAGGCCAATAGAATCCAGCATCGTAAACTTTTCTTGCTGTGAGTTGAGGCCCATAATGCCCTCCTGTTGGTCCTGTGTGACAATGGTTTAAGATTTGACTGGCTTCATTCCCGAATACACATCGGCATATTATTCCATCGGGACAACTTTTAAACAAATGTGGATCTTCCCAGAAATAGTGTTTTATATCACAAAAGAATTTCTTTCGTTTTTGGTACGATAATCCTTTTTCAAGGAATCCACATACTAAGTAGTTTGCATAGTCTGCAAACCATGGAATTTCACTATAATCTATCTTCAATAGAAATTTATCAGGAAAGTTATCTTGTATGGCCGATTCATTTAGAACTTCTAATTCAGGATTTTCAAGACGAGAAAGATGATCAGCTGCGAAATTTTCTGCTCCATTTTTATCTCGGATTTCAATATCGAACTCTTGTAAGAGTAAGATCCAACGGATTAATCTTGGTTTGGCATCTTGTTTTGAAAATAGGTATCTAAGAGCAGAATGGTCGGTATAGACCACCGTTTTAGCTAGAACGAGATATGAACGAAATTTGTCAAACGCAAAGACAATAGCAAGGAGTTCTTTTTCAGTAGTTGTGTAATTCGTTTGTGCTCCTTGTAATGTCTTGCTAGCATAATAAATAGGTTGAAATCTTTTTCAATCCTTTGTCCTAAAACGGCTCCCATTGCCAAATCACTTGCATCGCACATGAGTTCAAATGGTAGATTCCAATTTGGAGTTATCATGATCGGCGCATTAGTGAGTTTTTCTTTAAGAATATTAAAAGATTTGATGCATTCATCTGAAAAGATGAATGGAGCATCCTTTTCTAGGAGTTTATTCATAGGTGTGGCAATTTTAGAAAAATCTTTTATGAAACGTCGGTAAAAACCGGCATGCCCTAGAAAAATCCTAACTCCTTTAACATTGGTGGGATGTGGAAGTTTAGCAATTACATCTACTTTAGCTCTATCCACTTCAATTCCTTCCTTTGAGATTTTATGACCAAGAACGATGCCTTCTTTAACCATGAAATGGCATTTCTCCCAATTAAGAACTAGATTTGATTGTTCGCATCTAATAAGCATTCGTTCAAGATTAACTAGACATGTTTCAAAAGTATCACCGAAGACTGAAAAGTCATCCATGAAAACTTCCATGCATTCTTCTATCATGTCATGAAAAATCGCCATCATGCACCTTTGAAAGGTTGCAGGGGCGTTGCAAAGTCCAAATGGCATGCGTTTATAAGCAAAAGTACCATAAGGGCACGTGAATGTGGTTTTCTCTTGATCCTCGGGTGCTATTGGAATTTGAAAGTATCCGAAAAAACCATCAAGAAAACAATAGTAACTATTTCCGGCTAATCTTTCCAACATTTGATCAATGAAAGGTAAGGGAAAGTGATCTTTTCTGGTGGCGTCATTTAATTTTCTATAATCAATACAAACACGCCATCCTGTTACAGTCCTAGTAGGAATAAGCTCATTTTTTTCATTTGTGATGACAGTCATGCCACCCTTCTTAGGTACGCATTGAACTGGGCTTACCCATGGACTATCAGAGATTGGATAAATTAAACCTGCATCAAGCAGTTTAATAATTTCTTTCTTAACAACATCTTGCATATTGGGATTTAGTCTTCGTTGGCGTTGCATATACGTTTTATGACCTTCTTCCATAAGGATTTTATGTGTGCAATACGAAGGACTTATGCCTTTAATGTCATAAATTTTCCATGCAATAGCTGGTTTATGAGCTTTTAGCACAGTAATGAGTCGAGATTTTTCATTTTCTGTAAGAGAAGACGATATTATTACATGTAATTCAGATTCACCATGTAAATAAGCATATTCCAAAGGGTTTGAAAGTGGCTTTAACTCTAATGTCGGTGGTTCTTCTATCGATGATTTGTATCGATATCTGTCTTCTTCTTTTAGCATTTGAATTTCTTCTGTTGTTGGTTCATATCCATTAGCCATAAGTGTAGCTAACATTTCAGTTTCATCAATTGGTTCAGTTCCTTCTCCTAAAGAACATTCTCCTGTTCCTTGTAATTCTGGAAATTCTTCTAACAATTCTGCATGTGAATCTATAGTTTGAATATAATAACATGTATCATCTGCAGATTGCGATTGTTGCATGGCTCTATCAACAAAAAAGGTAGCACTCTCGTCCTCTATACTTAGGGTCAGTTTCTTACCGAACACGTCTATTATTGATTTAGCCGTGTTTAAGAATGGTCTTCCTAATATGAGAGGAACTCGAGAATCTTCTTCCATGTCCAGAATAACAAAATCTACTGAAAATACTAAAGTACCAACTTTAACTAGCATGTTCTCCATTATCCCTCTAGGATATTTTACTGATCGATCGGCTAGTTGTATGCTTATTCGTGTTGGTTTCAATTCTCCAAGGTCTAGTTTAGCGTATAGTAAATACGGCATTAAATTTATACTAGCACCTAAATCTGCCAATGCTTCTATTGAACTAAGACTACCCAGAAAACATGGAATTGTGAAACTTCCTGGATCTGATAGTTTTTCTGGTATCTTATTCAACAATACTGTAGAACAATTAGCATTCATTGTAACAGCCGAGAGTTCTTCCATTTTCTTTCTATTTGTGATTAGATCTTTCAAGAATTTAGCATATCTAGGCATTCTTGAAATTACATCAATGAAAGGAAGATTTACATTTATTTATTTAAACATATCCAAGAATTTGGATTGCTCGGCTTCAAGTCTCTCTTTTCTCATTTTACTCGGATAAGGAAGTGGTGGTTGGTATGGTTTAACATAAGGTTTAGCCTTAACTGTGTTATCTTCATTAACCTTTTCAACTACTGGTTCTGTTTCCTTATCTTACTCAGATTGTGGTTCTTGTGGAGTAGGAATAGCGTCATCAGAAATTACAGGTATTTCAGGTGGTTTAAGTGTAATACCACTTCTTGTGGTAATGGCTTTAGCTGTTTCATTTCGGGGGTTAGCATTTGTATCACTAGGTAAACTTCCCAGTTTTCTTTCACCTATCAACCTTGCTAGGTTGCTTACTTCTTGTTCCAGATTTTGAATAGAAGCTTGTTGATTTCTAAATGCTTGAGCATTTTGTTCATTCGTTTGTTTCTGAGATGTAAAAAATTGAGTTTGAGATTCAACTAGCTTTGACATCATATCTTCTAAATTTGGCTTTTTATCATCGGTTTGTGGTGGCTTGTTTTGAAAAATAGGTCTTTGTTGATTGTAAGTATTGTTAGATACTTGTTGATTGCTAGGACCTTGTTGGTTGTTGTATGGAACATTTCGGTTATAATTCTGATTTTGATTGTAGATTGGTCTTGGCGGTTGATAATTATTCTGATAATTATTTCCAGGCCTTTGGTTCATGTATGAAACATTCTCTCTTTGTTCCATTGTTTGTTCAATACTGAGACAATGTTTTGTCAAATGTGGTCCTCCACACTGCTCACAACTAATTCGTATTGAGTGAATATCTTTAGTCATCTTTTCCATTCGTCTCTCGACAGCATCTATCTTTGCAGAAATGGAATCAAAGTCATGGCTAGAATCGGCTCTAGCTGCTTTAGATGATCTAACGATATCTTTTTCTTGGTGCCACTCATGTGAGTGGGAAGCAGTGTTATCAATAATTTTGTAAACTTCAGTTGCGGTTTTCTTCATAATGGAACCACCAGATGCTATATCGATGTCTTTTCGTGTAGTGATGTCGCATCCTTGGTAAAATATTTGTACTATTTGATAAGTGTCTAAACCATGTTGCGAACATCCTCTCAACAACTTTCCAAATCTTATCCACGCCTCATATAGAGTTTCATTTGGCTTTTGTGTAAACGTAACATTTTCTCCTTGAAGTCTTACGGCTTTAGATGCCGAAAAAAATTGTTTAAGAAAATTTTCAACTAAAACATCCCATGTATCAATCGCTCCTTCAGGTAACGATTCTAACCAATCTTTGGCTTCTCCCTTTAAAGTCCAGGGAAATAACATGAGATATATCTGTTCATCCTCCACTTCTCGGATTTTAAATAGAGTACAGATCCTATTAAAGGTTCAAAGATGTTCGTTTGGATCTTTCTTCGGCGCACCACTAAATTGGCATTGATTAGTTACCATGTGTAGAATTTGTCCTTTGATTTCATAATCTGGCACATTAATGTCTGGTTGAGTAATTGCGTGACCTTGGCCAGTGCGTTTAGCTCTCATTCGGTCTTCCATACTTAGAGGTTCCAGATTTTCCATTATTGAATTTGTTGAATCTGAATCACTAGAGGATTCTGATTTAATGGTTTATTCCTCGAAAATCTCTATTTGAATGATTGGTGGTTCCGGAGGAAAGATTAATGGTTCAGGATCTCTGAATTGTCCATGAATATCCTCCGGATTCTCAATTGTGAGGTCGGGTTCAAAAAATGGATTATCGGAAATTTGAATTGGAGTACTTGGTCGACTGGATGACGATTCTAAATAAAAATCAACGGCAACAATATTGGCTAGATGTCTTGATGAAGTTACAGGTGGTGAACGTATAAAAGGTGATGAACGTTTTGCTCGGTGCATTCACTGAATATCCTATTAGTTATAAAAATAAAAATTACATAAGTTATCAAATTAATAGACTTTTCTGATTTTGCCCACGTTTCGAATAGCCAATAGATGCAGCAGGTAGCAGGACCCTTTAAATCTGAAGCCAACAACTCGCCACTAACAAATCTAACTATTACTACGAACCAGAAAATTTTGGATGTCTATCAATTTAACCGCTTAAAATAATTTTTCGATGAAATTTAAAGAAATTTTAGAGAAGAAAAAGAAAAAAAATCTAAGTCCTAAAAACTAGAGCGTCGAGAAATAAGAAAGAAAAAGAGCGTTTCGAAAAACGTCGAAAAATAAAAGGTCGGAAAATAATAAAAAGAACGTAGCGCGTTGAAACTTAAAAGTCTAAAAACTAAGAATTAAAAGTTGCGTCTAAAAATATTAAAGCTTAAAAGAAATACTATATCCAAAACGGTAATAACTTGAAAAGTACTAAAATTTATAAAACGGCGTCGCAAAATTCTAAAGCACCTAAATCTTAGTCTAAAGAAAAAGCACTTAAGGGATTTTACGGCAAATTCTAAAAATCTAGAAATAAAAATAACTACGGCAAATACTATATTTTAAAACTAATTACGAGTGAAAAATACAAATTACGAATTAAACTAATTAAAAAGATACAAAAATAAAAAGATATAAAAAGTGATAAAATTACAATTTTATAAAAATATTATTTTTATATTATTAATTTATAAAAGTATTAAGTTTACAAATTTAATAAAACTAAATAAAACTTAAAATACAAATGAAACCTAAAAACTAAAATAATTAATATTATAATTAACCCTAATTAGGGTTTATAATAATAATAATTATTAATATTCCGTAATTAATGCTATACCAGGTCAATTCTGGTGTGTCAGAACCCTTCATACGGTCGCATGAGTTTTGGTCTACGGATCCATGCTGTCGCATGAATTAAAAAATCGGACCAGATAATTTGGGCTGCTACAGTGTAGCCCGAATATAATTTTAATAATTTTTTTTGTTTTTTGTTTTAATATTTATATAAAATATTTATATAAATGAAATAAAAACTTATATTTTTACAAACTAAAAATAGAAATAAAAATACTTTATAATTTATATATTTTGAACAATTCTTAAAAATATATATATTTTATTTTTCTTTTTATATTTTTGTATTTTTTAATATTTAAAACGTATTTTTACAAAAAGAAATTAAAACTTAATAAAAATCTATTTTTCATAGCGTTTTGTTTCCGGTGTTTAAGAAGTTCCCCGGCAGCGGCGTCAAAAATACTTGATGTGCGTAGAGGTGTATACGAAATAGCTTATATTTTACTATAAAATACTATTAAAAACGATACAATTTTACACATGTTGTTTATTTATTTATAAAGTGGATATACTTAAACCTTGCTACAACACTTATAGGCAGTGTACCTAATCGTACAGTAGTGTAGTTTTTAGTAAGTCCAGTTCGTTCCACAGGGAGCTAGCCAAGTTTAAAGCTATATTTTTAAACTATATTTGTAAATATATAAATATATATAGGTAGTATTATTATTATAAAAGATGGCTTTTACCGTTTAATGACCGGTTTGTCGATTTTAAAATCTTTAGTCGCAGTTAAAACCTAATGTAAAATATTAAATATATAAAAGACTTAATTTAAAGCGTAAAGTAAATAACAATAATTAAAGTGCGATAAATAAAATGACAATAAATAAAATTGCGATAATTAAAAAGTGCAATAATTTAAATGACAATAAATTAAAGTGCGATAATTAAAAGTTCAATTAAATATGAAATAAAGGAATTATGCTTATTTAAACTTCCGTAATCATGATGTTTGACGTGTTGATTTTAGTTTATTACCATGGGTTAATTGTCCTTTGTCCTGGATTATTCAATATGTCCATCTGGTTTTTTGTCCATAACAGTCCATCAGTCATAAATATAAAGTGCGAGTATTCTCGTCAAATTATCCTTATATCCGAAGTCAAATATTCCAACTAATTGGGGACTTAAACTATAATTACACCAATTTTCCTTGTATATAATTCACCCCTGTTTTAATAATTCCATTGACTATTAATCCATTCCCGTGTCCGGTTAAATGAGCGATTATTAGTACTTATAAATATCCCGCCCATCGTGTCCGATCGAGTGTATGTGATTATTTATAGGTACGTCCAATTGTAAATCTTTATATTAAATTAACGAACTATCATTCAATTAAACAAATATAAAGCCCATTAATAGCCCATAGTCTAATTTCCACAAGTGTCGTTCTTTTGTCCAAACCCCAATTATGGTACAAAGCCCAATTACCCCGTCTTTAATATTTAGCCCAACATCACGATTACTTTGGCTTAAATAAGCATAATAATAACTTAGCTACGAGACATTAATTTAAAAAGGTTGAACATAACTTTCAATGATTAATAATAGCGTAGCGTTACACGGACAGAATTTCGACTTACACCCTTACAACATTCGCTAATATACCCTTATTATTAAAATTAAAATTATAATATATATATATATATATATATATATATATATATATATATATATATATATATATATATATATATTACGTGAGATAGAGAGATAGAGAAAAGATGTGTTCAGTTCGACCAAAAACTGCGAAATTTATAGATGTGGCCAGATATTTGCTGCCATGCGATCGCATGGAGATTGTTCTTGCTGGCCATGCGATCTCATGGCCTGGGATTCCAGCTCACATTCGATTGTTTGCTTCTTGCCGACGGTTTTATTAAATAATATAATATATACATAATTTTAAGAATTAATTATAATCCGTTGCGCGAGCATTGAGAGTTGACTCTGGTCCCGGTTTCAGATTTTCGAACGTCCTTGCGTACAATTTAATATCTTGTATTTTGCGTTTTGCGTTTTGCGTCTTGTACTCTTGTAATTTTGAGACGTTTCTCATCAATAATTTGAACCACTTTGATTGTACTTTGTACTTTTTAGCTTTTTGGTCGTTTGCATCTTCAAATCGTCGAATCTGTCTTTTGTCTTCACCTTTTATTATTTAAACGAATATCACTTGTAAATAGAACAATTTCAACTAGAAGCTTGTCTTTCTTGAAGGATAATGCTATGAAATATATGTTCGTTTTTAGCATTATCAAATATTCCCACACTTGAGCGTTGCTTGTCCTCGAGCAATATAGTCTTGAAATAAAAACATACTAGAATCACTTCTTTATTCTTCACACTTTATACATCAGTGATTTCTATACGGCGATATGAACAATGATAGTAACTGTCACGACCCAGAAAATTTCGACTAATTTTGAACCAAACTCTCGATACGATCTAATATCTTTAACACGATAAGCAAAGTCTGATAATCTTAGTCTCAAAATTTTTGAACTGTTTCTTATATTCAATTGACCTTCGAGTGTTCCCAATGATTCACGAACCATTGCTTGTAAATATGTGAATATATATATAAATTTGTGTATATATAAATACATGTATAATATATAATAACATGAACATTAATAAATTATTATATAAATTTATTGTTATAAATAAATAGGTAAAATAAAATACATGATAATAACAACTACTATTTTATATATAATATATGTATATTTCTAGTATATATATTTTGTTTAATTATTTAATATATATTTAATTGCGTAGCAAATTTTGTTATTTAAAACTGTTTATACATATACATAGTGTATATTAAATATAATTAATTTTGAGCTTAAATGATAAATGTCAGTAACTTTCGGTTGACGTTTAATTATTTTTAAAATAGGTCTAATATATATATATATGAAATTTTAAAATAAATGTTGGTCTAAAATTTGATTAAAAAGATAATAGTTTTGATAAATATTTTTTTTACCTTTTCAATCTAAGTTTTTGTACTCCGTACATATAAATTGGAACAGAAAATAAATAATCATTGAATTTTTTTGATCAGGTTTCAAACAGTTAATGAGTGAAATAATTAAATATATTTAATTTAAAAGTTTGGGATTTTTAGGAACACTTTTATACATTAACTGTTTAGTAATGGGCACGATATAACACTTTATGGGGAAAGTGTCGGTAGAATGATCCATAGTACATGGCTGCTATACTATTTGTAAATATCAATTGATCATATGCACGTTTCTTTCATTCATAAAGTTGCATTGAAATTTAAAAAAAGGGTGACTATGATGTTTATGCATGTGAGAAATAAATTAATACATATCTATCTCTGTTTTATTTTTATCACAGCACATCACTAGCTTTCTATACTAGCCTACTACATTTTACTGTTTTCTTTGATCATCTTAATAATAGATATATGCATCGAATATATATATACATATTACTCCTTCATGGCATGGACACACATACAACTTGTTATCATTCTCCTTCTATGCTACTAGACTACCCTTTTGATTCTACTAACCTTCTGCCCAACACCACCAAGACTATCACCTTTATAATCTATTTGGGTTTCTGTTTCCATTTAACTCGTAAACCCACTACTACACTCTTGAAACAAACCACTATGATTCAAACATGTATCTGTTGTATCTATCTTTGTTTCGAACAGACTCAAAAGCGAACATCAACACCCTTGTTCACTATTTTCCGTTTTCTTTGATCACTAACATCATCATTTACAACTTCTTTACAAGAGTACTGCTGCCTTTGCCTTGTCGATTGTAACACCCCGTTTTTCCCCGTACATGATTTATAGGTGAATTGGGTATGTACGATAGGCGTATGAAGGGTTCGGGACATTTTCTAGTATTAAAGCTTTGAGTGCGAAAGGTTATGTCAGATCACGCCTTGGATCGCGGCGCGACACAGAAGGTCGCGGCGCGGCATTACACTAGAATCAGGATCAGAAAGCTTGTAAACAAAGCCACCAGTTCGAGGCAATCGTCGCGGCGCGACGAATAGGGTCGCGGCGCGACCATGCTGGCAAACTGATTCCGGATTTTGTAATTTTAAGAGAATAATAAGGGCATTTTAGTCTTTTCGCGTTTGAACCAGATTGAGATCTTAAATCTCATCCACTCCTTTCATTTCCTAATTTCTTTTCCCTTTTCATTTCATTTTCCTCTCAAAAACTCAAACACCCAATTGGATTCAAATGGATTTTTGGAAAGGAAGAATCGGGAATTGATCTTTGGCGTAGTTGACAAGTGTGTTCTCCTCGTTCTTAGCTACACGGTGATACTAGTGTTAAGCTCTAACTGCGAAATTCATTTTCGTGTTCATCATTCAAATTTGGGGCTTTTGATTGTATTATTCATAGGTGAAACCCATTTAGTTGCTAATTGGAGATTAACACCAAGATTCGGGTATATAAGTGTTAAAGGCGGGTTTTGGGTTGGTTAATGATTTAACCATGTTTAAGACTTGAGAATGGTGTATAATCATTAGCATTAGTGATTATTGGTGTTTTGAAGACTTTTAGGGTTTTCATGGTTGACTAATTTTGACTAGAGTCAAAATTAGGGTTTGTTGAGGATTATGACCCGATTGTTGATTTATTAAGGTTTATAAACTTAAAATGGATTAAGTTGAAGTATAAAAACCGAGTTAAACATGTTTTGGTGTCAAAACTTGTAAATGGTGAGATTTTGACCTTATGGGTCAAAATTAGGGTTTGTGGGCGATTTTGAGAACGATAAGTGTTTAACACTTGTATTCGGGTTTAATTGGCATATTAGGACCATTATCACCTGTGTTAGTCATTATTGGTTAGTTTGGACGCGGTTTGTCCTTGGAAGTGCATTTGGGTCGAATTTGCACTAAGTGTCAAATTGGGTTGGTTTGTAAATCCAATCTAAGTGTGTTGTTGAATTTGTGATAATGGATTAGGTACTTTCCATTGAAGAGTTGCGGATTACTTGGAAGCATTTCTTCAAGGCGACAAGGTGAGTGTTAATATCCTATATGCATATGTATGTGTAGGATGGGTGCGGGTCGGGTGAAGTGGTTCTCGGTTATAGAGCTCACTTCACATATAGGTGGATTGATGGACTTGTGTATAGGTCCGATTGGCACGGTTGTGCGTTTTGGTTGACCATCTTTGACGAGGTGCACACCTTGCGTGTACTCTATCACATGGGCGGGTGATGTGGATTATATAACCCCAATGGCGAAGGGTTAATATTGTGAGTGGAATAATTATGCGTGTACGTATATAATGTATGTATTTGTGTAGTATGAATGTGGTATTGTCGCGGTGTTCAAGACACCACATTCTAAGTAACGAGTAGTAGTGTCGCGGTGTTTAAGACACTACTCATTGTTTGATTGGCATGTGGTATTGTCGCGGTGGTTAAGACACCACATTGTCATGGGAGTGGAATTGTCGCGGTGTTCAAGACACCACTCATTATTTTGATTGGCGTGTGGATTCGTCGCGGTGCTTAAGACGCCACATTGTCATGGGGGTGAATTAGTCGCGGTGTTTAAGACATCACCCGGGGGATTAGTGATTACGCGGTGTTTAAGTAACGCTAATGGATGTTACGAACTTCGACGGTCTCTTACGAGTATCGTTCCCTTGTACGATTGGTTAACCATGGTTATTGTGTTGTAAGCGTAAGCAAATTATGTTATTCGAGAGATATATACATATATATTGTATACATATAATGTTGTATTGTCGTGTTGTAGCTAACCCTCCGGGTGTAGCTTATTGGCATTGTTCACATCGTTGTTGGCGAACTTATATTTTGTTGATGTATCTTAAGCTCATTGCTTAGTGATCTTACGGTATGCTTAGACTAGCTTGCCTTTATGCTTGGATGCTCCGGTATGCGGTATTTGATATTTTGTGGCGTGTTCATTTTATGCATATATATGTATGTAGTATATTCTCACTCACTAAGCGTTAGCTTACCCTCTCGTTGTTGATATTTTTATAGGTTCGCATGCTTGGCGGCTCGGGTAAGCTTGGGAATTAGAGATCTCGGCTAGGTTGCTTTAGAAGATCTTGCTTTTGGACTCGATTAGGATTTGGGTAGCGCAGTCCCAAATCACCATGCTCGGTTTTGTGTAAACGTAACTAGTCGGGTCATAATGATTATAACCGGTTTACGATTTAATTAATGAACCATTGTATTAAGGAGTTTAAATCATTAATGTATGTTTTAAGTTCGATGAACTTACTTTGATAACAAATACGTTTTGGAATATGTGTAACGGGACCTAAAGTATTATTTAAAGCATATTAAAAGGAAAAATTTTTATGGGCCGGTTTTAATACGGGTTGGGTTGTTTCAAGTGGTATCAGAGCATGGTCTAAGGGATTTAGGTGACTTGAGATAGGTGCCTAGACTTAGACTTTTGTGTGTGCTTAATTTGTTGCGGGACTTGTAGGAGTACGAGTCGGAATGGGTTCTAGCTAGTGCCTTGGTTATAGGTTGACTAACGTTTATATTAGTAATGCGAATATTATTAATATGCTATTGTGATGTGATAATAATTCTCGCGTGTGTTTATATCGTGTAGGAATTTTGTTGTGTTGGTTATTATCATCGCGCGAGGCGGTCGTTGTACTAACGAGTCGATACGGAGTGTGTGCGTAATAAGAACTTGCAAACCTTATTACGGGTGCAAATCGTGTCTAACAAGTGATGTACGACGAGTGTTTAGCAAGATGGGGTGGTGTTGTGCGTGTCGTTTTATACGTGCGTGGACTAATCGTTTTGCATTCCTTAGAATGACGACGCGAAACGAGATCGAGACGAATGACGCGGAGTTTAACGCTAGAATTGTGGCCTCCGTTGCGGAGCAAGTGGGTGCGTTACGAGAAGAAATGGATAGGAAGTATTCCGAATTCCAAAATAGGGGTGAAATGGAGCGTTGTCTTAAGAGCTTCATGAGGACTAGACCCCGATGTATGATGGGAAACCGGATCCTTTGGTAAGCACAACTTGGATCTCGGATGTCGAAGGGTGTTTTCGTACTATGGAATGCCCTCCCGAGAAAAAGACGAGACTCGCTACTAGTTTGTTGCGGGGTAGGGCGAAGGATTGGTTGGATGGCAAGATTGATCTTGTCGGTGGTGAGACGTTTATGGCGTTACCATGGGACGAATTTAAGGAGGAATTCTTCGAGGAGTTCCGGTCTTCGGCCGATTTATCGGAAATGCGTAATGAGTTGCGAAATTTGCAACAGGGTTCTATGGATTTGAATACTCTCAAGACGACCTTTATGGCGAAGGCTCGTTTTTGCCCGGAGTATTTAGGGAATGATAATTTGTTGATGCAAGATTTCTATCGAACCTTGAATGATGACTTGAAGAATAAGATTAGCCGGGGTCACGCGAAATTGTTTGCGGAATTATTCGCCGTGGCTAGAGGTTTCGAGTCGTATTCACGATCAAAGAAGGGTGAACCTTCGAGCGAGAGAAGGGTTGTTTCGCATGGTGCTCCGAGTAAGAGGACTTAGGGTCCGAGTGTGAGCACGGGTGGTACACGGACGGGTATATTGGATTCTAGTGCGTCTAGATGTTACAATTGTGGCATAAGGGGTCACAAGTCGTGGGAATGTTCGGTACCAAAAGGCGATGGCATGGTGTGCTTCAATTGCCAAGAAGAAGGACATCGTAAGTCGGAATGTCCCAAGTTAGCGGGGACGGGGCCGGCAAGGAGACGTTAAGGTACGTTTCGTTTTAATAAATATGTCTTTTGATTATTTATTAAGTGCCGTTTGAAGTTGAGTTTATTAAATGCATTGTGTTGTGCATGTTATTGATATGGGTGACGTTTATAATGGAAGTACCCTATGACGACGTTTTGATTGACGGGCGAAGGGCGTAAGACTTGGTGTAACCAAGCATTCCTTGATATTTGTAAAATGTTGCTACCAAGCCATGGAAATGGGTTGGTGTTCAGTTGTTAAGCGCGTGTTCGCTTTTGTGTTGAGCTCGATGAACCGTGAGGTTCGACGGGTGGGCTGAAACCCTTGAGATCGAGTGTTTTGAATCTCGATGTATGTTGGTAATGGAGTCTTTATGACGCGACATTAGGTGCCTCTTTTATACCTACTAGCGTGGTGTTCGACTCCGATTATGTTGCGGTTACATTGTACTTAGGGTACCGAAGTGAAATCCTTAGGTACATGAGTGACTAGGTGTAATTTGACAAACTAAAGCAATTGGATGATTGCGAAGGTATGGTTTGTGTAATCGTGGTACACTTTTTGCTCGAAGTGTTTAAGGATTGATTGAAATCCTTTGTGTGCTCAAGGCTGGAGCAAGATATGGTGACGGGTCGTGTGAGCCCAATCTTTGTAAAGTCTACCTTAGGTAGCATTGTACGGTTGTACGAGTTGTGGATATGGGACGTAGTTCCAAATGGGGGAGTTACACTCCCACACGAGGAAGTTTTAGTGTGAGATTTCGGATGATGCTTTTGGTAGATCCGGAAAATGTTGTCGAGACCTGATTTTGGTCGATTTGTGGTAGATTACAATTTCGGATAAATTGTACTTATGGTTTGGATTTGAATTATCACCGAGGTGGTAATGGGGTAAATCTCGATTGAGAGATAATGGACGTGTTTGGCGAGCAAGGTGAAATCCTTCGGTTAAGGGAGGTGTGTGTCGGATTCTCTTCTAGAGAATAATTGTTTTGTGCCTATGTTTGATATAGGTGGTTCTTTCTCGTGTATGTGAATGGTTAGTGGTATCCGTTAGGATTCACTATGGCGTAGCAGAGCGCGATGTTACGCTACTCGTCGTTCGAGGCCAAAAGGGCATTGATTGATGAAGCATGACTTTAGGGTCCGCTGACTTCATCATGGGAGTATGCGATTGGTGGAGCATGACCTTCGAGGTCCGCTGATTTCATCATGAGCGAGGTGTTATATCGGTGAAGCATGACTTTCGGAGTCCGCTGACTTCATCCGGTGTTGAGATTGGTGAAGCATGACCTTCGGGGTCCGCTGACTTCATCATGGGATTATTGATTGGTGAAGCATGATATTCGGGTTCGCTGACTTCATCATGGTAGTGAATCGTGTGTAGTTCGGATTCACTAAGGCGCGTGTGTTTTCGGCCAGCCTTCGTGTTGTGTGATCTGTCGGTTGTTTTATACACCGATGGTGGGGTCGTAAGGACCGTGATGTTGATCTGTTGGTTGTTTTATACACCAATGGTGGGGTCGTAAGGACCGTGTTGTGTGATCGATCGGGTGTTTTTATACGCCGATGGTGGGGTCGCGAGGACCATGTGGTATGATTAGTGATGCGATAGCCGTGTTTCGCTCACGTGTTGTTACGGGTGTGACGATAGTCGATTTTGTACACCTTTGGATTAGCGTTGCCATAGTCGTTTTGGGCGCTATCGGTTCTAGCCGTTTGTTTATGATGGTGCGGTAGTTGAGTATTGGTCGTATTGCGCACTACAAGGGATGTTAAGTGGTAAGTGTTATCCATAAGGATTCGTTTGGTTCGGTCTTCATTGTTTCAGGTTGTTGACCTTAGGTTGAGACTTGGTTGCTTTTAGCATTGTACTCGGTAAGGGTACGCTAAGGGATTGATATCTTTGTACGAGATTGATTGAGTTTTCCCGATGTCAGGGAATGAGCATGGTTTTAGTGCTCGGATTGTGGATTTGATAAATCGCGGGTGACGATTTAGTTGTTAAAGGCAATTCGGTGGGAAGAATTGCTTAGGAAAGTCGGTTTGGACTTAAGTTTGAGGACCGTGAAGTGTGGGTCCGTTTGGGTTCGTGACTAGGATCATGAGGACGTGATCGAATTTAAGTGGGGGAGAGTTGTAACACCCCGTTTTTCCCCGTACATGATTTATAGGTGAATTGGGTATGTACGATAGGCGTATGAAGGGTTCGGGACATTTTCTAGTATTAAAGCTTTGAGTGCAAAAGGTTATGTCAGATCACGCCTTGGGTCGCGGCGCGACAAAGAAGGTCGCGGCGCAGCATTACACTAGAATCAGGATCAGAAAGCTTGTAAACAAAGCCACCAGTTCGAGGCAATCGTTGCGGCGCGACGAATAGGGTCGCGGCGCGACCATGCTGGCAAACTGATTCCGGATTTTGTAATTTTAAGAGAATAATAAGGGCATTTTGGTCTTTTCGCGTTTGAACCAGATTGAGATCTTAAATCTCATCCACTCCTTTCATTTCCTAATTTCTTTTCCCTTTTCATTTCATTTTCCTCTCAAAAACTCAAGCACCCAATTGGATTCAAACGGATTTTTGGAAAGGAAGAATCGGGAATTGATCTTTGGCGTAGTTGACAAGTGTGTTCTCCTCGTTCTTAGCTACACGGTGATACTAGTGGTAAGCTCTAACTCCGAAATTCATTTTCGTGTTCATCATTCAAATTTGGGGCTTTTGATTGTATGATTCATAGGTGAAACTCATTTAGTTGCTAATTGGAGATTAACACCAAGATTCGGGTATATAAGTGTTAAAGGCGGGTTTTGGGTTGGTTAATGATTTAACCATGTTTAAGACTTGAGAATGGTGTATAATCATTAGCATTAGTGATTATTGGTGTTTTGAAGACTTTTAGGGTTTTCATGGTTGACTAATTTTGACTAGAGTCAAAATTAGGGTTTGTTGAGGATTATGACCCGATTGTTGATTTATTAAGGTTTACAAACTTAAAATGGATTAAGTTGAAGTATAAAAACCGAGTTAAACATGTTTTGGTGTCAAAACTTGTAAATGGTGAGATTTTGACCTTATGGGTCAAAATTAGGGTTTGTGGGCGATTTTGAGAACGATAAGTGTTTAACACTTGTATTCGGGTTTAATTGGCATATTAGGACCATTATCACCTGTGTTAGTCATTATTGGTTAGTTTGGACGCGGTTTGTCCTTGGAAGTGCATTTGGGTCGAATTTGCACTAAGTGTCAAATTGGGTTGGTTTGTAAATCCAATCTAAGTATGTTGTTGAATTTGTGATAATGGATTAGGTACTTTCCATTGAAGAGTTGCGGATTACTTGGAAGCATTTCTTCAAGGCGACAAGGTGAGTGTTAATATCCTATATGCATATGTATGTGTAGGATGGGTGCGGGTCGGGTGAAGTGGTTCTCGGTTATAGAGCTCACTTCACATATAGGTGGATTGATGGACTTGTGTGTAGGTCTGATTGGCACGGTTGTGCGTTTTGGTTGACCATCTTTGACGAGGTGCACACCTTGCGTGTACTCTATCACATGGGCGGGTGATGTGGATTATATAACCCCAATGGCGAAGGGTTAATATTGTGAGTGGAATAATTATGCGTGTACGTATATAATGTATGTATTTGTGTAGTATGAATGTGGTATTGTCGCGGTGTTCAAGACACCACATTCTAAGTAACGAGTAGTAGTGTCGCGGTGTTTAAGACACTACTCATTGTTTGATTGGCATGTGGTATTGTCGCGGTGGTTAAGACACCACATTGTCATGGGAGTGGAATTGTCGCGGTGTTCAAGACACCACTCATTATTTTGATTGGCGTGTGGATTCGTCGCGGTGCTTAAGATGCCACATTGTCATGGGGGTGAATTAGTCGCGGTGTTTAAGACATCACCCGGGGGATTAGTGATTACGCGGTGTTTAAGTAACGCTAATGGATGTTACGAACTCCGATGGTCTCTTACGAGTATCGTTCCCTTGTACGATTGGTTAACCATGGTTATTGTGTTGTAAGCGTAAGCAAATTATGTTATTCGAGAGATATATACATATATATACATATATATTGTATACATATAATGTTGTATTGTCGTGTTGTAGCTAACCCTCCGGGTGTAGCTTATTGGCATTGTTCACATCGTTGTTGGCGAACTTATATTTTGTTGATGTATCTTAAGCTCATTGCTTAGTGATCTTACGGTATGCTTAGACTAGCTTGCCTTTATGCTTGGATGCTCCGGTATGCGGTATTTGCTATTTTGTGGCGTGTTCATTTTATGCATATATATGTATGTAGTATATTCTCACTCACTAAGCGTTAGCTTACCCTCTCGTTGTTGATATTTTTATAGGTTCGCATGCTTGGCGGCTCGGGTAAGCTTGGGAATTAGAGATCTCGGCTAGGTTGCTTTAGAAGATCTTGCTTTTGGACTCGATTTGGATTTGGGTAGCGCCGTCCCAAATCACCATGCTCGGTTTTGTGTAAACGTAACTAGTCGGGTCATAATGATTATAACCGGTTTACGATTTAATTAATGAACCATTGTATTAAGGAGTTTAAATCATTAATGTATGTTTTAAGTTCGATGAACTTACTTTGATAACAAATACGTTTTGGAATATGTGTAACGGGACCTAAAGTATTATTTAAAGCATATTAAAAGGAAAAAATTTTATGGGCCGGTTTTAATACGGGTTGGGTTGTTTCATCCATCACCAACGTAAACCATGAACACACCTGCACCTCGTAAACGATTGTTAGCTACTCCTGTTCTGATCTATACTCGACCCAAATTAAATCAACACTTCATCACCTCATTTGAAGCACCACCACTACCATTTCTGCTTCTTGTTTCTTCGTTAACCTATCACCACAACCATCATGGAACCACCCCTCAAGAACACCCAAGAGCTACTGTTTTAACTTGTCATCAACACCACTACAACCTCCGTTGGATGCTACTGTTATTCGGAGACCCAACCCACTTGAATTACTATTACTTCTATTCGAAAACATCATACAACCCATCGAATACACTACAATTTTCCTCCATTTACAACTCAATTGGAAACCACAAACCTGCAACTACATAATTGCTACTACTATTCATCGTCTTGTTCAACCCAAACCCACCCTGCAACTCATTCTAATTTCTATATTTATTTTTATTTTATTCGAAACCCTAATCATAACAACAACTATCATCACCACCGCAAGACCCTAAACACTCATTGCTGCTTTTACGTGTTTCTGTCTCGATTAAAGAAACTACAGCTGTAGCTACTGTTCTATCTCTTGTTGTCAAACTCGAACACAAACCAAGCACCATCGTGGTGCTACTATCTTGCTACTGCTACAGTTGTGATCCCTTTTCCGTTTATTTTTTTTAATAAGAATGATGATGATTGGGATGCAAACAATGAAGTGAGTCACGAGGTTGTTGATGATAATTTCACATTTCCTTTTCTTGTTCCTTAAGTGGCAGACAAACCCCACAACATCTCACAATCAATCGAGCTTCTTTACAATTAAATTGATATTGGATCAGGTAGCTTAATGATGGTTGCATTGGGCTATCATGATTCTAGTTTTATATTTGGGCCGTAAAACTTTGTTGGGCCGGAGACTTGTTGGATCACGAATTTCAAACTTATATGTTTCTGTTTTCTTATTCAACGATAACACACACATACACATTATTTAAATGACGATGATGATCATGATGTATATGATGATGACGAAATGAAATATGGTGATCTCGATGGAGATTTTAGGTTATGTATGTGTATGATTTGATGATGATTCAAGATGATTATGATTGTTTTTGCTTGGGTCGATTAGATGATTGAAGAGGAAAAAGATCACAGTTAAAGGGGTTAATAGATTTAATTTAGGAGTTAGATCAGAAAAGTTGAGACAGTTAGATGGTTTGGAGTGTTGATGGTTAACCGAGAGGTCTCGGGTTCGAGCCCGGGCTGGGATAATTTTTTTTTTTTTAGCCATATTCCTTTAAAAGGTAGTATACTACTCTAATTAATATTATTCTTATATAAGTAATATGGTTATGGTTATTAGTATTAATATTGTTAATATTATGATTAGTAATAATAAGTATTATTAAGTATCATTTTAAAATTCTTATTCTTATTCTTATTCTTATTATTATTATTATTATTATTATTATTATTATTATTATTATTATTATTATTATTATTATTATTATTATTATTATTATTATTATTATTAGTGTTATTGTTACTATTATTATTAATATTAAGTATTAAGTATTATTATAAAAAAAATATTATTTTCATTATTATTGTTATTAAACTTATCATTTTACTAAAAAAAAATTTCATTTTTATTAAAGTCATTATTTTTATCATTATTATTAAGAGTATCATTTTTATAAAAACTATCATCTTTGTTATCATTACTATTATTATTATAAAATAAAACAATTTATTAGTTATTATTATCAATATTATTTTATCAAATAATTGTTAGTTATGTAAAACTATCTTTACTACAACTAAAATAACTATATTAAAATTTATATTAATAAATATAATTAATTAAGTTATTAATAAAACACCTAATTAAAATAACAATTAAATCACTAATAATATATAAATTTGTTCGACTATCATTATATGCGTTAACATATATAAATGATATAGGTTCGTGAATCCGAGGACAACCTTGCATTGTGTATTATATTGTCATATGTATTTTTACTACAAAATACAATATGGTGAATTTCATTTGCTCCCTTTTTAATTGCTTTTGTAATATATATTTTTGGGCTGAGAATACATACGATGCTTTTATAAATGTTTACGAGATAGACACAAGTACTTAAAATATATTCTACGTTGAGTTGTACCACCCTGCATATCTTCCCTAATAGCTTGGTAACTACTATTTACATGTGGTATTGTAAACGCGAATCCTGTTGATAGATCTATCGGGCCTGACGACCCCAACCGGACTGGACGACCAGTATTCAACGGTTGCACAGTACTTCGTTTTGTAGGCTACACTTGGTACGGTGTAGTGAGATTTCATAATAAAGGGAATATGCGACGTTGATTAAAAGTTAAGTATGGTTACCAAGTGCTCAACCACTTAGAATATTTTTATTAAAACGTTTGTGTATATGAAATTTTGTGGTCTATTTAGATATTGAAATGATTGTTATGATAAACCTATGAACTCACCAACCTTTTGGTTGACACTTTTAAGCATGTTTATTCTCAGGTATGAAAGAAACCTTCCGCTATGCATTTGCTCAATCGTAGGATATTACATGGAGTCATTCATGGCATATTTAGGTCAGCACCTCGCTATGGGACCAGATGTTGAAGACTTTGTCCAGGTGGATTAGGACGGGTCATCACAGGTGGTATCAGAGCGTTGGTCCTAGTGAACCAGGTCTTGCATTAGTGTGTCTAACTGATAGTTGTTAGGATGCATTAGCGAGTCTGGACTGCGACCTTAGTTGCATATTATAAGTATTGTTTATCATTCCTAGTGGAAAAATTTCCTTCTTAGCATTCCTAAGTTTAGACACGTCTTACTACCTTTATTGCATAGATAATGTATAGACAGATTCATATCTTAGCATATCTGTTACTATAACCTTTGCCTGACAACTTTCGAAGATTCCTCCGTGACTTATGGGATTCTAGTATTGTATATACATATGTAAGTTATGTATTGAAGCATACCAAACTAAATCCTATGATCTATTTCCTATCGAAAATACTTTATCTGATCGTGCAAGATGAAACTCACCACTAGTTAAATCCCTCAGAATCCGATATGGAGTCCCACTCCAGCCCCAGAAGCAGCGTCACCAGAATGAATCAATCAATCAGCCATCCTCAATTTATCTGATGGGTTCGTAGTCGACTTAACCAATGGAGACAAGAAGAAGGCGATCTTTTCCACCCACCAACCTGCACTCTCGGCGAAGAACCTGAAGCACTTACCGGTGACCCTATCCGAAACACCATTTTTAGCCTCATCTCCAGGGTAACTCATCACGATTATCTTCTATCTAAAATTATAAACCTTATTCATCCGCTCGTTTCGACCGACAATCATCCCGGAATAATAGAAGAAGTCAACGAGCTTCGCGCTCGAGTAGTGGCTTTGGAGAATATGGTGCAAAACTTAACAGCTCCATCAACATCACCGGCACCAATAGTACCACCCACATCGACACCAGTACCACCAGCAACCCAAGTTTCAACATCACATGCCTCAACATCTCATTCTGTACCTCGAGCGTAATCATCGTTCTACGTATCGTTCTATCTACTTTATCTTCGTTCTACATGGCGATTATGTAATTTCTAAAGTTTTAGAGATTATGTAATCTAGTATTATCGATAAATCAAATGAGATTAAAGTCATATTAACTCATTAAATCCATGATTACATCTGAAGAAAATATATATGTATATATGTTTTCATAAAGATTGTAATTAAAAATTCTTTCGTACAAACTATTAATGATGAAAATATTTTAACGGGTAGGTAATACCCGAGGAATATTTGGGTTTCACATTAATAAGTTACACTGTACATTCTTCAAATCCGATTCAACAGTCATTTACTATCCTACTTACATCCACCGATATACGTATCCGTTCACCGCATACTAACCCTTTTCATTCAATTTCATATTTGAATTTTGACTTATCAAAATCTAACAAGTGGCATAATGAAGAAAACATTGGACAAAATAAAATTTGTTAGAAACAAACGAATTAACTAATTGAAATTTTGTTAAGAATCCACGCTAACTGTTCCAGCTAACTGTTCCTAGCTAACTAATTATATTTTATTTATCGCAATTTAATTATCGCAATTTTATTTATCGTCATTTAATTTCTGTTATTTACTTTATCGTCGTTTAATTTTTGTTATTTATTTTACGCACTTTAAATAACGGGACACGTATACAAGGTTTCGACCTATCATATCGACCCATCTATATATATATTTCGGAACAACCATAGACACTCTATATGTGAATGTTGGAGTTGGCTATACAGGGTTGAGGTTGATTCCAAAATATATATATGGTTTGAGTTGTGATCAATACTGAGACCGGTACACGGGTCACGATACGTATTAAATAATTTGAATATTATATATTAAACTATATATTAAATAATTAAACTATATTATATATTAAACTATATATTAAATAATATTATATATTAAACTATATTATATATTAAACTATATATTAAATAATTCGAATATTATATATTAAACTATATATGAACTATTGGACTATTGGACTCTGGGACTATCAACATTGGACAATTAAAAAAGAATTAAAATATTGATTATAACATATGAAACTAAACAATTCTTCAAGTTTGCCACTTGATTTCATCTTAAACCTCATTTGTATCTTGACAATTCCAATCCGTGTTCAAATCTTTCATGATTCTTGAAAACATCTCAATCGAGAAGATGAACCAACCACACATCATCTACGGAAGAAAAGATCTATGCATATAGTTATACACCTGAAAAACTCTTGAAACCTGAGTAAAGGTTTAAAACGTATATGCGTTAGCTCCTTTGGCGATGTTACTACCGAAAAACACTTTGCAATCCCTTTCCAGAATAGCCAAATTTTGTCACAGCTCCAGCAAGACAGCTTCAACTTTTCACTCAAAACAACCTTATTATAACCTTTATATATATATATGCGTACTCTTTTATCGTTACTGGAGAACCTTTCATATTCCACCATACTACCATCAGCATTTAAACATCTCAAAATGCAATTCTCCTGAAAACACCTCGGTTTAATAACCGATGACCTAGATCCGTTAACTTTAAAAATGCTGACGAAGCAGCATGTAGTAAATGGTCTTAATGGCCAAACGTTTGATGATAAAGAATGGAATATTGGAAACTTCTGTAAAGTCTAAGTATAAATTATGAATGAATTGTGGAGAAGTGTTGGGAACTGAAGCATGAGTTAGTATAATATAATGCGCTTGGCCAACGTGATTATATTACAGTAAGTCATGCTAAATTTCTAATGTAACGTGATGATGATTCACATAACTTATCATCATCATGTGCCATGTTACACGACTCTATCATTCTACTTAATTTCTAAGCATATCATGGAAATATTACCTTGATGTTTCTGTTCTTCCGTAATTCCAACAGTTTGCTAATAAATCGTGCTATTTCATTTTCTTTCTGATTAGAAGATTTTCTTTAAATTCCTTGAATTCTGAAAATCAACCTTGACTATGTCAGAAGTTAAGACGAACCTCTAATCACTTCATTTCACACTTTTGTGATAGCTTCACTCGTATGCTTCGCATGATCGAATCATTTTATCCATATTAATCAAAAATGATAAAACACTATTCATATTCGTCATGAAAAACATATTTTATTGTCAACCATGATGATCTCTATCAAATTTCGGGACGAAATTTCTTTAACGGGTAGGTACTGTCACGACCCGGAAAATTTCGACTAATTTTGAACCAAACTCTCGATACGATCTAATATCTTTAACACGATAAGCAAAGTCTGATAATCTGAGTCTCAAAATTTTTGAACTGTTTCTTATATTCAATTGACCTTCGAGTGTTCCCAATAATTCACGAACCATTGCTTGTAAATATGTGAATATATATATAAATTTTTGTATATATAAATACATGTATAATATATAATAACATGAACATTAATAAATTATTATATAAATTTATTGTTATAAATAAATAGGTAAAATAAAATACATGATAATAACAACTACTATTTTATATATAATATATGTATATTTCTAGTATATATATTTTGTTTAATTATTTAATATATATTTAATTGCGTAGCAAATTTTGTTATTTAAAACTGTTTATACATATACATAGTGTATATTAAATATAATTAATTTTGAGCTTAAATGATAAATGTCAGTAACTTTCGGTTGACGTTTAATTATTTTTAAAATAGGTCTAATATATATATATGAAATTTTAAAATAAATGTTGGTCTAAAATTTGATTAAAAAGATAATAGTTTTGATAAATATTTTTTTTACCTTTTCAATCTAAGTTTTTGTACTCCGTACATATAAATTGGAACAGAAAATAAATAATCATTGAATTTTTTTGATCAGGTTTCAAACAGTTAATGAGTGAAATAATTAAATATATTTAATTTAAAAGTTTGGGATTTTTAGGAACACTTTTATACATTAACTGTTTAGTAATGGGCACGATATAACACTTTATGGGGAAAGTGTCGGTAGAATGATCCATAGTACATGGCTGCTATACTATTTGTAAATATCAATTGATCATATGCACGTTTCTTTCATTCATAAAGTTGCATTGAAATTTAAAAAAAGGGTGACTATGATGTTTATGCATGTGAGAAATAAATTAATACATATCTATCTCTGTTTTATTTTTATCACAGCACATCACTAGCTTTCTATACTAGCCTACTACACTTTACTGTTTTCTTTGATCATCTCAATAATAGATATATGCATCGAATATATATATACATATTACTCCTTCATGGCATGGACACACATACAACTTGTTATCATTCTCCTTCTATGCTACTAGACTACCCTTTTGATTCTACTAACCTTCTGCCCAACACCACCAAGACTATCACCTTTATAATCTATTTGGGTTTCTGTTTCCATTTAACTCGTAAACCCACTACTACACTCTTGAAACAAACCACTATGATTGAAACATGTATCTGTTGTATCTATCTTTGTTTCGAACAGACTCAAAAGCGAACATCAACACCCTTGTTCACTATTTTCCGTTTTCTTTGATCACTAACATCACCATTTACGACTTCTTTACAAGAGTACTGCTGCCTTTGCCTTGTCGATCACCAACGTAAACCATGAACACACCTGCACCTCGTAAACGATTGTTGGCTACTCCTGTTCTGGTCTATACTCGACCCAAATTAAATCAACACTTCATCACCTCATTTGAAGCACCACCACTACCATTTCTGCTTCTTGTTTCTTCGTTAACCTATCACCACAACCATCATGGAACCACCCCTCAAGAACACCCAAGAGCTACTGTTTTAACTTGTCATCAACACCACTACAACCTCTGTTGGATGCTACTGTTGTTCGGAGACCCAACCCACTTGAATTACTATTACTTCTATTCAAAAACATCATACAACCCATCGAATACACTACAAATTTCCTCCATTTACAACTCAATTGGAAACCACAAACCTGCAACTACATAATTGCTACTACTATTCATCGTCTTGTTCAACCCAAACCCACCCTGCAACTCATTCTAATTTCTATATTTATTTTTATTTTATTCGAAACCCTAATCATAACAACAACTATCATCACCACCGCAAGACCCTAAACACTCATTGCTGCTTTTACGTGTTTCTGTCTCGATTAAAGAAACTACAGCTGTAGCTACTGTTCTATCTCTTGTTGTCAAACTCGAACACAAACCAAGCACCATCGTGGTGCTACTATCTTGCTACTCTACAGTTGTGATCCCTTTTCCGTTTATTTTTTTTAATAAGAATGATGATGATTGGGATGCAAACAATGAAGTGAGTCACGAGGTTGTTGATGATAATTTCACATTTCCTTTTCTTGTTCCTTAAGTGGCAGACAAACCCCACAACATCTCATAATCAATCGAGCTTCTTTACAATTAAATTGATATTGGATCAGGTAGCTTAATGATGGTTGCATTGGGCTATCATGATTCTAGTTTTATATTTGGGCCGTAAAACTTTGTTGGGCCGGAGACTTGTTGGATCACGAATTTCAAACTTATATGTTTCTGTTTTCTTATTCAACGATAACATACACATACACATTATTTAAATGACGATGATGATCATGATGTATATGATGATGACGAAATGAAATATGGTGATCTCGATGGAGATTTTAGGTTATGTATGTGTATGATTTGATGATGATTCAAGATGATTATGATTGTTTTTGCTTGGGTCGATTAGATGATTGAAGAGGAAAAAGATCACAGTTAAAGGGGTTAATAGATTTAATTTAGGAGTTAGATCAGAAAAGTTGAGACAGTTAGATGGTTTGGAGTGTTGATGGTTAACCGAGAGGTCTCGGGTTCGAGCCCGGGCTGGGATAATTTATTTTTTTTTTAGCCATATTCCTTTAAAAGGTAGTATACTACTCTAATTAATATTATTCTTATATAAGTAATATGGTTATGGTTATTAGTATTAATATTGTTAATATTATGATTAGTAATAATAAGTATTATTAAGTATCATTTTAAAATTCTTATTCTTATTCTTATTATTATTATTATTATTATTATTATTATTATTATTATTATTATTATTATTATTATTATTATTATTATTATTATTATTATTATTAGTGTTATTGTTACTATTATTATTAATATTAAGTATTAAGTATTATTATAAAAAAAATATTATTTTCATTATTATTGTTATTAAACTTATCATTTTACTAAAAAAAATTTCATTTTTATTAAAGTCATTATTTTTATCATTATTATTAAGAGTATCATTTTTATAAAAACTATCATCTTTGTTATCATTACTATTATTATTATAAAATAAAACAATTTATTAGTTATTATTATCAATATTATTTTATCAAATAATTGTTAGTTATGTAAAACTATCTTTACTACAACTAAAATAACTATATTAAAATTTATATTAATAAATATAATTAATTAAGTTATTAATAAAACACCTAATTAAAATAATAATTAAATCACTAATAATATATAAATTTGTTCGACTATCATTATATGTGTTAACATATATAAATGATATAGGTTCGTGAATCCGAGGACAACCTTGCATTGTGTATTATATTGTCATATGTATTTTTACTACAAAATACAATATGGTGAGTTTCATTTGCTCCCTTTTTAATTGCTTTTGTAATATATATTTTTGGGCTGAGAATACATGCGATGCTTTTATAAATGTTTACGAGATAGACACAAGTACTTAAAATATATTCTACGTTGAGTTGTACCACCCTGCATATCTTCCCTAATAGCTTGGTAACTACTATTTACATGTGGTATTGTAAACGCGAATCCTGTTGATAGATCTATCGGGCCTGACGACCCCAACCGGACTGGACGACCAGTATTCAACGGTTGCACAGTACTTCGTTTTGTAGGCTACACTTAGTACGGTGTAGTGAGATTTCATAATAAAGGGAATATGCGACGTTGATTAAAAGTTAAGTATGGTTACCAAGTGCTCAACCACTCAGAATATTTTTATTAAAACGTTTGTGTATATGAAATTTTGTGGTCTATTTAGATATTGAAATGATTGTTATGATAAACCTATGAACTCACCAACCTTTTGGTTGACACTTTTAAGCATGTTTATTCTCAGGTATGAAAGAAACCTTCCGCTGTGCATTTGCTCAATTGTAGGATATTACATGGAGTCATTCATGGCATATTTAGGTCAGCACCTCGCTATGGGACCATATGTTGAAGACTTTGTCCAGGTGGATTAGGACGGGTCATCACAGTAACGTTGTGGTTTACAGTCCCACATGACTATGAAAATTTAGATCCTTAAGGAAATTGAATCTTAATGAAAACATTTGATCTTTTGAAAATTAAATCTAGCTTTTACTCTAGATAAGTTTACGAAGATGCTTATTAGCATCCTCATTTGGGGCTCCACCGAATTGGCATGTATTAGTCACCATGTGGAGAAATTGGCCCTTTATTTCAAAACCATCAGTCATCGTAGGTTGAATAATTGCGTGGCCCTGACCTGTTCTTGTTGCCTTCATTAATGCATCCATCGTTTGATTTGTAGCAGTCATCTCTTCCTCTTATTTAATAACTGGCTCGATGATTGGTTGAACAATTGGTTCAGAGTTAGAATCTAATGAAAGTGATTCTAAACCCTGAGTAAGAGATTCTACTTCTTGAGCTCTTAAGCGTTCGTGAAGTTCTCTTTCAGGTTCAGGATATGAAGGAATTAAATTAGAGTTGGAAGAACGTAGATTCATGCACTAATACCTATCCTGCAATCACAACACCACAAACAAACCAATTGCAAAAACACAAGCTTACAATAAAAAGTAACTTTTCTAGGAATTGAATTCCTACAAAAGGATCGAATAATTCAAAGTTTATTAAAATCTTTTAACAAAACCGCTCCCCGGCAGCGGCGCCAAAAAGTTGATGTGTCAAGACGTAACCTTTAAAATGTCGACAATATGCTTAATAATTAACACATAATACAGGCAACTAAAACCCGATCATGCAGTAACTAGCAAGTAAATTGACCAGTTCGATCCACAGGGAGAATTTTTTTTAAGGACTTAAACAACGATTAATTATTCTAAAAGGGGGTTTTGTGTTTGAAATTGTATTTTCGTTTAACGAAACAGTAAATAAATATAATGAATAACAAGAATGAGAATACGGTGTGTACTTCTATGCTTGATAAATGACAGGGATTGTTCTTTTATAATTAAAACCGTTATGTTATAGTTATAATAGAGCAGTTTATATTAATTTCACAATTTCTATAAACTTAAGAGCTATGTTTAATCAACAAGATTCTTTCGTGGTTGAATTCACATAAAACCTAGTTTACTAAGATCACTCTAAGTAAACTACATGATTGAATTATCCTAAATATCGTTCAATTAACATCCTATACTCACATATAGGTGGCTAGATCACTAGGTGTTGAAGTATAAGCTATGGTCTTTGATAAACTCACATAAACCAAATCATAACTTACATAATTGAACTAGGATACAAGGATGATTACAACAATGGATCTTTTGAAAGAACATGGTGATTTAGATTGATTAACTAACTAGATCCAACCCGGTTAAACTCACGTGAAACCTAAATTACAACAATCACTTGAGGTAATTTCATAACTATGTTGCCTTGGAACTTATTCAATTATCGAATTAAACACATACCAAAATCACTTAAGTTTATGCATCTAATCGTCTAGATTACTAAGTGTATTGAAGTATAGATTGCTTTCCTAGTTAACTCACATTAATAGGTTTGCAATCTATATAATTGAAGTAATGAACTAAGCAAGCATAACAATGGTTCTTGTAGTTGGACTAGATGATTTAATCAATCAAACATATATATAACTAGCATAACATCAAAGTATAGAATAATCCCAAGCCATAAATCTTACATTGAAGCAAACACACAAGGCTTTTAGCCAAACATAACTATAGTATAACTAATGAAACAGTAAATACAAGTTGAATTCATGTTTAAAAGATATAGAATAATAATACCAATAGTGAAAAATGAACCTAGCTTAATCTTGATGTTGAAAGAGTGGAGATTGACTTGTAGCCTTCCTTGAACCTTGAAAATCATATTAGAGCTGAGGGAGAATGTAGTAGTGAAGGTCTATGAAGTATGTAACTAAAGGCTCCATTAAATAGGCTTAAAAGTTAGGTATTTTGGCCAGAAAGTGACCAGATGTGCCGCATCTCTTTGGGATGCGCCACATCTTTTTACATTCAGTAGATTCTATCTCGATTCTGCACTCAGAACTGTCAGCAGGGGAGCAGATGCGCGTATCTAGGACAGATGCGCCGCATCTGGCTTGGATGCGCCGCATCCCTCTCAGATGCGCCGCATCTGAGGCTGTTTTGATCCAGAAGTCTTTATGCTCCGCATCTGAAACTGTCGGGAGTTATTTGGTGCGGAGATGCGCCTCATCTAAGAGAGATGCGCCGCATTTAGACCTGTTTCAGTGGTTTCGGGCTGTTTTACGCGTTCAATCTTCGTTTTAACTCTGTTTTCGCTGTTGGTCTTCATTTATTCATTCACAATGGACTTTTACAAATATACACGAATTACAATACATACGTACAATAATTACATACAAATGGAAAAACTTTAGATCTAAATAACGGCAATAAACATGTATGATTTTGGCGTAATCAATGGTGCTCCAAGTAAGAAAACTAAGGGCGCAAGTGCGAGTACGGGTAATGTGGGGAAAGGCACGACGAGTTCTCGTGCACCTAGATGTTTCAATTGGGTGTTAGGGGCCACAAGTTATGGGAGTGCACAATGCCGAGAAGTGATGGCGGAATGTGCTACTATCGTCATAAAGAAGGACATCGCAAGCCGGATTGTCCCGAGTTGGTAGCGGCCAATGCCGCGAGGAGACGTTAAGGTACTTTTCATTTTAATAAATATGTCCTTGATTATTTATTACGTGCCGATGAGTTTGGGTGTGTTGAATGCATTTTGTTGTGCGTGTTATTGTTATGGGTGACATTCCTAATGGAATTACACTATGGTGACGTTTTGATTAATGGACGAAGGGCGTAAGACTTGGTGTAACCAAGCATTCCTTAGTGTTTTGGAAAATATTTCTACCAAGCCATGGAAATGGGCTTTGGTGTTTGGACATTAGCGCGTGTTCGCTCTCGTGTTGAGATCGATGAACCATGAGGTTCGTCGGGTGGATGGAACACTAGAGATAGAGTGCATGATCTTGATAAAGGTTGGTAATGGAGTCTACGGGACGCAATGTTAGGTGCCTCTTTCATACCTACCAGCGTGGTATTCGACTCCGATGGTGTTGCGGTTACATCGGACTTAGGGTACCGGCAAGAAACCCATAGGTGTTCGAGTGACAGTGTGGGGGTTACAAGTTATAGCAACTCAATGATTGCTAGAGTAGTACTTGTAAGTTTTGGTACGTACTTTGGTTGAAGTAGCGAAGGATAATCCAAAACCCTTCGTATGCTCAAGGACAGAGCAAGGTATTGTGATGTGTATATTGTGGGATACTATTATCTCAATAATGTAGTTATGGAACGGAGTTCTAAGTGGGGGAGTTTGTACTCCTGCACGAAGAGGTTTTTAGTGAGTTGATGTTGGACGAAGCCCGTATAGATTCGGGGCTAGTGTTGACATCTACGTTGGTCGATTGTGATAAGAGTGCGGTTTGGATTAAATTGTACCTATTAAATTGGAGTTAAATTATCACCGAGGTAGTAATATGGTGAACATCATTGAGAGATAATGGACGTGTTTGACGAGCAAGGCGAGAACCCCGGTTAAGGGATGTGCATGTCGGATTCTCTTCTAGAGAATTATTGTTTTATGCCTATGTGCGATATAGGTGGTTCTTGCTCGATTGTGATGGCGTTGTGCACGCGTACGTATAATGCGTGTGCAAAGATTCCAAGTGAGTGGAATAATTATATGCATATGTATATGATGTACTTATTTGTGTAGCGTGAGATGTGAAGTGTCGAAGTGTAAGACACCAGATTTCACGTGATGAGTGAAGTGTCGAAGTGTTAAGACACCATTCCGGAATGTACGACGAGTGAAGTGTCGAAGTGTTAAGACACCACTCTGGGAAGTTTGACGGGTGAAGTATCGAGGTGTTAAGACACCACCCGGGGGTTAGTGATACGCGGTGTTAAGTACACTAATGGATGTTGCGAACTCCAATGGTCCTTTAGGAGTACCATTCCTTGTGTTGTGTTGGGAGTAGTGTTATATCGGAATGGTATAACATTATCGGGAAATGAGAGTACCGGTGGGAAATGAGAGTACCATTCCTTGTGTTGTGATTTGGGAAGTGAATATCGGTTTGCACGTATTCACAATGACTTAGGTTGTTGCAGTCATCCCATTTGTTGGAAATATGGATTAGGTTGGTGAATTTCGGGTTTTTGCGAATTCACTAAGGTTCGGGTTGTTTCAACCATCCTCCATATATGTTTAGGCTCGGGTTGTTTCGGCCATATTTTGTGTGATTAGTGATGCGATAGCCGTGTTTTGCTCAGATGGTATTGAGGGTGTGACAATAGCCGTTTTTGTACACCTTGGGATTTGCGTTGCCATAGTCATTTTGTGCGCTAGCGGATTTAGCCGTTTGTTACAATTTTACGGTAATTGCGTATTAGCCGTGTTTGCGCACTACAAGGGATGTTAAATGGTAAGTGTTATCCGTAAGGATTCACTTTTATTCGGTCTTCATCGGTTTGGTTGTTGACCTTATTTTTGGGCGTGGTTGCTTTAGCATTGTACTTGTTAAGGGTACGCTAAAGGGGTGAAATCTCGGTACGAGTTTGGTTGAGTTCTTCCCGAAGTGAGGAATTGAGCAAGTTTTAGTGCTCAGATTTGAGGATTCGATAAATCACGGGTGACGATTTAGTTATTAAAGGTGACTCATTGAGAAGAATTGCCTAGAGGAGTTGGAAGAATACATGGTCATTCCGCGTATTCTAAGTGATCGTTGTAGACTTCGGATGTTGTATGCATTGCATGCCTCAGAATACGTGCAAGTGTGTATTTGGTAAATGGAATAATCTTCGAGTTAATGAGAAATGTGGTGGAAGTCGGATTGGAACGTATGTCCGAGGACCATAGAGTGTGGGACCGAACGGTTAAGTGACGAGGATCACGGGGAAGTGATCGAATCTAAGTGGGGGAGAGTTGTAACACCCCGTTTTCTATACATGATGCTTGGGATGTCGTACGGAGTTTAAAGGCACGTATTTAATCTTTTAAATGTTTAACCTTGACCGCGTATGAAATCTAAACGATTTAAATGTTGATTTTGAGTGGGAACTGGTCAACCATCGCGTCCAAGTGAGTTGTATCGCGTTTGGAAGCATCGCCTAACACGACAGACAGAGGTGAAACGCGACGGGCTGAATACCCTCGAACTGGTCACCTTGTTACGTTCAGGTGGGATTTATCGCATTTTGGCAATCGCGGGACGCGATAGATTGTCGTGAAATGTGATACTTGAGCAGAACTGGTATTTTAAATGCATTATTAAGGGGTTCTTGAAGGGTGTTTTGGTCTTTTCACTTGTGAACGAGTTATAAGCCCCAAATCTGGTCCAAACCTTATCCCAACCTCATTTTTCACACACTTCACCTCCCTCTTCAAACCTTAGAGTGAGAAACCCATTTTAGAGATATAAAGCTTCATTTGAGGAAGAAGAAGGTCGTTTCGGGTTAAGGCGCTAGAGGAAAAGTTGTTCACCTCATCAACGGCATCATTTTGATAGTAGTGGTAAGTTCTAACTCCAAGTTACATTTTGTTGCTTTGATATTCAAGTTAGGGTTTGAGCTTTAACTGTTGAGAAAACCCATCTAGACCTCAAATGGGTTATTTGTAGCTAGTTATTGTTGTTGTTGTTGGGTTTTGGGTTGGTTGATGATTTAGCCATGATTAGGGCTTTAATTTGGGTATAATCACTATGATTAGTGATTATGTTGTTGATAGAACCCAAATAGGTGTTGTAGGAAGCTTGATTTTGAATTGGGTCAAAAATAAGGGTTTGTAAGTTGATTTTTGTAAAGACAAGTGTTTGAAACTTGTGGTTTAGTTAAGTTGGCATTGTTGGAACCATTTTCTCTAGTGTAGATGATTATTGGTAAGTTTGGGCATGAATCGTGTTTGAAAGTGCAATTGGGTCGAAATTACACTAGGTGTCAATATGGGTTGGTTTGTAATCCACCCTAATCGTGTTGTTTGTTATGTGTTAAATGAAATAGGTACTTTCCTTTGGCGATTGCGGATTGTGATATTGCATACATCAAGACGACAAGGTGAGTGTCAATATACTATGTGCATATGTATGTATAGAATGGGTGCGGGTAGGGTGAAGTGATCCTCGGCTATAGAGCTCACTTCACATATAGATGAATTTGATGGACTTGTGTAATAGGTCCAATTGGCACGGTTGTACATTTTGGTTGACCACCTTTGGCGAGGTGCACACTTTGTGTGTACGTTATCACATGGGCTTGTGATTTGGATAACCCCTATGATGTTGATTTATATAATCCCGACGACGTGGGTTTGGTTTTTGGTTTGCGGTTGATTAACCCCGAGGATGTGGATTTTTATAATTCCGGGACCGTGGGTTATGGTGTGGGATGTGAATATCGGGTTATACGTATTCATAATATTTAGGGTAGTTACGTTTGTCCCTTTTGGTTGGACTCATAGTTTGAGGTAGTGAATATCGGGTAGTTCGAATTCACTAAGGCTCGGTTTACGTGGCCATCCTCGGTTATACTATGTAGTGAAGGTGTGATGCCCCGTACAAAACCATCATGTACGAATCATCAACAACATGATCATTACAAGGTTAAGTACTATATGCTGTAATAAAAGAAGTTGCATTCACGATAAAAAGGTGACGTCATAACCGACATCAAATATTTTACAATAAAGGTATACTTCAATGAGCGGAAGCAATAAATAAGTGTACGTGACCCCAAAGGTCGTTACATAACATAGTTTTAAAAGTAGTAAAGTTTGAATGCAAGGTAAAGTAGTTCATGCGATGACAACTCTAATCAGCGGGTGTCTACAGCACGACTAGTACACAGCGAAAGCTAACCTCAAGCACCTGAGAAAAACATGCTTAAAATGTCAACACAATGGTTGGTGAGCTATAGTTTAAGTATAACAGTAGTGTAAGTAGGCCACGAGATTTCAGTGCTACAACGAGCGTTTCAAAAGTATGTAAAAGTATATGCTTATCCGTGGGCACTTGGTAACTAACTTAACGTTTATACCCCCTGAAAGTACACTTGGCAAGTGGGTATGATTACGAAATATTAATCACTCGTTAAATGCTAGCGCGACTAGCCCGAGTGGGGATGTCAAACCCTATGGATCCATATCTAAGATTCGCGTTCACGGTTCAAAAACCAATGATTAAACGTTACCGAGCTAAAGGGAATGTTTGTGCCGTTGTATAACCCACACATATATAAGTTTTTAAGTACTCGTGCCTAGTATGTAAAACATAAAACGTGCATGTATTCTCAGTCCCAAATAGTTAAATTAAAAAGGGATGCTATAACTCACAATGATAATGTAGTCGTAAAGTCGGTTCGGAAAAGGTGTGCAAGTAATCGGTCCGAAGGTCCTCAACCTAAGTCAAATAGTACTAAGTCAGTAAATCGTCCGAATAGTTTTAAAAGTATGTAATTAAGGTCTTAAGGGTCATCATCATTCATCATTTAACAAAAGGCGTAAAGTGAGTTTCGTTTATGAATGTATTTTAAAACAAAGTATGACTTCAGTCAGTCACCACGGTCTCTACCCTCACTGAATTAAGGTGAGACCAGTGGCCATGGCTCCGTATATGAGTCCCTTAAGTGTGGTAAAAATTCCAGAAGCAAACTCGTCTTCGTTTGACCGTGGTGACGGTTTAAGTGCGAGTAGGTCTGAAATTTCTGCACAACGTTAAAAGGACCTAGTGACGATCGGAGGGTCATAAATCCTAAACCGTAACTCGGATGAAGATGAGTCTTATATGAAAAGTTATCTACATGAACTGAGCTATCTGAAAGTAAAGGTTAAAGTAGCCCAGGTGTAATGGTCTGTTACAGAAACCAGAAGAACAGAAACTGTAAACAGAAAACAGAAAAGTAAATGGACATAGTGACGCTCGGAGGGCCGTAGATTCTAAACCGTAACTCGGATTAAGACGAGTCTTATATGAAAAGTTATCTAATCGAAGAGTTCTATCTAAAAATCATGATCTCAGTAGCCCAGGTCTACTGGTATGTTACAGAAACAGCAGGTCAGTAGGGTTTGGACAGAACAGTAAGTTTAAGTGAGTTCCGGTGGTCTTGGTGCTTGATGTTCATCATGGTTCTCATCCTTGATGCATATAGCTTCAAGTGTACAACTCATTGATGTGTTTGCATCATCTTAACCAAGATTTGGCCATCATAACACTAGTGTAAGTCTATGATATGGAGCACAACTCACTTAAGAGTTGTATGAAGTTTGATGAACCAAAGTTGCATCAAGATCATATATTCAACACATGCATGAATTAGAAAAGTAACATTGTACTACAAACTTGAAAATAAACTAACTAATCAAAATCTTAAGTGGTTAGTTTGATCTTGAAGATCCAAGACCCAAAATTTATTAAGTAAATTTTTATGTTCTTGAACCTTTTAAAGTTAATCTATAGTTCAAGATAAATGAGATCAAAGTTAACTTGTAACACTTGACCATCTATAACCAAAATCACGATTTTAATACATGAACAAATGAGGAAATAAACTAATTACAAAAGTAGTAAGTTCATGAGTTTCATCCTTTTAAAGATTCAAGCCTAAATCTTGATCTTTAGAAAGTAAACTTTTAAGTTTACTAACATGCATTCAAGTAATGATTCTTACAACCATGAACTTACAATCTTTTAAAACAATAGAGGTAGAACATAAACTAGGGAGTTTTGTTCTTGCATGTTCTTGTTAACACAAGATAAATGAAGAATCAAACTAGAAAGTTTGCTTCTTAGTAATTTGTATGTAACAATAAGGAACTAGTAATCAAAACAACTACAAATAAGTAACAATAACAAGAACAAGTAACAACAAGTAAATGATGATGATTAAGAGGTGTTGTGGTTCGGTTTTAGCAAGGAGAAAGAAGGGAGAATTGCTCATAATACTTACAAGAACTAGAGAGAAAAAGGAGAGAAAGTAGATGCAAGGTTGAAGTGTGAAAGGGTGAAGTGGAACAAGAGTTTATGTAGTCAAACTTGGAAACCAAAAACCCCCCCTCCCCATGCTTGTGGCCGTGATTTTCCACCACCAATGAGGGTGGGAGATGCCCACTAACACTTGCATGCTTATTGACTAAAAGGATGGTAATTAAGGGTGCATGTATGGGGATGAGGTGCAAGTAAATGGTAAATAGATTTTTACTAAGTTTTTCATCTAGTTAAATCCTAAGGTAGTACTTACATGGGTGTTGGGCTAATTAAGTCCATTAAGGTGTAGGGTGGGCTTATAAGTCCATAACCATGAGTCCACAACATTTAGCAAGCCCAAGTTCAAGTAATTCACAAATTATTCCAACTAAAGCCCAAGTAGTTAACTAATAACCATAGTTAATCAAAGTGATTACTAAAACTAATCATGAATGTAAATAATATGTGAAAATATTATTCGTGTAAGTTCCGGGTGTCACAAAGATGTTTCGGGCATTAAAGAATCAAGTACGGGCAATCATGGTAACAAGTAAATGTAATAACATACATTCGTTTAAATCACACGTATTAATAATAATAATTACTAATAAATAAACATTGGAAAATCCAGGGTTGTTACATCACCCACCTGTTAAAGAAAATTTCGTCCCAAAATTTTAAGCTGAGGTAGATGGAGGAGTTGGGAAAAGGTGAGGATACTTCCGCATCATTTGATCCTCTCGCTCCCAAGTAAACTCAGGTCCTCGTTTGGCATTCCATCGTACTCAGACGATCGAAATCTTGTTGCGCTTCAAAGTTTTGATCTCATGATCCATAATTTCAACAGGTTCCTCCACAAAGTGGAGTTTGTCATCAATCGTAAGTTTCTCAAGTGGTATGATAAGTTCGGGTGCAGCAAGACACTTCTTCAAGTTTGACACGTGGAAAGTAGGATGAACTGAACTCAATTGTGCTGGTAGATCCAAACGGTAAGCAACGGGTCCAACACGTTCCAAGATTTCAAAAGGGCCAATGTATCGTGGGTTTAACTTTCCACGTTTTCCAAAACGGATCACACCTTTCCAAGGTGCAACCTTTAACATTACACGATCACCAACATTGAATTCAAAGTCCTTACGTTTAAGATCGGCATAACTCTTTTGGCGATCACGGGCAGTCTTAAGTTTAGCTTGAATCTGAGCAATCTTCTCCGTGGTTTCGTGGACTACCTCGGGTCCGGTGATTTGATTTTCACCTACTTCAGCCCAACAAATAGGAGATTGGCACTTACGGCCATACAACGCTTCAAAAGGTGCAACATTAATGCTCGAGTGATAACTGTTGTTGTACGAGAATTCGGCTAGTGGCAAATGCCTTTCCCAGGCCTTTCCAAAATCAATGACACATGCACGCAACATGTCTTCCAACATCTGAATCGTTCGTTCACTTTGCCCGTCAGTCTGAGGATGATAAGCAGTACTCATGTCAAGACGAGTTCCCATGGCTTCTTGCAAAGAACGCCAAAATCTAGAGGCAAAACGGGGATCACGATCGGAGATGATCGATAAGCGTACACCATGACGAGATACAACCTCCTTGATGTATAGTTGATCAAGTCTCTCCATCGTATCCGTTTCCTTTATCGCTAGAAAGTGTGCAGATTTAGTAAGGCGGTCAACAATAACCCAAATAGTATCGTATTCGCCCACCGTCTTTGGCAGCTTTTTGATGAAGTCCATTGTTATCATTTCCCACTTCCATTGTGGGATTTCCGGTTGTTGGAGTAAACCAGAAGGTCTCTGATGCTCGGCTTTAACCTTCGAGCAAGTCAAACACTTATCAACATAAGTCGCAACGTCTTTCTTAAGATTCGGCCACCAATACTGTTCCTTAAGGTCGTGGTACATTTTTCCCGCTCCAGGATGAATCGAATATCTCGATTTGTGTGCTTCATTAAGTATAAGGTTCCGTAGATCTCCATAACGAGGTACCCAAATTCTTCCGGCATAACATCGGAGTCCAGTATCTCTAACCTCGAATCGAGAGATAAGTATGTTTAAATGTTCATGAGATATATTCTCCTCCTTGAGAGCCTCATCTTGGGCTACTCAGATCTGATTGTTGAGGTTTGAAAGGATGGTGATGTTCAGAGCCCGAACGCGAAGAGGTACCGTCCTCTCCTTTCGACTCAAAGCGTCAGCTACAACATTGGCCTTGCCAGGGTGATAACGGAGTTCACAATCGTAGTCGTTAAGCGTCTCGATCCATCGACGCTGTCTCATATTCAGTTGCTTCTGATCGAAGATGTGTTGAAGACTCTTGTGATCGGTGAAGATAGTACTTTTAGTTCCATACAAATAGTGTCTCCATAATTTGAGCGCGAAGACAACGGCTCCAAGTTCGAGATCGTGAGTTGTGTAGTTCCACTCATGAATCTTCAATTGTCGGGATGCATAGGCAATAACCTTTGATATTTGCATCAATACGCAACCAAATCCATTCTTCGATGCATCGCAATAAACAACAAAGTCGTCACTGCCCTCAGGAAGCGATAGGATAGGTGCGGTGGTTAACTTCTTCTTCAAGGTTTGAAATGCTGATTCGTGTGCGGGTTCCCAAATGAACTTCTTGCCCTTGTGAGTCAGTGCGATCAAAGGACGCGCAATCAGAGAGAAACCTTCGATAAACCTTCGGTAATAACCGGCGAGACCCAGGAATTGGCGAATATGAGTCGGAGTGGTGGGGGTTTCCCACTTGCTGATAGCTTCAATCTTCGCAGGATCAACTTTGATACCCTGGTCGCTCACAACATGGCCCAGGAACTGTACTTCCTTCAACCAAAATTCGCACTTGGAGAATTTGGCGTAAAGTTGCTCTTGTCTTAAGAGTTCAAGCACTAATCGGAGGTGTTGCTCATGTTCTTCTCCGCTTTTGGAGTAGATGAGGATATCATCTATGAAGACGATAACAAACTTGTCCAAGTACGGCTTGCAGACACGATTCATGAGGTCCATAAATACGGCAGGTGCATTAGTCAATCCGAACGGCATTACGAGAAATTCATAATGACCATAGCGTGTCCTAAATGCAGTCTTCATCACGTCACTCTCTTTCACCCTCAACTGGTGATAACCGGATCGCAAATCGATCTTAGAGTAAACGCTCGATCCTTGCAGCTGATCGAAAAGATCGTCAATTCGTGGTAGTGGATACCGATTCTTGATTGTCAATTTGTTGAGTTTACGGTAGTCGATACACATACGGAAGGATCCATCCTTCATCTTCACAAACAAAATAGGTGCGCCCCACGGCGAAGAACTTGGTTGAATAAACCCGCGATCTAGGAGTTCCTGAAGTTGGCTTTGTAACTCTTGCATCTCGGAAGGTGCAAGTCGGTACGGTGCGCGAGCTACAGGTGCCGCTCCTGGCACTAAATCGATCTGAAATTCTACTGCTCTTGGTGGCGGTAATCCAGGCAATTCTTCAGGGAAGACATCGGAAAATTCGTTCACAATTCGAACGTCGTTCACGCTCTTCACCTCGGTTTCTACCGCTTTCACATGTGCTAGGACAGCAAAACGTCCTTTCTTCATAATCTTTTGCGCTTTCACGCAACTAATGAGGTTCAGTTTCGAGGTACATCTCTCTCCGTAGATGATCAGTGGTTCACTGTCTCCTTGTGGTATGCGAAGTGCTTTATCTCCACAGATAATATCGGCCCTTACTTTGGTCAACCAATCCATACCGACGATCACGTCAAAACTTCCCAGTTTGATAGGTATCAAGTCAATTTCAAAATTCGCACCAGCTATATTAATAATAGCCCCTCGGCCAATTTGGTCAACCTTTTCAAGTTTACCGTTGGCTACCTCGACAAGCATACTTTCTTTTAAAGGGACTAATGACCAATTTATCTTATCACAAAAGTGTCTACATACATAACTTTTATCGGCACCAGTATCAAATAGGACAGAAGCTAAAAGATTGTTGATAGTGAATATACCTGTCACCTAGTCAGGGTTCTCGCGTGCATCCCTTGCATTTACATTAAAAGCTCTACCTCGCGGTGGTCCACCGTCTTTTCGCTTGTCGGGACACTCATTCCTGAAGTGACCCGTCTTTCCGCATCCGTAGCACTTCTTCGGCCCGGTGGGGTTCACCCTTGCATTCGGGGTTGTGACCTTGCAATCCTTGCCTATATGTCCAGACCGTTGGCACTTCTCACAAACCACATTACAATACCCAGTGTGGTGTTTGTAACACCTCTTGCATTGCGGTAGGGTACCTTTGTAGTTCGGGTTGGAGCTCGTGCCGGGGTTGGGATTTCCACCGTTGTTGTGTCTCTTAGCGGGGGTCTGGTCATAGGTTCTCCCCCTGTTGTTGTTGTTGTTATTATCCCACTTTCGCTTTTCGCTACTACCAGCTTCAAACTTAGTCTTCTCCGACTCATCAATGAGAATCTGATTCATGAGGGTATGCGCCATGCGCATTGCTTCGGGAACATTCGGTGGTTTGGATGAGGTGACGTTTCCTTTGATGGACTTAGGGAGTCCCCAGAAGTATCTCTCCATTCGTTTGAATTCCGGGGTGACCATGGTCGGACACATCAGGGCTAGTTCCAAAAATCTCCTGTTGTAACCATCAAGGTCGTTCCCAACGGCCTTTAACTGCATGAATTCCATCTCCATCTTTTGTATTTCGGTTCTCGAACAATACTCATCAATCATTGCCGCTTTGAATTCCTCCCATGGCGTAGCATACGCCTCATCAATGCCTTTCGCTTGAGCTAACGTGTTCCACCACGTTAGCGCGCCGTCAGATAGCGTGCAAGAAGCAAATTTGGTTTTGTTGTCCTCTGAACAGTTGCTAACTCGGAATACTGATTCAAGCTTTTCGAACCATCTGGTGAGACCAACCGGTCCCTCGGTTCCACTGAAGTTATGTGGTTTGCAGCTCTGGAATTCCTTGTAAGTGCACCCATTTCGAACGGGTGGGATAACCGGTGGTGGTGGCGGTGGAGCTTGGAGATTTCTTTCAGCTAGGGCTGCAGCGACCCGTTCGTTGATCATGTCCTTAATCTGGGCGGCGGTAGGTGTGGATCTTCCGTTGGCCATGGTATTCTAAACAAACATTTTGACTCAAGTCAAAATCTAGTATGCAAATAGTAATAATACAGTATATAGTAATCAACATGGAATCAAAACATCTCATGTTATTAAATAACGCATCTAGGTACAAATACCACAGAATCATCGTACAGTAATGTAAATAGGACATCGTGCAAGAATTAAATAACGCAAAGTTCCATTCATTAATAATAATAAGTTTCATACATCTGAATAAGTCCGTACAATACATGAGTAATACAATAAACTATAACTAGATTACATATCGAAATCTAAATACAAAAGTCCTACGGTGAAGGCGGGTGAACTGCTCCTCGAGCTCAGTGACTCGAGCTCGGAGAGTCTCAATCTCCCTCATCAGTTCCTCGTTAGAGGGAGCTGTGGGGCAGGCGATGCAGGTGGGGCGGGTGGTGCGGGTGGTGCTGATGTAGATGGTCCGGCTCCGGATGTAGACGGTACGTCCCTAGATGTAAGTGGTCCGTATCTAAATCTAGGTGGTACGGTTCCAGGAATAGTCAATACGTAACGGGGAACCTTACGTATCTGTGGGTCGGCAGGGTATGGCACAACTCGTTTACGAGCAGTAACCCTACGACGATGGCCAAATGTGTCAGTAAAAGCGCGACCTCCATTCACCCCTGGAATGACGGTGCCGTCGAAACGGTACCGCTTCTTCGGCGGGGTGGAGGGTGCCTGAATAGGTCTATCAGCAGGATCCTCATCATCGCTGGAGTCGTCTGATGATGAAGAATCGGCGGATGATGACTCATCCGAATCGTGTGGTGGTGATACTGGTGGCTGAGCTGGTAATCCGAAGCGTCCGAAGGCGGCCAACATCTGTCTGTGTCTGCCTGGCAGAATCACGACTAAACGTCCGTCGGGAGTGCGTCGGCAAGGCGTGCGCATGTGGTTACGAAACGGCCCTTCCCCGAACTCCGTGGGGATCTCAATACCACCAATGCGGGGCTATGACCTCGAGGGTCCGGGAGCAGACACTGGAGCGGGTGCACTAGTACCAGCTCCGGAAGTAGAAGCGCCGGGATCACTAGTGGGTGTCGGGGCCGGTGTATCGGCAGTAGCAGCAGCATGTGTAGCAGTAGGTAGGGCGACGGGGTCTGAGTCTGTACAGCCTGAAATGCTAGTAGGTGGTACATCCGACATCTGAACAAGGAAAAATAAATTTTCCATGTCAGTAAGTCATAAAGCAAGCACGTATTAGGCCAACAGTTTAAATCATGTATAACAGTAACTAGCATGGCAATAACAGCAATTCATATGAAAGTAGCATGTAATCAAAAGCAAGTAGCATCATGCAGTAGTGATATCATGTAGTAGCATACGGCATATAGCAGAAAAAGTAAGCAGCGGCATGCAGTAAGTTCAGCGGAAACAAGTAAACTAGCAAGTTGTAGATTAGTCCTATTAGTGAATCCTACTCGGGTCGGTCTTAGACTCACTAATGCATCCTAATTCCCTACAACCAATGCTCTGATACCAAATGTGATGCCCCGTACAAAACCATCATGTACGAATAATCAACAACAGGATCATTACAAGGTTAAGTACTATATGCTGTAATAAAAGAAGTTACATTCACGATAAAAAGGTGACGTCATAACCGACATCAAATGTTTTACAATAAAGGTATACTTCAATGAGCGGAAGTAATAAATAAGTGTACGTGACCCCAAAGGTCGTTACATAACATAGTTTCAAAAGTAGTAAAGTTTGAATGCAAGGTAAAGTAGTTCATGCGATGACAACTCTAAGCAGCGGGTGTCTACAGCACGACTAGTACACAGCGGAAGCTAACCTCAAGCACCTGAGAAAAACATGCTTAAAATGTCAACACAACGGTTGGTGAGCTATAGTTTAAGTATAACAGTAGTGTAAGTAGGCCACGAGATTTCAGTGCTACAACGAGCGTTTCAAAAGTATGTAAAAGTATATGCTTATCCGTGGGCACTTGGTAACTAACTTAACGTTTATACCCCCTGAAAGTACACTTGGCAAGTGCGTATGATTACGAAGTATTAATCACTCATTAAATGCTAGAGCGACTAGCCCGAGTGGGGATGTCAAACCCTATGGATCCATATCTAAGATTCGCGTTCACGGTTCAAAAACCAATGATTAAACGTTACCGAGCTAAAGGGAATGTTTGTGCCGTTGTATAACCCACACATATATAAGTTTTTAAGTACTCGTGCCTAGTATGTAAAACATAAAATGTGCATGTATTCTCAGTCCCAAATAGTTAAAGTAAAAAGGGATGCTATAACTCACAATGATAATGTAGTCGTAAAGTCGGTTCGGAAAAGGTGTGCAAGTAATCGGTCCGAAGGTCCTCAACCTAAGTCAAATAGTACTAAGTCAGTAAATAATCCGAATAGTTTTAAAAGTATGTAATTAAGGTCTTAAGGGTCATCATCATTCATCATTTAACAAAAGGCGTAAAGTGAGTTTCGTTTATGAATGTATTTTAAAACAAAGGCTGACTTCAGTCAGTCACCACGGTCTCTACCCTCACTGAATTAAGGTGAGACCAGTGGCCATGGCTCCATCTATGAGTCCCTTAAGTGTGGTAAAATTCCAGAAGCAAACTCATCTTCGTTTAACCGTGGTGACGGTTTAAGTGCGAGTAGGTCTGAAATTTCTGCACAACGTTAAAAGGACCTAGTGACGATCGGAGGGCCATAAATCCTAAACCGTAACTCGGATGAAGACGAGTCTTATATGAAAAGTTATCTACACGAACTGAGATATCTGAAAGTAAAGGTTAAAGTAGCCCAGGTGTACTGGTCTGTTACAGAAACCAGAAGAACAGAAACAGTAAACAGAAAACAGAAAAGTAAATGGACATAGTGACGCTCGGAGGGCCGTAGATTCTAAACCGTAACTCGGATTAAGACGAGTCTTATATGAAAAGTTATCTACTCAAAAAGTTCTATCTAAAAATCATGATCTCAGTAGCCCAGGTCTACTGGTATGTTACAGAAACAGCAGGTCAGTAGGGTTTGGACAGAACAGTAAGTTTAAGTGAGTTCCGGTGGTCTTGGTGCTTGATGTTCATCATGGTTCTCATCCTTGATGCATATAGCTTCAAGTGTACAACTCATTGATGTGTTTGTATCGTCTTAACCAAGATTTGGCCATCATAACACTAGTGTAAGTCTATGATATGGAGCACAACTCACTTAAGAGTTGTATGAAGTTTGATGAACCAAAGTTGCATCAAGATCATAGATTCAACACATGCATGAATTAGAAAAGTAACATTGTACTACAAACTTGAAAATAAACTAACTAATCAAAATCTTAAGTGGTTAGTTTGATCTTGAAGATCCAAGACCCAAAATTTATTAAGTAAATTTTTATGTTCTTGAACCTTTTAAAGTTAATCTTTAGTTCAAGATAAATGAGATCAAAGTTAACTTGTAACACTTGACCATCTATAACCAAAATTACGATTTTAATACATGAACAAATGAGGAAATAAACTAATTACAAAAGTAGTAAGTTCATGAGTTTCATCCTTTTAAATATTCAAGCCTAAATCTTGATCTTTAGAAAGTAAACTTTTAAGTTTACTAACATGCATTCAAGTAATGATTCTTACAACCATGAACTTACAATCTTTTAAAACAATAGAGGTAGAACATAAACTAGGGAGTTTTGTTCTTACATGTTCTTGTTAACACAAGATAAATGAAGAATCAAACTAGAAAGTTTGCTTCTTAGTAATTTGTATGTAACAATAAGGAACTAGTAATCAAAACAACTACAAATAAGTAACAATAACAAGAACAAGTAACAACAAGTAAATGATGATGATTAAGGGGTGTTGTGGTTCGGTTTTAGCAAGGAGAAAGAAGGGAGAATTGCTCATAATACTTACAAGAACTAGAGAGAAAAAGGAGAGAAAGTAGATGCAAGGTTGAAGTGTGAAAGGGTGAAGTGGAACAAGAGTTTATGTAGTCAAACTTGGAAACCAAAAACCCCCCTCCCCATGCTTGTGGCCGTGATTTTCCACCACCAATGAGGGTGGGAGATGCCCACTAACACTTGCATGCTTATTGACTAAAAGGATGGTAATTAAGGGTGCATGTATGGGGATGAGGTGCAAGTAAATGGTAAATAGATTTTTACTAAGTTTTTCATCTAGTTAAATCCTAAGGTAGTACTTACATGGGTTTTGGGCTAATTAAGTCCATTAAGGTGTAGGGTGGGCTTATAAGTCCATAACCATGAGTCCACAACATTTAGCAAGCCCAAGTTCAAGTAATTCACAAATTATTCCAACTAAAGCCCAAGTAGTTAATTAATAACCATAGTTAATCAAAGTGATTACTAAAACTAATCATGAATGTAAATAATATGTGAAAATATTATTCGTGTAAGTTCCGGGTGTCACAAAGACGTTTCGGGCATTAAAGAATCAAGTACGGGCAATCATGGCAACAAGTAAATGTAATAACATACATTCGTTTAAATCACACGTATTAATAATAATAATAATTACTAATAAATAAACGTTGGAAAATCCAGGGTCGTTACAGAAGGTAGTGAATCTCGAGTTGTGCGTATTCACTAAGGTCGAGTTGCACGGCTATCCTTCGGTGATTAAGGTTCAGTGGTTAACCTTCGGTTGTAGGCTCGTCGGTTATATAGTTATATTTATATTTTATTGATATTGTTGTGATATAGTTAACCCTCCGGGCGTAGCTTGATGTCATTGTTCATATCGTTGATGGTGTACTTACATTGTTGATATATTAGCTTATTGTATAGCGATCGTACGGTATGCTTAGATTAGCTTGCCTTTATGCTTGGACTCCAGTATGTGCTATTTGATTATTATTGTGTGGCGTGTCCATCTTATGCATATATATGGATGTAGTATATTTTCATTCACTAAGCATTAGCTTACCCTCTCGTTGACTTTATTTTTATAGGTTCGCAAGATGGCCGCAAGGTTAAGTACCGGGACTAGTGAGCTAGCGTGTGATGCTTAGAAGACTTGGCTTTTGGATTACATAGGATTGGGTAGATCGTTCCCAATCACCATGCTCGGTCTTTTATCGAAAAACTTATTAGTGTCTTTTGGTTATGTAATCGGATTTGATAAATATGGTTTTAAATTATGTAGCGTGTGTTGTTAAAGTCATTTGTACTAGTAGGTGTTTTAAAGATAATTGGAAAACATAATCATGGCGTCGTTTTAATAGTATTAATTGTATTAAATCATTATAAAAAAAATTATGGGACGGTATAACGGTGGGTTGGGTCGTTTCATGTTTGTTATATATCTTATGTAGTGTAAAACACAAATAATAGGTACAAATTTTAACACATATGTATAATATGTCTTCTTCTGTTTGTTATATATCTTTAGTCACGGTCAGCTTTATGTAGCACTATCAAGAGTTACATCGAAAAAAGGACTAAAGATCCTCATTTTAAACAAGGAAAATGAATTTCAAAGACTACTAAGAATGTAGTCTACAAGGGGGTACTACAACATATATAAAAACAGGTTCGAACAAACATGCTAATTTATTTTTATTTCACTAAACTAATTATAAAATGAACTTCGAAACAACTACCACTAATATTTCCTAATATGTAATTTCATGTAATTCTATGTAAGTGAGCATTATTGCTCTTCTTTGAAATGACATTTTCTGCTATTTATTTCGAATATAATCTTACTGACAACGTTTACATAAATTTTTTACAATGCACCTTCTATTTATTTTAACATTTAATTGTCAATGTACCTTTAATTCTCCATACGAAAATGTTTACATGGATGACATTGGTATTTTTTTTTTTTATCACTAACGATGTTTATGAAAAATGCGTTACATAGTATATTGTAAGTTGTTGATAACAATTTTAAATCAACCGTGCAACGCACGGGCTATTAAGCAAGTAATAATATACTGTATAATATAATACTTCCTCCGTCCCATATTAATAGTCCAGTATTCAATTTTGAGATGTCCCAAATTAATTGTCCACTTCCATAAATAGAAAAAAATATGAAGTTTATATTCTATTATGCCTTTAATATATATGGATATAATTAAAGGAGAAATAAAATGTAAGGGTAAAACCGTAAATTAAAGAGAAAGTATAATACTTTTATGATATTTCCTTAAATGTGTGTTTTTTGTTTGTGGACTATTAATATGGGACGGAGGGAGTATAATAATATAACAACTTTAAAGTCGAATGTGGTTTTTTGGTGTGTGCTTGCGTCTTAAAGGGGTGTGTGTGTGGGGGGGGGGGGGGGGGGGGGGGGGTTAATCACAGTTGTAGGTTGAAGTTTAACGATAATCGAGTGATTGACTAGCAAAACAGTGATGAACGGAATGACTAGAGAAAAAAATCGCCTTTTGGTGAGTATTTTGACGGTTTTTGGTGCGTGTGAGGTTTATAACTAAAATGGACGCCTTATGAAACGAGCATCACACACCATGTTTGTTACCACTTGGTTACCGGTTGGTTAGTGCGGGTATCCCATACTAAATGCTTGTTTCCCTTAACATCACGTACACACCATGAAAACGGTGCATTTTGGGCTGATATAAGATTAAACAATTTACAAGATTACCTTGATAACACTTGCATGTTTTCCTAGGTTTTCGGTGACTACGTATTACACACCAAGTTTCACGCATCATACGTGGTGTGTAATGGGAGATCAAAAGGCATTATTGCAATATTCAATATTTGAGGGCAAATTGTCAAACAATTATGGAAATGGAGCATTTTAATTTATTTCCCTATATCAAATGTAATTGGTTTATATCGTTTTAATTTATTTATTTTTGAAAGAATTAATATAATATTCAAGAATGAATAGTTACTGTCTTATATACTCCGGAAGAAATCAAACATAAAACCCTATAGACCTCAACGTTACATTCCTCCACTTACCATTTCATCTCATCATCTGTCACTTTGGTCAGCTATCTCCGTCACCAAACATCCCTCAAATCATCAAACAAATGGCATCTGGTGTTGCTAAGGTTTTCAACGGCTGCAGAACTTTATTCGCCGCCGCAAAGTCCGCCACTCCCAAACCCACCGCCACCACCACTGCTGCTGCAAAGAAGACAAAAACTAGCACCGTTAAGAAATCACCTGTAAAAAAAGAAGGTTCAACTGAAAAAAAACCTGCCGGAATTTTAAAATCAATTCCGATTTCACCGGCACTGTCTGACTTTCTCGGTGTACCTGAATCCGCTCGAACTGACGCCGTAAAAAAGATTTGGGAATACATCAAACTCCATCAGCTTCAGGCAAGTTCTTTTTTTACTGTTATTTTGCTTTTCTTTTTTTTTTTTTTTTTTTTTTGGTATTATTTATTGTTAAACCCTGGGTTTTTACGTTATGAAGATGATCTTGTTTAAGACCTAACTTGTTAATTGTAAAGTAATGCTTTAGAAACTTTTAGAATTTGTATTTGGGGGTTGTGTTTTATGCATTCGATAATGCATTTTCGGACTAAATTAGGCGAACTAGTTTTTAGGTTATATTAATTATACTGTTTGGATTTAGTACTTATTTGTTATGGTTATGTATCATTATCATTTTTTTGGACTAAATAAGACATTTAAATTACTGTTTCAGTTAATCATAATGTTTAGCTAAAACAATAGATCTTGTTTTGAACACGCAGTTATAAGCTGCTTTAGAGCATTATACTATGACAAATTCTTATGATAGGTGATTCTTAAACATTACACTATCATAAGTTTTTGAATTACATTTGGCCTTCACATGATAAAACTTAAAGGGGTACATTTGGTGTGCAATAGTTAAATTGTTTCGAATTGCCAGAAGTCTACATCTTTGTAAATTACGTTAATGTTGATGTTGATGTTGATGTCATCTTGTACGGGGCTCGTGAGTCATTGTATACTGAGATAAAAATTTACTATATGCATAAAAAAGTTGCAAATCTGATCCAAATCCTTTTAACCATTGTTATCTGTAAAGTTGTTTTTGCTTGTTAACAATGTGATTTGGCCTAACCATGGACGAGTCAATAAGATTTAAACTAAGGAATCTTTATCTTGTTATTAGTTAGTTTAGGTGGAGCTATGTTATAAATTGAATGTTTTTGTCTAATATTCTATTCGTTCTAACATTGGTTACTTATGCCTGCAGAATCCAACAAATAAGAGAGAGATAATTTGTGATGAAAAGCTGAAGACGATATTTGATGGGAAAGATAAGGTTGGGATTTTAGAGGTTGCCAAGTTGATAAGTCCTCATTTCGTGAAAACACCCTGATCGGTGATTCGACGTTTCAATTTATCATGACTTGTACTGACATGTAGGTTACTTGTTTGTTGATATTTTCATTTTAATCTAGGAGTGCACTTTTTGAGCTGGATACTGACTTTTGAAAATGTTGTAAGAAGCAGAAACCAGCTTTCTATCCTTATTTTGCTATGCATTTTGGTGCACTTCGGTGTTACAAACACTTGTCTTGGTGGATGTCGTGTTCTTTCTTGTCACAGTAGCTGTAGCAATTGATGCTATGATAATAGTACATTTTCAAATGGTGAATGTTGTGGTCTATTTCACATTTCACTTTAATAGCATTAGTTGTGCTACATGATAAGTCATTTCCAAATGTGGTCATCTTGTTTGTTAACTTAATCGTAGAGCTAAATGCTATTGGACTAAACAACCTATGCGCCTGCTTCAGCCCATACTTGTTAACAATGATCGTTTTGATTGTTTAACGTGGTTGAAATCTGGCATGTGTTTGGCATAGCTATATTTTCGTTGCTTGTCAATGTAAACCGTTCCATATTTGCTGGAACGATTGATCCCAACTCTCACCAAAAGATCCCATGTGGGTTGATAATGATGAATTGTTGGATTCATGTTTGTAAGCCAACTTGTATGAGAAAATCTTGTTACTCTACCCGATACCAGACTAATGTATCTGGAATCACTATCAAAACTCACAAGGTGCCAAAATGGGTATCTGTAAGTACTATTAAAAGTTGCCAAAATGGGTTAACACATGTGGTAATATTGTTTGAAGCGTTGTATTGGGTTTGCAAGAGGCATAGCACATATTTTCCAAATTTCATTTCATTTTTTATTGTACATTTTAGAAAACTAGTACTCCGTATGTTATTACCCATGCTATTCGGTGCAACATACACTTTATTAGGCTCCCTCCGCCAGAATTAAACTACCGACAGAAAACTAAAAACAACGAGAATTCAGTTCTTAAACTACACTCACTACACCAACACTTTGACGTTGATTAGCCTTTAATTTTTATGAATCCTCAGTGCACAATAATGCTTAGGCGACAGTGTCGACCATATATCATTCAGACAGTATAACTAGGGATGGCAATGAGCGACAAATAACCCGTACCCGCGGGTACCCGGTCCGTGATGGGCGGGTAAAACCATTAAATCCTACCCGCGGGCATGGTTACGGGTAAAAAATTATACCCGCGGACGGTCGCGGGTACATACTACCCGTCACGGGTAAAACCCGATCCGCTAATTCATTGTGACAACCCGGAAATTTTCGATTAAATTTAAACTTAATCTTTATATGTTTCCGACACGATAAGCAAAGTCTGTAATATTGAAATCTCAAAAACTTTGAACTGTGTTCATGTATTCATTTACCCTTCGACTGCTCTCGACGATTCACGAACAATTAATTGTAAATAGATATGTGTGTATGTATATATAAATAATAATTCGATATATAATTTGAAGTATTAGATGTTGTTGTTATTAAAAATTAATAAAATAAAAAATAAGATATTATAATAATTATTATTTAAAATATAACTCTATATATAAATGAAGTATATTAAAAATAAATATTAAATGATTGTAATACTCGTTTAATGTTCCGATTGATATTAAGCAAGTTAAATTCAAACATGTGTAATTTTTAAAATAAACGGTGACACGAAAATGAGTTTTATAAATTTTAGGCTTATTAAAAATGTAATTAGGAATTATTTGTTAAGTTTTAACACTTGTAACGACCCTATTTTTTTCGTTATCTTTTACCGCTAATTAATTATTTAACGACCGTTAACTGTTATTCGTACCACGTCATTTCTATGACCTTTATTATTATTTTTTTGTAATAATATATATATTAATTATTATTTGTTATGTGAATATTTGTATTCATATTTTAAGTTACGTTTCTACGTGTCGCGGATTTTCCATCCGTCGAATCTTTTCGGTTTTCAAACCAACGGTCGAGTTTTTGGGATATTTAAATCCTAATTATTTTAAATATGATATTTTACGATCATATAATTATATGTAGTATTTATATTTATTTTCCGTCGCGTATATGTTATCTCTCCGGATTTTTTAATCGCGTAAGCGTGTTTTCGTGTTTCAGGTTTCGACCGGGTGTTCGGGCCACAAGGAATTATCAAATAGAAAAATTGGCCCACTATGGGGCCCACCCCATCCCATTTTCGGCCAATGCTAAGGGGGAGGGAGTACTCCCTTGTTTTTCCACTTTTCCCATTTCATTTACACTTCACAAAAATTAGAAACCTAATTATCTATAATTCTCTCAAACTCTCCTCTCCTCCCTCCTTTGAGTCGTCGCCTAGCACACCCCCAACATCATCATTCTTCATCAAAAAGCTTTCTTGGATCAAGGATTAATTAACACCAACGCGTTCTACTAATCGTCCTCTACGCGATTATACTTCTTGATTATCGTTTAGCCTAGAACTTTTAATTTTTCATTATTTTTCTGTTTTTGATGTCTATTTTAATAGTATGATGATTACTTGTTATTGTAATGATGTTTGTATGCGAAGAATTGCTCAAATATTTAAGTTTTCGGTTTGATTTAATTGGGACAGCAGCTTGTATGTTCTTTTCTGGTATTTTAACTGATATAAAAGTGGAAATAAAGTATCTAGATGAGTTCCTCTCATCAAGACATTAGTTTTAGACTCCGGATTCATGTCGTTTCGATTTCCGGAGCCCTAGATATGATCAAAATGGTATTTTGTTAAAATTGAAATGTGATATTGATATGAACTAGGTTTGGTCCGACTTTGTGACCATATTTGGTGACTTTAGGGTGTGTTAGTGTGTTAGGATTAATGGTGGGACGAACTTTCATGTTCGGGTCATCTAAATCCGAGCCACGAATCACCCGTTATGGCTAAAACACGATTTTGATTGAATTGAAGTTCCAAGTGGTGTTGATAATGCTAAAAACGAACATATATTTCATAGCATTATCCCTCAAGAAAGACAAGCTTTTAGTTGCAATTGTTCTATTTACAAGTGATATTCGTTTAAATAATAAAAGGTGAAGACAAAAGACAGATTCGACGAATTGAAGACGCAAACGACCAAAAAGCTCAAAAGTACAAAGTCCAATCAAAGAGGTTCCAATTATTGATGAGAAACGTCTCAAAATTACAAGAGTACAAGACGCGAAACGCAAAGTACAAGATATTAAATTATACGCAAGGACGTTCGAAAATCCGGAATCGGGACCAGAGTCAACTCTCAACGCTCGACGCAACGGACTAAAAATTACAAGTCAACTATGCACATAAATATAATATAATATATACATAATTCTTAAAATTATTTATATATTATATATATTTAATTAAAACCGTCGGCAGAAGAAAACAACAACATGTGAGCCTCCCCAGCTGGCCATGCGATCGCATGGCCTTGAAGAGCAAAGCTCATGCGATCGCATGAGCCCCTTTTTCAGCTCACATGCCTATAAATTTCGAGCTTTGGTGTGAAATGTCCCGTTCTTATTGATTAAAAACGTTCCATATTAATTGATTTCGTTGCGAGGTTTTGACCTCTATATGAGACGTTTTTCAAAGACTGCATTCATTTTTAAACAAACCATAACCTTTATTTCATCAATAAAGGTTTAAAAAGCTTTACGTAGATTATCAAATAATGATAATCTAATATATCCTGTTTACACACGACCATTACATAATGGTTTACAATACAAATATGTTACAACAAAATAAGTTTCTTGAATGCAGTTTTTACACAATATCATACAAGCATGGACTTCAAATCTTGTCCTTATTTAAGTATGCGACAGCGGAAGCTCTTAATAATCACCTGAGAATAAACATGCTTAAAACGTCAACAAAAATGTTGGTGAGTTATAGGTTTAACCTATATATATCAAATCGTAACAATAGACCACAAGATTTCATATTTCAATACACATCCCATACATAGAGATAAAAATCATTCATATGGTGAACACCTGGTAAACGACAATAACAAGATGCATATATAAGAATATCCCCATCATTCCGGGACACCCTTCGGATATGATATAAATTTCGAAGTACTAAAGCATCCGGTACTTTGGATGGGGTTTGTTAGGCCCAATAGATCTATCTTTAGGATTCGCGTCAATTAGGGTGTCTGTTCCCTAATTCTTAGATTACCAGACTTAATAAAAAAGGGCATATTCGATTTCGATAATTCAACCATAGAATGTAGTTTCACGTACTTGTGTCTATTTTGTAAATCATTTATAAAACCTGCATGTATTCTCATCCCAAAAATATTAGATTTTAAAAGTGGGACTATAACTCACTTTCACAGATTTTTACTTCGTCGGGAAGTAAGACTTGGCCACTGGTTGATTCACGAACCTATAACAATATATACATATATATCAAAGTATGTTCAAAATATATTTACAACACTTTTAATATATTTTGATGTTTTAAGTTTATTAAGTCAGCTGTCCTCGTTAGTAACCTACAACTAGTTGTCCACAGTTAGATGTACAGAAATAAATCGATAAATATTATCTTGAATCAATCCACGACCCAGTGTATACGTATCTCAGTATTGATCACAACTCAAACTATATATATTTTGGAATCAACCTCAACCCTGTATAGCTAACTCCAACATTCACATATAGAGTGTCTATGGTTGTTCCGAAATATATATAGATGTGTCGACATGATAGGTCGAAACATTGTATACGTGTCTATGGTATCTCAAGATTACATAATATATAATACAAGTTGATTAAGTTATGGTTGGAATAGATTTGTTACCAATTTTCACGTAGCTAAAATGAGAAAAATTATCCAATCTTGTTTTACCCATAACTTCTTCATTTTAAATCCGTTTTGAGTGAATCAAATTGCTATGGTTTCATATTGAACTCTATTTTATGAATCTAAACAAAAAAAGTATAGGTTTCTAGTCGGAAAAATAAGTTACAAGTCGTTTTTGTAAAGGTAGTCATTTCAGTCGAAAGAACGACGTCTAGATGACCATTTTAGAAAACATACTTCCACTTTGAGTTTAACCATAATTTTTGGATATAGTTTCATGTTCATAATAAAAATCATTTTCTCAGAATAACAACTTTTAAATCAAAGTTTATCATAGTTTTTAATTAACTAACCCAAAACAGCCCGCGGTGTTACTACGACGGCGTAAATCCGGTTTTACGGTGTTTTTCGTGTTTCCAGGTTTTAAATCATTAAGTTAGCATATCATATAGATATAGAACATGTGTTTAGTTGATTTTAAAAGTCAAGTTAGAAGGATTAACTTTTGTTTGCGAACAAGTTTAGAATTAACTAAACTATGTTCTAGTGATTACAAGTTTAAACCTTCGAATAAGATAGCTTTATATGTATGAATCGAATGATGTTATGAACATCATTACTACCTTAAGTTCCTTGGATGAACCTACTGGAAAAGAGAAAAATGGATCTAGCTTCAATGGATCCTTGGATGGCTCAAAGCTCTTGAAGCAAAATCATGACACGAAAACAAGTTCAAGTAAGATCATCACTTGAAATAAGATTGTTATAGTTATAGAAATTGAACCAAAGTTTGAATATGATTATTACCTTGTATTAGAATGATAACCTACTGTAAGAAACAAAGATTTCTTGAGGTTGGATGATCACCTTACAAGATTGGAAGTGAGCTAGCAAACTTGAAAGTATTCTTGATTTTATGAAACTAGAACTTTTGGAATTTATGAAGAACACTTAGAACTTGAAGATAGAACTTGAGAGAGTTCAATTAGATGAAGAAAATTGAAGAATGAAAGTGTTTGTAGGTGTTTTTGGTCGTTGGTTTATGGATTAGATATAAAGGATATGTAATTTTGTTTTCATGTAAATAAGTCATGAATGATTACTCATATTTTTGTAATCTTATGAGATATTTCATGCTAGTTGCCAAATGATGGTTCCCACATGTGTTAGGTGACTCACATGGGCTGCTAAGAACTGATCATTGGAGTGTATATACCAATAGTACATACATCTAAAAGCTGTGTATTGTACGAGTACGAATACGGGTGCATACGAGTAGAATTGTTGATGAAACTGAACGAGGATGTAATTGTAAGCATTTTTGTTAAGTAGAAGTATTTTGATAAGTGTATTGAAGTCTTTCAAAAGTGTATAAATACATATTAAAACACTACATGTATATACATTTTAACTGAGTCGTTAAGTCATCGTTAGTCGTTACATGTAAGTGTTGTTTTGAAACCTTTAGGTTAACGATCTTGTTAAATGTTGTTAACCCAATGTTTATAATAACAAAAGAGATTTTAAATTATTATATTATCATGATATTATGATGTACGAATATCTCTTAGTATGATATATATACATTAAATGTCGTTACAACGATAAACGTTACATATATGTCTCGTTTCAAAATCATTAAGTTAGTAGTCTTATTTTTACATATGTAGTTCATTGTTAATATAATTAATGATATGTTTACTTATCATAATATCATGTTAACTATATATATAACCATATATATGTCATCATATAGTTTTTTTTTTTACAAGTTTTAACGTTCGTGAATCACCGGTCAACTTGGGTGGTCAATTGTCTATATGAAACCTATTTCAATTAATCAAGTCTTAACAAGTTTGATTGCTTAACATGTTGGAAACATTTAATCATGTAAACATCAATCTCAATTAATATATATAAACATGGAAAAGTTCGGGTCACTACAGTACCTACCCGTTAAATAAATTTCGTCCCGAAATTTTAAGCTGTTGAAGGTGTTGACGAATCTTCTGGAAATAGATGCGGGTATTTCTTCTTCATCTGATCTTCACGCTCCCAGGTGAACTCGGGTCCTCTACGAGCATTCCATCGAACCTTAACAATTGGTATCTTGTTTTGCTTAAGTCTTTTAACCTCACGATCCATAATTTCGACGGGTTCTTCGATGAATTGGAGTTTTTCGTTGATTTGGATTTCATCTAACGGAATAGTGAGATCTTCTTTAGCAAAACATTTCTTCAAATTCGAGACGTGGAAAGTGTTATGTACAGCCGCGAGTTGTTGAGGTAACTCAAGTCGGTAAGCTACTGGTCCGACACGATCAATAATCTTGAATGGTCCAATATACCTTGGATTTAATTTCCCTCGTTTACCAAATCGAACAACGCCTTTCCAAGGTGAAACTTTAAGCATGACCATCTCTCCAATTTCAAATTCTATATCTTTTCTTTTAATGTCAGCGTAGCTCTTTTGTCGACTTTGGGCGGTTTTCAACCGTTGTTGAATTTGGATGATCTTCTCGGTAGTTTCTTGTATAATCTCCGGACCCGTAATCTGTCTATCCCCCACCTCACTCCAACAAATCGGAGACCTGCACTTTCTACCATAAAGTGCTTCAAACGGCGCCATCTCAATGCTTGAATGGTAGCTGTTGTTGTAGGAAAATTCTGCTAACGGTAGATGTCGATCCCAACTGTTTCCGAAATCAATAACACATGCTCGTAGCATGTCTTCAAGCGTTTGTATCGTCCTTTCGCTCTGCCCATCAGTTTGTGGATGATAGGCAGTACTCATGTCTAGACGAGTTCCTAATGCTTGCTGTAATGTCTGCCAGAATCTTGAAATAAATCTGCCATCCCTATCAGAGATAATAGAGATTGGTATTCCATGTCTGGAGATGACTTCCTTCAAATACAGTCGTGCTAACTTCTCCATCTTGTCATCTTCTCTTATTGGTAGGAAGTGTGCTGATTTGGTGAGACGATCAACTATTACCCAAATAGTATCAAAACCACTTGCAGTCCTTGGCAATTTAGTGATGAAATCCATGGTAATGTTTTCCCATTTCCATTCCGGGATTTCGGGTTGTTGAAGTAGACCTGATGGTTTCTGATGCTCAGCTTTGACCTTAGAACACGTCAAACATTCTCCTACGTATTTAGCAACATCGGCTTTCATACCCGGCCACCAAAAATGTTTCTTGAGATCCTTGTACATCTTCCCCGTTCCAGGATGTATTGAGTATCTGGTTTTATGAGCTTCTCTAAGTACCATTTCTCTCATATCTCCAAATTTTGGTACCCAAATCCTTTCAGCCCTATACCGGGTTCCGTCTTCCCGAATATTAAGATGTTTCTCCGATCCTTTGGGTATTTCATCCTTTAAATTTCCCTCTTTTAAAACTCCTTGTTGCGCCTCCTTTATTTGAGTAGTAATGTTATTATGAATCATTATATTCATAGATTTTACTCGAATGGGTTCTCTATCCTTCCTGCTCAAGGCATCGGCTACCACATTTGCCTTCCCCGGGTGGTAACGAATCTCAAAATCGTAATCATTCAATAATTCAATCCACCTACGCTGCCTCATATTCAGTTGTTTCTGATTAAATATGTGTTGAAGACTTTTGTGGTCGGTATATATAATACTTTTGACCCCATATAAGTAGTGCCTCCAAGTCTTTAATGCAAAAACAACCGCGCCTAATTCCAAATCATGCGTCGTATAATTTTGTTCGTGAATCTTCAATTGTCTAGACGCATAAGCAATCACCTTCGTTCGTTGCATTAATACACAACCGAGACCTTGCTTTGATGCGTCACAATAAATCACAAAATCATCATTCCCTTCAGGCAATGACAATATAGGTGCCGTAGTTAGCTTTTTCTTCAATAACTGAAACGCTTTCTCTTGTTCATCATTCCATTCAAATTTCTTCCCTTTATGCGTTAATGCAGTCAAGGGTTTTGCTATTCTGGAAAAGTCTTGGATGAACCTTCTGTAGTAACCAGCTAGTCCTAAAAACTGGCGTATGTGTTTCGGAGTTTTCGGGGTTTCCCACTTTTCAACAGTTTCTATCTTTGCCGGATCCACCTTAATACCTTCTTTGTTCACTATGTGACCGAGGAATTGAACTTCTTCCAACCAAAATGCACACTTTGAAAACTTAGCGTACAATTCTTCCTTCCTCAATACTTCTAACACTTTTCTCAAATGTTCACCGTGTTCTTGGTCATTCTTTGAGTAAATAAGTATGTCATCAATGAAAACAATGACAAACTTGTCAAGGTATGGTCCACACACTCGGTTCATAAGGTCCATGAACACAGCTGGTGCATTAGTTAAACCAAACGGCATGACCATAAACTCGTAATGACCGTAACGTGTTCTGAAAGCAGTCTTTGGAATATCATCTTCTTTCACCCGCATTTGATGATACCCGGAACGTAAGTCAATCTTTGAATAAACAGACGAGCCTTGTAGTTGATCAAATAAGTCGTCGATTCTCGGTAGTGGGTAGCGGTTCTTGATGGTAAGTTTGTTCAACTCTCGGTAGTCGATACACAACCTGAATGTACCATCTTTCTTCTTGACAAACAAAACAGGAGCTCCCCACGGTGATGTGCTTGGTCGAATGAAACCACGCTCTAAAAGTTCTTGTAATTGGCTTTGCAGTTCTTTCATCTCGCTGGGTGCGAGTCTGTAAGGAGCACGAGCTATTGGTGCAGCTCCTGGTACAAGATCTATTTGAAATTCAACGGATCGATGTGGGGGTAATCCCGGTAATTCTTTCGGAAATACATCGGGAAATTCTTTTGCAATGGAAACATCATTGATGCTCTTTTCTTCAGTTTGTACTTTCTCGACGTGTGCTAGAACAGCATAGCAACCTTTTCTTATTAGTTTTTGTGCCTTCAAATTACTAATAAGATGTAGCTTCGTGTTGCCCTTTTCTCCGTACACCATTAAGGGTTTTCCTTTTTCTCGTATAATGCGAATTGCATTTTTGTAACAAACGATCTCCGCTTTCACTTCTTTCAACCAGTCCATACCGATTATCACATCAAAACTCCCTAACTCTACTGGTATCAAATCAATCTTAAATGTTTCGCTAACCAGTTTAATTTCTCGATTCCGACATATATTATCTGCTGAAATTAATTTACCATTTGCTAATTCGAGTAAAAATTTACTATCCAAAGGCGTCAATGGACAACTTAATTTAGCACAAAAATCTCTACTCATATAGCTTCTATCCGCACCCGAATCAAATAAAACGTAAGCAGATTTATTGTCAATAAGAAACGTACCCGTAACAAGCTCCGGGTCTTCCTGTGCCTCTATCGCATTAATATTGAAAACTCTTCCACGGCCTTGTCCATTCGTGTTCTCCTGGTTCGGGCAATTTCTAATAATGTGGCCTGGTTTTCCACATTTATAACAAACTACATTGGCATAACTTGCTCCGACACTACTTGCTCCGCCATTACTCGTTCCGACACCATTTGTTCCTTTCGTTCTATTAACCCCTGGTCCGTAGACCTCACACTTCGCCGCGCTATGACCATTTCTTTTACACTTGTTGCAAAATTTGGTGCAGAACCCCGAGTGATTCTTTTCACACCTTTGGCATAGCTGCTTCTGATTGTTGTTGTTGTTGCGGTTATTATTGTTGTTGGGATGATTGTTGTAGTTGCTGTTGTTGTTGTTGTTGTTGTTGTTGTTGTTGGGCCGTTTGTTGTAGTTGCGATTGATGTTGCGATTGTTGGGATAATTGTTGCGATTATTGTTGTAATTGCTGTTGTTGTTGTATTGGTGATTCTTATCACCGTTTTCCTCCCACTTTCTTTTGACTTGCTTCACATTGGCCTCTTCAGCAGTCTGTTCTTTAATTCTTTCTTCAATCTGGTTCACTAGTTTATGAGCCATTCTACATGCCTGTTGTATGGAGGCGGGCTCGTGTGAACTTATATCTTCTTGGATTCTTTCCGGTAATCCTTTCACAAACGCGTCGATCTTCTCTTCCTCATCTTCGAATGCTCCCGGACACAATAGGCACAATTCTGTGAATCGTCTTTCGTACGTGGTAATATCAAATCCTTGGGTTCGTAACCCTCTAAGTTCTGTCTTGAGCTTATTGACCTCGGTTCTGGGACGGTACTTCTCGTTCATCAAGTGCTTGAATGCTGACCACGGTAGTGCGTACGCATCATCTTGTCCCACTTGCTCTAGATAGGTATTCCACCATGTTAACGCAGAACCTGTGAAGGTATGCGTAGCGTACTTCACTTTGTCCTCTTCAGTACACTTACTTATGGCAAACACCGATTCAACCTTCTCGGTCCACCGTTTCAATCCGATCGGTCCTTCGGTTCCATCAAATTCCAAAGGTTTGCAGGCAGTGAATTCTTTGTAGGTGCATCCTACACGATTTCCTGTACTGCTAGATCCAAGGTTATTGTTGGTATGTAGCGCAGCCTGTACTGCGGCTATGTTTGAAGCTAGAAAAGTACGGAATTCCTCTTCATTCATATTCACGGTGTGTCGAGTAGTCGGTGCCATTTCCTTCAAAATAGTTAAATGGAACAAGTTAATCATACAGAATATTAAGAGTAGTTAATAGTATTTCGTAGCATAATATGAACTCATTTATAAAAGCTTTTTCTTCATATTAGCGTTTTATAAGTTTAAATTCGGGTAGTATCTACCCGTTAAGTTCATACTTAGTAGCTAATATACAATTCAACTACTACAATTCTATATGAAAAACTGATTATAATAATATTTCGCGTTCAAACTTTTATACAATATTTTACAAACTTACAATACCGCTTATTTTACATAAAGCATGAAATATAGCACACAATAACTTTGATACAAGATAGTTGTGAAGACAATTCTAGCTAGTACACAAGTCGTTCAGCAAAGGCAATAAATACACGTAATTCATACGTCCAGAAACAAGTCATGCATTCTGGTTTTACTAGGACTACTTCCCATCCTTGGTCTTGTGCAACATAACCGTTATGGCCGTTGATAAGACAGCGTGTTGTAACGTCATCAAAGGGACGAGGGTTACGTAATGTCCAACAGTCCCGTAATAATCTAAAAACCTCATTTCTTACCCCAATTACCGACTCCGTCACTTGTGGAAACGTTTTGTTTAATAGTTGTAGCCCGATGTTCTTGTTCTCACTTTGGTGAGAAGCGAACATTACTAATCCGTAAGCATAACATGCTTCTTTATGTTGCATGTTAGCCGCTTTTTCTAAATCACGAAGTCCAATATTCGGATATATTGAGTCAAAATAATTTCTTAACCCGTTGCGTAAAATAGCATTTGGGTTCCCCGCAATATATGCGTCAAAGTAAACACATCGTAACTTATGGGTTTCCCAATGTGATATCCCCCATCTTTCAAACGAAAGTCTCTTATAAACTAAGACATTCTTGGAACGTTCTTCGAATGTCTTACAAACTGATCTCGCCTTAAATAGTTGTGCCGAAGAATTCTGGCCGACTCTAGACAAGATTTCATCAATCATGTCTCCGGGTAGGTCTCTTAAAATATTGGGTTGTCTATCCATTTTGTATTTTTAAACTGTAAAATAGACAAGAGTTAGATTCATAAAAAAAATACTTATTAATACAAGCAATTTTTACATATATCATAAAGCATAAGAACACTATATTCCATATATTACACCACACGAATACAACTATCTTATTCCGACTCGCTCGTTTCTTCTTCTTCGGTTTTGGTTCGTTTTGCCAAGTTTCTAGGGATATATGATGTTCCCCTAATACGAACCGTCGTTGTCCACATTGGTTTAGAAAAACCTGGTGGTTTAGAGGTTCCCGGGTCATTGTTACAACTTAAGGACTTCGGGGGTTGACGATACATATAAAGTTCATCGGGGTTGGAATTAGATTTCTCTATTTTTATGCCCTTTCCCTTATTATTTTCTTTTGCCTTTTTAAATTCAGTTGGGGTAATTTCTATAACATCATCGGAATTCTCGTCGGAATCCGATTCATCGGAGAATTGGTAATCCTCCCAATATTTTGCTTCCTTGGCGGAAACACCATTGACCATAATTAACTTTGGTCGGTTGGTTGAGGATTTTCTTTTACTTAACCGTTTTATTATTTCCCCCACCGGTTCTATTTCTTCATCCGGTTCCGATTCTTCTTCCGGTTCCGATTCTTCTTCCGGTTCCGACTCTTCTTCCGGTTCCTCTTCGGGAACTTGTGAATCAGTCCACAAATTATTCCAATTTACATTTGACTCTTCATTATTATTAGGTGAGTCAATGGGACTTGTTCTAGAGGTAGACATCTATCACATAATATCAAACACGTTAAGAGATTAATATATCACATAATATTCATATGTTAAAAATATATAGTTTCCAACAAAAATGTTAAGCAATCATTTTTAAAGAAAACACGGTCGAAGTCCAGACTCACTAATGCATCCTAACAAACTCGATAAGACACACTAATGCAAATTTTCTGGTTCTCTAAGACCAACGCTCGGATACCAACTGAAATGTCCCGTTCTTATTGATTAAAAACGTTCCATATTAATTGATTTCGTTGCGAGGTTTTGACCTCTATATGAGACGTTTTTCAAAGACTGCATTCATTTTTAAACAAACCATAACCTTTATTTCATCAATAAAGGTTTAAAAAGCTTTACGTAGATTATCAAATAATGATAATCTAATATATCCTGTTTACACACGACCATTACATAATGGTTTACAATACAAATATGTTACAACAAAATAAGTTTCTTGAATGCAGTTTTTACACAATATCATACAAGCATGGACTTCAAATCTTGTCCTTATTTAAGTATGCGACAGCGGAAGCTCTTAATAATCACCTGAGAATAAACATGCTTAAAACGTCAACAAAAATGTTGGTGAGTTATAGGTTTAACCTATATATATCAAATCGTAACAATAGACCACAAGATTTCATATTTCAATACACATCCCATACATAGAGATAAAAATCATTCATATGGTGAACACCTGGTAAACGACAATAACAAGATGCATATATAAGAATATCCCCATCATTCCGGGACACCCTTCGGATATGATATAAATTTCGAAGTACTAAAGCATCCGGTACTTTGGATGGGGTTTGTTAGGCCCAATAGATCTATCTTTAGGATTCGCGTCAATTAGGGTGTCTGTTCCCTAATTCTTAGATTACCAGACTTAATAAAAAAGGGCATATTCGATTTCGATAATTCAACCATAGAATGTAGTTTCACGTACTTGTGTCTATTTTGTAAATCATTTATAAAACCTGCATGTATTCTCATCCCAAAAATATTAGATTTTAAAAGTGGGACTATAACTCACTTTCACAGATTTTTACTTCGTCGGGAAGTAAGACTTGGCCACTGGTTGATTCACGAACCTATAACAATATATACATATATATCAAAGTATGTTCAAAATATATTTACAACACTTTTAATATATTTTGATGTTTTAAGTTTATTAAGTCAGCTGTCCTCGTTAGTAACCTACAACTAGTTGTCCACAGTTAGATGTACAGAAATAAATCGATAAATATTATCTTGAATCAATCCACGACCCAGTGTATACGTATCTCAGTATTGATCACAACTCAAACTATATATATTTTGGAATCAACCTCAACCCTGTATAGCTAACTCCAACATTCACATATAGAGTGTCTATGGTTGTTCCGAAATATATATAGATGTGTCGACATGATAGGTCGAAACATTGTATACGTGTCTATGGTATCTCAAGATTACATAATATATAATACAAGTTGATTAAGTTATGGTTGGAATAGATTTGTTACCAATTTTCACGTAGCTAAAATGAGAAAAATTATCCAATCTTGTTTTACCCATAACTTCTTCATTTTAAATCCGTTTTGAGTGAATCAAATTGCTATGGTTTCATATTGAACTCTATTTTATGAATCTAAACAAAAAAAGTATAGGTTTCTAGTCGGAAAAATAAGTTACAAGTCGTTTTTGTAAAGGTAGTCATTTCAGTCGAAAGAACGACGTCTAGATGACCATTTTAGAAAACATACTTCCACTTTGAGTTTAACCATAATTTTTGGATATAGTTTCATGTTCATAATAAAAATCATTTTCTCAGAATAACAACTTTTAAATCAAAGTTTATCATAGTTTTTAATTAACTAACCCAAAACAGCCCGCGGTGTTACTACGACGGCGTAAATCCGGTTTTACGGTGTTTTTCGTGTTTCCAGGTTTTAAATCATTAAGTTAGCATATCATATAGATATAGAACATGTGTTTAGTTGATTTTAAAAGTCAAGTTAGAAGGATTAACTTTTGTTTGCGAACAAGTTTAGAATTAACTAAACTATGTTCTAGTGATTACAAGTTTAAACCTTCGAATAAGATAGCTTTATATGTATGAATCGAATGATGTTATGAACATCATTACTACCTTAAGTTCCTTGGATGAACCTACTGGAAAAGAGAAAAATGGATCTAGCTTCAATGGATCCTTGGATGGCTCAAAGCTCTTGAAGCAAAATCATGACACGAAAACAAGTTCAAGTAAGATCATCACTTGAAATAAGATTGTTATAGTTATAGAAATTGAACCAAAGTTTGAATATGATTATTACCTTGTATTAGAATGATAACCTACTGTAAGAAACAAAGATTTCTTGAGGTTGGATGATCACCTTACAAGATTGGAAGTGAGCTAGCAAACTTGAAAGTATTCTTGATTTTATGAAACTAGAACTTTTGGAATTTATGAAGAACACTTAGAACTTGAAGATAGAACTTGAGAGAGTTCAATTAGATGAAGAAAATTGAAGAATGAAAGTGTTTGTAGGTGTTTTTGGTCGTTGGTTTATGGATTAGATATAAAGGATATGTAATTTTGTTTTCATGTAAATAAGTCATGAATGATTACTCATATTTTTGTAATCTTATGAGATATTTCATGCTAGTTGCCAAATGATGGTTCCCACATGTGTTAGGTGACTCACATGGGCTGCTAAGAACTGATCATTGGAGTGTATATACCAATAGTACATACATCTAAAAGCTGTGTATTGTACGAGTACGAATACGGGTGCATACGAGTAGAATTGTTGATGAAACTGAACGAGGATGTAATTGTAAGCATTTTTGTTAAGTAGAAGTATTTTGATAAGTGTATTGAAGTCTTTCAAAAGTGTATAAATACATATTAAAACACTACATGTATATACATTTTAACTGAGTCGTTAAGTCATCGTTAGTCGTTACATGTAAGTGTTGTTTTGAAACCTTTAGGTTAACGATCTTGTTAAATGTTGTTAACCCAATGTTTATAATAACAAAAGAGATTTTAAATTATTATATTATCATGATATTATGATGTACGAATATCTCTTAGTATGATATATATACATTAAATGTCGTTACAACGATAAACGTTACATATATGTCTCGTTTCAAAATCATTAAGTTAGTAGTCTTATTTTTACATATGTAGTTCATTGTTAATATAATTAATGATATGTTTACTTATCATAATATCATGTTAACTATATATATAACCATATATATGTCATCATATAGTTTTTTTTTTTACAAGTTTTAACGTTCGTGAATCACCGGTCAACTTGGGTGGTCAATTGTCTATATGAAACCTATTTCAATTAATCAAGTCTTAACAAGTTTGATTGCTTAACATGTTGGAAACATTTAATCATGTAAACATCAATCTCAATTAATATATATAAACATGGAAAAGTTCGGGTCACTACATGGTGCATCATTTAAAACATCTTTTTCTCTTCATTCATCAACGTATATGTATATATATTTATATTATAATTTTAATTTTAATTTTAATTTTAAATCCTAATAATAAGGGTATGTTAGCGAATATTGTAAGGGTGTAAGTCGAAATTCTGTCCGTGTAACGCTACGCTATTTTTAATCATTGTAAGTTATGTTCAACCTTTTTACATTAATGTCTCGTAGCTAAATTATTATTATGCTTATTTAATACCGAAGTAATGATGATGTTAGGCTAAAAATATTAAAATTGGGTAATTGGGCTTTGCACCATAATTGGGGTTTGGACAAAAGAACGACACTTGTGGAAATTAGACTATGGGCTATTAATGGGCTTTATATTTGTTTAATTAAATGATAGTTTGTTAATTTTAATATAAATATTTACAATTGGACGTCCCTATAAATAACCATATACACTCGATCGGACACGATGGGCGGGATATTTATATGTACGAATAATCGTTCATTTAACCGGATACGGGAATGGATTAATAGTCTATGGAATTATTAAAACAGGGGTGAAATTATGTACAAGGACACTTGGCATAATTGATAACAAAGTATTAAAACCTTGGGTTACACGCAGTCGATATCCTGGTGTAATTATTAAACAAAGTATTAAGACCTTGTTACAGTTTAAGTCCCCAATTAGTTGGAATATTTGACTTCGGGTATAAGGATAATTTGACGAGGACACTCGCACTTTATATTTATGACTGATGGACTGTTATGGACAAAAACCTGACGGACATATTAAATAATCCAGGACAAAGGACAATTAACCCATGGGAATAAACTAAAATCAACACGTCAAACATCATGATTACGGAAGTTTAAATAAGCATAATTCTTTTATTTCATATATAATTCCTTTATTTTCATATTTAATTGCACTTTTAATTATCGCACTTTTATTTATTGTCATCGTATTTAATTGCACTTTAATTATCGCAATTTTATTTTATCGCAGTTTTATTTATCGCAATTTCATTATCATTATTTATTTTACGCTTTAAATTAAGTCTTTTATTTATTTAATATTTTACATTAGGTTTTAACTGCGACTAAAGTTTTAAAAATCGATAAACCGGTCATTAAACGGTAAAAACCCCCTTTTATAATAATAATATTACTTATATATATATTTGTATTTTTATAATTTAAACTAATATAGCGTTAAGCTTTGTTTAAAGATTTCCCTGTGGAACGAACCGGACTTACTAAAAACTACACCTCGCATAACATCAAGTAGTTTTGGCGCCGCTGCCGGGGACATATCTGCTTAAACGCCGGAAGCGCAACGCTATATAAAAAAAAAAAAATTTAGTTTACTTTTATAAAAAATACGCTTTTGTAAAAATACGTTTTAAAAATTCAAAAATATAAAAAGAAAAACAAAAATATAAATATTTTTAAGAGTTTGTTAAATATATAAGTTTTATAAAGTTTCTTTATTTTTATTTTAGTTTGTAATAATATAAATTTTATTTAAATATTTTGTTTTAATATAAATCAAAACAGCAAAACAAAACAAAAATTAATAATAATAAAAACATTCGGCCCGTACTGTAGCAGCCCACTCTCTGGCCCGAAACCCTAGCCCATGCGATCGCATGGCTGTGTAACTTAGAACTCATGCGATCGCATGAGCCCTGCTGACACGCCACATTTGACTGAACTCTGCAATCATTACGGAGTAATTATTATTATTATTATTTAATTTAAACCCTAATTAGGGTATTATTATTATATAATTTAGTTTTTATTATTATTTTGTATATTTAGTTTAATTAGTTTAAATAATTTATAAAATTAATAGTTTTATTAAATAAATAATATAAAAATAATATTTTTATAAAAAAATTGTACTTTTTAAAACTTTTAGTATATTTTTATATTTTGTCTCTTTTTAATTGTTTTAGCGTAATTTTTGTATTTTTCGCTCGCATTTAGTTTTTGCCATAGTTATTTTTTACTTCTAGATTTTTAGGTTTTGCCGTAAAATCCCTTAAGTGCTTTTTCTTTAGACTAAGATTTAGGTGCTTTATAATTTTGCGACGCTGTTTTTATATTTTAGTACCTTTTTAAGTTATTGTCATTTGGGATATAATTTTACTTTTAAGCTTTAATATTTTAAGACGCAACTTTTAATTCTTAGTTTTTAGTTCTTTTTTAAGTTTCGACGCGCTAATTTCTTATTTTTATTTTGCGACGCCTAATTTTTTTCAGTTTTTTATTTTTCGACCCTTTTTCGACTCGCTCTTTTTCTTTCTTATTTCTCGCCAATCTAGTTTTTAGGACTTAGATTTTTATTCTATTTCCTCTCTAAAATTTCTTTAAATTACGAAAAATTATTTTAAGTAGTTAAATTGATAGACATCAAAATTTTCTGGTTCGTAGTAATAGTTGGATTTGTACGTGGACCGGGTTATTGGAGCCAAACAGTACTCAATTATATTGAGACCAAACGAATCCTGCCCCTCTGCTGCATCTTTTGACTATTCGAAACGTGGGCAAAATCAGAAAAGTCTATTAATTTGATAACTTATATAATTTTTCTTTCTTTTTAAAAACTAATAGGATATTCAGTGAATGCACCGAGCAAAACGTTCACCACCTTTTGTACGTTCACCACCTGTAACTCGATCAAGACATCTAGCAAATATTGTCACCGTTGATTTTTCTTTAGAATCGTCATCCAGTCGACCAAGTACTCCAATTCAAATTTCCGATAATCCATTTTTTGAACCTGACCTCACAATTGAGAATCCGGAGAATATTCAGGGACAATTCATAGATCTTGAACCATTAATCTTTCCTCCGGAACCACCAATCATTCAAACAGAGATTGTTGAGGAACCAACCATTAAATCAGAATCCTATAGTGATTCAGATTCAACAAATTCAATTATGGAGAATCTGGAACCTCTAAGTATGGAAGACCGAATGCGAGCTAAACGCACTGGCCAAGGTCACGCAATTACTCAACCTGACATAAATGCGCCAGATTATGAAATCAAAGGACAAATTCTACACATGGTGACTAATCAATGCCAATTTAGTGGTGTGCCGAAGGAAGATCCAAATGAACATCTTCGTACCTTTAATAGGATCTGCACTCTATTTAAAATAAGAGAAGTTGAAGATGAACAGATATATCTCATGTTATTTCCCTGGACTTTAAAGGGAGAAGCCAAAGATTGGTTAGAATCGTTACCTGAAGGAGCGATTGATACATGGGACGTTTTAGTTAAAAAATTTCTTAAACAATTCTTTCCGGCATCTAAAGCCGTAAGACTTCAAGGAGAAATTGTTACGTTCACACAAAAGCCAAATGAAACTCTATATGAGGCATGGACAAGATTTGGAAAGTTATTAAGAGGATGTCCGCAACATGGTTTAGACACCTGTCAAATAGTACAAATATTCTACCAAGGATGCGACATCACTACAAGGAAAGACATCGACATAGCAGCTGGTGGTTCTATTATGAAGAAAACCGAAACTGATGCTTATAAAATTATTGATAACACTGCTTCCCACTCACATGAGTGGCATCAAGAAAAAGATATCGTTAGATCATCTAAAGCAGCTAGAGCCTATTCTAGCCATGACTTAGATTCCATTTCCGCAAAGATAGATGCTGTCGAGAGACGAATGGAAACGATGACTAAAGATATTCACTCAATACGAATTAGTTGTGAGCAGTGTGGAGGACCACATTTGACAAAAGATTGTCTCAGTATTGAACTAACAATGGAACAAAGAGAGAATGTTTCATATAACCGAAATATTCCATACAACAACCAACAAGGTCCTAGCAATCAACAAGTATCTAATAATACTTACAATCATCAGAGACCTAATTTTCAAAACAAACCACCACAAACCGATGATAAAAAGCCAAATTTAGAAGATATGATGACAAAGCTAGTTGAATCTCAAACACAGTTTTTCACATCTCAGAAACAAACCAATGAACAAAATACTCAAGCATTTAGAAATCAACAAGCTTCTATTCAAAATTTGGAACAAGAAGTAAGTAACCTAGCAAGGTTAATAGGTGAAAGAAAACCGGGAAGTCTACCTAGTGATACAAATGCTAACCCCCGAAATGAAACAGCTAAAGCTATTACCACAAGAAGTGGTATTACACTTAAACCACCTGAAATACCTGTAATTTCTGATGAAGCTATTCCTACTCCACAAGAACCACAACCTGATCAAGATAAGGAAAAAGAACCGGTAGTTGAAAAGGCTAAACCTTATGTTAAACCATACCAACCACCACTTCCTTACCCGAGTAAAATGAGAAAAGAGAAACTTGAAGCCGAGCAATCCAAATTCTTGGATATGCTTAAACAGATAAATGTAAATCTTCCTTTCATTGATGTGATTTCAGGAATGCCTAGATATGCTAAATTTCTGAAAGATCTAATCACAAATAGAAAGAAAATGGAAGAACTCTCGGCTGTTACTATGAATGCTAATTGTTCTGCAGTACTGTTGAATAAGATACCAGAAAAATTATCTGATCCAGGAAGTTTCAAAATTCCATGTTTTCTGGGTAGTCTTAGTTCAATAGAAGCATTGGCAGACTTAGGTGCTAGTATAAATTTAATGCCGTATTCACTATACGCTAAACTAGACCTTGGAAAATTGAAACCAACACGAATAAGCATACAACTAGCCGATAGATCAGTAAAATATCCTAGAGGGATAATGGAGAACATGCTAGTTAAAGTTGGTACTTTAGTATTTCCAGTAGATTTTGTTGTTCTGGACATGAAAGAAGATTCTCAAGTTCCTCTCATATTAGGAAGACCATTCTTAAACACGGCTAAAGCAATGATAGACGTGTTTGGTAAGAAACTAACCCTAAGTATAGAGGACGAGAGTGTTACCTTTTCAGTTGATAGAGCAATGCAACAACCGCAATCTGCAGATGATACATGTTATTATATTCAAACTATAGAATTACATGCAGAATTGTTAGAAGAATTTCCAGAATTACAAGAAACAGGAGAATGTTCTTTAGGAGAAGGTACTGAACCAATTGATGAAACTGAAATGTTAGCTACACTTATGGCTAATGGATATGAACCAACAACAGAAGAAATTCAAATGCTAAAAGAAGAAGACAGATATCGATATAAATCATCGATAGAAGAACCACCGACATTAGAGTTAAAGCCACTTCCAAACCATTTGGAATATGCTTATTTACATGGTGAATCTGAATTACCTGTAATAATATCGTCTTCTCTTACTGAAAATGAAAAATCTCAACTCATTTCTGTGTTAAAAGCTCATAAACCAGCTATTGCATGGAAGATTCATGATATTAAAGGAATAAGTCCTTCGTATTGCACACATAAAATCTTTATGGAAGAAGGTCATAAAACGTATGTGCAACGCCAAAGAAGACTAAATCCTAATATGCAAGATGTTGTTAAGAAAGAAATTATTAAACTGCTTGATGCAGGTTTAATTTATCCAATCTCTGATAGTCTATGGGTAAGCCCAGTTCAATGCGTGCCTAAGAAAGGTGGCATGAATGTCATTACAAATGAGAAAAATGAGCTTATTCCTACTAGGACTGTAACAGGATGGCGTGTTTGTATTGATTATAGAAAATTAAATGACGCCACCAGAAAAGATCACTTTCCCTTACCTTTCATTGATCAAATGTTGGAAAGATTAGCCGGAAATAGTTACTATTGTTTTCTTGATGGTTTTTCCGGATATTTTCAAATTCCAATAGCACCCGAGGACCAAGAAAAAACCACGTTCACGTGCCCTTATGGTACTTTTGCTTACAAACGCATGCCATTTGGACTTTGCAACGCCCCTGCAACCTTTCAAAGGTGCATGATGGTGATTTTTCACGACATGATAGAAGAATGCATGGAAGTTTTCATGGATGACTTTTCAGTCTACGGTGATACTTTTGAATCATGTTTAATTAATCTTGGACGAATGCTTATTAGATGTGAACAATCAAATCTAGTTCTTAATTGGGAGAAATGCCATTTCATGGTTAAAGAAGGCATCGTTCTTGGTCATAAAATTTCAAAGGAAGGAATTGAAGTGGATAGAGCTAAAGTAGATGTAATTGCTAAACTTTCACATCCCACCAATGTTAGAGGAGTTAGGAGTTTTCTAGGGCATGCCGGTTTTTACCGACGTTTCATAAAAGATTTTTCTAAAATTGCCACTCCTATGAATAAACTCCTAGAAAAGGATGCTCCATTCATCTTTTCAGATGAATGTATCAAATCTTTTAATATACTTAGAGAAAAACTCACTAATGCGCCGATCATGATAACACCAAATTGGAATTTACCGTTTGAACTTATATGCGATGCAAGTGATTTTGCAATGGGAGCCGTTTTAGGACAAAGGATTGAAAAACTATTTCAACCTATTTATTATGCTAGTAAGACGTTACAAGGAGCACAAACAAATTACACAACTACTGAAAAAGAACTCCTTGCTATTATCTTTGCTTTTGACAAATTTCGATCATATCTCGTTCTAGCAAAAACGGTGGTCTATACCGACCATTCTGCTCTTAGATACCTATTTTCGAAACAAGATGCTAAACCACGATTAATCCGTTGGATCTTACTCTTACAAGAGTTTGATATTGAAATCCGAGATAAAAGAGGAGCAGAAAATCTCGCCGCTGATCATCTTTCTTGTCTTGAAAATCCTGAATTAGAAGTTCTAAATGAATCAGCCATACAAGACAACTTTCCTGATGAATATCTATTGAAGATAGATTATAATGAAATTCCATGGTTTGCAGACTATGCAAACTACTTAGTATGTGGATTCCTTGAAAAAGGATTGTCGTACCAAAAACGAAAGAAATTCTTTAGTGATATAAAACACTATTTCTGGGAAGATCCACATTTGTTTAAAAGTTGTCCCGATGGAATAATACGCCGATGTGTATTCGGAGATGAAGCTAGTAAAATCTTAAACCATTGTCACACAGGACCAACAGGAGGGCATTATGGGCCTCAACTTACAGCAAGAAAAGTTTACAATGCTGGATTCTATTGGCCTACAATTTACAAAGACGCACACCTTCTTTGCAAATCCTGTGATGCATGTCAAAGGGCCGGAAAAATAAGTCAACGTGATGAAATGCCACAAAATGTCATTCAAGTATGTGAAGTATTTGACATTTGGGGTATTGACTTTATGGGTCCATTTACAAAATCTCATAATAATCTCTACATTCTCGTAGCCATTGATTATGTATCTAAATGGGCGGAAGCACAAGCTCTCCCAACTAACGATGCACGAGTTGTAGTCAACTTTTTAAAACGTCTTTTTGCAAGGTTTGTAACACCGAAAGCTTTAATAAGTGATCGGGGAACTCATTTATGTAATAATCAACTTGAGAAAGTTCTTAAAAGATATGGAGTAACTCATAAAATCTCCACCGCATATCATCCACAGACAAGTGGACAAGTTGAAAATACCAACCGAGCTTTAAAACATATTCTAGAGAAAATCGTAGGATCAAATCCGAAGGAATGGTCCATAAAATTGGAGGATGCACTCTGGGCTTTTAGAACAGCCTACAAAACTCCAATTGGAAACACACCTTTTAGACTCGTTTACGGAAAAGCATGTCATCTTCTAGTAGAAATTGAACACAAAGCATTTTAGGCTTTGAAAATATGTAATCTTGATTTACATGAAGCGGGACGTCTACGGTTAAGTCAACTAAACGAATTAGAAGAATTAAGACATGAAGCATATGAAAATTCGTTAATCTATAAAGAAAGAACGAAGAAATGGCATGATAAAAGAATCAGAAGTTCAAAAGAATTCAAAGAAGGAGACAGAGTTCTTCTTTTCAATTCACGATTCAAGCTATTTCATGGAAAATTGAAATCAAGATGGTCTGGACCATTCATAGTCAAAAGAGTTTTCCCATACGGAACTGTAGAATTAATAAATTCAAATGGGATTGAATTTAAGGTTAATGGTCACAGAGTTAAACATTACATAGATAGTCCATTGGAAGTCGACAACGAAGTTAATCACAATTTCGACACCACAGCTAACTAAGTGTGGGGAGAATCAAGTCTTTAAAGGATAATATGTATTTCTGTTAGAGTTAGATTTTCTGTTTTCGTGTAGTTCTCGAAAATGGAACCCGAATGGTCTTTCCCTAGCACACCCTAACGAACTAGTCTTCTCCCCCCATTCTGAATTTTTATTTTTTTAGATTTTACGAAATGAAGACTTCCTGTGAACTAAACCATGGTCTAATGCTACACGCTTTGATCACTAAACGTAATAATGACACCCTTCCAAGTGAAATCGCATCATTAATCAGAGGTAAATTGGACGGAGTAAGAAAAGAATCCAGATGCGAAAATAATAGGTTACAATTTGGTAAAGGAAAATCAAAATCCGCAGCGAAAAGAAGAGCACGACACCTTGAAAGATGTCACAAATGTGGAAAATGGTCACACGAAGGAAAATGCTCGACGAATCAGACATATTCCAATACCGAATTTGTTACTTTATGCAGAGATGGACCGTTTATATGTTTAGAAGAAAAAACGTTGAATGCTCGAGGTTACGCCTTTGTAGCCATGGAAAACCAATTAGTCCGACTATCTTATGAGTGGGCTAGAGCATATCACTAAGAAATCTTTTTCACAGGTAAGTTTGTACAGTTTTCATTTTTATTTTTATTTTTATTTTTAACCTTTTGATAATAAACGCTAATTTGTTCGCTATAAAGTATTAAATTGGTATTCGATGAAATTAGGTCTTGCGACCGAAATTATTGATATCATACAAAAATTTATTACATCACTGCGAAATTTACCGTTTATTCTTAAGGTATAAATATCTTTAATAAATCAACCCAAAATATTTCAAAAATTCGTCATGAGTTAAATTAGGTTATGAAACCGAAATTACTATACCGAAAAGAGGGGCGTATATTTTTGATAATATTTGATTGATTAAAGTGGGATAAAAGACCAAAAAGATTTTCAATTTTATTTTTACCATGTTTTTAAAATTAATATATAAATATTAAATTAATATTGTAAACTTCTTTAAAATTGTAAATATCTGAAAAATTAATATTTTTAATATAAGTTTGTATGTATAAAAACAAAAATATAATATAAGTTTGGTGTGAATTTTTAATATGAATTTTTAATTTTATGCATTTTAAATTTAAGTTTGGTGTGAATTTAAAAACAAAAATTTACTTTATTTCGTTAAGTTAAAAATATGATTTTTAAAATTCGTCGTGAGTTGAAGACTAGGTCGTTGAACCGAAATTGCTTTACCCGAGGGAGGGACGAGAACTTTTATTATCATTATTTTTAATCTTATTGAATTAAAGTATGCCAAAAATATTTAAAAAAAACCTAAAAATCTTTACTTTTAAAACCGCGCTTTGAATTGACAAATTTTAAAATTTTGTCGAGGGACGGACTAGGACAACGATCCGAAACACTCTCGCTCCTAAAGGAAAACAAAATTGTTAGAATTTAATTAATTAAATGTTTTAAAAAAGTTATAAGGTTTTATAAAAAAAAAAAAACACTGTACCCGGGACTCCATGCGATCGCATGTCGCATGGGGAGAAATTCCAGGCCAGAAACAAATAGCTCAGCGAGCTGTTCTTCACACCACAACACACACAAATATTCTCAAAATTTCACCAAAATTCACCGTAATTCGTCAAATTTTTCGCTCTAATCATGAAATTGTTCAGAAGCTTTTCAAAGAAGGTAAAAATTACACCCCTAAACTCTATAAATTCCTAGTTTTTGTGATAATTACCAATATTTTACCTAATGCAATTTTGTTGATTTCTAGTGTAATTATTGATAAATTGTTAGTATTTTATGCATGTATAACCTAGATTGATGCTATTTAACATGATTTGAAGCCAAAAACTTCAAAAATTTTAGAAATCTAGGGTTTGTGTTCTTGAGCAATTTGGGGCTTTTTGATATAAACAGGTTATGGCCGATTTTTATCATGAATTATTGCTTAATTAAGTAGTGTAACATGTTTAGGTAGTTAAATGATCCAAACATTGATCCTAAACATGATTTTTAAAGATTAAAGTGGACTTTTTAGGCGAAAATTCATGAACTTGATTAATTTGATATATTTGCCATTTGAGACTTGTTTAATTGTTAGTAAGGACTATTTTGACATGTTATTTGAGTTAAATGCTTATGAACTTTGTCTACATTTCCATATGTGCTTATTTGAAAAAGTATAGAATTGTAAAAAAATGTGAAAATGTGTATAAGTTTAATTTTGATTTAACATGTTATTTTGATTGTTTTAAATTGTTATTTTGCTAACACTAATGCATATTTGGATGCAAAATTTTGTGTTTAATGTGTTTTGCAGAAAGCCGATACTGGAGGTTCAGGATCATCATCATCTAGACGACCTGCTCCAGCTCCAGAACCAGAACCAGAAATGCAATACGAGCCAGAACCCGAACAAGTACCACAACAGGAACCACAACAACAGCCTGATCAGCACGTACCTTATTATGATCCGCTACAGTTACCTAATGAATTCATAGTTTTCCCCCGCATCCGCCTGTAGAATACCCAACAATTCCGGAACACACATTGCATCCCAATCTGAGATTCGATAGACGATGGAGAGATTACCCGGCATATCAAAGTAATAAATTTAAATTGGTAACAAAAGAGGTAGAGGTGCCGAGAGTAATTGATTGGAATCCTTTGGAAACGGTCCATCTAGCTGACCGTGTTAGACAGCATTTGATTCAAATGTATGGCAGTTCTTCTTTTACAGATTGGGAACGTCTTTTCACCATTCGTAGACCTGTTTATAAGGAATGGTGTGTTGAGATGATGAGTACTCTAACGTTAAATGTAGATGTAGATAGGTTAGATGATAGAAGTTTTCTTAGATTTATCCTTGGCGGTAGGATGTACAGAATGTCCATGATGGACATGGCCAGGGCATTACAGATTTACACTCCTAGTGGATTGCTACTACCCGACTGTATGAGTTTGATTTATCGTGGTGAAAGGGTAGATAGGAATTTTGACGCGAACGCCGTTTGGAGGCGTATGTCAAACTATAATGTTTTTACACTATGAGGAAAACACTCCTACTTACATATTAACAAAGCCGAGCTTAATGTAATTCATAGATTTTTGGCTAACTCGATTACACAGAGAGGTCACAATAAGGAGAAAATGACCTTACATGATTTATTTTACCTAAAGTGTATTCGAGACCTGAGAAGCTTTGTTAATATCCCTTACTGTGTTGGTTTTTATTTATCTAAAATGGTAGAAGGAATGCAGGATGGGAGTATAATAGGAGGAGGTATTTTTGTTACTCTCATTGGAGAGTATTTAGGTGTTGATAGGAACCAAGGGGGTCCATTATAGGTTTGTAGAGAACAGGATGAGACCATAGGATTGCGGGTTTATACGGGTGCTAAGGTATTGAAGAGTAGATGCAACCAGGCAATTCCCTATGAAGGTAATCATCCTCAGGTAGAGAGAGGCTCAGACGAGGAAATGGAGGAAGCGGAAGACATTAGGGATGTCTTTCGAGATGCTATTCTTGACGTCCACGTTCGTATAGATGAGGAACCAATGACGAACGCGGCCAGACATAGTATGTATGAGCAGTGGAACTCCGAGCGAGTATACGAGGATTATAGGCGACGCCAACACGATAGCTGGTTAGTTCAGCAGCACCAAATCATGAGCCAGCTATCATATCAGGTACCAAATAATTACGTGCCTACTCGACCTGCTCATTTTCCGCCGCACAACCCCGACATCCGATCACCCTTTAACCGGTATGACTATAACCAAGCCTATCAGAACACCTATAATCAACAATGGAACCCACCTGACGAGATGAACTGGAACCCCTATCTAGACTGATTTGGTTCCATTGGTTATTTTTATAATTTTTATGTTTTTATCTTTTTACTTTTTCATGTTTAAACTTATGTTATTGGATATTTTTATGTAATTTTTATCATTTTTATTATTATTGTGTACTAATATTTCACATTTAGGATTTGAAAGTGGGATTTTAAGTCCCATTTCAAATTGCCATGCATGTTTATATTTGTATTGTATGTATATTGTCGATTGTACAAAACAGGATAAAATAGCACATTTTCAAAGACTGGCATTAAGTTCAGCAAAAGCTAGTACTTTTGACGACAAAACGAAAAACAAATGTGATGTAACAACAAGACGGAATGAACAAATGATGTGCACCATTTATCATTCAGCAAACAAACGCCAATATGTTTGAAAATTTTGGTAAAATTTAATCATTTTTCTACGCTAATCACCCTCAATAATTTAAAATGTTACTGATTTCTTGCAAATGAGGGCATTGCAAAATCTTAATTGTGGGAAGGGGTTAAATTCTTTCAGAATTTTAAAAATTTTTGACTTGTACACTTGGTTACCATTAGAAATACTAGTAACGCAGTAGTTGTATTAGAATCTAGTGCTCTCTGATAATAAAGAACAGCCCTAGTCTTATATACTGACTACCCAATTCTAGTAAAATTTTTCAAAATTTTCAATTAAATGAATTCAAAATCATGTTTATACATATTTATGAACGATAAAACTAGGTGTTAACACCGAAATTATTGTTACCTCGGAAAGGACATAAATTGAGAAACAACCCAAAATGTTAGAATTCATTTAAAATGGAATAGAGGACAATAAAAAGGAAAATAAAAGCCAAGTGTGGGAAAATTTACCAAGTTATTTAAAACATATATCACACATATTTTTGTAACAAATAACTGAAGATACTTTTGTTTTGGACAATTTTAATTAGTTTTACCCGATTTACTGTAATATATTTAAAAGAAAGATGGATCTACAAGATGAATCAATTCCATCATTAAAAGGAAGTAAAGTCTTCCAAAAAAGAAACGCGCTTCTTGATTTAGGTCATGAAGTTGTCATCCAGACCAGCTGTAGGTTGACGAAAAATCTAGAAAATTCATCTCTAAAATCAGCAGGAAATCCACGGACATCAGCATCAAATAGGGTTGCCAAGTGGTCAGACTTATCCTAACCATGAGAGGATCTGTCTCGTAAAATGGGGAGGACGTCATGCAAATTAGCTGGATAAGACTAATGAATCAAATCCCCAGAAAGGATAATCTCCTTAAAAGATCAAAAATCAGCTTTTAAGCCTGATATTACTCAATCATAGAGATTGACCTTAAAGATTGAGAATTACAAACTCATGGAATTCAATGATATCTAAACTCGAGCATGAACGAGAAAATATTTTGATCAAAATTACAAACCGATTTGTTTTCTGAAAACCCATTTTCAATGCGTTCATTACCATTGAACGTAAAATCCTAGGAATTCACCTGGAATTCATTAGGTCACCTGAACCAAATCGGGTGTCAACAGTAAGAACGGTGGTTGCATAGCATGGTCAAAGACAGGACCTTGTGCCAGACCAAAAAACCATAAGGGTGAGCTTTACTATTGCTCCTACCAAGGATAGTAATTGCATCTGATACGTTATAGACCATAATTAAAAGCATGTCAGGGGACATTGCCTTAACAGTTGCTTGTTCAACGCTTTCCTTTACAACCGGACGGTAGTTTACCGAAAGGTAATATTCGGAGCAAGTATACTGGACGTGTTGCTTTCCCAATACAAGGTTAGCAAGTGGGTGACACAAAACCACAAGTTTTGAGCTAAAATTTTCAAATCTGAAACCCACCAAACCCACAAAAAGAATTTGCAAACACCGGTGAAGGGTTATTCCGGAAAACTTATCTAGGGTAAAAGCTAGATTTAATTTTCAAAAAGATCAAATGTTTTCATAAAGATCCAATTTCCCTAATGGATCTAAATTTTATAGTCATGTGGGACTGTAAACCACATCGTTACTACCATTGTTTATACCACCGTATAGAAATCACTGATGTACAAAGTGTGAAGAATAAAGAAGTGATTCTAGTATATTTCAAGACTATATTGCTTGAGGACAAGCAACGCTCAAGTGTGGGAATAATTGATAATGCTAAAAACGGACATATATTTCATAGCATTATCCCTCAAGAAAGACAAGCTTTTAGTTGCAATTGTTCTATTTACAAGTGATATTCGTTTAAATAATAAAAGGTGAAGACAAAAGACAGATTCGACGAATTGAAGACGCAAACGACCAAAAAGCTCAAAAGTACAAAGTACAATCAAAGAGGTTCCAATTATTGATGAGAAACGTCTCAAAATTACAAGAGTACAAGACGCGAAACGCAAAGTACAAGATATTAAATTATACGCAAGGACGTTCGAAAATCTGGAACCGGGACCAGAGTCAACTCTCAACGCTCGACGCAACGGACTAAAAATTACAAGTCAACTATGCACATAAATATAATATAATATATAAATAATTCTTAAAATTATTTATATATTATATATATTTAATTAAAACCGTCGGCAGAAGAAAACAACAACATGTGAGCCTCCCCAGCTAGCCATGCGATCGCATGGCCTTGAAGAGCAAAGCTCATGCGATCGCATGAGCCCCTTTTTCAGCTCACAGGCCTATAAATTTCGAGCTTTGGTGCATCATTTAAAACATCTTTTTCTCTTCATTCATCAACGTATATGTATATATATTTATATTATAATTTTAATTTTAATTTTAATTTTAAATCCTAATAATAAGGGTATGTTAGCGAATATTGTAAGGGTGTAAGTCGAAATTCTGTCCGTGTAACGCTACGCTATTTTTAATCATTGTAAGTTATGTTCAACCTTTTTACATTAATATCTCGTAGCTAAATTATTATTATGCTTATTTAATACCGAAGAAATCATGATGTTAGGCTAAAAATATGAAAATTGGGTAATTGGGATTTGTATCATAATTGGGGTTTGGACAAAAGAACGACACTTGTGAAAATTAGACTATGGGCTATTAATGGGCTTTATATTTGTTTAACTAAATGATAGTTTGTTAATTTTAATATAAAGATTTACAATTGGACGTCCCTATAAATAACCATATATGAAAGGACCCGTCCTAATCCATCCGGACGAAGTCCGTATCGATTATAAACGATTCACAATAGTTGATTACATCGCGAGGTACTTGACCTCTATATGATACATTTACAAACATTGCATTCGTTTTCTAAAAGGCAATATTTCATTACATCGAAAGTGACGGCATGCATACCATTTCATAATATATCTAACTATAATTGACTTAATAATAATCTTAGTGAACTCAATGACTCGAATGCAACGTCTTTTGAAATATGTCATGAATGACTTCAAGTAATATCTCTAAAATGAGCAAATGCACAGCGGAAGATTTCTTTCGTACCTGAGAATAAACATGCTTTCAAGTGTCAACCAAAAGGTTGGTGAGTTCATTAGTTTAACATAAATAATCATTTCATAATTTTAATAGACCACAAGATTTCATTTTCAGTTCTCGTAAATAAACGTCCCATGCATAGAGACAAAATATCATTCATATGGATTGAACACCTGGTAACCGACATTCACAATATGCATATAAGAATATCCCCATCATTCCGGGATCCTCCTTCGGACATGATATAAATTTCGAAGTACTAAAGCATCCGGTACTTTGGATGGGGCTTATTGGGCCCGATAGATCTATCTTTAGAGTTCGCGTCAATTAGGGTTTCTGTTCCCTAATTCTTAGATTACCAGACTATATAAAAAGGGCATATTCGATTAGATAATCCAACCATAGAATGTAGTTTCGATCACTTGTGTCTATTTCGTAAAACATTTATAAAAGCAGCACATGCATTCTCAGTCCCAAAAATATATATTGCGAAAGCATTTAAAAGGGGAGTAATGAAAACTCACCTAATGTATTTTGTAGTAAAAATACATATGACAAAATTGAACAATGCAGGGTTGGCCTCGGATTCACGAACCCTTTTAAAGCTTTCCTAACAATAAAATGCCTCGAGCAGGGTTCAAACCCACAACCTCCTGTTAATCCAAACAACACCCATTACCATTCCTCCATCCATTTCTTCATGTTCAATTCACGACTTAATTGTATATAACCCATGCATCTGTTTCTTCCTTATATACAATTGGATTTTTTGTGGTTTATACATAAAAAGAAGAATATAGCATCGACCCAATATAAAATCCGATCACATTTGAAGTCTAAAAGCAAGTTGGCCCAGTAACATTGATGAAGGGTTTTTAATTCGGTAAGAGTCGATTGGTAAAGGGAAGTGTAAACAGAAAAACAATTTCGTGGACATCATCAACCCTATTCGATCTTCATCTCAATCCCATGGCACCATTATCATCTAAATATTACTCACGTTATCTTCAATTCATATTAACAGTAGCAGCAGAACATTGGTTGGCCTCAATTAAATAGAATCAGGAGTTGTAAAAGAAACCCGTCGGTGTATGATAAAAACTGAATGAGGTTCGGTGTAAAAAAAATATATGCTGGACACCTACTTCCTAGCTTTACAACTCAACATGGTGGCTCTTGGTTTGTAACAAAACACGAAAGCAGTAATCATTTGATACTTTCCCACTACCATCCACTAGCAACATAAAAAAATTGTAAGTGGTTAACACTCAATTAAAGGTGTCGGTCACAATATATTATGATGTCCCACTTGCACTTGATAATGAGTCTAGTAGTATTCTATATATATTTACAAGTTGATGAAGTCTAAACTAATTGTGGTTGTATTCGAGAGTAACCAGAAAACACAAACAAAAATATGACAGTAGCGAGTTTGAAGATGTTTGTCAATGATGATTGTCATTCGAAGATAATGGTGGTGTATGATGGTCGTGGCAAGGTGATTAAAGGCGAAGCTAAGGTGGTGAAAATGACAAGGGTGACGGGTTTCATAGTGTTTGAAGAAGAAGCAGAAAAAACAAATATAATTATTAACGGTTGGTTCAATTGATTTTAAGGTGGTGTTGGTTTTGTTTTCAACAGAATACAATGGCAGTAGGAGGAGCAAGATAACAACATAAAACACTTTAGAGGTTCACGTTCGTGATGGTGTTGAAATTTACGAACAATGAAGAAGTAGGAGGGAGAGAGGATAGATATAAAGAGATAGACAAATGGTGATATGGCGACGGGTATGAGAATGAAGTGGGTTTCATTTGGAATGTAAAACTAAAACAAAATAGTAGTTTAAAGGTGGTTTATAGTGGTGATTGGTGGCGGACATGGTAGTTGTGAGGCGAAGGTGATGACGGGTTGAAGGTACGTGGTTTTGAGCAAGGCATCGACTGGTTCATCTTTACTTCTATTTTAAATTTTCGAATGGCAACATCAGAGTTGTTGTATGGTGTTATTGATGAATGACGTATTAGTAACTAATCAAAATTGTTTTGTATTGACAAGTGAATGCAACGTATAGTAATTATCAGACAGCAAGGACATGGATTTCAATCATAAAGGACAGAAAAGTTATTCAATTAAATAAAACAAATCAAAAGCTGAATGTGACTTTAAACAGATTTTGGCGTGTATATAAATGGATAGGAATCGATTGTTGGACAGATTATAACAGGAAACAATTTTTGAGTGTGACATTTAAACATACTACTTCAATTTACAGTATGTATATATTCATATAAATATATATTTTTACATATATATCTATATCTAATTATATATAAATCAGTATTTTACAAATATATGTATTGAATTTATATCAAATAAAAATATTTTTAATAACAAGCTATATGTTTCAATTTCTTTCTCTATATGTTATTTATTGTATTAATATTCATAATACAAATATCGATATTAATATTAATGATAGTAATGATGAAAGTAACTATATTTTTACTTGAAATTAAACTTATTATATTAATATCACATGTTATTAAATATGTAATATATACTTATTAACATATATTCACTATTTAGTATTTATACATGATAATTATATATAGAAATTATGTATACATATATATAATTATTTTAATTATAACTTATTTATTTTGTATATTATTCTAATGTTTAAATTATATTTTATACTTTCAAATTATTATTATATATCTACTTTCATTTATATATATACATTTAAATGCATATTTAATTACCAACAATTGTTCGTGAATCGTCGGGAATGGTCAAAGGGTAACTGAATATATGAAACATAGTTCCAAAGCTTTCAAGACTCAACATTGCAGACTTTGCTTATCGTGTCGGAAACATATAAAGATTAAAGTTTAAATTTGGTCGGAAATTCTCGGGTCATCACAGTACCTACCCGTTAAAAGAAATTTCGTCCCGAAATTTGAGTGAGGTGGTCATGGCTAACAATAAGAATGTTTTCTTGACGAATATGAGTTGATAAATAGAGTTTTCATCATTACAGAATAATACAGATAAAGTAATTCGATTATTCGAAGAGCACGAATGAAACTATCATGAGAGAGGTCCCAACGGGCATCGTCCACCTTCGCCCAAAAACTTGCCCAAATTTTTTTAGCCGTTAGTAAAATAAAATAAAAAAAAAATTTAACGGCTATCCCAACGGTCACTTTTACACTATAAAAACACCAACCATATACTTCATTTTATACACTCAAACATATATTTCTTTTATATTTCCACCTTTCTCAAAATCAAAATCAAACACTCCCAAACTGCAAAATGTTAACACTTCCCCCAATGATTGTTTCTTTCGATGTTCATTATGGAGGTGATTTCCGTAATCAAATGAAGGAATATAAGTGGGGCGACAGTATTTCGTTTGAAGATATCGACATTCGTGATGTTGGTTTACAAGACTTGCTATCCTTTCTGAAGGAAAAAGTTCCGTGTGAATTCACGTCTGTGTTCTTTTATAAAGATGATTATGATGCGGATTGTAGGGCAAGTTTTCTGTGTACCGATGATCAATGGTACTTTATAAAAGATACTATTGAAGATCGCGGTAAACGCATTTCTTTGTATGCGGTTCTTGAAGATGAAGAGACGTTGGGTTATCGTTACCTCGATGAATCAACTGAAACAGCAGTTGAGGCATCAAGAGACATACCGATGTCTCCAGAGTACCATACGGATGGTGAAATGACTGGTGAACGCTACTTTGCAGATGACAATTGACGACGACGAGTAGTTTGATTGTAATCTTTAAAAAAAAAAATTTTAATTGTCGTGATGTTTTAATTTTTAATTATTGTAATTTCAGTGTTGTTGTCGAGTTTTATATCTTCTTTATGTTTCGGAGCTCTTCGTCTTTTTAATCTCCTCTCGATCTCTAGTAAAACGAGTAATGGTCTAGAATTTGTAAGTATGGAGTTTCGAATGAATTTTAATGTTATAATCAAGAAAGAGCGTAATAGCACGATTTGATTCGTCAAATTACCAGAATCATTGAGAATAGAGCTATCAAGAATGTACTTTCTTGATATGTTCAGAAGTTAATTAGAATGAAAGAGTTATGTAACATGACACATGATAGTGGTATGATCTACTGTGAACCATCATGTCTCATTAGAACTCAGCATGACTTACTGTAATATAATCACGTTGATCAAGTGTCATTATTTTATACTAACTCATGCATCAGTTCCCAACATTACTTTAATAACATTCATATTTTAAGCTCGAAAGTTTACAGAATATAGAAACTAACAGTTTCTATATGATGTAATACTGATAGTACGAAGAGATAAATGATTTCAGATAGAATTAGTTATAAAAATATATTCAGAAATATCGAGGATATTTATAATGAAAGATACGATAACATTTTTGAATATCTAAGATCAGAGGATGATGGAGATTATTGTCCGCAAGGGTTTAGAGTAATGAGCAAAATATTCGCTAAAGACTTCAGCAGACATTGAATCGTTTAGATTCTCTGAAGTCAAACTTATTCTTTGTGATTGGTCCACGGTTTCTTTCATAGTTTTGCATAATCTGCTTTTCGGTACTAAATTTTCTATTGAATGTTTCCAATATAATGATACACAGGAAGCAAGAGGAGGTATATAATTTCGAATTATAATATTTATGAAAATATCCTCAGAAATATTGAAGATATTGATGATGATATTTTGGAATTTCTAAGATCGATGGTTGATGGAGAAAGATTTTCCTCAAGATTTTAACATGACTTCGGAGCAAGATATTCTCTAAAGATTTCAACGGATCCAGAATTACCTGAATCCTTTGATATATAGGGTTTGGTCCTTGTATTTGTCCTTGGTCTCCTTCATGGGTAGCTCAATCTGTTTTTCAATACCCAATTTCGAGCGTTCCTAACACTCCTTTCTTTATCATCAAACTTTTGGTCGTTTAGACCATCTACCATTATTCTATTTCTTCTGCATTTAATGCTATGATATCTGAATCATCGGTTATTAATCCGAGGTGGTTTCAGGAAAGTTATGTTTTTAGATGATTAAACGCTGATGGTAATATGGTGATATATAAAAGGTTCCCCAGTATCAATAAAAGAGCACGCAGTTATATCAAGATTATAATATGGTTGTTTCGAACGAAAAGTCGAAGTTGACTTGATGGAGCTGTGACAAAATTGGCTAATTTGGAGAGGGATTGTAAAGTTATTTTCGGTAATAACAATGCCAAAGGAACTAGCACAGATATGTGTTAAATGTTTACTCAGGTTCCGAGCGTTTTTTTTTTTTTTTTTTTTTTTTTTTTTTAGGTGCATATCTATATGCATCAATCTTTTCTTCCGTAGATGAAGTGCGGTTGATTCATCCTCTCGATTGAGGTGTTGCCAAGAATCATGAAAGGTTTGAACGCAGATCGACATGAATATTTTTCTGAGTTTTGTGAATAGAAGTGATGTTCTAGCACAGTTTTGAAGTCAAAGTATAACTTTGAAAGATGTAGGAATTTACAAATGCTGGTATCGGTTATTTTTTGACTTGAATTCTGATCTATTAAAATCAGAATATTTAATCGATTGTGGATGAGATCGATTGTTCTGTGGTAAATGGATTCGTATATCTGTGGATGTAAGTAGGATAGTAAATGACTGTTGAAACAGATTTGAAGAACGTACAATGTAACTTATTAATGTGAATTCTAAATAGTCCTCGGGTATTACCTACCCGTTAAAATATTTTCACCATTAACAGTTTGTACAAGAGAATTTTTTTTTTTTTTAATTACAATCTTTATGAAAACATATATACATATATATTTTCTTCAGATGCATTCATTGATTTAATGAGTTAATATGATATTAAACTCATTTGCTTTTTGGTTGGAACTAGAATAAATAATCTCTAAAACTTTAGAGATTCCATATTCGCCATGTCGAACGAAGATAAATGATGTAGAACGATTCGTAGATTGATGATTAAGCTCGAGGTACAGAATGAGATGTTGAGGCATGGATTGTTGATGGTACTGGTGCTGTTATTGATTGTACTGTTGGTGCCGGTGATGTTGCTGAAGCTGGTATATTTTGCACCATATTCTCCGAATTGATTATTCGAGCGCGAAGTTTGTTGACTTATTACTCCAGGATGATTGTCGGTCGGAACGAGCGGATGAATAAGGTTCAGAATTGTGGATAGGATATAATCTTGTCAAATTACCCCAGAAATGAGACTGAAAATGGTGTCTCGAAAAGGTTCGCTGGTAAACGCTTCAGGTTCATTGTCAAGAGGTGAATTCGGTTGGTGGAAGGGTTTGCCTTTTGTGCGTTTCCATTAATTAAGTCGACTACGAACCCATCAGATGAATTGGGGATGGATGATTGGTTGATTCATTCTGCTGACGTTGCTTCCGGAGCTTAGATCACTATCCATTCGGAATAACTGTCAGGATAACTATCGGAATAGCTGTCGAAATCCGAGGGACTCGAACTAGTTGAAGGATTCATCTCGTATGATCAGATGAAGGATTTTCGATAAGAAATAGATTATAGGATGTAGATTAGTATCCTGCAATACATAATTTATATATGCATATGTAATACTAAAATCTCATAAGTTACGGAGGAATCTACGGAAGCTGTCAGGTAAAGATAACAATAACAGATACGCTAAGATATGAATTAGCAGATACGCTAAGATATGAATTAGTAGATACGCTAAGATATGAATTAGTAGATACGCTAAGATATGAATTTTTGTCTATACACTATTCATGCAGTCAATGCAATAAGATGTGTCTAGACTAAGAATAATAAGTAGGTAATTTACTAAGGATGATAAATAAATGATTTCTGACAAAAATGATAAGCAAAACTTTTGACATGCAGACACGGTCGAAGTCCAGACTCACTAATGCATCCTAACGACTTATCAGTTAGACACACTAATGCAGACCCGGTTCACTAAGACCACCGCTCTGATACCAACTGAAAGGACCCGTCCTAATCCATCCGGACGAAGTCCGTATCGATTATAAACGATTCACAATAGTTGATTACATCGCGAGGTACTTGACCTCTATATGATACATTTACAAACATTGCATTCGTTTTCTAAAAGGCAATATTTCATTACATCGAAAGTGACGGCATGCATACCATTTCATAATATATCTAACTATAATTGACTTAATAATAATCTTAGTGAACTCAATGACTCGAATGCAACGTCTTTTGAAATATGTCATGAATGACTTCAAGTAATATCTCTAAAATGAGCAAATGCACAGCGGAAGATTTCTTTCGTACCTGAGAATAAACATGCTTTCAAGTGTCAACCAAAAGGTTGGTGAGTTCATTAGTTTAACATAAATAATCATTTCATAATTTTAATAGACCACAAGATTTCATTTTCAGTTCTCGTAAATAAACGTCCCATGCATAGAGACAAAATATCATTCATATGGATTGAACACCTGGTAACCGACATTCACAATATGCATATAAGAATATCCCCATCATTCCGGGATCCTCCTTCGGACATGATATAAATTTCGAAGTACTAAAGCATCCGGTACTTTGGATGGGGCTTATTGGGCCCGATAGATCTATCTTTAGAGTTCGCGTCAATTAGGGTTTCTGTTCCCTAATTCTTAGATTACCAGACTATATAAAAAGGGCATATTCGATTAGATAATCCAACCATAGAATGTAGTTTCGATCACTTGTGTCTATTTCGTAAAACATTTATAAAAGCAGCACATGCATTCTCAGTCCCAAAAATATATATTGCGAAAGCATTTAAAAGGGGAGTAATGAAAACTCACCTAATGTATTTTGTAGTAAAAATACATATGACAAAATTGAACAATGCAGGGTTGGCCTCGGATTCACGAACCCTTTTAAAGCTTTCCTAACAATAAAATGCCTCGAGCAGGGTTCAAACCCACAACCTCCTGTTAATCCAAACAACACCCATTACCATTCCTCCATCCATTTCTTCATGTTCAATTCACGACTTAATTGTATATAACCCATGCATCTGTTTCTTCCTTATATACAATTGGCTTTTTTGTGGTTTATACATAAAAAGAAGAATATAGCATCGACCCAATATAAAATCCGATCACATTTGAAGTCTAAAAGCAAGTTGGCCCAGTAACATTGATGAAGGGTTTTTAATTCGGTAAGAGTCGATTGGTAAAGGGAAGTGTAAACAGAAAAACAATTTCGTGGACATCATCAACCCTATTCGATCTTCATCTCAATCCCATGGCACCATTATCATCTAAATATTACTCACGTTATCTTCAATTCATATTAACAGTAGCAGCAGAACATTGGTTGGCCTCAATTAAATAGAATCAGGAGTTGTAAAAGAAACCCGTCGGTGTATGATAAAAACTGAATGAGGTTCGGTGTAAAAAAAATATATGCTGGACACCTACTTCCTAGCTTTACAACTCAACATGGTGGCTCTTGGTTTGTAACAAAACACGAAAGCAGTAATCATTTGATACTTTCCCACTACCATCCACTAGCAACATAAAAAAATTGTAAGTGGTTAACACTCAATTAAAGGTGTCGGTCACAATATATTATGATGTCCCACTTGCACTTGATAATGAGTCTAGTAGTATTCTATATATATTTACAAGTTGATGAAGTCTAAACTAATTGTGGTTGTATTCGAGAGTAACCAGAAAACACAAACAAAAATATGACAGTAGCGAGTTTGAAGATGTTTGTCAATGATGATTGTCATTCGAAGATAATGGTGGTGTATGATGGTCGTGGCAAGGTGATTAAAGGCGAAGCTAAGGTGGTGAAAATGACAAGGGTGACGGGTTTCATAGTGTTTGAAGAAGAAGCAGAAAAAACAAATATAATTATTAACGATTGGTTCAATTGATTTTAAGGTGGTGTTGGTTTTGTTTTCAACAGAATACAATGGCAGTAGGAGGAGCAAGATAACAACATAAAACACTTTAGAGGTTCACGTTCGTGATGGTGTTGAAATTTACGAACAATGAAGAAGTAGGAGGGAGAGAGGATAGATATAAAGAGATAGACAAATGGTGATATGGCGACGGGTATGAGAATGAAGTGGGTTTCATTTGGAATGTAAAACTAAAACAAAACAGTAGTTTAAAGGTGGTTTATAGTGGTGATTGGTGGCGGACATGGTAGTTGTGAGGCGAAGGTGATGACGGGTTGAAGGTACGTGGTTTTGAGCAAGGCATCGACTGGTTCATCTTTACTTCTATTTTAAATTTTCGAATGGCAACATCAGAGTTGTTGTATGGTGTTATTGATGAATGACGTATTAGTAACTAATCAAAATTGTTTTGTATTGACAAGTGAATGCAACGTATAGTAATTATCAGACAACAAGGACATGGATTTCAATCATAAAGGACAGAAAAGTTATTCAATTAAATAAAACAAATCAAAAGCTGAATGTGACTTTAAACAGATTTTGGCGTGTATATAAATGGATAGGAATCGATTGTTGGACAGATTATAACAGGAAACAATTTTTGAGTGTGACATTTAAACATACTACTTCAATTTACAGTATGTATATATTCATATAAATATATATTTTTACATATATATCTATATCTAATTATATATAAATCAGTATTTTACAAATATATGTATTGAATTTATATCAAATAAAAATATTTTTAATAACAAGCTATATGTTTCAATTTCTTTCTCTATATGTTATTTATTGTATTAATATTCATAATACAAATATTGATATTAATATTAATGATAGTAATGATGAAAGTAACTATATTTTTACTTGAAATTAAACTTATTATATTAATATCACATGTTATTAAATATGTAATATATACTTATTAACATATATTCACTATTTAGTATTTATACATGATAATTATATATAGAAATTATGTATACATATATATAATTATTTTAATTATAACTTATTTATTTTGTATATTATTCTAATGTTTAAATTATATTTTATACTTTCAAATTATTATTATATATCTACTTTCATTTATATATATACATTTAAATGCATATTTAATTACCAACAATTGTTCGTGAATCGTCGGGAATGGTCAAAGGGTAACTGAATATATGAAACATAGTTCCAAAGCTTTCAAGACTCAACATTGCAGACTTTGCTTATCGTGTCGGAAACATATAAAGATTAAAGTTTAAATTTGGTCGGAAATTCTCGGGTCATCACAATATACACTCGATCGGACACGATGGGCGGGATATTTATATGTACGAATAATCGTTCATTTAACCGGACACGGGAATGGATTAATAGTCTATGGAATTATTAAAACAGGGGTGAAATTATGTACAAGGACACTTGGCATAATTGATAACAAAGTATTAAAACCTTGGGTTACACGCAGTCGATATCCTGGTGCAATTATTAAACAAAGTATTAAGGCCTTGTTACAGTTTAAGTCCTCAATTAGTTGGAATATTTGACTTCGGGTATAAGGATAATTTAACGAGTGTACTCGCACTTTATATTTATGACTGATGGATGTTATGGACAAAAACCAGACGGACATATTAAATAATCCAGGACAAAGGACAATTAATCCATGGGAATAAACTAAAATCAACACGTCAAACATCATGATTACGGAAGTTTAAATAAGCATAATTCTTTTATTTCATATATAATTCCTTTATTTTCATATTTAATTGCACTTCTAATTATCGCACTTTTATTTATTGTCATCGTATTTAATTGCACTTTTAATTATCGTACTTTTTAATTATTGCAATTTTATTTTATCGCACTTTTATTTATCGCAATTTCATTATCATTATTTATTTTACGCTTTAAATTAAGTCTTTTATTTATTTAATATTTTATATTAGGTTTTAACTGCGGCTAAAGTTTTAAAAATCGACAAACCGGTCATTAAACGGTAAAAACCCCCTTTTATAATAATAATATTACTTATATATATATAAATATATATATATATATATATATATATATTTGTATTTTTATAATTTAAACTAATATAGCGTTAAGCTTTGTTTAAAGATTTCCCTGTGGAACGAACCGGACTTACTAAAAACTACACTACTGTACGATTAGGTACACTGCCTATAAGTGTTGTAGCAAGGTTTAGGTATATCCATTCTATAAATAAATAAAAATCTTGTGTAAAATTGTATCGTATTTAATAGTATTTCCTAGTAAAATATAAGCTATTTCATATACGCCTCGCATTACATCAGGTGTCATGGCTGATCAGCACGACTTGTGGACTGTTCTTGGTGTGTTCTTGAGTGCACCAATGTGTCGGGTGGTTTGATTAGGCGGAGATATATATAAGGCTCGCCGAAAACCGACACCCGGGGCTCAAGATGCAACCCGATGAACTTTTGATTTAAAACTTATGATTAATTATTAAACTTATGATATAAATAATGAATTTCATTATCATTTAATTACTTATGATATAAAAAGTAATTATTATTATTTAAGACTTATGATATATATTTATTATATCATTTAATTATTACTTATGGTTTAATTAACATTTTAATTAAACTTATGATTAATAATACTTTTATTATTAATGGAAAATACTTATGATAAGAATTAAACTTATATTATAGGATTATTATTATAAGACTTATAATAAGGATTGATTAATTATTTAATTATTAAAAGGCTTAGTTATTATTTAATTATAATTTAATTATTAAATACTTATGATTTAATGATTATAATTAGAAACTTATGATGTGATTAATAATTCATTATTAATTAATAATACTTATGATATGATTTAAAATTTATTATTAATTAATAATACTTATATTATGACTAATATTTAATTAATTAATTAAATACTTATGTTATATTAATTATATCATTTAAACTTATATTAACTTTAATAATTCATTTTAATTTAATTAAACTTATGTTATGACCTAATTAGACATATTTAACTTTAATAAACATTATAACTTACATTATTATTACAACTTACACTTTTAAAATTAACGTTGACTATGTTTGACCAAGGTTGACTTTTGAGTTAACTTTCGGTTGACTTTGACTTTCAGTTGAATTTTGTTGACTTTCTAATTAAGGAAACTTTCCTAACTTATACACTTTCCTAAAATAGCAACTTTCTAAATTTGGAAACTTTCCAAAAATGGAAACCTGCTAAAAATAGAAACTTTCTAAAAATAGAAAGTGTGTGTCAGTAAGCTGTTCCGATCAAACCGATGCATGATGAGTATTGTTCTATGACTACTTGCAACATGTACAATAGCTATCGTACTAAGACTTGACCTAAGTTAGTTATTTATATCGACCTGCTTTATTTATAGGTCGGCGTTGTGATCATTCCTGATCACTGTACTTCATTTGCTGTTCGCTTATTTGTGTTGGTTACTTCGTTACTATTAAGGTGAGTTATAGTCCTATTTTTCTATTTTAAATCTTTTGGGATGAGTATACATGCAATTTATTTATATTTTGGACACAAGTGGTAGTTAGTTTAAATTATTCATTGTGAGTTGAACAAAAATATTCCCTAGTCTGGTAACTGTAATCACTGGTTTCTACTGGTGAACATGAATCCTACGGATAGATCTATCGGGTTTAACAACCCCATTTCGAGCTAGTCGCGCTAGCAATTTATAATCGAAATGTTTAGTACTTCATAATTTGTTGTAGATACACTTGTTCGGTGTATATTATTTATTGTATTTGGCAAGGGTAAATAAATGGTTAAGTGGTTACCAGGTGGCTCACGGAAAAAATGGAATAATGTTTTATTATATGTTTTCTAGCATATAATTTTATGGCCCAAAAAGGGGTTTTTATGTTTTCAAACATAAATTTTTATGGTTTTTTTTAAATATTGTTTGCAATATTAAACCTATAATTCACTCAACATTTTTGTTGATAGTTACTCGCATGTTTTATTCTCAGGTTCATGATTGATTGCTTCTGCTGTGCTTAGAGAGTCTGCATATTTATGATGGCAGCTTTTGTTAAACAATAACTTGCATTCTATTTTGATACATTTAATAGTGGATGCTGTTGACTTTGTTTTGGTCAACTTTTGGTTAAGTAATAATGTATGGTTTTTCTAAACTTATATATTTTGATAGGTTTCCTTTATAGGAAATCATTTTTAAATAAAGAATGCAAGGTTATTTATTAAATTCATATAGAGTTATGATCAATCTGTGGGACCAAGATAATGATGGTCGTCAAGTGTACTTTGACGAGTCGTTAAAGTTGGTATCAGAGCTCTGGTTGTAGGGAATTAGGCTGCATTGATGTCGTTACCCGAGTCAATAGGATGCATTAGTGAGTCTAGTCTACAGCCCGGCCGATAATATATTATTATATGTGATTATTTGTATCGTATTGGTATGTATATTGTTATCATACATACATCTCTATTATGTTCTGAATCCGGGAGGAACTCCCATTCCGATTTAAACGTATTCTCCGACTCATGCGAGTTTATCTTTTATAAGAACACCTCGGATAGTGAAACCGAGGGATGTCATTCTTGACTTCTGAAATTCTCGACATTCCTATGTCATCTATTATGGTTATGTATATACCGTTTGAGTTATATTACGCGAGATGTCATTCTTGACTTCTAAATGCTCGACATTTCAATGTCAGCTATTATGTTTAGGTATATAACATTCTTGTTATATTACGTGCCTTTGTGTTGTTGTGCCTATGTGCTTTGGTTTTTGAACCGAAAAATGTCATTCTTGACTTTTAGAGATTCTTGGTACTTCGAAGACATTTTTATGTCATCGTTACTCCTATTCATTACTTTTGATGTTTATGTCTCTTGTGCTATTCTTAGCACATTGTTTAAGAAATCATTTTAGGGAAATTGTGTGGAAATCCGAGGTTGATTGCGTGTCCTGACCTCATGTAGTGCTATTGGAATGGAACTATGAATTAGTGGAATATAATGGCGTCAGGCCAACGTGATTATATTACGTTAATTCATAAAGAAGTCCCAATATTGTGACATTGAAATGTCCCGTTCTTATTGATTAAAAACGTTCCATATTAATTGATTTCGTTGCGAGGTTTTGACCTCTATATGAGACGTTTTTCAAAGACTGCATTCATTTTAAAACAAATCATAACCTTTATTATATCAAAAAAGGTTTAAAAAGCTTTACGTAGATTATCAAATAATGATAATCTAAAATATCCTGTTTACACACGACTATTACATAATGGTTTACAATACAAATATGTTACAACGAAATAAGTTTCTTGAATGCAGTTTTTACACAATATCATACAAGCATGGACTCCAAATCTTGTCCTTATTTAAGTATGCGACAGCGGAAGCTCTTAATAATCACCGGAGAATAAACATGCTTAAAACGTCAACAAAAAATGTTGGTGAGTTATAGGTTTAACCTATATATATCAAATCGTAACAATAGACCACAAGATTTCATATTTCAATATACATCCCATACATAGAGATAAAAATCATTCATATGGTGAACACCTGGTAACCGACATTAACAAGATGCATATATAAGAATATCCCCATCATTCCGGGACACCCGTCGGATATGATATAAATTTCGAAGTACTAAAGCATTCGGTACTTTGGATGAGGTTTGTTAGGCCCAATAGATCTATCTTTAGGATTCGCGTCAATTAGGGTGTCTGTTCCCTAATTCTTAGATTACCAGACTTAATAAAAAGGGGGCATATTCGATTTCGATAATTCAACCATAGAATGTAGTTTCACGTACTTGTATCTATTTTGTAAATCATTTATAAAACCTGCATGTATTCTCATTCCAAAAATATTAGATTTTAAAAGTGGGACTATAACTCACTTTCACAGATTTTTACTTCGTCGGGAAGTAAGACTTGGCCACTGGTCGATTCACGAACCTATAACAAATATGTACATATATATCAAAGTATGTTCAAAATATATTTACAACACTTTTAATACATTTTTATGTTTTAAGTTTATTAAGTCAGCTGTCCTCGTTAGTAACCTACAACTAGTTGTCCAACGTTAGATGTACAGAAAAAAATTGATATATATTATCTTGAATCAATCCACGACCCAGTGTATACACGTCTCAGGCTAGATCACAACTCAAAGTATATATATTTTTAGAATCAACCTCAACCCTGTATAGCTAACTCCCACATTACTGCATATAGAGTGTCTATGGTTGTTCCAAATAATATATACACATGGGTCGATATGATATGTCAAAACATTTGCATACGTGTCTATGGTATCCCAAGATTACATAATATATTAGAATACATGTATAATACAATATAAGTTAGCTAGGATATGATTAATATAGATTTGTTACCAATTTTCACGTTGCTACAACAAGAAAAATTATCCAATCTTGTTTTACCCATAACTTCTTCATTTTAAATCCGTTTTGAGTGAATCAAATTGCTATGGTTTCATATTGAACTCTATTTTATGAATCTAAACAGAAAAAGTATAAGTTTATAGTCAGAAATATAAGTTACAAGTCGTTTTTGTAAAGGTAGTCATTTCAGTCGAAAGAACGACGTCTAGATGACCATTTTAGAAAACATATTTCCACTTTGAGTTTAATCATGATTTTTGGATATAGTTTCATGTTCATAAGAGAAATCATTTTTCCAGAAGAACAACTTTTAAATCAAAGTTTATCATGGTTTTTAATTAACTAACCCAAAACAGCCCGCGGTGTTACTACGACGGCGTATGCCCGGTTTTACAGTGTTCTTCGTGTTTCCAGGTTTTAAATCATTAAGTTAGCATCTTATATAGATATAGAACATGTGTTTAGTTGATTTTAAAAGTCAAGTTATAAGGATTAACTTTTGTTTGCGAACAAGTTTAGAATTAACTAAACTATGTTCTAGTGATTACAAGTTTAAACCTTCGAATAAGATAGCTTTATATGTATGAATCAAATGATGTTATGAACATCATTACTACCTCAAGTTTTCTGGATAAAGCTACTGGAAATGAGAAAAATGGATCTAGCTTCAAAGGATCTTGGATGGCTTGAAAGTTCTTGAAGTAGAATCATGACACGAAAACAAGTTCAAGTAAGATTTCCACTCGAAATAAGATTGTTATAGTTATAGACATTGAATCAAAGTTTGAATATGAGTATTACCTTGTATTAGAAAGATATCTTACTGTAAATAAGAAAGATTTCTTGAGGTTGGATGATCACTCTACAAGATTGGAAGTAAGCTAGCAAACTTGGAAGTATTCTTGATTTTATGAAACTAGAACTTGTAGAATTTATGAAGAACACTTAGAACTTGAAGATAGAACTTGAGAGAGATCAATTAGATGAAGAAAATTGAAGAATGAAAGTGTTTGTAGGTGTTTTTGGTCGTTGGTGTATGGATTAGATATAAAGGATATGTAATTTTGTTTTCATGTAAATAAGTCATGAATGATTACTCATATTTTTGTAATTTTATGAGATATTTCATGCTAGTTGCCAAATGATGGTTCCCACATGTGTTAGGTGACTCACATGGGCTGCTAAGAGCTGATCATTGGAGTGTATATACCAATAGTACATACATCTAAAAGCTGTGTATTGTACGAGTACGAATACGGGTGCATACGAGTAGAATTGTTGATGAAACTGAACGAGGATGTAATTGTAAGCATTTTTGTTAAGTAGAAGTATTTTGATAAGTGTCTTGAAGTCTTTCAAAAGTGTATGAATACATATTAAAACACTACATGTATATACATTTTAACTGAGTCGTTAAGTCGTCATTAGTCGTTACATGTAAGTGTTGTTTTGAAACCTTTAGGTTAACGATCTTGTTAAATGTTGTTAACCCAATGTTTATAATATCAAATGAGATTTTAAATTATTATATTATCATGATATTATGATGTACGAATATCTCTTAATATGATATATATACATTAAATGTCGTTACAACGATAATCGTTACATATATGTCTCGTTTCAAAATCATTAAGTTAGTAGTCTTGTTTTTACATATGTAGTTCATTATTAATATACTTAATGATATGTTTACTTATCATAATATCATTTTAACTATATATATAACCATATATATGTCATCATATAGTTTTTACAAGTTTTAACGTTCGTGAATCACCGGTCAACTTGGGTGATCAATTGTCTATATAAAACCTATTTCAATTAATCAAGTCTTAACAAGTTTGATTGCTTAACATATTGGAAACACTTAATCATGTAAATAACAATTTCATTTAATATATATATAAACATGAAAAAGTTCGGGTCACTACAGACATGAGGAATAGAAAGCTAGTCAAAGAAAATTTTTACACCACTCATTCAGAAATTCCGATGTATTACATGGGTAGGGAAAATATTCATTATCTTATTTTTTTGATATACGAGAAGCTCGTTTTATCTGGATTATCTATCTCATGCTCTATCCTTCATAACTCGCTTGTTAGCGACAGCTTCGCTCGGGAACAGTTTTGGCCCAAGGACTTATGTCCTGATATTAGTCAAAACAACATTTAACTCATTGGTTTTCATGACCTCGTAACATTTGTTGGTCAAATGTCACACGACGATTCAAGTCCTTTACTCGATCTTCCACGATCTTACTTCAACTTGTAACCTCTGCAATACAGATACTCTGTTTATCATCAGGAGTTTTACACATTTGTTTAATTGGGCGGTTCTCACGAGATTTATGGGCGAATAGAAGTAATGAAATATTTTGTCATGTATATAATTTATAAAATCATATATGTACTTATGGATTCAAATGAATAAATTTACCCTTACCTATTTTGGCTAGTATATACTAAATCATACCTTCAAAAATTATTTTAAACCACTCATTTATTGAGCTGTTTGATTAAGTCAATTTGTTTTATATAAAATGGTACACGTTGTACATACTTCTAAATTACTAAGAACTTCGCTCCATTTATGTTGTCGCATCAAACGTTTAAAGCTTTTTCAAAACTCCTTTGATTGATTTTATCAAATTTTCGCATTACTCTACAGAGTGTTTGGATCACAGTTCTTCTCATCCTCCGTTTGAGGATGAAACTTACCATTAAGTTCATTGATAGAAACTCTTACACCACTTTGGATTCCGGTTTTATAAAATTTGTTGGAAAGTCTTTGCGCTCGTAAAATTTACCCTCTTATGGTTGGACATGGCTGAAACGTGGAACGATAAATCAATTTTCTGGGGTACACTCGGTGGTCACCCTATTGTAGAAAAGGCGCTAGGTGGGTTTCTACCCCAACTGTTGTTATAGTGGGTATCATGGATATGTATTACACTAGACCGTTCGAGGAGTTTCTACCCTCAATATTTGCTGTCAACCACAACACCCTCGTAAACATCAATCCTATGATCCAATACTTTGAGGTGCACGAAATTATTTTTGGAGATTCATCTCACCTGAATTCGGCCATTCTTTATAACCCATGATTCGCGTTCTTTTCATCCGCGCATAAATATAAGAATATGGATAAATCCTAGATTTCCTCGCTCATTATACAAGGAAGTTCACTCTCGTTGAAATATCACCCCTTTCGTACGTCTTCCTTTCGGTAATGTAATGAAAATTTACTTTGAAGTCCATGATCCTCGTTTTCTCCTTTGAGAGAATTGCCTTAAATATCTATGCCACCGATGTGACTACTGCATATATTTCTTCCATCATTGTTGCAACTATATTTCATTCGTCCCAGTTCGTCCCCTTGGGGAGCTCCTGTTTTGTTTGTCAAGAAGAAATATGGTTAGTTCCGATTGTGTATTGATTATCGCGAGTTAAACAAGCATACTATTAAGAATCGTTACCCTTTTTCGAGAATTGATGATCTGTTCGATTAACTTCAAGGTTCGTCTGTTTATTCTAAGATTTATCTTCGTTCTGGTTATCACCAATTGCGCGTTAAAGAATCTGATGTTCCGAAAACCGCTTTTCGTACCCGTTATGGTCACTTCGAATTCCTTGCTATGTCGTTCGGATTAACAAATGCACCTGCTGTGTTCATGGACCTCATGAACCGTGTGTGCAGACCCTATCTGGACAAATTCGTTATTGTTTTCATCGACGACATCCTTATTTATTCTAAGAGTGATGAAGAGCACGAAGAACATTTGAAGTTGGTGCTTGATTTATTGAGAGAAGAAGTGTTGTACGCCAAGTTCTCTGAATGTGCTTTCTGATTAAGAGAAGTTCAATTCCTTGGACATATTTTTAGTAAACAGGGAATACAAGTTGATCCTGCCAAGATTGAGGCAATTGAAAAGTGGGAAATTCCGAAAACTCCTACTCAGATTCGTCAGTTTCTAGGGTTGGCAGGTTACTATAGAAGGTTCATTCAAGATATCTCTCGTATAGCGAAACCTCTGACTGCTTTAACGCACAAGGGAAGAAGTATGAGTGGAAGGATGAACAAGAGATTGCCTTTTAAACTTTGAAGAAGAAGTTGACTACCGCTACAATATTATCACTACCTGAGGGTAATGATGATTTTGTTGTTTATTGTGATGCTACGCGTCGGGGCTTTGGTTGTGTTTTGATGTGACGAAAGAAAGTCATTGCGTACGCGTCACGCCAGTTGAAGATTCACGAGCAGAATTATACAACCCATGATTTAGAGTTGGGAGCTGTTGTGTTCGCACTCAAGATTTGAGACATTACTTATATAAGGTCAAATGTACGGTGTACACTAATCACAAAAGTCTTCAACATATCTTTGATCAAAGACAGTGGAATATGAGGTAGCGAAGATGGGTTGAATTGTTGTACGATTATGATTGTGAACTCCTTTAGCCATTCCGAGGAAAGGCCAATGTTGTGGCCGCTGCATTAAGTCGAAAAGAGAGAATTGACCCTCGCAAGTTTAGAGCCTCAAACATGACCATTCGAACAAACCTCGAAAGGCAGATTCTTGTAGCTCAGCAAGAAGCCTTGAAGGAGAAGAATTTCATAACGGGAAGGTCAGAGGCTTAAGTAAACAGTTTCAGGTACGAACCGATGGTACTCGGTATTTTTGCGGGACGTCTTGGGGTTCCGAAATTTGATGATTTACGACAACTTGTTTTAGATGAAGCTCATAAGTCTGGGTACTCTATTCATCCTGGTTCAGGAAAGATGTATCATGATCTTAAGCAGCTGTATTGGTGGCCTAATTTGAAAGCTGATGTGGCTACGTATGTGGCAAAGTGTTTGACCTGTGCTAAGGTTAAAGCTGAACATCAGAAACCGTCTGGACTTTTGGTGCAACCTGAGATTCCCGAGTGGAAGTGGGAAGGTATTACAACGGATTTTATTACGAAGTTATTGAGAGTTGTGGGTGGTTATGATACCATTTGGGTGATTGTTGACCGACTCACAAAATCAGCTCATTTCTTACCGATTAAGGAAACAGATTCGATAGAGAAGCTTACTCATTTGTATTTGAAGGAGATTGTTTCAGGGCATGGTGTTCCTGTATCTATTATTTCAGACCGAGACAGTCGATTTATATCGAGGTTTTGGCAACCCTTACAGGAAGCTTTGGGAACTAAATTGGATAAGAGCACCGCTTATCATCCTCAAACAGATGGTCAGAGTGAAAGGACCATTTAGATGTTAGAAGATATGTTACGAGCGTGTGTTATTGATTTTGGTAATGGGTGGGATAAATATTTGCCGCTAGCTGAGTTTTCTTATAACAACAGTTATCATGCAAGTATTAAAGCAGCACCGTTTGAAGCTCTGTATGGTAGGAAGTGTAGGTCTCCTGTTTGTTGGAATGAGGTTGGGGATGCTCAACTCACAGGTCCAGAAATTATCCATGAGACTACCGAGAAGATCGTACAGATTAAGGAAAGATTAAGAACCGCTAAAAGTCGGCAAAAGAGTTATGCCGATAGGGGAAGGAAAGATGTAGAATTTCAAGTTGGTGATCGTGTTATGTTAAGGGTATCACCTTGGAAGGGTGTGATCTATTTTGGTAAAAGGGGAAAGTTAAGTCCTCGTTTTGTTGGACCGTTTGAGATCATCAAGAGAGTTGGACCGGCGGCTTATCATTTGAAGTTGCCACAAGAACTCAGTGCTGTTCACGATGTCTTTCATGTATCGAACTTAAAGAAGTGTTTGGCCGAAGCCGATAAGACTATTCCTCTGGAAGAACTTCATGTTGATAAGCAACTACATTTTATTGAGGAACCTGTTGAAATTATGGATCGAGAGGTTAAGACTCTTAAGCAGAGTAGAATTCCTATTGTTCGAGTTAGATGGAACGCCAGACGTGGTTCCAAGTTCACTTGGGAGCGTGAAGATCAGATGAAGCAGAAGTACCCGCATTTGTTCCCAGATGCTGAGTCAACCCCTGCACCTGCTTAAATTTCGGGACGAAATTTCCGTAACGGGAAGGTACTGTAACGACCCTACTTTTTCCGTTATCTTTTACCGCTAATTAATTATTTAACGACCGTTAACTGTTATTCGTACCACGTCATTTCTATGACCTATATTTTTTTTTGTAATAATATATATATTAATTATTATTTGTTATGTGAATATTTGTATTCATATTTTAAGTTACGTTTCTACGTGTCGCGGATTTTCCATCCGGCGAATCTTTTCGGTTTTCAAACCAACGGTCGAGTTTTTGGGATATTTAAATCCTACTTATTTTAAATATGATATTTTAAGATCATATAATTATATGTAGTATTTATATTTATTTTTCGTCGCGTATTTGTTATCTCTCCGGATTTTTAATCGCGCAAGCGTGTTTTCGCGTTTCGGGTTTCGACCGGGCGTTTGGGCCACAAGGAATTATCAAATAGCAAAATTGGCCCACTATGGGGCCCATCCCATCCCATTTTCAGCCAATGCTAAGGGGGAGGGAGTACTCCCTTGTTTTTCCACTTTTCCCATTTCATTTACACTTCACAAAAATTAGAAACCTAATTATCTATAATTCTCTCAAACTCTCCTCTCCTCCCTCCTTTGAGCCGTCGCCTAGCACACCCCCAAAATCATCATTCTTCATCAAAAAGCTTGCTTGGATCAAGGATTAATTAACACCAACGCGTTCTACTAATCGTCCTCTACGCGATTATACTTCTTGATTATCGTTTAGGGTATAAATCCTAACCCTAGAACTTTTAATTTTTCATTATTTTTCTGTTTTGATGTCTATTTTAATAGTATGATGATTACTTGTTGTTGTAATGATGTTTGTATGCGTAGAATTGCTCAAATATTTATGTTTTCGGTTTGATTTAATTGGGACAGCAGCTTGTACGTTCTTTTCTGGTATTTTAACTGATATAAAAGTGGAAATAAAGTATCTAAATGAGTTCCTCTCATCAAGACATTAGTTTTAGACTCCGGATTCATGTCGTTTCGATTTCCAGAGCCCTAGATATGATCAAAATGGTATTTTGTTAAAATTGAAATGTGATATTGATATGAACCAGGTTTGGTCCGACTTTGTGACCATATTTGGTGACTTTACGGTGTGTTAGTGTGTTAGGATTAATGGTGGGACGAACTTTCATGTTCGGGTCATCTAAATCCGAGCCACGAATCACCCGTTATGGCTAAAACACGATTTTGATTGAATTGAAGTTCCAAGTGGTGTCATGGCTGATCAACATGACTTGTGGACTGTTCTTGGTGTGTTCTTGAGTGCACCAATGTGTCGGGTGGTTTGATTAGGCGGAGATATATATAAGGCTCGCCGAAAACCGACACCCGGGGCTCAAGATGCAACCCGATGAACTTTTGATTTAAAACTTATGATTAATAATTAAACTTATGATATAAAAAATGAATTTCATTATCATTTAATTACTTATAATATAAAAAGTAATTATTATTATTTAAGACTTATGATATATATTTATTATATCATTTAATTATTACTTATGGTTTAATTAACATTTTAATTAAACTTATGATTAATAATACTTTTATTATTAATGGAAAATACTTATGATAAGAATTAAACTTATATTATAGGATTATTATTATAAGACTTATAATAAGGATTAATTAATTATTTAATTATTAAAAGGCTTAGTTATTATTTAATTATAATTTAATTATTAAATACTTATGATTTAATGATTATAATTAGAAACTTATGATGTGATTAATAATTCATTATTAATTAATAATACTTATGATATGGTTTAAAATTTATTATTAATTAATAATACTTATATTATGACTAATATTTAATTAATTAATTAAATACTTATGTTATATTAATTATATCATTTAAACTTATATTAACTTTAATAATTCATTTTAATTTAATTAAACTTATGTTATGACCTAATTAGACATATTTAACTTTAATAAACATTATAACTTACATTATTATTACAACTTACACTTTTAAAATTAACGTTGACTATGTTTGACCAAGGTTGACTTTTGAGTTAACTTTCGGTTGACTTTGACTTTCAGTTGACTTTTGTTGACTTTCTAATTAAGAAAACTTTCCTAACTTATACACTTTCCTAAAATAGCAACTTTCTAAATTTGGAAACTTTCCAAAAATAGAAACTTTCCAAAAATAGAAACTTTCTAAAAATAGAAACTTTCCAAAAATGGAAACCTGCTAAAAATAAAAACTTTCTAAAAATAGAAAGTGTGTGTCAGTAAGCTGTTCCGATCAAACCGATGCATGATGAGTATTGTTCTATGACTACTTACAACATGTACAATAGCTATCGTACTAAGACTTGACCTAAGTTAGTTATTTATATCGAACTACTTTATTTATAGGTCGGCGTTGTGATCATTCCTGATCACTGTACTTCATTTGCTGTTCGCTTATTTGTGTTGGTTACTTCGTTACTATTAAGGTGAGTTATAGTCCCATTTTTCTATTTTAAATCTTTTGGGATGAGAATACATGCAATTTATTTATATTTTGGACACAAGTGGAAGTTGGTTTAAATTATTCATTGTGAGTTGAACAAAAATATTCCCTAGTCTGGTAACTGTAATCATTGGTTTCTACTGGTGAACGCGAATCCTACGGATAGATCTATCGGTTTTGACAACCCCATTTCGAGCTAGTCGCGCTAGCAATTTATAATCGGAATGTTTAGTACTTCGTAATTTGTTGTAGATACACTTGTTCGGTGTATATTATTAATTGTGTTTGGCAAGGGTAAATAAATGGTTAAGTGGTTACCAGGTGGCTCACGGAAAAAATGGAATAATGTTTTATTATATGTTTTCTAGTATATAATTTTATGGTCCAAAAAGGGGTTTTTTATGTTTTCAAACATAAATTTTTATGGTTTTTATTAAATATTGTTTGCAATATTAAACCTATAATTCACTCAACATTTTTGTTGACAGTTACTCGCATGTTTTATTCTCAGGTTCATGATTGATTGCTTCCGCTGTGCTTAGAGAGTCTGCATATTTATGATGGCAGCTTTTGTTAAACAATAACTTGCATTCTATTTTGATATATTTAATAGTGGATGCTGTTGACTTTGTTTTGGTCAACTTTTGGTTAAGTAATAATGTATGGTTTTTCTAAACTTACATATTTTGATAGGTTTTCTTTATAGGAAATCATTTTTAAATAAAGAATGCAAGGTTATTTATTAAATTCATATAGAGTTATGATGAAGCTATGAGACCAAGATAACGATGGTCGTCAAGTGTACTTTGACGGGTCGTTAAAACACTTTTTATATTTTACCCAGAATTGAGAGGGACAGTGATGTAATTTTTATCTAACAAATTAAGGATCGAATTTTATACCATAATGACAAAAATAAATAAATATAATTACTGTAAAAATTTGGGATTTTTTTTCGAAGACTTTTATCCGCTACTGATTTACAACGGAACACGATATATTATTCGTATTAGAATTGTCGGTAGAAAGAGGTTGCTATACTATTTTTAAATTTCAATCGATTGTTTGTGATGACCCGGGAATTTCCGACCAAATTTAAACTTTATCTTTATATGTTTCCGACACGATAAGCAAAGTCTGTAATGTTGAGTTACAAAATTTTGAAACTGTTTACATGAATTCATTTGACCTTTGACTATTCCCGACGATTCACGAACAATTGTATATAAGTATAAATGTAAATATATTTATATAAATGTAGATATAAGAGTATATATAATATTTTGAATAAATAAGATACACTCCAATTAATTAGAATTATATGCATATTGTTAAAATGTATAAATATTAAATATATTATATATTATGTAAATAATCGATACCATATAAATAAATGTAACTACAATATAAAATATATTTATGTTGTTATTATTACTTTCATTATTATCATTAATTAATACAAGTTATTATTTTTATCAATAATATTAGTACTACTATCATTATATAATTACTAGTATCATTGTTATTATTATTATTGTTATATCTACTAAAAGATTAATCATGAACTTTAAATATAAATACACAAATATATAAAATACAAATTAAGGTATAGGTATAGATTTAAATACGGATATACAATCAGATATACAATATATATGCAGATACATAAGGGATTCAGTTTGCAATCGTTTTCTGGTCAAAGGTGAGGATCTTCTATTTCATTTCAACAATTTACACAATTTTCTGGTCCAACACTGAAGAATGTCATTGATCATGTAACATCTATCTTCATCTTGAACATGAAGGTACACATCCACCTGTTCTATTTTGCGTCGTCAATTTAGTGCTTCTATTACATCATGTTTGTTTTTTTATCTAACTATATAATGGTTTTGGTAGTTATTTTTAGGTTTTTCTTTCCGTTGTAGCGCGTTTTTGTTAACTTTATACCTAAAGTAAATTTCTATGTGTCTTATCAACCTTACAAAAAATTTTGGATGAAAGGAATCAACAACTTCAAACATCATCATTTGATGCCAAAAGATTAGACATTTTCAACTAAATATATTTGATTTGATTTAATACTTTCTTAAATATTTTCGAAAACGAAGGTAAAAATTTTCCACATAATTTCCATAATAGCCAGCCACACAAAAAAGAAAAAAGAGAATAACACTTTAACAACGCCAATTTTAATCACTTGCATTCACAAACACCATGAAATCCAAGAAGAAATTGGAAAAGGGCGTTAGCAGCACCATCTTTTGACACCAACATTTTTTGACAGACGAAAACCTATGGCAACATCATCGTTTGACAAACGGAATACAATATGTTAGATGCAGAAGAAACTAACATTTTGAATGTAATCAATGTTGCAAAAAATTAGTTGCAACTAAAACAGAATTAGCAGCTGAACTACCAAGGAATGTAATTAGTAAAAACCCACTATTTTGATACAACATTAGGATGTAATAATTATTACGTAATTGGATAACCCTTATGTAAAACACATTCCGTTACCATAGCAGACAAACTTAAAAGCAAAAGATAAAAAACTCATCAAGAGCTAACAAACCCGACGCAAAGCCAGGGATATCCATTAGTTATGTAACAATACATGATTATCTATATTGTGTTTCTACCATATGCTCTTGCTCGCTGACGTTAAAACAATGACATTGTAATATCCCAAAAGTATGCTCAACATCGTCCGGATTAGAATCATTAGACATTTTTTTGATTGAAAATGTATCTTATTGGAGAGGAAAGGTGGTGTTTGTAAAAAATGTTTAAAATCGTGTAGAAGAATAAAAAATATATTTATTAAATAATTCAATTGTTGGGTTGAATAACTACCTTTAACAGTAAAAAACGTTGAAGTATCCAATATCGTTAGACCGACGTTGGTTTAGGAACGCCAATTCGGAGTGGGGTGATAGTTGGTTAACACATAAAAAATTCAACCACTTATACCTCCGTTAGTGACTAACATATAAACAATAAAATTCTAAAAGGATTTTGCTAACGACGGTTCTTAAGATTGTCGTTAATGTGCATAATTATGTTGTACATAGCGGTTGAGATTGATTTTTGACGGCAGTTATACAAATGTACCATGAACTTATGCACGTTACCGAATGAGCAAATCTGATGATCTAAAGTGACAAACATTGAAAGTCACATGAGTGTACCAAATTGAAAAGTACAACACCATTACAAAATGAATGATAAACATAAACATCTAGAAACAATCAAGCTGCAAGCCTTCCAAGATCCCGACCTAACAATATATAGTTCCCCAAGCCTGACCAAGCTCATAAAAGACCACCCGATCCACCACCACACTATCCCGTCATAAGAGCAGTACCTGATCAACAACAAACTAGCAACTCCCATCCACCGGAGAACCCAAGAACACTCACCCTAAGACCTACAAATCAAAGAAGTCCGCCAAATAACAGACATAACCACCGAACGAGATATCGCAAAGCCCTCATAAGACTACACCTGTAAACATTATTTTTCGAATTCGATGAAATTAGGGCTGTAAATGAGTCGAGCTACTCGCGAGTTACTCGAGCTCGACTCGTCAAAAACTCAATTCGAGCCGAGCCTAATCGAGCTTGAGCCCGAGCTTGAACATGTTTTAGGATCGATTACTAAACGAACTCGAGCTTCTTATATCGAGCTCGAACAGGCTCGCGAGCCTAAACGAGCCTTTCATTTTTATGCATTATTTATTATTTCAAATTAATAATATACTAACTAATTATAAAATAATTACTATTTTCTATATTATACACAATATAATAACTAAATTGAATCATATATAATATAAAGATGTGTAATAAATTAAATAGTAAATAAATAATAATAAAAAGTACAATTTTGAATAAACGAGTCGAGCTCGAGCTTGCATAAATCCTGACGAGCCGAACTCGAGCTTAATATTCAAGGCTCGAATCAAGTCAAGCTCGAGCTCGAGCTCAGTAAAATTCAAACGAGCCGAGCTCGAGCTTAGTCGAGCTCGGGCTCGACTCGGCTCGTTTACACCCCTAGATGAAATCAAGAATGGCAGCAACAACGTCGATCTAACCCGAACCAGAAAATCGACAAGGAAGGTGAAGCGAAACAAAACCAACCCAGCTAGCCTAAGACCCAAACATCTTAAAAATCGCCTAGAGGCTACCCGCAGCCAAATTCTGACATGAAATTCGACCACCACCTCTAGAATGACGATATAAAAGGAATAGTAGCAACCCATCTCATACAACCGCCATTTTCCAGGAACAATATCAACCAGAAAAAAAAAAAAAACACAACAACAAAACGCCTGCAAGCTATTCCAGCAAAAAACCGTCGGAACCAAACTCCGACGCTCTAGCAACTACCGGCTGAAAGGGTACTAGAGGCAACTTCAAACTAAAAAGACCCCAACCACCTTGTCATTCACAAATCTCTATCGTTTCCTGTGAACTTGGGGATGTGAAAAGCCAAAAAAGTCTCCAGGAAATCGAAGCTTTAACACAACCTACCCTAAGACCACTTCTTACAGTGATGCTGAAGTCACAGGCAGTTTTTGCGCTTTTTGCTTAAAAAGTGCGAACTGGCTGTGAGTCGGTAGGGTCAGTTTCTGACCTTTTGTAACAGTGAGTGTTAGTTTTTTGTGTCAGTTTACAGTAGGGTTCACCAGTTTTATAATTTTTTTTTACATATTATTTATATTTGTAACACATTTTAAATAAAAAAAATACTAGACGATTACTAAAAAAATAGTAAAACACGATTAAATAAAAAGAAACTAAAAATTAAAAGTCCTAAACACGATTACAAATTTAATAAAAAAAGGCCTAAAACGATTACAATTAAAAACCTAAAATTAAAAGTTAAAAATATTAAAAGTCCTAAAATTACTTATTAATTCCTAAATAATAAAAAAACAACAATTAACGTCCATAGCGAGTGGGAGATCCCGATTCATGCGAAGACGTATCATCATCTCGACCGTTCGAAGTGGGAAGGCTCCACACGTTCCTGCAGTACAACGTGATACGTTTGTTCTTCAGTTTGGCCTTTTCGACCATTCGTTCCCACACGGCTTTGGATCGAAATTCCTTGAACAAATCCGTGACCTCGTCACAGTACCAAACGTCGGCAGCTTCGCAATCTACCCTATCGCGTATAAAGCTTATTACGCGTTCTACATCGAAGCCGGTAACGTCTAGAGCTTCGAACGCTTTTGTGAATCCGTCGTACCAATACTTTCGGTTGTCGGAAAGTTCACCGTCGTGATGAACGTCGAGGTTGATCAAGCAATGATTGGCCATTTTTTTGATTTGAGAATTGTGGAAATGGGTTTGATTTTATAAAAATTGAGAGTAAAAAATGATGTTGTGTGTAAAAATGGGATGTATTGGGGTATATATATATATATATATATATATATATATATATATATATATATATATTATATATATATATATATATATATATATATATATATATATAGGTATTGGTTCATCTACAAAGAGTCTTATAATACATTAAGGCAAGAAGCCACAATTTGGTGCCATGTGTTCACCTAAAATGAAGGAAAGTTATTTAAATTAAAGGGCACCTTAGTAAAATTAAAATCACAAATTATTATAAATAAATAAATAAATAAATAATACTCCTGGTAACTAATTCTATAATAATACTCCTTCACCTAAAATGAAGAAGTATATTACTGATTTACGGGTAACTAATACTACCTGTATCTATCTAATTATGGCTTGCAGTAACAACATCAAGGTAGGGATTATAATATACTACGTATTAAATATATTATTATTATATTATATAATATTCAGTGGGTCGGGCTAATGGAGAAAGTGGTACTAGGTTAACATGAGTTTTAGTTATTGTATCATGCATATAATAAGATTTCAATAAGTATCTTCAATCATCTTTTATGTTTGATCAAGTGATTTAGGAAGTTTTATGCCTATTAGAACATTGAGTACATTGCTAGTGGCGGACTTTTTGACGTTTTTAACTTGTATACATCTTTCACCCACAGTTTCCCGGACCGAATAAGGGATATATTTATATACACCGTGACTCATTGTATTTTTTTACATTAAAACTTGAGTTGGAGTACACGGTGCGAAGTTCTGAACGTACTACGAATATTAATGTAACTAACAAAGTTGTGAGCACAAATTGAGACCTCTTATGATACATTAAAACTTGAGTTGAAGTACACGGTGCAGTTCTGAACGTACTACAAACCACCCTATTTAGATTACCAAGACAAGAGTGAATATTATTTGGACCCAAATGTATGTAGCTTAACCAGGAATCCCCGTGACCATTCTGTCCCATTTACGCGGTGAGGTTCAAATTGAGACCTTTTATGAGGCATGTGCGCACATAAAAGGTCACGGGACAGAACGAGACCTTCAAATTGAGACCTTTTAGCTAGTCGGCCTCATTGGTGAAGATTATGTTTTCATACTAACTCTGTATATAATTACTACAATAGCTAGAATCGACTTTAAGCAAGTTTTCGAGTTGGTGTATCTTCGCATATCTTTGCACCTAATTACTCGAGGTAGAAGTCTTATCTACACATACACTTAGTCCGATCATATGCGCTATTTTGGCTCACATTTCAAAAGTACCAACAACGTGAACTAGCTAGTTTTGACTAAAAAGTCCAACTTTGACTTTAGAATTTTCGACCATATGTTGTCGGTAAATGTCATCGGCAAGGGAGCAAAGTCGTCCGCAAAATAAGTATGACCGGATGGTAAACGTGGGACCCACATGTCGTCGGCAGTCAACAAATTTCGTCTGCAAAAGTAAATTCCCGACGAGGTTTCGCCGACGCCACCTTGCGGACAGCATGTCGTCGGAGAAATATCTTTTTCTTGTCGTGTAGTATCATGTAATGGTGGTTCATGTGACATGATTCAACAAGGGTTATTGAATCACAGTCTAGTTTTGACTCGATTTGTGGTACCGAGATTTATCCTAATAGATTATGGTTATTGAATCACATCGTTGTTAAAAACTATCATGTTGGTAGTAACAGACTAATGTGTTGAAAAAGGGGGTGGTGGTCCTCCAAAATATTAGGATCATTAGTGTAAAATAACACTTGTAATCATGCAATCCTTGACGCCTATAAAGAAAAATTTTCAAAGTTATCAAATTTTGGCCGAGGTGGGTTTTTGTGTGGTAGGATCAGATTTGTCGGTTGTCTTTGAATTCACTCAAGTCTCATTTATATCTATATTTTTGGTGTCAAGTGTTTCGCTTATATTAAGCACTGTTAGGTGTTTAGTGGGTTAGGAATTCTTATGAGTTTAGGGAAATCTACATTTTAATCAGATTTACAAGTTTATGATTACTTTGATATGGATTGCTCGGGTCGTGCTGTGCGTAGATAAAGTTTTGTTTGCTTTGTTTGTCCGTTTCATATTGTATATTGGAGTCAATTTAGAGTTCATATTGGTTAGGGTAGGCCTCAATAAATAGTTTAATTAAATTGACAGATGCAATCAATGAGAGCCTTATTCAAATTATAACATAACGAGCCTTTTCTCTTACAGACAAAAGAAATGGATCTCTTCCGGCTAGCTTGAAGAAAAGAGTGCTATATGAGTAAAAGAAAGAGTGTCTCGATCATATTTGGGATTTCCAAATTATAACGAGAATAACGAGATTGTTGAAATCTATTTATATTTAAATTATGTTTTTTGTTAAAAAGAAAGCAGAAAAATGTACTTTGTCCGTAACTATAACGTGTTTCTATTTAGTAAAGCGTTATCAAACGATCTTTGTGTGTACTTTGAATGAAGTTAAAAATTCAATTTAGACATCTCATAACCACGGAACTCATGTCTTAATTAATACATTGTCATATCAGTGCTATCTCATCATTCTTCTCATCACTAACCCAAAAAGTTTCCCTCCTACCCGTTTCGTGTTTATTATTTGTATCTTGTTTCTTTTTTCAAGAAAAAGTTTGTTATAAAATTTTCGTTTTTTGCAGAAAAAAATATTATTTAATACCCCTTAATGGATCGTCTGCAACATGGTATCACTACACTTCACAAATTCAACGTGGAAGGGATTTGATTGCTTGGTCAGTTTTCGTCTAGGTGTGGATCTCATTGTCTCCTTTTAGTTTGATGTTAGTTTGATAGTTTGGTGCTAGGTTTTTTAGTTTGCTTGTTAGCTTTGGTGTTTTTTGTGTTAGTAATTGTTTTAGGTGTCGGTTGTGCTCTCCTTGTTTAGTAGTTTATTCGCTTGTTTTGTGTTAGCGAGTTGTGTTTGCCTTCATTTTTGGTTGTACTCTCTATGTTTTTGTTATATAGTCTTTGTCTTTTAAAAAAAAATAATAATAATAATAATAAATAAATAAATAAATAAATCAAAATTACTATCACTTCAAATTTAAAATGTTTTTTTTTTCAAAGAAAAGAAAAAATTATATGTAATTTTTTCGATAGTATAATTTTTCATAATTAATAAAATTAACTTGTCTTTCAAAAAAAAAAAATTTTTTTTCGATAGTATCTGTGTGAAAGATTCAACAAACTTGCACAAACTCATACCGGATCGCTCATACCATTTTATTATACCGACCCGGCTACCCTTCAGTTGCCTATATTCAGTCAACACAGTCAGTCACCAAAAGCCACAACGATTACCATTTATTTTAATATCCCCCCAAATTCAATCAAAATTCGAATCCAATTCATCAATGGCATCAAAGCAAATGGAAGAAATACAGAGGAAATTAACACTATTATCGTACCCTAGGGCAAATGCACCTTCTCAATCTCTACTCTTTGCCGGCATGGAACGTTATTCACTTCTCGAATGGCTCTTTTTCAAGTAAACATTTTAGATCTGTGTATATATAATAGTATTGATTGATAGGTTTATGTAATTCGGTGAATTATTATACTTGATGCTTGATTAATTGTAGGTTATTAGGTGATAAATCCCCTTTTTCTCAGCAGAATTTGCAAGGTGATGCTATGGATCGAGATGAAGAAACTTCACGGATTCAATGTAATTGCTTTTGATATCTTCAACAACTTCAGATTTATAGATATGATTTATTATATTATATTATATAATATAATATATAATATACAATATGATAATATATAATAATTGTTGATTTACTATGATTTTTAGCACAGTTTAGATGTAACTGATAATTTTTAGTGGCAACGTGACATAAAAAATGAACTTGTGGCTGTGGTGTAGTGGTTTGACGCATTCTTCTTAGGGAGACGCGGGTTCGAATCTTTGCATACACAATTAATTCTCAAGTTCACCCCCCCACATTACATGGGATGCCTGGGTTGAGGTCACCAATTTAAATCTCTTCGTGAGAGAAAGTGTCTCATTAAAATAAGCCTGACTGGGAGGTTTTACCCGATCCGTTCACGGACCTCTACCTGGACACTGCCCGTATGGATGTGTTCCCGGGTACCGTCGATCGGGTTCGGGTTTCTGCCCGAACGTGTGTTTGTTACGTGCAAATGATGAGGGTCGTTGAAATAAATGATCCGATGATGCAAAAATCGCCGTTCAAAAAAAATGTGACATAAAAATAGATAGAGTGAACTAATTTGCTTGGCATAATAATTTCACCTGTAGTAAATGATTATTTGAAGTAAGTGTTTTGTTGTTTAAACCCGATAATATTTCTTGAAGTGTCAGGATTGAAGAACATGCATTTGTATATTTTTTTATGAAGAAAAACATCAACCAGTAGTTAGCTGTCGCTGCAGTAATTCTGCTGTAATAGATGAGGTTGTATGAAAAACAATCACACGCCATAGTTTGAAGTTTGGATAGTATTTTAGAGAATTTATCAGAACAGACTGTTGAAAGCCCAATGAATTATATCGAAATACCGATATTTAATCTAGTTACGTCAGTTTTGTACACCTACCCAACCTAGAACTTGTTTGTTTTTCTACAGATTTGGCAGAGATTGCAAAGTTTCTTGGCATAACAACTAGCGTTGATACGGAAGCTATTCAGGTGAGTTTAATATGTATAATAGTTCAAACAAGAATGTGGTTTTTTGGATGCTTTTGATATGTGTGACTGAATTTTGTTTTATTTAGTTTTAGTTTATAGTTAGGAGTGTATACGACGTTATATCTTTTACTATTGTATGTATTAAACTTTAAAACCTTATATTGTATGTAATCAAGTTTTAAAACCGTCTTTTGTAAGCATTTAACTTATTATTGTATGAATAGAGCTTACAAACAACACGTTAGTTTATGTAGCCAAAACATACAATAAACCCTTTTAGTATATTACCAAACTGTAAACCCTTTTAGTATATGATTTTTCTTTTTAATTGTGTGTATGTATGTCAGTTGAATCAAATTTGATTGCTTCTGTTATAGATGTAAAATTTTTAGAACATTAACACTTAACTATAGTATGATGATGTAAATGTATCCGTGTGTTTGGTTCTAGTGGTTTATAGTGCTAAAATGATGTTCATGTTTTGTATTTTCATAAAAACTGAACTTGGAATTTTTTAGCATCCGTGAAAGTGATGCTTAAGCGGACTTATTTGAGTTTTGTGGAGTAGACCTAAAATAGTACAAAGATCCACTTGGGCTGGCATGACATTTGTAGTAGTTACTATAGTTATGACTTGTCCATATTGGAGTATCAGTTGATATGTGATGGTGCAGATTTCTGTAGTGTATGGCATTCTTGTAACCACAACATGATTTAAATCAGTTAATTAATGTCACCATTTATCAAAATGTGAAGATAATAGAAAACTAATTTGAGGTGGTTTATTAAGTTCGAGCCCAAGCTTTAAAGACGAGCTCAAAATCTATAACAAGCTGAGCTCAATCCAATCCATAATAACCTTGAGCCCTGCTTGTTATATAATTTGAGCTTGGCTTCTAAAACCTCATCTTGAGCTCAAACTTGGTAAAAAAATTGACTCATTTGTAGCCCTTAGTTTTCAGGACTTGTACTTTGTGCAAATGTGGTGAATTTCCATAACTTTAGGCCTGGATAAACTATTATTGAAGAGTGGCAATAGGTCTAGACTGTATATCTTCTCTAGTATAATTGATCTGGTTAACATAGATATGGTTTTTTGTGAACTCTGTCTAAATATAATTGTTGGATGTAGGGACGTGGAAGTTATGAAGAACGGACCGAGATGCTTCGTCTGATTGTAGATCTTGTTGAAGCTAGTATTTATGCTGATAATCCTGAATGGAGGTTTAGATCACTTTTCTCGATGTTACTAGTTGTCGAAAAAAATTTGGATACAGTTTTTTTGGGTCAACCTACTAACCTGACTCGACCCATGCAATTACCTGTTTTGACTGATTTTCCACATTAACAAGTCACCTATCGTCTCTAAATCTGTCAGTGATTTAGATTTTTCTTGTTGTAGCGTTGATGAACAGGTAGCAAAGGACATACAGCTCATAGATTCTATTGCTGAAAAACAAGCTCAAATTTTCTCCGAGGAATGCAAACTGTTCCCAGCTGATGTTCAAATACAGTCCATATATCCATTGTAAGATTTTTTTGACCCTTAATCGTTACAGCTGTCACTAGTTTTATAAAGAAATTACAATTCACTAGTGTTTATAAAATTGTTTATAAAATTAGATGGATTCTTGCGTGAGAGGCACATACTGTTTTTTTTTTTTTTTTTTTTTTTAAACTTTTATATTTGAACCATTATAGATAGTCTAGTGGTTTGCGTCTTGATATCCTCATAAGTGGTCCCTGGTCCAAACTTCATTAGTAGCATATATTGGGGAAGACCTTATCAGAGAAAAATATATGAAATTTATGTATGACCATGATCGAGGCTGCATAGCATAACACATCAAAGCACGTGAAACTTATAAACTGTATATAAATGGTAAATTGGTATGTAGTGCTAAGAATCCTATATATTATTTAGTTGGTCTAAGGAGTAATACTACTTGCATGACAAATGCTTTTAGTATTCTAATTCCACTTATGGACAATGGACATTGCAACTATGCTAGGACCTTATAACTACTATATAAATATAAACTATATAAACTACAATAAATTAACAAAGAACTCCTATATAATTGTTTGAGTGTTTTTATGAGATCTTATAACTACTATATAAATATAAACTATATAAACTACAATAAATTACCCTAGTATTAACAAATAGCTACATCTTACAATATCGTCCTATGAACTTTAAGGTATATGAAGCCTTTTATCTGATATTAATAAAGCCAATAGAGACTTCATAAAAAACTATACTTTTAAAATACAGAAACAATAGTATATATGTTATGTAGTCATTAATGCATTTGTTCTTCAACGTTGCTTACTTTTTTGAAGTTCTATGGTTTTTAGTTGGGAATGGCATAAAAAATCTGAAATAAACAGCCAAGGACAATAGAGTTCTCTATTCCTTCAATTTAATTTAAGTATATTAAGTATTATAGGTATTCTTAAATTATTTACCTTTTCTTTTGTGTCTTATAAATTATTAGTATTAGATTTATTAGTGAATTCTATTACTTTTCTCACTACTTATTGCTTTCTGAATGTCTACTTTTGCAAAATTGTAGTTAAACCTACTATATGTCTGTAGCCATCATTTCACAATGTTAGTGATACTTGCTTTTGGTCCACAATAGTTTCCTAAGTTTCTTATAATTTAAAGGTATGTAATACATTTGACTACAATTAAACATATTTTTATTGGAATATTAATATTAATTTGCAGGCCTGACATAGCAGATTTGGAAAAACAACTTGCCAGTCAATCTAGTAGACTATCAAGTCTACAAGAGATGGTTGATGATTTAGCTTCAAAGGTTATATCTACTTCTTTACTACACGAACCTTTAGATTAGGGATGCAAATTTAAGTATCTAATCCATTTACTTATGAACTAGGTGATTCACATTATGTTCCATGTCAATTTGATAAAAAAATAATAATAGTTAAAACTATAGGTTCAAACGGGTCAGAATGTAGCTTAGTGTGTAACGTAAATAAATAACCTGTTCAATCCATGTTTTAAAAATTAAAATTTAAGTATTGTATGAAAAATATTTTGTAATCATGTATAACACAATTTATCAATAAAAGGGGTCGGACTTTTCTATGTTTTGATCTCTTTTATGATGCATTACCTTCACATATTCATGTTCTGTATGTGATCAAATGTAGCATTCATACAACCCTGATGAGGATTATGCTGAGGTGGATATGAAGCTGAGGGCACATTTAGAATCTTTTTTAGAAACTGCAAGATCCTTCAATACTATATACACCAAGGTTGTTTTTCCCCCTATATTGATCTTTTTTCTCCCTGTTGTAGTCATGATTTATTTATTTATTTTTTATTTTTTTTTTATTTTTTTTTTATTTTTTTCCTAAAACCATTATTGATTGTTGGAAAACTGAGCACCGTTGATACACAAATCAAGAACATGTGCATATATAGACTTTTAAAAATCTCTGTATATATTCTTCTAGGAAATACGTCCTTGGACACATATGATGGAGGTACCACAGTTACATGGCTTTGGACCAGCTGCAAACCGCTTGCTAGATGCGTACAAGATGCTCTTAAAGGTAAAGTTATTTGAAACCCTTTTGCGTACTAATGCCATCTCAGCTATTTTTGGTAACTCTGGATGATAAACAATTGCAACATCTTGCATGTTTTTGCCGTTCTAAAAAAATAAAGATAAAAAAAATACATTATGCATGTTTCGTCTTATAAGGAACATAGTAAAATATCTTAACTACTCTTTAAAGTACATTAGGGGATTGTTGATCTGAAAATACGAAAAGTGAACAGTAACCTTTGGAAGAAATTCGTTTTGGATTACAAGTATTAATTAGCGTGTTATGTGTTTATAATCGTTTGTTTGCTAAAATAAAAGTGAAGTATTCAAGTACCACGTTTCAAAGTTATATCATCATATTAATATTAGCGTTGTTTCTGTTAAGAGAGTCCAAAAAAGTCAATTTATTTTTGAAATTCTGCTAAAAGGAAAGATACTCGCATGAAGTCTCAAGATTGGCTCAATAACGATTTTGCACAAGTCATTTATTCGTTTTCAAATGAATGTATTGAAGAAGTTGGGCATTAATACTTGCATCAAGAAGTGACAAATTTGACCCATTTTACCTTTTAAACTGTCAACTAGGATGATGTGTTACCATTAATGGGTCAAACAGGTTATGCTATAACTTTAGAGAGAAAGGTTAATTACGAGTACCAAGTCAAAATCAATCTATTGTTAGATGATGTTTTGTTCCAACATTTGTTGATGGCAAATTAAATCCTCTGTTTTTACCAACTTGTAACGTGGGTTTGTGTTATGTATGTCAGTTCTTAGGGAACTTAAGAAATTTACGTGACTCGCATGCTGCTGTGGCCGCCGGATCATCTGAAACAATCTCTGGTCAACCATCTTCCGTTACAAGAATTATATCTGAATGTGAATCCGCTTTGACATTTTTAAATCGTGATCTTGGAATCCTTTCGGCGTCTATAGCTCGTGATGAAGCAAAGAAAATAGGGTCAAATGTCGACCAAAACAATCTGTAGAAGCAAAAGTCAACATTCCTGACTGTCATGTTTTTGTTACCAAAAACACTGTTTTGTGGCTAATTTTTGATGATTTATTCTCAAAAAAAAAAAAAAAAAACTGTATCTTTTCTCTCTTATTTAGGTCTAGATTTGGTTAAGTTAAGCTTTGCAAAGTTATATACCAATTCAAGCTATTTTGATAATCATACTTTGAAGTCATATTTTCATCGTGGGTACTAACATATTCATCAATATTTTGTATAAATAATATAAATTTGTGCATGGCGTGCATATACATTTTAAATTTATTAACGTCTATTTTTCTAATAGATTTATCAAATTGTGAAAATTTAAAAATTAAGAACTGAGAAACGAACCTAATTTTGAAACATTGCACCTTGAGTTTACTTACAATTTTGTGTATGTAATAGAAGAATGTTTAGTTGCAACTGAAATTACTAAATATATTTCTACTACTATGAGTGAATTATTATTCGTTTTAATGGTGCAGCGTTTCTATTCATATACTTTATTTAGGTCATTTGAATTTATGATTGAATTTTTTTTGCTTGCATCTATAATCAGAATAGAATGTGCATCTTAATAATAGAATGAATTACATTTTTTGAAGAAGTAATTTAAGAAATAAGTTTTTTCCTTCCGAATAGTATATCCGTATGTAGTAAATAATTAAACAAAAAATAATGCCGAGTATTACGGTGCCTTTTTTGGTATTTACTAAAATTGATTTGTAAACAAAATCTGAATTTTCAATACTTACCAAAGTTTTTATACAGATATCAGCATATCACTAGTATGATTTTTCAATTATCCACAAATAAATGTCTTTATTAAAAATTACATTTTGTTTTAAGATTTTGCTAACGTATTATCCGTTGCATTTAATGAATATAAAATAAAAATGTTAATATAATTTAGAAAATTTCGAGTTAATCAAAATATGTATCAGGCGGAACGTCAGCAAAACCCTTTGTTTATCTGTTTTAATGTAGTAAGTACCCCATTTTCAACATATAAAATAAAATATACGTTACGTGTGTAGATTTAGTAAAATTAATATTTTAAAAATTTTGTTCTCATTATAAATAAATTATTCTGTGTCACGGAAGCACGCCTTAAAAAAATCCACATAAATAATAAAGTAGGTAGAATTGACATTTTTATGATTTAATCATATGACTAGAATATTTTTATACTCCGCTTTTTTTAAGGCAAACAACCGTAGCAAATTACATAACATCAATGCATATATTTTTTTGTTAATTCGTTACAAATACATAAAACAATATTTTAATTATTACGTGATATAATTTGCATGAAAATATTCTATTACCATAAATTCATAATCAATGTTTTATTCACTATTCTAATAATTAGTCAAACTCTTTGTTTTCCCTATATAAATGACTTGGTATTATTCTTCACTCATAACACAAACTCGTCACTAAAAAGTTCAAAATGACTTTTTCTTCACTTTCACTAGTAATAACACTATCCATTATATACATTTCCGGTTGTTCTCCGGCAATACCCACCGGTGGTACTTTTACCATCGATCTCATTCATCGCGATTCCGTCGATTCCCCTTTTTACGACGGTTCTATGAGCTATTCCCAACGAATGAGCCATACTTTGCAACGCTCTTTCATTAACGCGAAGCGTATAAATAAAAATTCTAACAATACCAAGTCGAAATACCAAACCGAAATAATCCCCGATCACGGTGAGTTTCTCTTGAACATTTCGTTCGGGGATCCGTCACATAAAGTCTTGGCTATAGCCGATTCCGGTAGCGATTTATCTTGGATACAATGTAAACCTTGTGTTCAATGTTCTGAACATAAGGCACCAATTTTCGACCCGAAAAAATCTTCAACTTACGAACCCGTAAATTGTAATTCCGGGACGTGTAAGGCGATATCGACAGTTGAAACAAAGTGCTCCAAAACGAATAAATGTCAATTCTTTGAGAGTTATGCTGACGGTTCATTTAGCAACGGAACCGTCGCTAAAGAAAGTGTCACATTAGGTGATAAGGTGTTGCAAAATATTATTTTCGGGTGTTCGTTTAGTAACGCTGGTGTTTTTCGACCAAGCTGGGGAGGGATCGTTGGTTTAGGCGGCGGAAACGAATCTTTAGTGTCGCAAATACGTTCCATCGTACCGGGTAAATTTTCATACTGTTTAATTCCATATCCTAAAACAGATGAAGTACAAAACAAGTCAAGTAAAATGACATTTGGTGATATTGATTTTGGTCCAAATGTGGTTTCTACACCACTTGTCCCAAAAGAACCAAAAACTTATTATTATGTGACATTAGAGGCAATAAGCGTCGGTAATAAACGATTTGATGTTAACCTGGGATCCCTTAGACCGTTGCAGAAGGGGAATATGATCGTTGATTCGGGCACAACTTTAACAATGTTACCAAGGAATATATATGAAGACGTTGAGGCAACTATTCGTAGTGCTATCAACGTGAGAACACTGAAAGATCCACAAAAAGCGTTGAGTCTTTGTTATCGAGCGACAAAAGTTAGCGACGTGCCTAAGTTTACAATGCATTTCGATGGGGCGGATGTGGAGTTGAGTCGAGAAAATGTGTTTGTGATGACTAGTAAGCATATTATGTGCTTAGCATTTAGACCAACTTCGGATGTTGCTATATATGGGAACTTGGCTCAAATGGACTTTAGGGTAGGTTATGATTTAGACAATAATTTGGTGTCTTTGGAACCTTATGATTGTGAAAAGTTGTAATAAGATATGTTATTTGTGGAATTTGTTCTTTGTATTGTTTTGGAGAAATAAAAAGGCCAATTTTGAAGCATTTAAAAAAAAAAAAAAATATTTTGTCACTTTTTATTAATCTTACTCTACAAAATACTGTGACTTGATATATTATTTAATAATAGAATATATATATGATCTTAAAAATATTATGTAATATAACATTAAATGTCCGAGAATTAATGATATTGCTCGGCTTATACATATTATTCTTCACATTTATCGGTTTCATTCGTGTTAGTTTCGAGATATACATCGAAAATTTATCGTTCATAATTATGAAGATTTACGCCGTTTGGTTCGAGAGAGTTATATTTGATGTTCTTAGTGATTTATATGTGTTTCAGAGCTTAAAAGTCCGAAAAGATGATTTCGGTTCGAGTCGGGTTCGAGCTACACACTTGGAATTTTTTTAGGCCAAAAAATGAGTTTTGAAGGCCTCCCATTCGCGACCACGATAGTATATTTTGCCTCGCCTACGCGAGGTGTTGATCGAAGGTTTTCCTCGTCGCGCAACGAAGCAAAACGAACGTGAACAACAGACCACGGAGGCCTCACGATCGCAAGCCCCTCCCCTTGTTTCTTTTGCGAACACGAGATCTGGTCGGGCAGGCCTGATGTTAAATTCCGAATGTCGATCAGCTTTAGGTTATCACGAATTTACTCCGTTCTTGGCCGATTTTATGCCGTATTCTTTGGGTTTGAATTTAGGTGATCTTAAGCCTACGGCTACGGGGATTAGATTGGTTGATAAGTCTGTTTGTAGTCCGATAGGCATTGTTAAGAATTTGATTGTTAAAGTAGGATATTAGAATTTCTTGCTGATTTTGTGGTTGTGGACTTAGAGGAAGATAACGCTATACCACTTGTCTTAGGTAGATTGTTTTTGGAAACTGCAGGTGCATTAATTGTTGTGAAAGCTAGGAAATCGACTTTTAGAGATAGAGGGAAACAAATGAGTTTCCAGACTAGGCATATTGTTAACCCACCACCCACACCCATCAGTTCATTGAATGTTGTAGCTAGTGTTAAACCCACTAAAGATATGATAGGAAATGGTAAACCAATTAAGTGTGAGGGGAGAGTTGAGAAGGAGACCATAGTTTATCGAATAATGAAAAGATTGATAGGTCTATGATGAAGCTATATGGGTGGGTTCAAAAGCCTATGTCTGAAAAGGATAAGTATTTGAGGAATAGGTTAGTGTCTAATCTATCTAGAAAGGAGAAGGAAAAGCTGAGCGAGTTGATCGAGGATCAAAAGCCACAGATGTTTGGTTGTTGACCGGAGTTAGGTTTTAATCTTCGAGTGGATGTTCCGATGAAGTGAACGATCGAACCTACCACCATCCGAGCATTAGTTGAGTTGAAGACTGAGTCGAGTGCATAAATCGTTTATAAATATGCACATGTACTTCTGTAAAGTTTGTATACTTTTCTTGAAAATTGAAAAATCCAAAAAAGACTTGAAAACTTTTAATAAACCCGAAAACGTTTTTCATTTTGTGTTATTCTTTTCTCGTGTGTTCATTACAGGTACCATTTGTTGAACATTATGTGATGAAAATCTAAGAATGACCATCAGTGAAGAGCCGTCTGTCACCCCGTTTCGTAACTTCCAGCTCTCCATCCAGGTATCTTTGTTCCCATTACTATATTGTCCCCTCAAATTTACATCATTTTATCTGATTTCATGTAATGAGGGCATGACATAATCTTAAGTGTGGGGGAAGAGATATAAATTCTCGCGGATGTGTTAATGATGCGTATTTTTCACTTTAATATCGTATTTTTGAACCAAGTTTTCTTCTCCAAAAGATCTCGCCAAATTGAACAACAATCAAGCAAAACAAAGTGTAAACACTCATGATCATGTAACCAAGATATAGAATCTCAACCCCAACTGATAAAGGAAAAGCCACCATAACTAGTGTTGGTCCCTTGATTAACAACATGAGTATTGTAGAGGGGGTGAATACAAATCTTTTGATTATCTTAACAGTTTAAGCAAATTAGTATTCATGCAATTAAATTAGATAAGAGTCAAAGGTAATTTTCAACGGTTATTCTTTATTGATATAAATCAGAAAGAATCACAACTATCTGTGACGACCCGAAAATTTCCGACCAAATTTAAACTTAATCTTAATTTAAAATCGACATGATAAGCAAAGTCTGTAATGTTGAGTCTCGAAATTTTTGAACTTCTTACATGAATTCATTGACCTTTAACTATTTCCGATGATTCACGAACCTATAAACATAAATAGAAATGTACATGTAATTAACTATACATATAAATAATTATATATTGTAAAATAAATATAGTAGAGAACTGACATGTGATTTAGTTATTAAGAAAGATAAACTAAAATAACTAAAACTTGTTATTAAATGATTTCGAACATAAATTGTCAACGATTAACAAAGTATTAATTGTATAATGTTATACTTTGAATTTAAATTGTTGTGATGTATATAATTAATCTGGATATGTAAAACATAATTATATATAGTAATTTGAATATACATATGATATATAAACATAATTATTATGATATGTATATTGATAAAATGTATAAATATTTAATAAATGTTATTATATGATTGTTAAATATTACATAATTAATAAATTGTAATATAAATATATTAGATGTAATTACAAATTAAAAGTATAATTGTTATGATCAATAGTACTATTACTACATTCATTATTAATATTAATATCAATATTAGTAATATTAATAAATATTAAATATTAAAAATTTCAACAAATTTAGGGTTTATGATTATCAAAGTAAATACTTAAAGTACAAAGATTATTATAAGAACGATTAAAATTCTTATTTAGTTGTAATATTATTAGTTATTATGATTAATATTAATATTACTTTTGTAATTATCATTAATAACATTATCATAAAAATAATAAAATTTATCATTTGTATCATTAATCATATCGATTCTTAATACTGAATTTTTATAAATATCATAATTAATAATATTATTATTAATTATTATCATTAATATTTATATAATTATTATTATTAATAAACTACTTATTTAATATAATACTGGATACCGAATATTTACAAATTAGGGAATCGGGTAAATAATTGGAAATCTGTTTCAAGTAGCTATCTTACTGTGATTAAATTTGTTTATGTCTCCTAAATTATTAGACAGAAAGAATCGATCGTACCAATTTGTATAAGTAGAAATTCGATTTTTTTATTTTTTTATTACTGAGCGAATAATTTTATGTCGACCACTTGGATTATAAATCAATCAAATTTCTTAATGACATGGAGTAATTCATTCAATTCCTTCATCCTCATTATTAGTTATCACCTTAATCCATTTTTTTATTTGATTTAATTTAATTAATTTTTTTTAACTGACGACACTCTATTCTTACATTGTTTTTTCATTTTCTCTAATTCGAATTCTATTACAAAATGTGTTAACGTAGTTTTGTTAAGGATGTTTTACTTGATCTTTCTGCAAAGATTCAACTTTCAATTCTTTATAACGAACTTGAATTTTGAAGTCAAAGATATTATTCAAAAAAGTCAAACGTGCAGTTCTTGGCAAAATTCGAGATCATCTTAATGTTTTGAGTTCAATTGATAATCCAGTAAGTTTCTAGGAATGATTCTCAAACTATTTCAAGAAGAAACCATGGCCTAAAATAGTCTCAATTTCAAAATCAACGATTGAGTTGTTCATAGAGTCTTTAAACTGTATTATTTAAATTCCTTCGATTTTCTTTCGTTTCTGTTAATTTAAGCATTCACGACAGATTGTTTATGTTTCAAATTCATAATATAATTCAAATATTTAGATAATTAATATGATGGGGTATGGATTTGGCCTTTGGAGTTACGGGGAAGAAGGAGTGACGACACATAACGTTTATATATATACGAGCTGGGTATAAATACAGAAAAGCGGGCATGGAGGGATGGTTTAATGGTGTGTCGGGTTAACGAGGGGTCACGGGTTCGAACCTAGGCTGCGTCAATTTTTTTTTAAAAAGGGGCTTACACTATGAGGTAGTCATTTTAATTTATTTTTTCCTTATTAACATTATCATTATCATTATTATTATTATTATTATTATTATTATTATTATTATTATTATTATTATTATTATTATTATTATTATTATTATTATTATTATTATTATTATTATTATTATTATTATTATTATTATTATTATTCTTATTATTGTTATTGTTATTATTATTATTATTATTATTATTATTATTATTATTATTATTATTATTATTATTCTTATTATTATTATTATTATTATTATTATTATTATTATTATTATTATTATTATTGTTATTATTATTATTATTATTATTATTAAGTATTAGTGTTATTATTATTAGTATTGTAATTATTATTATTATTATCATAATTATAAGTAGTATAACCATTATTATCATTATTAATCTTATAAGTAATATTAATGTATTTATTATTGTTAAGGTTATCATTTAAGTATTATTATTATAGTCATCTTTAGCAATATTAATAAAAGTAATATTATTAAAATTTTAGAATTATCGTTATTATTAAAATCAACATCTTTAGAAGTATCGTTATCCTTAAACAAACTAAGAGTATTATCATTATTGTTATTTCTAATATAAGTATTATAATCACAATTAATATTATTATTATGATTATTATTATTATTACTAATATTATTATTCATACTAATAATTTCATTAAGTAGTATTATTAATATTATCATTTGTAATAAGACTGTTATTATCATTATTATAATACTTAATAATAAAACTATCATTAGTATTACAATTAGTAGAATTATTAAATCTTATTTTCCTTAAGTATTAATATGAGTATTTTCATTATCATTATTTTTATCATTTCAAATATTATCTTAGTATAATTATAATTAATAATTTCAACAAACAAATGATAATCATATAAAAGTATATTTAACTTAACTATATTAATATTTTCATTTAAAATGAATACATTTAATTAAATAATAAAATATATAAAAGTTATTAATACAAAGATTTTATCACTAATAATATATATATGTTCGATTACAATTATGTGTATTAATAAATATACGAATGATATAGGTTCATGAATCCGAGGCCAACCGTGCATTGTTCAGTGTCATCATATGTATTTTTACTACAAAATATAGTATTGTGAGTTTCATTACTCCCTTTTATATATATATATATATATATATATATATATATATATATATATATATATATATATTTGAAACTGAGAATACATACGCTTCTTTTATAAATGTTTTACGAAATAGACACAAGTACTTAAAATTACATTCTATGGTTGGATTATTAAACTGCATATCACCCTTCAAGTCTGGTAACCTAAGAATTTAGGGAAATGGCCCCTGATTGACGCGAATCCTAAAGATAGATCTATGGACCTTGACAAGTCCCATTCGGGGTACGAATGCTTTAGTACTTTGAGATTATTATTATACAGACGAGAGGTTCTTGATAATGCTAAAAACGAACATATATTTCATAGCATTATTCCTCAAGAAAGACAAGCTTTTAGTTGCAATTGTTCTATTTACAAGTGATATTCGTTTAAATAATAAAAGGTGAAGACAAAAGGCGAAAACGACGAATTAAAGACGCAAATGACCAAAAAGCTCAAAAGTACAAAATACAATCAAAGAGGTTCAAATTATTGATGAGAAACGTCTAAAAATGACAAGAGTACAAGTTGCGGAACGCAAAGTACAAGATATTAAATTATACGAAAGGACGTTCGAAAATCCGGAACCGGGACATGAGTCAACTCTCAACGCTCGACGCAACGGACTAAAAATTACAAGTCAACTATGCACATAAATATAATATAATATTTAAATAATTCTTATAATTATTTAATATATTATATTATTTATAAAACGTCGGCACAAGGAAACAAGCAACATGTGAGCTCTCCCAGCTGGCCATGCGATCGCATGGCCAGGAAGAAGAAAGTCCATGCGATCGCATGGCATGAAAAGTCAGGCCACATCTCCTATAAATTCGCAGTTTGGTGAACGCAAAAATATCCATCTTTCTCTTTTCTCTCATATATACGTAAAACATATATATATATTTATATTTTATATTTTAATTTTAATTATAATTCTAATAATAAGGGTATGTTAGCGAATATTATAAGGGTGTAAGTCGAAATTCTGTCCGTGTAACGCTACGCTATTTTTTTAATCATTGTAAGTTATGTTCAACCTTTTTACATTAATGTCTCGTAGCTAAGTTATTATTATGCTTATTTAATCCAAAGTAATCATGATGTTGGGCTAATTACTAAAATTGGGTAATTGGGCTTTGTACCATAATTGGGGTTTGGACAAAAGAACGACACTTGTGGAAATTAGATTATGGGCTATTAATGGGCTTTATATTTTTTTAACTAAATGATAGTTTGTTAATGTTAATATAAAGATTTACAATTGAGCGTCCCTATAAATTACCATATACACTCAATCGGACACGATGGGCGGGGTATTTATATGTACGAATAATCGTTCATTTAACCGGACACGGAAATGGATTAATAGTTAATAAACTTGTTGAAACAGGGGTGAATTACATTCAAGGGTAATTGGTGTAATTGTTAACAAAGTAGTAAAACCTTGGTTTACACGCAGTCGATAACCTGGTGTATTCATTAAACAAAGTATTAAAACCTTGTTACAATTCGAATCCCCAATTAGTTGGAATATTTAACTTCGGGTATAAGAATAATTTGACGAGGACACTCGCACTTTATATTTATGACTGATGGACTGTTATGGACAAAAACCAGACGGACATATTAAATAATCCAGAACAAAGGACAATTAACCCATGGGCATAAAACTAAAATCAACACGTCAAACATCATGATTACGGAAGTTTAAATAAGCATAATTCTTTTATTTCATATTTAATTTCCTTTATTTTTATATTTAATTGCACTTCTAAATATCGCATTTTTAATTATCGCAAGTTTATTTTATCACACTTTTATTATTCGCAATTTCATTATCGTTATTTACTTTACGCTTTAATTTAAAGTCTTGTATTTATTTTTAATATTTTACATTTGGTTTTAACTACGACTAAAGTTTTAAAATCGACAAACCGGTCATTAAACGGTAAAAACTCTCCTTTATAATAATAATATTACTTATATATATATATATTTGTATTTTTATAAAAGTAAACTAATATAGCGTTAAGCTTTGTTTAAAGATTTCCCTGTGGAACGAACCGGACTTACTAAAAACTACACTACTTTACGATTAGGTACACTGCCTATAAGTGTTGTAGCAAGGTTTAAGTATATCCATTCTATAAATAAATAAATATCTTGTGTAAAATTGTATCGTATTTAATAGTATTTCCTGCTAAAATTTAATAGTATTTTATACCCCTTAGCTTTAACATCAAGTATTTTTGGCGCCGCTGCCGGGGAATTTCCTTAAAAGCCGGAAGCGCAACGCTAATATAAAAAAAAAAAAAAAGATTTTTAGTTTACTTTTTTTTTATAAAAAAAAAATACGTTTTAAATATTCGAAAATATAAAAAGAAAAACAAAAATACAAGTATTTTTAGGAGTTTGATAAATATTTAAGTTTTATAAAGTTTCTTTAGTTTGTAAAAATATAAGTTTTATTTAATTTATTTTATAAATATATTTTAAAATCGAAAAAAAAATACTTATATATAAATCTATTTTTTTAGATTGTTATTTATAAAATCATAAAGTATTTTATTTTTATCTTAGTTTTTTAGATAAGTTTTATTTAATTTATATAAATACTTTTTATAAATATTAAAACAGAAATTTAAAAAAAAAAGTAGTAAAAAAACCACTCGGCCCGATCACTGTTGCAGCCCAAAGTGTGGCCCGAATTCGCAAGCCATGCGATCGGATGGTAAAACAACTAACACCTCATGCGATCGCATGAGGTGAGTTGACAGCTCTGGTAACCTAGTCCGACCAGTTTAGGGTTTAAATTAATTATAATTATTATTAATTAACCCTAATTAGGGTATTGTTATTTTATTATTTAGTTTATTTTGTATTTTTTAGTTTTAATTAATTTTATTTTGTTTTAATAAATTATAAAATTGATACTTTTATAAAATAATATAAAAATAATATTTTTATAAAAAAAAATTGTACTTTTTACAACTTTTTGTATATTTTTATCTTTTGTCCCTTTTTAATCATTTTAGCGTAATATTTGTATTTTTAGCTCATATTTAATTTTAAACTTAGATTTTGCCATAGTTATTTGTACTTCTAGATTTTTAGGCTTTGCCGTAGAATTCCTTAAGTGCTTTTTCTTTAGACTAAGATTTAGGTACTTTAGAATTTTGCGACGCCTTTTTAAGTTTTAGTTTATTTTTAAGTTAATTCCATTTGGGATTTAGTTTTTCTTGTAAGCTTTAATATTTTTAGACGACTTTTACCTATGTATCAATTATCATTCCAATTAGTAATTTCAATTTGCGATTATAATTTTAAGTTAGTTGTAGTAATAAGGTTAGGTTAGTCAAGTATTTTTAAGTTTTATAAGTTTCTTTTATTTTTCCGTCACCTTTTATTTTTTCAACCATTTTTCTTTTTCTACCTTTTTCGACGAACTCTTTTTCTTTCTTATTTCTCGCTATTCTAGTTTTAGGACATAGATTTTTATTCTACTACTTATCTAAATTTCTTAAAATTACGAAAATTTATTTTGAGTGGTTAAATTGATAGACATCAAAATTTTCTGGTTCGTAGTAATAGTTGGATTTGTACGTGGACCGGGTTATTGGAGCCAAACAGTCCTCAATTATATTGAGACCAAACGAATCCTGCCCCTCTGCTGCATCTTTTGGCTATTCGAAACGTGGGCAAAATCAGAAAAGTCTATTGATTGGATAACTTATTATAATTTTTCTTTCCTTTTTAAAACTAATAGGATATTCAGTGAATGCACCGAGCAAGACGTTCACCACCTTTTGTACGTTCACCACCTGTAACTAGATCAAGACATTTAGCAAATATAACCGCCGTTGATTTTTCTTTAGAATCGTCATCCAGTCAACCAAGTACTTCAGTTCAAATTTCCGATAATCCATTTTTTGAACCCGACCTCACAATTGAGAATCCGGAGAATATTCAGGAACGGTTCGTAGATCCTGAACCACTAAATTTTCCTCCGGAACCACCAATCATTCAAACAGAGATTGTTGAGGAACGAACCATTAAATCAGAATCCTCTAGTGATTCCGATTCAACAAATTCAATTATGGAGAATCTGGAACCTTTAAGTATGGAAGACCGAATGAGAGCTAAACGCACTGGCCAAGGTCACGCAATTACTCATCCAGACATTAATGCGCCAGATTATGAAATCAAAGGACAAATTATACACATGGTGACTAATCAATGCCAATTTAGTGGTGCGCCGAAGGAAGATCCAAATGAACATCTACGTACCTTTAATAGGATCTGCACACTATTTAAAATCCGAGAAGTGGAGGATGAACAGATATATCTCATGTTATTTCCCTGAACTTTAAAGGGAGAAGCCAAAGATTGGTTGGAATCGTTACCTGAAGGGGCGATTGATATATGGGATGTTTTAGTTGACAAATTTCTTAAACAATTCTTTCCGGCATCGAAAGCCGTAAGACTTCAAGCAGAAATTGTTACGTTTACACAGAAGCCAAATGAAACTCTATATGAGGCATGGACAAGATATGGAAAGTTGTTAAGAGGATGTCCGCAACATGGTTTAGACACCTGTCAAATAGTACAAATATTCTACCAAGGATGCGACATCACTTCAAGGAAAGACATAGATATAGCAGCTGGTGGTTCTATTATGAAGAAAACCGAAACTGATGCTTACAAAATTATTGATAACACTGCTTCCCACTCACATGAGTGGCACCAAGAAAAAGATATCATTAGATCATCTAAAGCAGCTAGAGCCGATTCTAGCCATGACTTAGATTCCATTTCCGCAAAGATAGATGCTGTGGAGAGACGAATGGAAAAGATGACTAAGGATATTCACTCAATACGAATTAGTTGTGAGCAGTGTGGAGGACCACATTTGACAAAAGATTGTATCAGTATTGAATTAACAATGGAACAAAGAGAGAATATTTCATACATAAACCAAAGGCCTGGAAATAATTATCAGAATAATTATCAACCGCCAAGACCGATTTACAATCAAAACCAAAATTATAACCGAAATATTCCATACAACAACCAACAAGGTCCTAGCAATCAACAAGTATCCAATAATACTTATAATCAGCAAAGACCTAATTTTCAAAACAAACCACCACAACAAACCGATGATAAAAAGCCGAATTTAGAAGATATGATGACGAAGCTAGTTGAAACTCAAACGCAGTTTTTTACATCTCAAAAACAAACCAATGAACAAAATGCTCAAGCATTTAGAAATCAACAAGCTTCTATTCAAAATCTGGAACAAGAAGTAAGTAACCTAGCAAGGTTAATAGGTGAAAGAAAACCGGGAAGTCTACCTAGTGATACAAATGCTAACCCCAGAGTGAAACAGTTAAAGCCATTACCACAAGAAGTGGTACAACACTTAAACCACCTGAAATACCTGTAACTTCTGATGAAGCCATTCCTACTCCACAAGAACCACAACCTGATCAAGATAAGGAAAAAGAACCGGTAGTTGAAAAGGTTAATGAAGATAACACAATTAAGGATAAACCTTATGTTAAACCATACCAACCACCACTTCCTTACCCGAGTAAAATGAAGAAAGAGAAACTTGAAGCCGAGCAATCCAAATTCTTGGATATGTTTAAACAGATAAATGTAAATCTTCCTTTCATTGATGTGATTTCAGGAATGCCTAGATATGCTAAATTCTTGAAAGATCTAATCTCAAATAGAAAGAAAATGGAAGAACTCTCGGCTGTTACTATGAATGCTAATTGTTCAGCAGTGCTGTTGAATAAGATACCAGAAAAATTATCTGATCCAGGAAGTTTCACAATTCCAAGTTTTCTGGGTAGTCTTAGTTCAATAGAAGCATTGGCAGACTTAGGTGCTAGTATAAATCTAATGCCGTATTCACTATACACTAAACTAGACCTTGGAGAATTGAAACCAACCAGAATAAGCATACAACTAGCCGATAGATCAATAAAATATCCTAGAGGGATAATGGAGAACATGCTAGTTAAAGTTGGTACTTTAGTATTTCCAGTAGATTTTGTTGTTTTGGACATGGAAGAAGATTCTCAAGTTCCTCTCATATTAGGAAGACCATTCTTAAACACGGCTAAAGCAATGATAGACGTGTTCGGTAAGAAACTGACCCTAAGTATAGAGGATGAGAGTGTTACCTTTTCAGTTGATAGAGCAATGCAACAACCACAATCTGCAGATGATACATGTTATTATATTCAAACTATAGATGCACATGCAGAATTATTAGAAGAATTTCCAGAATTACAAGGAACAGGAGAATGTTCTTTAGGAGAAGGTAATGAACCAATTGATGAAGCTGAAATGTTAGCTACACTTATAGCTAATGGATATGAACCAACAACAGAAGAAATTCAAATGCTAAAAGAAGAAGACAGATATCGATACAAATCATCGATAGAAGAACCTCCGAAATTAGAGTTAAAGCCACTTCCAAACTATTTGGAATACGCTTATTTACATGGTGAATCTGAATTACCTGTAATAATATCATCTTCTCTTACTGAAAATGAGAAATCACAACTCATTTCTGTGTTGAAAGCTCATAAACCAGCCATTGCATGGAAGATTCATGATATTAAAGGAATAAGTCCTTCGTATTGCACACATAAAATTCTTATGGAAGAAGGTCATAAAACGTATGTGCAACGCCAACGAAGACTAAATCCTAATATGCAAGATGTAGTTAAGAAAGAGATTATTAAACTGCTAGATGCAGGTTTGATATATCCAATTTCTGATAGTCCATGGGTAAGCCCAGTTCAATGCGTGCCGAAGAAGGGTGGCATGACTGTCATTACAAATAAAAAAATGAGCTTATTCCTACTAGGACTGTAACAGGATGGCGTGTGTGTATTGATTATAGAAAATTAAATGACACCACCAGAAAAGATCACTTTCCCTTACCTTTCATTGATCAAATGTTGGAAAGATTAGCCGGAAATAGTTACTATTGTTTTCTAGATGAATTTTCCGGATATTTTCAAATTCCAATAGCACCCGAAGATCAAGAGAAAACCACATTCACGTGCCCTTATGGTACTTTTGCTTACAAACGCATGCCATTTGGACTTTGTAACGCCCCTGCAACCTTTCAAAGGTGTATGATGGCGATTTTTCACGACATGATAGAAGAATGCATGGAAGTTTTCATGGATGACTTTTCAGTCTTCGGTGATACATTTGAATCATGTCTAGTTAATCTGGAACGAATGCTTCTTAGATGCGAACAATCAAATCTAGTACTTAATTGGGAGAAATGCCATTTCATGGTTAAAGAAGGCATCGTTCTTGGACATAAAATTTCAAAAGAAGGAATTGAAGTGGATAGAGCTAAAGTAGATGTAATTGCTAAACTTCCACATCCCACCAATGTTAGAGGAATTAGGAGTTTTCTAGGGCATGCCGGTTTTTACCGACGTTTCATAAAAGATTTTTCTAAAATTGCCACTCCTATGAATAAACTCCTAAAAAAGGATGCTCCATTCATCTTTTCAGATGAGTGTATCAAATCTTTTAATATTCTTAAAGAGAAACTCACTAATGCACCGATCATGATAACACCAAATTGGAATCTACCATTTGAACTAATGTGCGATGCAAGTGATTTTGCAATGGGAGCCGTTTTAGGACAAAGGATTGAAAAACGATTTCAACCTATATATTATGCTAGTAAGACATTACAAGGAGCACAAACGAACTATACAACTACTGAAAAAGAACTCCTTGCTATTGTCTTTGCTTTTGACAAATTTCGATCATATCTCGTTCTAGCAAAAACGGTGGTCTATACCGACCATTCTGCTCTTAGATACCTATTTTCAAAACAAGATGCTAAACCAAGATTAATCCGTTGGATCTTACTCTTACAAGAGTTTGATATTGAAATCCGAGATAAAAGAGGAGCAGAAAATCTCGCCGCTGATCATCTTTCTCGTCTTGAAAATCCCGAATTAGAAGTTCTAAATGAATCAGCCATACAAGACAACTTTCCTGATGAATATCTATTGAAGATAGATTATAAAGAAATCCCATGGTTTGCAGACTATGCAAACTACTTAGTTTGTGGATTCCTTGAAAAAGGATTATCGTACCAAAAATGAAAGAAATTCTTCAGTGATATAAAACACTATTTCTGGGAAGATCCACATTTGTTTAAAAGTTGTCCCGATGGAATAATACGCCGATGTGTATTTGGAGATGAAGCTAGTAAAATTTTAAACCATTGTCACACAGGACCAACAGGAGGGCATTATGGGCCTCAACTAACAGCAAGAAAAGTTTATGATGCTGGATTCTATTGGCCTACAATTTACAAAGACGCACACCTACTTTGCAAATCCTGTGATGCATGTCAAAGGGCCGGAAAAATAAGTCAACGTGATGAAATGCCACAAAATGTCATCCAAGTATGTGAAGTATTTGACATTTGGGGTATTGACTTTATGGGTCCATTTCCAAAATCTCATAATAATCTATATATACTCGTAGCCATTGATTATGTATCTAAATGGGCGGAAGCACAAGCTCTCCCAACTAACGATGCACGAGTTGTAGTCAACTTTTTAAAACGTCTTTTTGCAAGGTTTGGAACACCGAAAGCTTTAATAAGTGATCGGGGTACTCATTTCTGTAATAATCAACTTGAGAAAGTTCTTAAAAGATATGGAGTAACTCATAAAATCTCCACCGCATATCATCCACAAACAATTGGACAAGTTGAAAATACCAACCGAGCTTTAAAACGTATTCTAGAGAAAACCGTAGGATCAAATCCGAAGGAATGGTCCATTAAATTGGAGGATGCACTCTGGGCTTTTAGAACAGCCTACAAAACTCCAATTGGAACCACACCTTTTAGACTTGTTTATGGAAAAGCATGTCATCTTCCAGTAAAAATTGAACACAAAGCATTTTGGGCTTTGAAAACATGTAATCTTGATTTACATGAAGCTGGACGTCTACGATTAAGTCAACTAAACGAATTAGAAGAATTAAGACATGAAGCATACGAAAATTCGTTAATCTATAAGGAAAGAACGAAGAAATGGCATGATAAAAGAATCAGAAGTTCAAAAGAATTTAAAGAAGGAGACAGAGTTCTTCTTTTCAATTCACGATTCAAGCTATTTCCTAGAAAATTGAAATCAAGATGGTCTGGACCATTCATAGTCAAAAGAGTTTTCCCATACGGAACGATAGAATTAATAAATTCAAATGGGATTGAATTTAAAGTTAATGGTCACAGAGTTAAACATTATATACATGGTCCAATGGAAGTCGACAACGAAGTTAATCACAATTTCGACACCACAGCTAACTAAGTGTGGGGAGAATCAAGTCTTTAAAGGATAATATGTATTTCTGTTAGAGTTAGATTGTCTGTTTTCGTGTAATTCTCGAAAATGGAACCCGAATGGTCTTTCCCTAGCAGACCCTAAAGAACTAGTCTTCTCCCCCCATTCTGAATTTTTATTTTTTTAGGTTTTTACGAAATGAAGACTGCCTGTGAACTAAACCATGGTCTAATGCTACATGCTTTGATCACTAAACGTAATAATGACATACTACCGAGTGAAATAGTATCAGTAATCAGAGAAAGAATGGACGGAGTTAGAAAAGAATCCAGATGCGAAGATAATAAGTTACAATTTGGTAAAGTAAAATCAAAATCCGCAGCGAAAAGAAGAGCACGACACCTAGAACGATGTCACAAATGCGGAAAATGGTCACATGGAGGTAAATGTTCAAATAATCAAACATATTCAAATACCGAATTTGTTACTTTATGCAGAGACGGACCGTTCATATGTTTAGAAGAAAAGACACTGAATGCTCGAGGTTACGCCTATGTAGCCATGGAAAACCAATTAAACCGACTATCTTATGAATGGGATAGATCATATAACTAAGAAATCTATCTCACAGGTATGTCTGTACAGTTTTTATTTTTATTTTTATTTTTAACCTTTTGATAATAAACGCTAATTTGTTCGCTAAAAAGTATTAAATTGGTATTGAATAAAATTAGGTTTGGCGACCGAAATTATTGATATCATTCAAAAATTTATTACATCACTGCGAAATTTAACGTTTATTCTTAAGGTATAAATATCTTTAATCAATCAACCCAAAATATTTCAAAAATTCGTCATGAGTTAAATTAGGTCTTGGAACCGAAATTACTTTACCGAAAAGAGGGGCGCATATTTTTGATAATATTTGATTGATTAAAGTGGGATAAAAAGCCAAAAAGATTTTTAATTTTATTTTTACCATATTTTTAAAATTAATATTTAAATCTTAAATTAATATTGTAAACTTTGTAAAAACAATATTTTTAAAAATGTAAATATTTGAAAAATTAATATAAGTTTGGTGTGAATTTTTAATTTTTAAAAATATGAATTTTTAATTTTATGCATTTCAAATTTTAAGTTTGGTGTGAATTTTTAATATTAATTTTGAATTTTATATTTAAGTTGTGTGAATTTAAAAACAAAAATTTACTTTATCTCATTAAGTTAAAATATGATTTTTAAAATTCGTCGTAAGTTGAAGACTAGGTCTTTGAACCGAAATTGCTTTACCCGAGGGAGGGACGAGAACTTTTATTATCATTATTTTTAATCTTATTAAATTAAAGTATGCCAAAAACATTAAAAAACCCAAAAATCTTTACTTTTAAAAACCGCGCTTTGATTTGACAAAATTTTAAAATTTTGTCGAGGGATAGACTAGGACAACGATCCGAAACGCCCTCGCTCCTAAAGGAAACCAAATTTTTAAAATTTAAATAATTATAAGTTTTATAAAGTATAAGGTTTTATTAAAAAAAAAAAAAAAAAAAGCTGAAAACACTGTACCCGGACCCCCATGCGATCGCATGGGTTTTACACTTCAACTCCATGCGATCGCATGGAGCTGAAGTCCAGACCTGATACATACAGCAGCCTGTTCTGCCTTCCTTACCACAACACACACACATTCACGAAACTCACCCAAAAATTCACCAATTTTCGCCATTTTTCCACCGTAATTCGTCATTTTTCTTGCTCTAATCATGCCTAGATTCTCATTCCTCAGCAAATTGGTAAAAATTACACCCCTAAACTCTATAAATTCCTAGTTTTTGTGATAATTACCAATTTTTTACCTAATGCAATTTTGTTAATTTCTAGTGTAATTAGTGTTAAATTGTTAGTATTTTATGCATGTATAACCTAGATTGATGCTATTTAACATGATTTGAAGCCAAAAACTTAAAAATTTTTAGAAATCTAGGGTTTGTGTTCTTGAGCAATTTGGGGCTTTTTGATATAAACAGGTTATGGCCGATTTTTGTCATGAATTATTGCTAAATTGAGTAGTATAACATGTTTAGATAGTTAAATGATCCAAACAATGATCCTAAACTTGATTTTTGGAGATTAAAGTGGACTTTTTAAGTCCAAAATTCATGAACTTGATTAATTTGATGTATTTGCCATTTGAGACTTGTTTAATTATTAATAATGAATATTTTGACATGTTATTTGAGTTAAATGCTTATGAATTTTGTATACATTTTCATATGTGCTTATTTGAAAAGTGTAGAATTGTGAAAAATTGTGAAAATGTGTATAAGTTTAATTTTGATTTAACATGTTATAGTGATTATTTTAAGTTGTTATTTTGCTAACACTAATGCATATTTGGATGCACAATTTTTGTGTTTAATGTGTTTTACAGAGAGCCGATACTGGAGGTTCAGGAGCATCATCATCTAGACGACCAGCACCAGCACCAGAACCAGAACCAGAAATGCAACACGAACAAGAACCACAACAGGAACAACAACAGCCTGATCAGCACATACCTTATTATGATCCAGTACAGTTTGTTGATGAATTCATAGTATTCCCAATGAGGCCGCCAGTAGAATTCCCAACGATTCCTGAGCACACTCTACATCCTAATCTGAGATTTGATAGAAGATGGAGAGATTACGAGACATATCAAAGGAACAAATTCAAATTGGTAACAAAAAATGTAGAGGTGCCAAGGGTAATTGATTGGGCCCCTTTGGAAACGGTCCATCTAGCTGACCGTGTTAGACAACTTTTAGTTCAAAGGTATGGCAGTTCTTCTTTTACAGATTGGGAACGTCTTTTCACCATTCGTAGACCTGTATATAAGGAATGGTGTGTTGAGTTGATGAGTACTGTATCACTTGATACAAATATAGTTAGGATAGATGATAGAAGATTTCTTAGGTTTATCCTTAGCGGTAGGATGTACAGAATGTCCATGCTGGACATGGCCAGGGCCTTACAGATATATACTCCTGGTGAGTTGCTATTACCCGATTGTACAAACTTGATTCATTATGGTGAACGGGTAGATAGTAACTTTGACGCTGACGCCATTTGGAGGCGTATGTCACATTTTGATGTTTTTACACGAGCAGGAGGACACTCTATACACATATTGACAGAGCCGAGCTTCGTATTATTCATAGATTTTTGGCTAACTCGATTACACAAAGAGGTCATAATAAAGAAAAAATTACCTTATATGATTTATTCTACCTAAAGTGTATTCGGGATCCTAGAAGCTTTGTCAATATCCCTTACTGTGTTGCTTTTTATTTATCTAAAATGGTAGAGGGATTACAGGACGGGAGTATAATAGGAGGAGGTATTTTTGTTACTCTCATTGGAGAGTATTTAGGTGTTGATAGGAACCAAGGGGGTCCATTACAGATTTGTAGAGAACAGGTTGAGCCCTTAGGATTGAAAGTTTATGTGGGTGCTAAGGTATTGAAAAGTAGACGTAACCAGGCAGTACCCTATGAGGGATCTCATCCTCAGGTAGAGAGAGGCTCAGACGAGGAAATGGAGGAGGCGGAAGACATTAGGGATGTCTTTCGAGATGCTATTCTTGACGTCCACGTTCGTATAGATGAGGAAGCAATGACGAACGCGGCAAGACATAGTATGTATGAGCAGTGGAACTCCGAGCGAGTATACGAGGATTATAGACAACGCCAACACGATAGCTGGTTAGTTCATCAGCACCAAATCATGAGCCAGCTATCATATCAGGTACCAAATAACTATGTACCTACTCGACCTGCTCATTTTCCACCACATAGCCCCGATATCCGACCACCCTTTAACCGGTATGACTATGACCAAGCCTATCAGAACACCTATAACCAACAATGGAACCCACCCGATGAGATGAACTGGAACCCCTATCCAGACTGATTTAGTTCCATTTGGTTATTTTTATGATTTTTATGTTTTTATCTTTTGACTTTTTCATGTTTAAACTTATGTTATTGGATATATTTGTGTAATTTTTATTATTTTTTTTATTATTGTGTACTAATATTTCATATTTAGAATTTGAAAGTGGGATATTAAGTCCCATTTCAAATTGCCATGCATGATTATATTTGTATGTATGTATATTGTCGATTGTACAAAACAGGGTAAAACAGCGCATTTTCAAAGACTGGCATTAAGTTCAGCAAAAGCTACTAATTTTGACGACAAGATGACAAATAAATGTGATGTAACAACAGACGAAATGAACAAATGCTATGCACCATTTATCATTCAGCAAACAAACGCCAATATATTTAGAAACTTTGGTAAAATTTAATCATTTCTACGCTAATCACCCTCAATAATTTAAATTGTACTGATTTCTTGCAAATGAGGGCATTGCATGATCTCAAGTGTGGGGAAGGGTTATAAATTCTCTCGGGTTTGCACTTGGTTTATTTGCCAAATTTTGTGAAAATTTGAAAAATTTTCAATTAAATGAAGTCAAAATTATGTTTATACATATTTATGAACGGTGAAAACTAGGTGTTAATACCGAAATTATCGTTACCTCGGAAAGGGCATAAATTGAGAAACAACCTAAAACGCTTGAATTCATTTAAAATGGAATAAAGGAGAATAAAAAGGCAAAGAAAGAAACTAAGTGTGGGGAGAATGTACCAAGTTATTCAATTAAAAACTATCTATCACATGTTTCTGTAAAGTTATTGCAGGTGTTTTTGTTTTGGACTAAATTAACTGTTTTACCCGATTTATTAAAGAAAGGTGGATCTACACGATGAATCAATTCCATCATTAAAAGGAAGTAAAGTCTTCCTAAAAAGACACGCGCTTCTTGATTTAGGTCATGAAGTTGTCGTCCAGACCAGCTGTAGGTTGACGAAAAATCTAGAAAAGTCATCTCTAAAATCAGCAGGAAATCCACGGACCTCAGCATCAAACAGGGTCGCCAAGTGGTCAGATTTATCCTAACCATGAGAAGGATTTATCTCGTACAATGGGGGGGCACCGTGAAAATTAGCTTGATAAGACTAATGAATCAGATCCCCAGAAAGGATAATCTCCTTAAAGATTAAAAATCAGCTTTTAAGTCTGATATTACTCAATCCTTGAGATTGACCTTAAAGATTGAGAATTCAAACTCATGGAATTCGATGATATCTAAACTCGAGCTTGAACGAGAAAATATTTTGATCAAAAATACAAACCGATTTGTTTTCTGAAACCCATTTTCAATGCGTTCATTACCATTGAACGTAAAATCCTAGGAATTCACCTGGAATTCATTAGGTCACCTGAACCAAATCGGGTGTCAACCGTAAGAACGGTGGTTGCATAGCATGGTCGGAGACAGGACCTTGTGCCAGACCGAAAAATCAAAGGATGATCTTTACTATTGCTCCTACCAAGGATAGTACTAGCATCCGACACGTTAAAAAGACCATAATCAAATGCATGTCATTAGACATTGCCTTAACAGTTTCTTGTTCATCGCTTTCCTTTACAACCGGACGGTAGTTTACCGAAAGGTAATATACGGGACAAATAAACTGGATGTGTGCTTTCCGATACAGGGATAGCAGTGGATTACACGAGCCTAAAAGTTTTAAGCCAAACTATTGATCCACAAATATATTTTGCAACACCAATGGTGGATCAAATCGGAAAACTTATCTAGGGTAAAAACTAGATTTAATTTTCAAAAGATCAAATGTTTTCATAAAGATCCAATTTCCTTAATGGATCTAAATTTTTATAGTCATGTGGGACTGTAAACCATATCATTACTACCATTGTTTATACCGCCGTATAGAAATCACTGATGTACAAAGTGTGAAGAATAAAGAAGTGATTCTAGTATTTCAAGACGATATTGCTTGAGGACAAGCAACGCTCAAGTGTGGGAATATTTGATAATGCTAAAAATGAACATATATTTCATAGCATTATTCCTCAAGAAAGACAAGCTTTTAGTTGCAATTGTTCTATTTACAAGTGATATTCGTTTAAATAATAAAAGGTGAAGACAAAAGGCGAAAATGACGAATTAAAGACGCAAATGACCAAAAAGCTCAAAAGTACAAAATACAATCAAAGAGGTTCAAATTATTGATGAGAAACGTCTAAAAATGACAAGAGTACAAGTTGCGGAACGCAAAGTACAAGATATTAAATTATACGAAAGGACGTTCGAAAATCCGGAACCGGGACATGAGTCAACTCTCAACGCTCGACGCAACGGACTAAAAATTACAAGTCAACTATGCACATAAATATAATATAATATTTAAATAATTCTTATAATTATTTAATATATTATATTATTTATAAAACGTCGGCACAAGGAAACAAGCAACATGTGAGCTCTCCCAGCTGGCCATGCGATCGCATGGCCAGGAAGAAGAAAGTCCATGCGATCGCATGGCATGAAAAGTCAGGTCACATCTCCTATAAATTCGCAGTTTGGTGAACGCAAAATATCCATCTTTCTCTTTTCTCTCATATATACGTAAAACATATATATATATATATATTTATATTTTATATTTTAATTTTAATTATAATTCTAATAATAAGGGTATGTTAGCGAATATTATAAGGGTGTAAGTCGAAATTCTGTCCGTGTAATGCTACGCTATTTTTTTAATCATTGTAAGTTATGTTCAACCTTTTTACATTAATGTCTCGTAGCTAAGTTATTATTATGCTTATTTAATCCAAAGTAATCATGATGTTGGGCTAATTACTAAAATTGGGTAATTGGGCTTTGTACCATAATTGGGGTTTGGACAAAAGAACGACACTTGTGGAAATTAGATTATGGGCTATTAATGGGCTTTATATTTGTTTAACTAAATGATAGTTTGTTAATGTTAATATAAAGATTTACAATTGGGCGTCCCTATAAATTAATATATACACTCAATCGGACACGATGGGCGGGGTATTTATATGTACGAATAATCGTTCATTTAACCGGACACGGAAATGGATTAATAGTTAATAAACTTGTTGAAACAGGGGTGAATTACATTCAAGGGTAATTGGTGTAATTGTTAACAAAGTAGTAAAACCTTGGTTTACACGCAGTCGATAACCTGGTGTATTCATTAAACAAAGTATTAAAACCTTGTTACAATTCGAATCCCCAATTAGTTGGAATATTTAACTTCGGGTATAAGAATAATTTGACGAGGACACTCGCACTTTATATTTATGACTGATGGACTGTTATGGACAAAAACCAGACGGACATATTAAATAATCCAGGACAAAGGACAATTAACCCATGGGCATAAAACTAAAATCAACACGTCAAACATCATGATTACGGAAGTTTAAATAAGCATAATTCTTTTATTTCATATTTAATTTCCTTTATTTTTATATTTAATTGCACTTCTAAATATCGCATTTTTAATTATCGCAAGTTTATTTTATCGCACTTTTATTATTCGCAATTTCATTATCGTTATTTACTTTACGCTTTAATTTAAAGTCTTATATTTATTTTTAATATTTTACATTTGGTTTTAACTGCGACTAAAGTTTTAAAATCGACAAACCGGTCATTAAACGGTAAAAACTCCCCTTTATAATAATAATATTACTTATATATATATATTTGTATTTTTATAAAAGTAAACTAATATAGCGTTAAGCTTTGTTTAAAGATTTCCCTGTGGAACGAACCGGACTTACTAAAAACTACACTACTTTACGATTAGGTACACTGCCTATAAGTGTTGTAGCAAGGTTTAAGTATATCCATTCTATAAATAAATAAATATCTTGTGTAAAATTGTATCGTATTTAATAGTATTTCCTGCTAAAATTTAATAGTATTTTATACCCCTTAGCTTTAACATCAGTTCTGTTTATGGATATTCTATGCATTAAAGTTAACGTCGGTTACCAGGTGTTCAATCCATATGAATGATTTTTAATTCGCAGGTTACGCGTGTTATTTTGTACTCGGGTTATGTGTATAATTAAATATATGGAAATCTTGTGGTCTATTAAAATGATGAAAATGAATGATTATGATAAACTAATGAACTCACCAACCTTTTGGTTGACACTTTAAAGCATGTTTATTCTCAGGTATAAAAGAAATCTTCTGCTGTGCATTTGCTCATATTAGAGATATTACTTGGAGTCATTCATGGCATATTTCAAAAGACGTTGCATTCGAGTCGTCGAGTTCATCAAGATTACTACTAAGTCAATTATAGTTGGATATATTATGAAATGGTACTGTCAACTTTCGATGTAATGAAAGTTTGTCTTTTAAAAACGAATGCAATGTTTGTAAAATGTATCATATAGAGGTCAAGTACCTCGCGATGTAACCAAATGTAATGTATTCGTCCAGATGGATTAGGACGGGTCATTAGACTATCCTTGGTGGAATGATAGTTGGTTGATACAGATTCACCTAAGTTATAGCTATTGAGGTTATCTAAAGCTATTACACGTTTGGACTCTTAATAAACAAAACCCACACCACGAGTTGTTACAATAGTGAATACTTCTATTTATATTCGTCCTATTAACCGTGTAATTGTTCTATTGTCCACTGGTAAATAGGATGTTTGTACTTGTAAGGACAACTGCATAAGAGAGCGCGCTATCTTCTTTCCTCTTAGGTAGCTATTGGCAGGAACACCCCAATTCGGTTTGGCACCACTATTTGTTTAAACAAATAGAATGTTGTATTCCCTAGGCGTTCACAAAGTATAACACATGTCTGCACATGCGTTAAACTTCTGCATTCCCACGTGGTCTTGTAAGGTCACTTGTCAGCCGCCGACGCGTGTCCTTTTCTGTTCAACTTTGTCTTCGACTTCTGTTGAATAGTACAATTGATGTAAACCACTCAGAAAACTACTATGTTTGTAATGGAGCATAACTGTCTTGTGTTGTATGCTGCTTTCCAGCCATGCTGGTTCTTCTATGCTGAGTCACTTGATATTCTTGAATTGTTGGGTACACATCTTGTGCTGATTCGAAGAATACTGTCTACCTTGTGCTGGTAGCTAGACAGCATACTAGACACTCGACACAACAATATTTGTTGTCTATACATAAACAAACTTGTGCTGGCTGCACATTACATTTTAATGCAAATAAAATCTGTTTTGTCATAATTAAATCCTTAATTACCCAGCAGCATGGATTGGAGAGGGAATTGCTGCTGGTTCTTCTTCACCATCAAGAGCTTGCTGAGTAGGCTCTTCAAATAGTAACTCTTCATCTTCTTGACCAGAAGATGAGGTGGAGGCAGTTTCATCAAATGTAACATTAATGGATTCTTCAAAACAGCCCCTTCTTTTGTTGAAAACCCTATATGTCTTTGACATGTTGGAATATCCAAGAAATATACCTTCATCAGCTTTAGCATCAAACTTACCAAGCTGGTCCCTATTGTTTAAGATGAAACAGGGAGTGCCAAATACATGAAGAAATGAAATTGAGGGTCTTCTTCCTTTGAGAACTTCATAAGCAGTCTTCTGATGTCTTTTCACAATTAAAGATCTATTCTGGGTAAAACGGCAGTATTCACAGCTTCTGCCCAATATGAATTCTTCAGCCCAGATTCAGCCAACATTTTGTTGAGGTGTTCTCACAGCAGAAAAGTTTTGTGAAATACCTTTGTCAGTACAAAATTCTTCCAATGTTGCATTTCTGAATTCTGTACCATGATTACTTCTTAGCTGCTTCACTAATTGCCCATTCAATAGTTCCATTCTTTTGATAAAATTGATAATTTCATCAGCAGCTTCACTCTTTTTCTTCAAAAAGAATACCCAAGTGTATCTGGAATATTCATCAATAATAACCAGTGTATACTTCTTTCCACTACAACTGGCTACATTAACAGGACCAAAAAGATCCATATGAATTAGGTGAAATGGTTTCTCAACAGATGAAATTTGTTTTGACTTGAATGAAGCATGGTGATGCTTCCTTTTTTTCACAACCAGGACATAATCTGTCCTTCACATAAGACATTGTGGGTAGCCCAGACACCAAACTTTACTAGATAGTTTGTGAATATCTTTGAAGTTGAGATGTGAGAGTCTCTTATACCATAACCACTTGAGGTTGTCTGTTGCCTTTGAATAAAAACAAGTATCAGTTGTTGTGACTGCTGTGTTCATGTCAATTTGATACATGTTCACATGTCTTTTTGCTGTCAGCAGTGGCTTCCATATCTTATCAAATATAATGTCAATTTTCATTCTGAATTGGACTATCTTACTTTTGCTTGTCAGTTGGCTTATGGTGAGTAAATTGTGTTTAAGCCCAACGACATATGCCACATTTGAGAATGTAACATTTCCATTTGTTAAAGTACCAAAACCCTTTGTGTAACCCAACGAATTATCTCCATATGAAACGAATGGACCATCTTTTTCTTGATAGTCCATTAGCAGGGCCTTACATCCGGTCATATGTCTCGAACATCTACTGTCTAGATACCAGATTTGATTATTTTGAAAGCCCTGCACAGTAGCTAAGATGTGATGCCCCGTACAAAACCATCGTGTACGAATCATCAACAACAGGATCATTACAAGGTTAAATACTACATGCTGTAAAAAAAGAAGTTGTATTCACGATAAAAAGATGACATCATAACTGACATCAATTGTTTTACACCAACAGTATGCTTCTACGAATAGCAAGCATGAATAAATGTATGTGACCCTTAGGTCGTTGCAAAACATAGTTTCAAATGTATTAAAGTTGAATGCAAGATAAACAGTTCATGCGGTGATAACACTAGAGCAGCGGGTGTCTACGGCAAGACTAGCACGACAGCGGAAGCAAATAACCTTAAGCACCTGAGAAAAACATGCTTAAAAACGTCAACACAAAGGTTGGTGAGCTATAGTTTAAGTATAACAGTATGTAAGGTAGGCCACGAGGTTTCAGTGCTACAAAGAGCGTTTCAAAACAGTATGATAAAGTATATGTTAACCGTGGGCACTTGGTAACTAACTTAACGTTTATACCCCCTGAAAGTACACTTGGCAAGTGCGTATATCTACGAAGTATTAAATACTCGTTAAATGCTAGCGCGACTAGCCCGAGTGTGGATGTCAAACCCTATGGATCCATATCTAAGATTCGCGTTCACGGTTCAAAAACCAATGATTAAACGTTACCGAGCTAAAGGGAATGTTTATGCCATTGTATAACCCACACATATATAAGTTTAAGTAATCGTGCCTAGTATGTAAAACGTAAAATGCGCATGTATTCTCAGTTCCCAAAATAGTTAAAGTAAAAAGGGAATGCTATAACTCACAATGATAAAGTAGCGGTAAAGTATGACTCGGAAAGTAATCAATTAATGAAGGTTGTCCAAACGGGTCCTCAACCTAAGTCAAATAGTACTAAGTCATTAAATCGTCCTAATAGGTTTAAAAGTATGTAAATAAGGTCTTAAAGGTCATCATCATTCATCATCAAACAAAAGGTGTAAAGTAGGTTTCGTTTATGAAAGTAGTTTAAAACAAAGGCTGAGTTCGGTCAGCCACCACGGCCTCTACACCTACTTAAATAAGGTGAGACCAGTGGCCATGGCTCCGTCTATGAGTCCTTTAAGTGTGGTAAAATTTACAGAAGCAAACTCATCTTCGTTTGACCGTGGCGACGGTCTAAGTGCGAGTAGGTCAGAAATTTCTGCACAACGTTAAAAGGACATAGTGACGATCGGAGGGCCATAAATCCTAAACCGTAACTCGGATTAAGACGAGTCCTATATGAAAAGTTATCTACTCGAACAGAGCTATTTGAAAATCATAATCACAACAGCCCAGGTCTTACTGATCAGACCCAGAATACAGAAAAAAGACAGGTCAGTAGGTTCCGGTGGTTCTTGGTGTTCGATGCTTATCACGGTTCTCATCCTTGATGCATGTAGCTTCAAGTGTACAACTCGTTGATGTGTTTGCATCATTTTCACCAAGGTTTGACCATCATAACCCAAGTGCAAGTCTAAGACATGAAGAACAACTCACTTAAGTGTTGCAATTGTTTTGATGAACCAAGGTTACATCAAAGTCTTAGATCTAACACATACATGAACTTTAAAACTAATAATAAGTTACAAACTTGAAAGTGAACTTACGAAATCAAGATCTTAAGTTGTAGAACATAGTTCTTAGTTAGATCCTGAAGATCCAAGACTCAAAAGTCTAGATCTAACATAAGTGTACAAAGTTATAATTTAAGAAAGCTTACTAACATGTTCTTGAACTTTTAAAGTTAACTCTAGTTCAAGAAAGTATGAGATCAAGACTAACTTGTAGTACTTGACCATTTAAACTAACAAACATGAAACTAAAGTGCAAGTAAATGAAATAACAAACTAATTTAAACAAGTTAATAAGTTCATGGGTTGCATACTTTAAAGATTCAAGCCTAAGCTTGATCTTTAAGGAAAGTAAACTTTAAAGCTTACTTCATGAATCACAAGTATGCTTTCAACACATGAACTTTGATCTTTTTAAAACAATAAAGGTAGAATCATAAACTAGTAAGTTTATGTTCTTGTATGTTCTTGAAGAATCAAGATAATATGAAGAACAAACTAAAGAGATTGGTTCTTGTTAACAAGTAAGTAACTACAACTAGTAAGTAACAAATAATCAAAGACAATTAACATTAAGCAAAAGAATGATGATGATGATGAAGGGTGTATGGAATTCGGTTTTACAAGAGAAAAAGGAAGGAGATTAAGTTTTGTTACTTACAATTTTAGAGAGAAAAGAGAGAAAAAGTTTGAAGTGAGATGAAGTGTGTGAAGAGTGAATGAAGATACAAGTGAACAAGTAAACAAAATTTGAAAGCAAACTCTCCCTTGGGAGCCTCCTAGTCGACGGTCTGCAGTCCACAAGGGGGAAGGGAAGAATTTGTTGGTCACTAGCATGAAAAGCTCTTTAAAGTTGGTTATTAGGTGTTAGTTCATGGGGATTATGTACAAGTAACATGGTAACTAGATTCTATACAAGTTAAGTCATCTAGTTAAGTCTTAGGAGTAATACTTACATACAAAAATGGGCTAACTAATTCCTTTAAGATGTATGGTGGCCTTATAAGCCCATGTTCAAGAGTCCATAATATTAATCAAGCCCAAGTTCAAGTAGTTTAATAAATAAATCCAATTAAAGCCCAAGTAACTAACTAATCACCATAGTTAATTAAAATGATTAATAAAACTAATCATGAATGTAAATAATACTTGAAAATATTATTCGTTCAAGTTTCGTGTGTCACCAAGACGTTTCGGGCAATTAAAGTCAAGTACGGGCAATCATTGCAACATGTAAATGTAATAACATACATTCATTTAATCACACGTATTAATAATAATAATCATTAATAAATAAACGTTGGAAAATCCAGGGTCGTTACATTACCCACCTGTTAAAGAAAATTTAGTCCCGAAATTTTAAGCTGAGGTAGATGGAGGAGTCGGGAAAAGGTGAGGATACTTCCGCATCATTTGATCCTCTCGCTCCCAAGTAAACTCAGGTTCTCGTTTGGCATTCCATCGTACTCGGACGATCGGAATCTTGTTGCATTTCAAAGTTTTGATCTCACGATCCATAATTTCAACAGGTTCCTCCACAAAGTGGAGTTTGTCATCAATCGTAAGCTCCTCAAGTGGTATGATAAGTTCAGGTGCAGCAAGACACTTCTTCAAGTTTGACACGTGGAAGGTAGGATGAACTGAGCTCAATTGTGCTGGTAGATCCAAACGGTAAGCAACGGGTCCAAAACGTTCCAAGATTTCAAAAGGACCAATGTATCGTGGGTTTAACTTTCCACGTTTTCCAAAGCGAATCACACCCTTCCAAGGTGCAACCTTCAACATTACACGATTACCAACGTTGAATTCAAAGTCCTTACGTTTAAGATCGGCATAACTCTTCTGACGATCGCGGGTAGTTTTAAGTCTAGCTTGAATCTGAGCAATCTTTTCCATTGTTTTATGGACTACCTCGGGTCCGGTGATTTGTTTTTCGCCTACTTCGGCCCAACAAATAGGAGATCGACACTTGCGGCCATACAACACTTCAAAAGGTGCAGCATTAATGCTCGAATGATAACTGTTGTTGTACGAAAATTCGGCGAGTGGCAAATGCCTTTCCCAGGCCTTTCCGAAATCAATGACACATGCACGCAACATGTCTTCCAATGTCTGAATCGTTCGTTCAATTTGCCCGTCAGTCTGTGGGTGATATGCTGTACTCATGTCGAGACGGGTTTTCATGGCTTCTTGTAAAGAACGCCAAAATCTAGAAGCAAAACGGGGATCACGATCTGAGATGATCGATAAAGGTACACCATGATGAGATACAACCTCCTTGATGTATAGTTGAGCAAGTCTTTCCATTGTATCCGTTTCCTTCATCGCTAAGAAATGTGCAGATTTGGTAAGGCGGTCAACAATAACCCAAATAGTATCATATCCACCCACCGTCTTTGGTATCTTGGTAATGAAATCCATTGTGATCCTTTCCCACTTCCATTGTGGGATTTTCGGCTGTTGAAGTAAACCATAAGGTCTCTGATGCTCAGCTTTAACCTTCGAGCAAGTCAAACACTTCCCAACATAAGTTGCAACGTCTTTCTTAAGATTCGGCCACCAATACTGTTCTTTAAGGTCGTGGTACATCTTGCCCGCACCGGGGTGAATCGAATATCTCAACTTGTGGGCTTCATCAAGTATAAGGTTCCGTAGGTCTCCATAATAAGGTACCCAAATTCTTCCGGCATAACATCGGAGTCCAGACTCCCTAACCTCGAATCGAGAGACAAGTATGTTCAAATGTTCATGAGATATATTCTCCTCCTTGAGAGCCTCATCCTGGGCTACTCTGATCTGGCTGTTGAGGTTTGAATGAATGGTGATGTTCAGAGCCCTAACACGAAGAGATGCTGTCCTCTCCTTTCGGCTTAAAGCGTCAGCTACAACATTGGCCTTGCCAGGATGATAACGAAGTTCACAATCGTAGTTGTTGATCATCTCGATCCATCGACGCTGTCTCATATTCAATTGCTTCTGATCGAAGATGTGCTGGAGACTCTTGTGATCGGTGAAGATAGTGCTCTTAGTTCCATAAAGATAGTGTCTCCACAATTTGAGCTCGAAGACAACGGCTCCAAGTTCAAGATCGTGAGTAGTGTAGTTCCTTTCGTGAATTTTCAATTGTCGGGAGGCATAAGCGATAACCTTTGAGCGTTGCATCAGTACACAACCAAAACCACTTTTCGACGCATCGTAATAAACAACAAAGTCGTCACTGCCTTCGGGAAGCGATAGGATAGGTGCGGTGGTTAACTTCTTCTTCAAAGTTTGGAATGCTGATTCGTGTGGGGTTCCCAAATGAACTTCTTGCCCTTGTGAGTCAGCGCGGTCAAAGGACGCGCAATCAGAGAAAATCCTTCAATGAACCTTCGGTAGTAACCGGCGAGACCTAGGAATTGGCGAATAGGCGTCGGAGTAGTGGGGGTCTCCCACTTGCTGATGGCTTCAATCTTGGCGGGGTCAACTTTGATACCCTGGTTGCTAACAACATGGCCCAGAAACTGAACTTCCTTCAACCAAAATTCACATTTGGAGAATTTGGCGTAAAGTTGCTCTTGTCTCAAGAGTTCAAGCACTATTCGGAGGTGTTGCTCATGTTCTTCTTCGCTCTTAGAGTAGATGAGGATATCATCTATGAAGACGATAACAAACTTATCCAAGTACGGCTTGCAGACACGATTCATGAGGTCCATGAACACGGCAGGTGCATTGGTTAATCCGAATGGCATCACGAGAAACTCATAATGACCATAACAAGTTCTAAATGCAGTTTTTATCACGTCACTTTCCTTCACCCTCAACTGGTGATAACCGGATTGCAAATCGATCTTTGAGTAGACGCTCGATCCTTGTAGTTGATCAAAAAGATCGTCAATTCTGGGAAGAGGATACCGATTCTTGATTGTCAATTTGTTGAGTTCACGGTAGTCGATACACATACAGAAGGATACATCCTTCTTCTTCACAAACAACACAGGTGCACCCCAAGGCGAGAAACTTGGTTGAATAAATCCACGGTCAAGTAGTTCTTGTAGTTGACTTTGTAATTCTTGCATCTCGGAAGGTGCGAGTCTATAAGGTGCACGAGCTACAGGTGCAGCTCCTGGCACTAAATCAATCTGAAACTCTACTGCTCTCGGCCTCGGTAATCCAGGCAATTCTTCAGGGAAGACATCGGAAAATTCGTTCACAATTCGAACGTCGTTCACATTCTTCACCTCGGTTTCTACCATTTTCACATGCGCTAGGACAGCAAGATGTCCCTTCTTCATAATCTTTTTCGCTTTCACGCAACTAATGAGATTCAACTTCGAGGTACATCTCTCTCTGTAGATAACCAGTGGCTCACCGTCTCCGTGTGGTATACGAAGAGCTTTGTCTCCACAAATAATATCGGCCCTTATCTTGCTCAACCAATCCATACCGACGATCATGTCAAAACTTCCCAGTTTGATTGGTATCAAGTCAATTTCAAAATCTGCACCAGCTATGTTGATAATAGCTCCACGACTAATATGGTCAACCTTTTCAAGCTTTCCATTGGCGACCTCGACAAGCATACTCTCTTTTAACGGGACTAATGACCAATTAATCTTATCGCAAAAATGTCTACATACATAACTTCTATCCGCACCAGTATCAAACAAGACAGAAGCTAAAAGATTGTTGATTTTGAATATACCTGTCACCAAGTCGGGGTTTTCGCGTGCGTCCCTTGCATTAACATTGAAAGCTTTAGCGCGCGGTGGTCCGCCATATTTTCGCTTATTTGGGCACGCATTTCTGAAATGGCCCGTCTGCCCGCATTCGTAACACTTCTTCGGCCCGTTGGTGTTCGGCTTCCCATTCAAAGTGGTGACCTTGCAGTCTTTTTCAACATGCCCAGTCCGTTGGCACTTCTCGCAGACAACATTGCAATACCCAGTGTGGTGCTTGTAGCACCGCTTGCATTGTGGTAAGGTTCCTTTGTAGTTTGGGTTGGAGTTGGTGTTGTTGTTGGGGTTTCCACCGTTGTTGTTTCCTCTGAAACCCTCATGTCGTTTTGCCGAGTTCTGATCATAGTTCCTTCCCCTGTTGTTGTTGTGGTTATCCCATTTGTGCTTCTCACTAGTACCCGCTTCAGTCTTAGTTTTCTCTGGTTCATCGATGGTTATCTGATTCATTAAAGTATGCACCATGCGCATCGCTTCGGGAACATTTGGTGGTTTGGATGAGGTGACATTTCCCTTAATGCTCTTAGGGAGTCCCCAGAAGTACCTTTCCATTCGTTTAAATTCTGGGGTGACCATTGTCGGACACATCAGGGCTAGTTCCAGAAATCTCCTGTTGTAACCATCAAGGTCGTTCCCAACGGCCTTTAACTGCATGAATTCCATTTCCATCTTTTGGATTTCGGTTCTCGGACAATACTCCTCAATCATGGTACACTTAAATTCCTCCCATGGCGTAGCATACGCCTCATCAATGCCTTGTGCCTTTGCCATTGTGTTCCACCACGTGAGCACGCCGTCAGACAGCGTGCAAGAAGTAAATTTGGTTTTGTTGTCCTCCGAACAGTTGCTAACTCGGAATACTGATTCAAGTTTCTCGAACCATCTAGTGAGACCAACCGGTCCCTCAGTGCCGCTGAAGTTATGTGGTTTATAGCTCTGGAATTCCTTGTAAGTACACCCATTTCGAACGGGTTGAATAACCGGTGGTGGTGGCGGTGGCGGTGGAGCTTGGGGTTGCATTTCCGCAATGGCTGCGGCTACACGTTCTTGGATCATCTCTTCAATTTGAGCAGCAGTAGGTGTGGATCGACCGTTAGCCATGGTGTTCTATACAAACATTTTGACTCAAGTCAAAATCCAGCATTCAATATATAATAACATAGTATATAACAACCAACATGTAAACAGCACAACACATGTTAATTAAGTAACGCAAGTTGATACAAGTACCGCAAAACACCATACAGTAACATAAATAGAACACTTGTGCAAAAAGTAACATCACAAAGTTTCCATTCATTAATAATAAGTTTCATACATCATGACAGATTCGTATAATACATAAGTGAAATATGAAACTACAACTAGATTACATCATGAAATCTAATACAAAGGTCCTACGGTGAAGATGGGTGTAGGATGTCTAAAACCTGAGCCAACTGCTCCTCGAGCTCAGTAACCCGAGCTCGGAGGATTCCCACCTCCCACCTCAGTTCCTTGTTAGAGGGAGATGGTGGGGCAGGCGGTGCAGGTGGTGCGGGTGGTGCAGACCGCACGAAATGGGGTGCAGACGTTCCGGCTCCAGAAATAGTCAGCACGTAACGGGGTGTCTTACGCACTTGTGGGTCGGCAGGGTATGGCACGAGCCGCTTACGAGCAGTAACCCTACGATGTCGACCAAATGCGTCAGTGAAAGCACGGCCTCCGTTGATCCCCGGAATGATGGTACCATCGAAGCGATACCGTGAAACAACCCAACCCGTACTCCGTACGCTATAATTTTTATTTTTTTTATAATATACACATTTATGCGCCAATTAAATATGTAGACCAACTCACAAGTTTCATTAAACTGTACAACCATTACCAATGTTTACAAAAGGCACAATGGCCGTTAATTAAGTTAATACAAGTTTGACCGAATACAATGGTAGTTTATTAACCAAACGACCCGACGAGCATGGTTTGAGACTAAACTACCCAAAAGGTGGCCAACTTCCAAAAGCTCCTACAAGCACATCATCAAGGGCATCTAGTGCCCGACAATCCCCTTCCCTTTATCCTCACCTGCAACTAAAAGATAAACAACGAGAGGGGTAAGCTAACGCTTAGTGAATGCAATAATTATACATGATCATATATAACCTACTTACTTGCATACACTTACACAATACCACATACGAGCTAGCAATTCAACAAACATGCAATCCATCATGCATAAACTACTATCCACGTTCCACATTACGCTAGCAACAATAATAGCATATAGTTCACAATATAATATGCTAAGTACAATTCGCACAACCATGGTTAACCAAGTATACAAGAGAACGGTACATGTAAGTCCGTTGGAGTTCATAACATCCACTAGTGTTACTTATACACCGCGTAATCACTAGTCCCCCGGGTGATGTCTTAAACACCGCGACTAACTCACCCTTACAACAATGTGGCGTCTTAAACACCGCGACGAATCCACACTTCATTCAATACAATGAGTGGTGTCTTGAACACCGCGACACTTCCACTCTCACGACATTGTTTTGTCTTAAACACCGCGACAATCCCACAAGTCAATTACACAAGGAGTAGTGTCTTAAGCACCGCGACAATACTACTCGTTACCTAGAATGTGGTGTCTTGAACACCGCGACACTTCCACATTCATACCACACAAATAAATACATTATATACGTTCACGTATAATTATTCCACTCACCTTGACGCAAGGATGATGAATAATCGCTTCCAAACTTCAAAGCCAAGTACCTAATACATTAAGTACCAATTCAATACATAAACTAGTGGAATTAACCACATTACATTTACTTGGGCATTTAATGACTCAATTTCGCATTAAATGACCCAACCACACCACAACCGCCCTCTTAATGGCCAAGACTCGACTTTAATTACCAACATTAGTGCATTAAAGTCTACTAGCCTCAATTGACATCCACCTAGGGTAATTTACACCCATTTTACCCAAACTAGGTCAACTAGTACATTCTTGACCCAAATGACATCTCTTTCAATTCTAACAAGTGTTTAATGCTTACAATACCATTAACACTTTCAAACTCACAATTACAAGACCAAAACCCTAGATTATGGCCATTAGGGTTTCATTACAACAACCTAACCCAAATTCACCCATTTTACTCCCAAATGGGTCATACAAGCTTCTATTAACCAAAACCCTAGCCATAATCAATTAAAACTCGAAACTTAGAGTTAGAACTTACCGAGACTATCACCACGTAGCTAGAGTCACAAGGAACAACTTTAATACTTGCTCCAAAGATCAACCCTAAATCCTTCCTCTCTCAATCTCACTTTGAATCCAAATGGGTGTTAGAGTTTTGGGAGAGAAATTGAAAGAAAATGAAAAAGGAAAATGAAATAAATGAACTAGTGGACCAGATTTAATGCACCCATCTGATCTATACGTCCATTTACCATTTTGCCCCTCAAAATCTCTTAATTTAACCTAAAACCGGAACCTGGCCAGCAGGCCTGCCGCGGCGCGGCACTAAACGTCGCGGCGCTACGAAATACATGAAAAACAGCACCCTTTAATCCAAGTTCTGATCAAAACTTTGCTTGATGTGTCGCGTCGCGGAGCCTTGTATCGCGGCGCGACAATTGCCTGGAACTGGTGCCCTCGACTAGCTAATCAATTTTCCAAGGTTTCCATAACTAATAACCCAAACGCTCACTTTAATACACATACTAACCACAACCTTGAGTCTCACACGACTCAATGCCATCGTGACACGTAGGTAAACACGTTCGCTCATGCATTCAACATTTATAATATACACATTCTCAAGTAACTAACATGTTAGCTAACTTAGCCACATAACGAGCAAGTTATAGACGTATAATTGATTAGGTGTGTACCTTTAAGCGTGTACGGAAAAGCGGGGTGTTACAACTCTCCCCCACTTAGATCGGAGCGCGTCCTCGAGATCCAAGCCGCATGACAAGCCGGAAGATAAGCCAAAACAAACTCTTCGGATTCCCATGTAAACTCGGAACCCTTTCGATGTCGCCATTACACTTTGAAGGTTCTAACTTCCTTGTTCCGCAACATCTTAACCTTTTCATTAAGGATTGCAACCGGTTCTTCCGCATACTCTAACTTGTTATCCAAAGTAATCTCATCCAATGGCACCCAAGTCGAGTCATCCACAAGACACTTGCGAAGATGGGAAACATGGAACGTATTATGAATTCTCGCAAGTTCTTCGGGTAACTCTAATCGATAAGCAACCTCACCAAGACGTGCCAATACCTTGAAAGGACCAATAAACCGAGGAGCTAACTTTCCTCGCTTCCTAAACCGAATCACACCCTTCCATGGAGAAACCTTAAGCATCACCATATCACCTTCTTGAAACTCAATCGTTCTTCTACCTTTATCGGCATAAGACTTTTGTCTATCTTGCGTCGCTTTAAGTCGAGCCCAAATCATTTCAATTTTACTATTCGTCTCCAAAACCAAATCGGTACTTCCGATTTCTCGTTGACCCACTTCTCCCCAACAAATGGGAGTTCTACATCTACGCCCATAGAGCATCTCGTATGGTGGCATCCTAATACTAGTGTGGCAACTATTATTGTATGAGAATTTCACCAAGGGTAAGTGCTCGTCCCAACTTCCACCAAAATCAATAATACACGCCCTTAATATATCCTCTAGCGTTTGGTTAGTACGCTCGGTTTGACCGTCCGTTTGAGGATGATAAGCCGTGCTCATTTTCAATTGAGTACCCATATCTTCATGAAACTTGTTCCAAAACCGAGATGTAAAGCGAGTATCTCGATCCGAAACAATAGATACCGGAACCCCATGTCTTGATATCACCTCCTTTATAAACAACTTAGCTAAAGTCTCCGATGATATCGTTCCCTGAATGGGAAGAAACAAGGCACTCTTCGTCAATCTATCAACAATCACCCAAATCGTATCGTATTGGGTTCGCGCCGTCTTCGGTAACTTGGTAATAAAGTCCATGGTAATGTGCTCCCATTTCCATTTCGGGACTTCCAATGGTTGTAACTTACCGTAAGGCTTTTGGTGTTCGGCTTTGACTTGCAAGCACGTGACGCATTGTTCAACATACTTAACCACATCACGTTTCATGCCGGGCCACCAATAATCTTTCTTCAAATCATAGTACATTTTCGTTGCACCCGGATGAATGGAATACTTGGACTTATGTGCTTCATCAAGTAGCATTCGCCGGTAATCCCCCATCTTGGGTACCCACACCCTTCCTTGAAAGGACAACAAGCCACGCGAGCCCATTGTAATGAACTCCGATTGGCCAACGATTCGTTCCGTGTGCTTATTGTGAACATAAGCCTCTATTTGATCTTCACCCATCTTTTCTAGAAAGTCATTAGTGATAATCAAACGTAACGATCCCACCTTTATCGCCGGATGTGTACTCTTTCGACTCAAGGCGTCCGCAACAACGTTCGCCTTACCCGGATGATAAAGTATCACGCAATCATAATCTTTCTCTACATCCATCCACCTACGTTGACGATAATTCAAATCTCATTGAGTAAAGAGATGTTTCAAATTCTTGTGATCCGAATATATCATACACTTGACACCATACAAGTAATGGCGCCAAATTTTCAACGCATGCACAACCGCCGCCATCTCTAAATCATGAGTCGGGTACCTCGTCTCGTGTTCTTTTAATTGTCGAGAGGCATAAGCGATGACTTTACCTCTTTGCATCAGAACACACCCGAGTCCATTCAACGAAGCATCACAATAAACCACCATGTCTTCAATCCCTTCCGGTAACACCAACACCGGAGCTTGACATAACTTCTCTTTCAACAATTGAAAGGCGACTTCTTGTTCATTTTCCCAATTAAATTTAACATTCTTCCTCGTCAACTTCGTCAAAGGAGAAGCAATCTTAGAAAAGTCTTGAATAAACCGACGATAATAACCGGCCAATCCGAGAAAACTTCGGATTTCCGTAGGCGTAGTCGGTCGACTCCAACTTTTCACCGTTTCGATCTTCCCCGGGTCTACCATAATACCTTCTTGATTCACAATATGACCAAGGAATTGAACTTCCCTTAGCCAAAATTCACATTTGGAGAACTTAGCATACAATTTCTCCCTTCGCAACGTATTCAACACTTCACGTAAATGGTGTTCATGTTCCTTCATACTCTTGGAATAAACGAGTATGTCATCAATGAACACGATTACCGACTTGTCCAACATAGGTTGGCACACTCGGTTCATTAAATCCATGAATGCCGCCGGTGCATTCGTGAGACCAAAAGGCATAACCACAAACTCATAATGCCCGTAACGCGTCCGAAAGGCCGTTTTCTCGATGTCTTCCTCACGGACCCGCACTTGATGATAGCCGGACCGTAAATCGATCTTAGAAAAATACGTAGCACCTTGGAGTTGATCAAATAAATCGTCGATCCGAGGTAATGGATAACGATTCTTGATCGTCACTTTATTCAACTCCCTATAGTCGATGCACATTCGCATGCTTCCATCTTTCTTTTTCACAAACAAAACCGGAGCACCCCACGGCGAGGAGCTCGGTCGAATGAAACCCTTCTCAAGCAACTCTTGGGTTTGATTAAGCAATTCTTGCATCTCCGTCGGTGCTAAACGATAAGGGGTTTTAGCAATGGGAGTAGCTCCCGGAACCAACTCGATGCGAAACTCAACTTGTCTTTCCTCCGGAACACCCGGTAATTCATCCGGAAAGACATCTTCAAATTCATTAACCACCGGAATCTTACGAATAGGTGGTGGCTCATCACGAGTATCAACTACGTGAGCAAGATAAAACAAGGCACCGCTCTTGAGAAAACGTCGTGCCCTTGCATACGTGCACAATGGTACGAGTCTCCTCCGTCTATCGCCATGAATAATCAACTCTCCCCCACTTGGGGTCCTAACACGAATGAACTTATCATGGCATGCAATATCGGCTCTATAACGATCGAGCCAATCCATACCAACAACAATATCGAACTCACCCAAGGTCATCGGAATGAGGTCAATTTTAAAGGTTTCGGTACCAAACACAACATCACAATTCTTACAAACATCAACCACTAGCGCCGTCTTGCCATCCGCTATTTCGACTTCAACTGGACGACTCAACTTAACTAGCGGTTTATTTAACTTAGATACAAATCGAGGCGACACAAAAGACAAATTAGCACCGCTATCAAATAATATCTTGGCCGGTTTAGAGTTAACCAAGAAAGTACCTGAGACAACCTCGTTTGATTGCTTAGCTTCATCATTAGTCATCAAATAATTTCGACCCCGGCCCGTACCCGCCGCCTTCTCTAACCGCTTGACATGATCATTAACCAACTCGGGACACTCGGTCTTCTTGTGTCCTTCTTTCCCACGATTGTAACAAGTGAATTTTGTAGTAGAGGATGGTTTGGTGCAATCACAGGCCATATGTCCCCTTCGCCCACAATTATGACAAGAATAGGGGAAATCCCCCGAAGCACCTTTCTTCACACTCCCCACACTCTCGGAGCCTTTCTTAAACTTCTTGCTAGAAAAATTAGATTGACTAGTAGCTTCAAACTTTTTCTTGCCCAAGGTAAGGCTATTCTTCCTCATCACAAGCGCCTCGAAGCCCTTGGCCATGTTAAACAATTCATCAAAGCTTTTCACCACATTCACACTTATCTTCTCTTGATAACTATCATTCAAGATCCGATAAAAATCTTCCTTTAACATCTTATCATTCCCGACATACTCCGGGAAAAATTGAGTCTTAGACAAAAACACGGATTTGAGAGTGTTCAAATCCATTGACCCTTGCCTCAAAGAACGTAGCTCGTCCTTAAGCCTAGTGAGATCGGCCGAAGTTCGGTATTCTTCGAAAAATTCTTCCTTAAACTCATCTCAAGAAAAGTCCATGCATTGTTCTTCGCCATAGACTTGAATCTTTGCATCCCACCATAGCTTGGCATCACCTCTTAGCATGCTACAACCATACCTTGTCTTTTTATCGTTAGGGCACTCACATGTACGAAAATCCCCCTCCATATCGGAGATAAACCGGGCACTCTTAAGTGGGTCCCTATCGCCTTCAAAAGTAGGAGGTTGAGCATCCTTAAAGTTCTTGAAGAAAAAGTCTCGTCTCCCCACATTTTCTTCTTGGAGAGCAATCTTAATTTGTTCCTTAACCATAGTGACGACGTGCTCGTCAATCGTGTCTAGAAACATCTTCTTAACATCTTCGCGAAACTCTGCCTTTTGGTGTTGAAAGATGGCCTCAACCTTGGCCGTGAACTCGGGGTCCTCGCTCGTGCCCCCATTATCGGTGTCGTGTCCGTTTCTCATCTTCATTCTATAAAACGGAAAAGATTAAACGACGAACCCAGAGACATGACACATATATATATATACACCATACCACCCCATCTCGCTCGACAATCGTTGTACATCGCTTGTTTGACACGATTTGCACCCGTAGTAAGGGTAGCTAGTGATTACTACAGGAGCACGTCGCATTAACTTGCTAGTACAACGTCTGTCTCGCTCGATGATTCCATCTACAACACAAATCAATTAGTGCATGGTTAGTTCATATAAACCTACGCACTACAATTCCCGATTCGACCCGAAGTCGTACAAGTCCCGCCTAAAAGCGCATACACATAAAAGTCTAAGTCTAGGCACCTATCTCAAGTCGCCTAAATCCCTTAGACCATGCTCTGATCCCACTTGAAACAACCCAACCCGTACTCCGTACGCTATAAATTTCTTTTTTTTTTTTTTTTATAATATACACATTTATGCGCCAATTAAATATGTAGACCAACTCACAAGTTTCATTAAACCGTACAACCATTACCAATGTTTACAAAAGGCACAATGGCCGTTAATTAAGTTAATACAAGTTTGACCGAATACAATGGTAGTTTATTAACCAAACGACCCGACGAGCATGGTTTGAGACTAAACTACCCAAAAGGTGGCCAACTTCCAAAAGCTCCTACAAGCACATCATCAAGGGCATCTAGTGCCCGACAATCCCCTTCCCTTTATCCTCACCTGCAACTAAAAGATAAACAACGAGAGGGGTAAGCTAACGCTTAGTGAATGCAATAATTATACATGATCATATATAACCTACTTACTTGCATACACTTACACAATACCACATACGAGCTAGCAATTCAACAAACATGCAATCCATCATGCATAAACTACTATCCACGTTCCACATTACGCTAGCAACAATAATAGCATATAGTTCACAATATAATATGCTAAGTACAATTCGCACAACCATGGTTAACCAAGTATACAAGAGAACGGTACATGTAAGTCCGTTGGAGTTCATAACATCCACTAGTGTTACTTATACACCGCGTAATCACTAGTCCCCCAGGTGATGTCTTAAACACCGCGACTAACTCACCCTTACAACAATGTGGCATCTTAAACACCGCGACGAATCCACACTTCATTCAATACAATGAGTGGTGTCTTGAACACCGCGACACTTCCACTCTCACGACATTGTGGTGTCTTAAACACCGCGACAATCCCACAAGTCAATTACACAAGGAGTAGTGTCTTAAGCACCGCGACAATACTACTCGTTACCTAGAATGTGGTGTCTTGAACACCGCGACACTTCCACATTCATACCACACAAATAAATACATTATATACGTTCACGCATAATTATTCCACTCACCTTGACGCAAGGATGATGAATAATCGCTTCCAAACTTCAAAGCCAAGTACCTAATACATTAAGTACCAATTCAATACATAAACTAGTGGAATTAACCACATTACATTTACTTGGGTATTTAATGACTCAATTTCGCATTAAATGACCCAACCACACCACAACCGCCCTCTTAATGGCCAAGACTCGACTTTAATTACCAACATTAGTGCATTAAAGTCTACTAGCCTCAATTGACATCCACCTAGGGTAATTTACACCCATTTTACCCAAACTAGGTCAACTAGTACATTCTTGACCCAAATGACATCTCTTTCAATTCTAACAAGTGTTTAATGCTTACAATACCATTAACACTTTCAAACTCACAATTACAAGACCAAAACCCTAGATTATGGCCATTAGGGTTTCATTACAACAACCGAACCCAAATTCACCCATTTTACTCCCAAATGGGTCATACAAGCTTCTATTAACCAAAACCCTAGCCATAATCAATTAAAACTCGAAACTTAGAGTTAGAACTTACCGAGACTATCACCACGTAGTTAGAGTCACAAGGAACAACTTTAATACTTGCTCCAAAGATCAACCCTAAATCCTTCCTCTCTCAATCTCACTTTGAATCCAAATGGGTGTTAGAGTTTTGGGAGAGAAATTGAAAGAAAATGAAAAAGGAAAATGAAATAAATGAACTAGTGGACCAGATTTAATGCACCCATCTGATCTATACGTCCATTTACCATTTTGCCCCTCAAAATCTCTTAATTTAACCTAAAACCGGAACCTGGCCAGCAGGCCTGCCGCGGAGCGGCACTAAACGTCGCGGCGCGACGAAACACATGAAAAACAGCACCCTTTAATCCAAGTTCTGATCAAAACTTTGCTTGATGTGTCGCGTCACGGAGCCCTGTATCGCGGCGCGACAATTGCCTGGAACTGGTGCCCTCGATTAGCTAATCAATTTTCCAAGGTTTCCATAACTAATAACCCAAACGCTCACTTTAATACACATACTAACCCCAACCTTGAGTCTCACACGACTCAATGCCATCGTGACACGTAGGTAAACACGTTCGCGCATGCATTCAACATTTATAATATACACATTCTCAAGTAACTAACATGTTAGCTAACTTAGCCACATAACGAGCAAGTTATAGACGTATAATTGATTAGGTGTGTACCTTTAAGCGTGTACGGAAAAGCGAGGTGTTACATACCGCTTCTTCGGCGGGGTGGAGGGTGGCTGAATAGGTACATCAGCAAGGTCCTCATCATCACTGGAGTCGTCTGATGAGGTGTCGTCGGATGAAGCATCAGTGGATGACGGGTCGTCCGAATCATGTGGTGGCTGTATGGGTGGCTGAACTGGAAGTCCTTGGGCGGCCATCATCTGTCTGTATCTGCCTGGAGGAATCGACACTAAATGTCCATTAGGAGCGCGTCGGCACGGCATGCGCATATGGTTACGGAATGGCCCTTCCCCGAACTCCGCAGGAATCACAACACCACCGATGCAGGGTTGTGGCTCCGAGGGTCCAGGAGCAGATGGAGCTGGAATCTCTGTAGGGTCCACGTGTCCGTCAATAGTAGCCACTAGTGCCGGCGCACTACTACTAGCTCCGGAAGACGAAGCGCGGGGGTCACTCGTGGGTAGCGGGATCGGTGTGTCGGCAGCAGCAGCAGGTGGGGTGGCTGACGAGTTTAAACTACCCAAAATGATAGCAGGTGGAACATCCGATATCTGAACAAGGAAAAATAAATTTTCCATGTCAGTAAGTCATAAAGCAAGCACGTATTAGGCCAACAGTTTAAATCATGTATAACAATAAGTAGCATGCCAATAATAATAAATCGTACAGAAGTAGCATGCAATCGAAAGCAAGTAATATCATACGGTAGTGAAATCATGTAGTAGCATATGGCATATAGCAGTAAATGTAAGCAGCAGCATGCGTAAGTTCAGCGGGAACAAGTAAACTAGCAAGTTGTAGATTAGTCCTATTAGTGAATCCTACTCGGGTCGGTCTTAGACTCACTAATGCAACCTAATTCCCTACAACCAATGCTCGGATACCAAATGTGATGCCCCGTACAAAACCATCGTGTATGAATCATCAACAACAGGATCATTACAAGGTTAAGTACTACACGCTGTAATAAAAGAAGTTGCATTCACAATAAAAAGATGACGTCATAACTGACGTCAATTGTTTTACACCAACAGTATGCTTCTACGAATAGCAAGCATGAATAAATGTATGTGACCCTTAGGTTGTTACAAAACATAGTTTCAAATGTATTAAAGTTGAATACAAGATAAACAGTTCATGCGGTGATAACACTAGAGCAACGGGTGTCTACGGCAAGACTAGCACGACAGCGGAAGCAAATAACCTTAAGCACCTTTGAAAAACATGCTTAAAAACGTCAACACAAAGGTTGGGAGCTATAGTTTAAGTATAACAGTATGTAAGGTAGTCCACGAGGTTTCAGTGCTACAAAGAGCGTTTCAAAACAGTATGATAAAGTATATGTTAATCGTGGGCACTTGGTAACTAACTTAACGTTTATACCCCCTGAAAGTACACTTGGCAAGTGCGTATGTCTACGTAGTATTAAACACTCGTTATATGCTAGCGCGACTAGCCCGAGTGGGGATGTCAAACCCTATGGATCCATATCTAAGATTCGCGTTCACGGTTCAAAAACCAATGATTAAACGTTACCGAGCTAAAGGGAATATTTATGCCGTTGTATAACCCACATATATATAAGTTTAAGTACTCGTGCCTAGTATGTAAAACGTAAAATGCGCATTTATTCTCAGTTCCCAAAATAGTTAAAGTAAAAAGGGAATGCTATAACTCACAATGATAAAGTAGCGGTAAAGTATGACTCGGAAAGTAAGCAAGTAATGAAGGTTGTCCAAACGGGTCCTCAACCTAAGTCAAATAGTACTAAGTCAGTAAATCGTCCGAATAGGTTTAAAAGTATGTAAATAAGGTCTTAAAGGTCATCATCATTCATCATCAAACAAAAGGTGTAAAGTAGGTTTCGTTTATGAAAGTAGTTTAAAACAAAGGCTGAGTTCGGTCAGTCACCACGGCCTCTACACCTACTGAAATAAGGTGAGACCAGTGGCCATGGCTCCATCTATGGTCCTTTAAGTGTGGTAAAATTTACAGAAGTAAACTCGTCTTCGTTTGACCGTGGAGACGGTCTAAGTGCGAGTAGGTCAGAAATTTCTGCACAACGTTAAAAGGACATAGTGACGATCGGAGGGCCATAAATCCTAAACCGTAACTCGGATTAAGACGAGTCCTATATGAAAAGTTATCTACTCGAACAGAGCTATTTGAAAATCATAATCACAACAGACCAGGTCTTACTGATCATACCCAGAATACAGAAAACAGACAGGTCAGTAGGTTCCGGTGGTTCTTGGTGTTCGATGCTTATCACGGTTCTCATCCTTGATGCATGTAGCTTCAAGTGTACAACTCGTTGATATGTTTGCATCATTTTCACCAAGGTTTGACCATCATAACCCAAGTGCAAGTCTAAGACATGAAGCACAACTCACTTAAGTGTTGCAAGTGTTTTGATGAACCAAGGTTACATCAAAGTCTTAGATCTAACACATACATGAACTTTAAAACTAATAATAAGTTACAAACTTGAAAGTGAACTTATGAAATCAAGATCTTAAGTTGTAGAACATAGTTCTTAGTTAGATCCTGAAGATCCAAGACTCAAAAGTCTAGATCTAACATAAGTGTACAAAGTTATAATTTAAGAAAGCTTACTAACATGTTCTTGAAATTTTAAAGTTAACTCTAGTTCAAGAAAGTATGAGATCAAGACTAACTTGTAGTACTTGACCATTTAAACTAACAAACATGAAATTAAAGTGCAAGTAAATGAAATAACAAACTAATTTAAACAAGTTAATAAGTTCATGGGTTGCATACTTTAAAGATTCAAGCCTAAGCTTGATCTTTAAGGAAAGTAAACTTTAAAGCTTACTTCATGAATCACAAGTATGCTTTCAACACATGAACTTTGATCTTTTTAAAACAATAAAGGTAGAATCATAAACTAGTAAGTTTATGTTCTTGTATGTTCTTGAAGAATCAAGATAATATGAAGAACAAACTAAAGAGTTTGGTTCTTGTTAACAAGTAAGTAACTACAACTAGTAAGTAACAAATAATCAAAGACAATTAACATTAAGCAAAAGAATGATGATGATGAAGGGTGTATGGAATTCAGTTTTACAAGAGAAAAAGGAAGGAGATTAAGTTTTGTTTTTTTTTTTTTTTTTTTTTTTTGAACGGCAAGATTGCATCAGTCCGGACCGAAGCCTAGTCATCATTTGCACACACACGCGCGTTCGGGCAGGAAACCCGAACCACACTCAGGGGATCCGACCCTTAAACCATCCCATACGGGGCAGGCGGGCCGGACCTTAGTCCCGGAGCGGGTCGGTAAAACCTTCCCTTTGGGCCACCCTCAAGGAATTTCTTTCAAATAATATCCTTTGTAGGTGACGAGGCTCGAACCCGAGACCTCTAGCCCGGCGGGGGTGCTAGGCACCACCACATGTCCACTGAGCCAAAGCTGCTGGGACAAGAGATTAAGTTTTGTTACTTACAATTTTAGAGAGAAAAGAGAGAAAAAGTTTGAAGTGAGATGAAGTGTGTGAAGAGTGAATGAAGATACAAGTGAACAAGTAAACAAAATTTGAAAGCAAACACTCCCTTGGGAGCCTCCTAGCTGACGGTGTGCAGTCCACAAGGGGGAAGGGAAGAATTTGTTGGTCACTAGCATGAAAAGCTCTTTAAAGTTGGTTATTAGGTGTTAGTTCATGGGGATTATGTGCAAGTAACATGGTAACTAGATCCCATACAAGTTAAGTCATCTAGTTAAGTCTTAGGAGTAATACTTACATACAAAAATGGGCTAACTAATTCCTTTAAGATGTAGGGTGGGCTTATAAGCCCATGTTCAAGAGTCCATAACATTAATCAAGCCCAAGTTCAAGTAGTTTAACAAATAAATCCAATTAAAACCCAAGTAACTAACTAATCACCATAGTTAATTAAAATGATTAATAAAACTAATCATGAATGTAAATAATACTTGAAAATATTATTCGTGCAAGTTTCGTGTGTCACCAAGATGTTTCAGGCAATTAAAGTCAAGTACGGGCAATCATGGCAACATGTAAATGTAATAACATACATTCATTTAATCACACGTATTAATAATAATAATTATTAATAAATAAATGTTGGAAAATCCAGGGTCGTTACATAAGAGATTTGTTCTTTTCGAGAACCCATCCAAGAATGGGTTCTGGAAGGGTCATCTTTGATGATCTCTTCCTTTCTGCTGGTTTGCTTGATGAGGCAACAGCAGATGGGGGTTGGGTTCGAGTACACTGATTGGCCAAGTGAAACTTGCTACCACACTTGTAGCATTTTCTCACTTTTAGTCTTGGTCACTGGTCATAAACAGACTTAATGGGGGCAGTAAGATCAGGTCTGCTTTCAGCTATAACAGCTATGAGCTGGTTTGAAACAACCTCACCCGTATTTAATCCGGCCCATATAATTTTTTCTTTTTAATGTAATAATATTATCGACGCTTAGGTCCCAATTATGTTTCCAAAAACATCTTTAATACAATAATAAGTTCAATAACTTCAAAACATTTAATACATAATTTTAAACACAAAACGGGCATACGACCCGAGACCCGTTTGACACACTCAAAAGATACTAATAAGTTTTCCAACAAAAGACCGAGCATGGTGATTGGGAACGCTACCCAATCCTAAGCAAAAGTCTAAAGCATAACTTCTAAAGCATCCCACAATCACTAGTCCCCATGCTTACCCAAGCCACCACTTCGCGAACCTATAAAAATGTAAACAACGAGAGGGTAAGCTATGAAAGCTTAGTGAGTAAAAACATACTATATACATACATATGCATAAAATGAATACGTACAACCAAACACTATAAGTAAACACATACCGCATACCGAGTATAAATAGCAAGCCATACCTAACGTACCACCAAGCCAAATCCGTAAGATTAGCTACAACATATAATAAGTATGTATACACATTTACAAGAACACATCCGATAATACCACAAGGTTAACCCCTTAACCTTAAACACATGAAGGTTAGCCGAACAACCCGAGCCTTAGTGAATTCGCACTACCCGAGATTCACTTCCTTCCCCATTCCCACAACCGAGGTTGGCCGAACTACCCGAGCCTTAGTGAATTCGCACAACCCGAAATTCACCACCTCATCACTAAGATGACTGAACTACCCGAGTCATCAAGAATCCGCACTACCCGAGATTCATCTTCTCTACATCAAATGCTAGCAAACCCATCGCCAAAGGGTTTATCCAATACGCTAGCCAAATTACAACACCAAGGGTGATAACCCTAAATGCATAAGCATATCACATGTACCCGAAGCATAAGAGGAGTCCATTCTCCCACACAAACATAGAGTAAACCCAAGCACGGGTCAACCTACACGCACGCACCCATCCTATGCATACATACGCATATAATATATTTACACTCACCTTTAAGCCTTGATGGATGCAACTGAACAATCCGCAATCGCCAATGGAATGTACCTATTCCATTAATCACATAACAAACAACACAATTAGGGAGGATTTACAAATCAACCCAAATTGACACTTAGTGCAATTTCGACCCAAATGCACTTCCAAGCACAAACCGCGCCCAAACTAACCAATAATCACTATCACAAGTGAGAATGGTCCTAATATACCAATAAAACCCAATCATAAGTGTTAAACACTTATCTTGCCCAATTTGACACATAAACCCTAAATTTTGACCCATTTCAAAATTTGTCAACCAAAACGCCCAAAATGGTTCCAACGCTTCCATAATCACTAACACTAGTGAAAATGGTTCCAACAATGCCAACTTAAATAAACCACAAGCTTTAGACACTTGTCTTCTCCGAAATCAACTTACAACACTTATCTTGACCCCATTTCAAAAGTCAAGTTTCCAACAACACTCATTTGGGTTCTTTCAATAATAAAATCACTAATCATAGTGGTTATACTCAAATTAAAGCCCTAATCATGGCTAAATCATCAACCAACCCAAAACCTGCCAAGTATCAACAATAACACGTTTCCATAAACCCTCTTCATCATCTAAACGGGTTTTACAACTAACAAGCTCAAAACCCTAACATTGAATCTCAAATCAATCAATGAAACTCGGAGTTAGAACTTACCAATACTACCAAAATGATGTCGTTGACGAGTAGAAAAACTTTAATACTTGAGGTTTGACCCGAAACACCCTTCTTCTTCTCCAAATGGAGCTCTCTCTCTCTCTAAACTCTCTCCTCTCTCTCTAGGGTTTGAAGGTGAGAGTGTTGGTGGCTGAAAATGAAGATAAGATAAGCCTTGGAACTAATTTGGGGTATAAAACCCGTCCATAAGTGAAATTACCAAAACACCCTCAAAAGATTTCATTAAAATGGGTTAAAAATTACATTACAGCGACTTTTGTCGCGTTTCGCGACACTATGTCGTGTTTCGCGACACCAATAAGTGACATCCCTGTTTTAAACGCGATAAAAGGACAGAAGTCATCATCAGAAGTTGTCGCGTTTTGACCCACTTTGTCACGATCCGCGACAGCTTCAAACGCGATAAACCTCCTCTGAACTCGACAGTTTACCTGATGTACTCCAATTTCACTTTTAAAACATCCCAAAGTTAAACGTGATCAATTCATTACATCTAAACTATTAAATACTCATTCTTAAACTCCGTATGACGCCACAAGCGCCATGTTTAGCAAAAACGGGGTGTTACATGGTCAAGCTTAACAGTCATTATCTTAGTGATAGATGACCAAGCACTCGATTCCATAATTTGGTTCACTTTTGCTTTTCCCTTAAGGGTAACTTTCTTTTTGGAACCAGTACCATAGTCATGGTATACTGCTTTGCCTTTGTCATTTGATGAGCCAGTGTGGGAAGTTACTAGCTTGTCAGCTGATACTGGTTGACCAGTATGAATTTTGATTGCTGCTTTGGACTTGCCAGTATTTTGTTTTGCTGGCTTATCTGCAACTACTGGTTGACCAGTATGATTTTCATATGCTGGCTCAACATTGGTGGAATTTGAACATGAAGGGGAATCAGTTGATTTTAACTTTCTTTGATTGTTTTCAGTGATTTCCCTTTTAATACGTCTTTCTTTTAAAGTCATGTAGTAGATGTTAGAGGGGTCAGTGGTCTCATCAATTGAGGTACTGGCTTCTCTAGCTCTTTCCTCATCCTCCATTATATCTTTCATGGCAGGTGGTGGGTTAGCAGCAGGTCTTACAAATTTATTTGTGAAGACCTTGTTACCATTAACTATCTTGGCAAAAGTATTTGGCAGGACATCATCAGGATCAGTTTCAAGCACAGGGTCCATGAAAGTGACTTCAACATGAGCAACAGTAGCATCATAGTCACCAACAAAGAATGCCTCAACCTGGGCAGGTCTCTGCTCATTATGCACTTGGCTGTGCATTGAGCAGATAAACACCAAGAGGGTACCACTCTTTTAAGGTCAGTAAGCTGGTTTTGGACTGCTGCTGCATCTGAGTGAAGAGATTTTAAGGCACAATTTTGTTTTTCAAGTTTAGAAATTTCATCTTTCAAAATCTTAATTTCATCAGATCTGCATTTAAGTTTTTCATTTAAAGACTTAATTTCAGTTTTGAAAACTTCTTCACGTTTGCTGCCTCTGCTTAAGTCAATTCTCAGGTAGTCAAACATTTCAGCTTTTTCATCATCAGTATAAGTTCAAAAATTATCAACCTTATACAGCATTTCAGATTTCCATTGAGGTGAGTCCCTTTTCTGATCAGCTTCCCTCATGTCAGCAACAAATGTTCTACCACTTTCTTCCTCTACCAACTCCTCTACTTCTTTGGCCATTAAACACAGCTTTTTACCAGAAGCATAACCAGCACAATCATCATCAGCTTCACTATTAGAAGATGAAGATGAACTGGTTTCATCCCAATCATGATGCTCAGCTACTAGTACCTTTTCTGGCTTCTTCTCCTTTTTACCAGCCTTTGAGCTTTCCTTTATCTGAGCCTTCATTGCTTTGTACTTGTTTTGTACTTTTCAGCATTTGAGAAGGAGTTATCATGTGATGTTGAAGGTTTCCTGGACATGCATTCAGCAGCAAAATATCCAACCTTTCCACAATTGTAACACTCAGATTTGGGGCCCTTGAATGATTTGCTACCATACCTAGCACTTAGTTTCTTACTCACCTTGTATGGCTTGCTGGTTCTACTACGATTGAACTTTTTGAACTGCCTAGCCAGCAATGCCATACCTTCAGCAAACCCTTCCACATCATCCTCATCATCACTGCTTTCCTCAGACCCAGTACCACTATCCTCATCATCTTCAGCCGACACTTCTTTTGCCATTAACCTTTGAACCAGTAAAGTCTTTTGAGCTTTCTTTTTAGCAGCAGCAACAAGAGTAGTATCATCTAACTTTGTAGATTTTGAAGTGGTGGGGGCAGACTTAAAGTTTTCTTTCAAATTAAGCTCAAGTTTGGCCTCTGCCTTCTCATGGTTCCAAAGTGCGCCATACAGAGAAGACATGTTAAAATTATTTAAAGTCTGAGTGGTTCTTAATGGGTCAGTAACAGGTTTTCATTTTGCAGGCAGTGAGTCAATGAATTTGTTGACTTGTTCAAAATCAGTATATGTGATTTTCAAGGTGAGCAAGTCAGCAACTAAAGAGTTAAACCTAATGAAGGTTTGCTTAAGGGTGTCACTTTTGTAGGCAAAGAACATTTCATATTCTCTTTTTAAAAGCTATAATCTTATTTTGCCTAACTTCATCCATACCCTCAAATGTAACATCAAGATAGTCTAACATAAGCTTAGCATTCAGTTTTTACCTTAATCAGTTTAAACAAATGGTTAGGTAAGGTTATAGCTAACAGGGTTCTAATCTTAGGGTCAAGTCCAACACGACATTTTTCCTCATCCACCCATCTAGATAGGGGAAGAACAACCTCTCTGCCAGGAACAACAGGAGTGTCTGCTGTAGCAGGAACACTATCAAGTATTTTAGTGGGAATGAAAGGACCATCAGTAGCAATGCCAGGAATGAGTGGGTCAATAGACTCAAGATGAAGCATAACCCTAGCTTTTTAAGTTTCATACTCATCTTCATCAAATTTGGGTGGTCTATTGGATGACCCATTTTCAAGGTAAGCTGTATTGAGATATGCAGCCATAAGAGAATTCAGATCCAAAATATTAAGTTATCAAGACTGAAGCTCTGATACCAGTTGTTGGTCCCTTGATTAACAACATGATTATTGTAGAGGGGGGGGGGGTGAATACAATTCTTTTGATTATCTTAACAGTTTAAGCAAATTAGTATTCATGCAAGTAAATTATATAAGAGTCAAAGGTAAATTTTCAACGGATATTCTTTATTGATATAAAGCACAATAAATCACAACTATCCTTGGCGAAATGATAGTTGGTTGATACAGATTCACCTAAGTTATAGCTATTGAGGTTATCTAAAGATATTACACGTTTGGACTCTTAATAAACAAAACCCACACCACCAGTTGTTACAATAATGAATACTTCTATTTATATTCGTCCTATTAACCGTGTAATTGTTCTATTGTCCACTGGTACATAGGATGTCTGTACTTGTGGGGATAATTGCATAAGAGAGCGTGCTATCTTCTTTCCTCTTTGGTAGCTATTTGCAGGATCACCCCAATTAGGTTTGGCACCACTATTTGATTAAACAAATAGAATGTTGTGTTCCTTAGACGATGATAAAGAATAACACATGTCTGCACATGCGTTAAACTTCTGCATTCCCACATGGACTTGTAAGGTCACTTATCAGCCGCCGACGCATGTCCTTTTCTGTTCAACTTTGTCTTCGACTTCTGTTGAATAGTACAATTGATGTAGACCACTCAGGAAACCACTATACTTGTAATGGAGCATAGCTGTCTTGTGTAGTAGGCTGCTTACCAGCTATGCTGGTTCTTCTATGCTGAATCACTTGATATTCTTGACACATCCTGTGCTAATTAAAGAATACTATCTACCTTGTGCTGGTAGACTAGGCAGCAAACTAAACACTCGACATAGCAATATATGTTGTCTATACATAAACAAACATGTGCTGGCTGTACATAACATTCTAGTGTACATATCTGCTGTTTTGTCATAATTAAATCATTAATTTCTTTAGGGACTCAGCAACTAGGATCAAAGAAACTCTCCAAAATCACCTCCACAACTGATAAAGCAGAGTAACATAATTATAGAGAATGAAATGAAGATTTAAGAATATTAACTCCTAATTAATAAAAATACTACCACAATCAGAGATCTAGAAACACTCCAGACCCTCAAATATAGTAGATAAAGATTCCACCACAATTATAATATCAGAAATGAAGATTTGTGATTTCCCCACAATGTTTGATAAAGCAAACATCAGAAACACTGATAAAGAAACCACTCATAGTCACCGGAATCAAATATTTGTAAAACACATAGATTTTGTATATAGATAAGTTCTATCAAACTTTTTCAGTCATCTACCATATCTAAATAAGAAAAAAACATAAAGAAAAAAGAGACAAAAAGGAAAAATCCAACAAATCAGCCAATAAAAATAAATGACACAATCAATAAAAAGCATGCCATTTTGTAGTGCTTCTCCCATGATAAAAAGCAGCCAATGAGAGCCAAGATTCTTCCTTGGATAACCTAACATTCTAAAATAAGCCACACTAACCTCATGTCTTGAGTTAGTTATTGAATCTAAATAGTTTTAAACGTTTTCAAAGTATAAGTGCTAGGGGAAGATCGTCAAGTTGGATGGTCTTCATTGTTAAAAGCTGATTAGTTGAACTTTAATGTTTCGAGCTAGTTGAACTTCAATGTCACGAGTTACTTGTTACTTTTATGTGATGTGTCCGAAGCTTCCTCATGCCGGTTGAACTAACAACTTCTGTTGGTTCTTTCGCTTATTGAACTAACAACTTCTGCTGGTTCGGCTGCTGGTTGTACTAACAACTTCTGCTGATTCATTTGCAAAGTAAATCATGAGTTGTATTCATCATTGAGCTAGTTTTTATGGAGCTGGTTCAACTTGATGCTGGCCCTTCATTGAGTTGGTTTAACTTGTTGTTGGCCCTTCGTTGAACTGATTCACGTTGTGTTGGCTCTTTGTTATGCTGGCTCTTCTTTGTGCTATCTCTTCTTTCATAATTTAAAACTCATTCTTATGAGTTATCTTTTCCTTCAATGAGGAGTAAACCTAATTAGGTTGCTACCTGAACTTCAATTCTTGGAGTTGACTTACCTTCAATGATCAAAACATTATTCTTTTGATGCTGACTTGATTGTTTTAAGCTGACCTTACGACATTTATTATATAAGGAGTTGAGATCTGAGCTTGCTCTTCTACACATCTTTGTAGGGAATTCAACAGCTAAGAAAGCTAGTGTACTCATGACACATCCCTCTAAGGTAGAAGATGATTGTTGAATAAACAGGGATCCAATTATATCCCAAATAAATCCGAGTTTATCGATTTGAAATTTAGAGCTCGTGGTCATGCCCGCTTCAGTTACACTTGGCTTTGTGTCTTATTTTGTGAGTCATTTTTTTTCTTTTTGAAAAATTTAAAAATTGTTCAAAAGCCAAGTTGTACCAGTTTATAGAGTTGTTTACGGATGTTATCACACTTTTTGCGCTAACTTTGTTCTCATGTACTCTTGTTCTGGATCACCACAGTTTGGTCAGAAACGAGGCCTTAACCAGATGTTTTTTAGGCTAGATTGCACTATTTCTCCTAACAAGGATAGTGTAAGCCACTCAGCTTACTCACAGAATGTATGTGTTGTAGAGACCCTTCCTAATCCATCCGGACGAAGTCCATATCGATTACAAACGATTCACAACAGTTGATTACATCGCGAGGTAATTAACCTCTATATGATAAATTTTACAAACATTGCATTCGTTTTTAAAAGACAAACTTTCGTTACATCGACAGTTGACAGGCATGTAAAGCATTTCATAATATATCCAAATATAATTGACTTAATAATAATCTTGATGAACTCAACGACTCGAATGCAACCTCTTTTGAAATATGTCATGAATGACTCCAAGTAATATCTCTAATATGAGCAAATGCACAGCGGAAGATTTCTTTCATACCTGAGAATAAACATGCTTTAAAGTGTCAACCAAAAGGTTGGTGAGTTCATTAGTTTATCATAAAGAATCATTTCATAATTTTAATAGACCACAAGATTTCACACTTCCATTTCTCATAATCATACGTCCCATGCATAGAGACAAAAATATCATTCATATGGATTGAACACCTGGTAACCGACATTCACAATATACATATAAGAATATCCCCATCATTCCGGGATCCTCCTTCGGACATGATATAAATTTCGAAGTACTAAAGCATCCGGTACTTTGGATGGGGCTTGTTGGGCCCGATAGATCTATCTTTAGAGTTCGCGTCAATTAGGGTGTCTGTTCCCTAATTCTTAGATTACCAGACTTAATAAAAAAGGGCATATTCAGTTTCGATCATTCAACCATAGAACGTAATTTCGATTACTTGTGTCTATTTCGTAAAACAGTTATAAAAGTTGCGCATGTATTCTCAGCCCAAAAATATAAAGGGTAAAAAGGTAAATGAAACTCACGCATATAAATATTGTAAAACAGTTAATAAAGCATTAGCATGTATTCTCAGCCCAAAAACGTAAAGAGTAAAAGGGATTCAAATGAACTCACCATAATGTATTTTGTAGTAAAAATACACATGACGACATTGAACAAAAGTAGGGTTGGCCTCGGATTCACGAACCTATATCATTTATATATATGTTAACACATATAACCGTAATCGAATCAAGTTATATACGTATTTTATTTCAATTGTTATATATTTATATATACTTTTTATATATGTTTTATATAAGTATTTATCTTGATAAAATAATATTAATAATGATAATAAATAAAGTATTGTATTCTTTTGAAATAATAATAATAATAATAATAATAATAATAATAATAATAATAATAATAATAATAATAATAATAATAATAATAATAATAATAGTAATAATAATAATAATAATAATAATAATAATAATAATAATAATTTTAGATTACAACCTTTGAAGAAACAAGCTCTAAAAAGAATACATCACTGCCCGGGCTCGAACCCGAGATCTCTTGCTAAGATGGAACACCCCTTAACCATATCACTCCATCGATGTTTTCATGATTTAATTTCCAAACTAAATCTATCTAACTCGTCTTTTACTATCATCCTCATAATACCATCAATCTTCATGTCAACTTCTCGGCCCAACAAGAAAATGTCTCGGTTCTCATAAAAAAATATCCAGCTCGTCACTAAAAAGAAAAAGGATTCAATTTCATAATTGATCTCATCAAAACTTTATTTCTTTAAACAAATCGTGACCCCTTAATTATTCTAATCCTTTCCATTACAAACTTGAGTCCACTAAAACAAACTTTCTGTTCCTTCTTCTTTTTAAATGAATAGAAAAAGGAAAAGGTAGACAACATTATCATCATCTTTATATCTCTATCATTACTATCTTAATGGTATACCACCATCATCATCATTAGACTACGTTTATCATCATCATTATCATATATCCTAATCATCATGAATCGTTATCATAACTAAGTCTTAATCATAACAACCTCATCATTCATTATCATCATCATCTTTCATCATTTTCCTTACCACCGCCATTGTTGCATCTTCCTAAAACCATGTACGTGTAACAGAAGTAGCCCAATAGAAAATCTGAGTTGGGTCACGGCCCACTAAGTATTTTAAACAACGACCTGGCCCAAGTAAATATTCATAGGACGTTTGGCTTTCGCAGGAAGTTCATCCGAGAAAAAAAATAACCATAAAATAGCGGCTAGTTAACATTAACTTTCCCTATCATCGTGTCACTGTTTATTGTCTTCATCATCGAGCATCACCACTTCCATTATCTTGATCATAATTGTCATCAACGTCTTACTGTACTATCACTTCCATTATCTTCATTGTACATCGTACTCACCAGAATTTTAAGAAACTTGCAGCTGTACAGAAGCTTTGATTAATGGTGTTCGATCGTTAGGTCTGGCTACATCAAGTTGCATTAAGGGTTGATGAAGATGACGGTTTTGGGAGTGGTGATTCGATGGTTAAATGGGTGGTGATGGGTGGAGGTAAGAAACAGAAACTGAATAAATAGAAATAGAAAAGAGATAGTGATAGGGGTGCTCCGATGGTGGTAGTCGTTGATCAAGGTGGTTAGTGGTGGTTCCTGTGGTGGGTTGGTTCTTGATCAGAAACAGAAACAAAACAGTGGCGTTAGGAGGTGATGATATGGTGGCGGTTTAAGGTGATGATGGAGGATGGTTCGGTGGTGGTTGTTTGTAAGGATGATGATCAAAGTGTCTAAGGTGGTGTCTTCGTTGGGGATGAGGGTGATTAAATGGGTGGTGTTTGGATGGTATTGGGTTGTAGTTGTCGGGCATCAAAACAAGTGGGTTTAGGTGATAGTGTGTTCGATGATGGCGACTTCAACAGAAAGGAAACCGAAGGTGGTCGGGCTTGAAGATGTTTCGAGTAGCAGGTAATAGCGAGTAGGTAGCCGGAGTGCTTAGTTTTGGTTTGTTCGAGTAGACTCCAACAAGAACAAATACAATAACAAGTTGCAAGTGTTTTTGGTTATTTCAAAGGGTAGTAACTTGGTTCAACATATTAGTAGTAGCATCTTATGTGAAGGAAATTTGTAGTTGTACACTTGAATTGGATATATGAATTTTATCAGGTTACGTTATATATATATATATATATATATATATATATATATATATATATATATATATATATATATATATATATATATATACACACGCGATCTTATATATATATATAATATATATAATTATTATATTATAAATATATAGTACATTCAAGTTGCATGAACATCAAAAGTAAAGCACCACAATAGAAAAGTTGACAAATTGAATATAGATAAAAATGTATATATCGTTATTGTTGAAAAGTTGGAACACATCTAGTACTCATAGTAGAAAGTCAAAAGATACACAATAGAAAATAACACCTGTGAATTTAGTTTGTCAAAAGGTTACAGTTTTATTAGGGTATTAATTCGTACCCGATGATAATTAGTGGCGGACAAAAGATCTCAGAAAAATTTTAAATTTTTTTTAGATTAACTATATTTATTTATTTTGGTCATTATGGTATAAAATTCGATCATAAATTATTAAATAAAATTTACATTAATTATTCACTCCTAACCCGAAGTAAAATATAAAGAGTTTTTAAATGTGACAAACAACTTCTAAATATATTATTAATAAGCCTAAAATTTATATTACTTATTTTCGGATCACCGTTTATTTTAAAATCACCTAAGTTTGAACTTAACCTTTTGAATGATAAACGAGTATTTTTATTGTTTCCTAAATGAATTCAAAACCATTTATTTTTGAATTACATAAATATATATATTAATTAACAAATTAATTATTAATTCAAATCATCAAATCATATAACAATTTATTTAATATTTATAATTAATATATATATATATATATATATATATATATATATACATATTTATTTACAAATAATTGTTCGTGAATCGTCGAGAGGAAAGTTGAAGGTCAACTGAATATATGAAACAGTTCAAACTTTTTGAGACTCAACCTTACAGACTTTGCTTATTATGTCGAAACCATATAAAGATTAAGTTTAAATTTGGTCGAAAATTGCCGGGTCGTCACAGTACCTACCCGTTAAAGAAATTTCGTCCCGAAATTTGAGTGAGGTGGTCATGGTTAACAATAAAAATGTTTTCATGACGAATATGAGTTAATAAATAGAGTTTTATCATCATTGAGTAATATGGCTAAAATGATTCGATTAATCGAAGCGTATGAATGAAGCTATCACAAAAGATCGAGATGAAGAAGTGGAGATTTTTCCATAAATTTTGACGTAGTTGCGATTGAATTCTGGAATTCAAGGGATTTAAAGAAAACCTTCGAAATCTAAAAGATTTGATTCTTCGGCGAGTAAGAAAATTAAGATCTCTATAATTAAATACGGTGATCTGTCTCGATTTCTCTGTCTGGTATTTCCACTATAAATGAACTTCTTCCGTTCCATTATTTTCACCATTCCAATACTTTCTTTCTTAGTTCGTACATCCAAAGGATTGTGAATATGCCTAATCCAGTTCTAATCCTTGTTATTTCCTAATTATCATTTCTGTCATCCTTCTTTTCAATCTTCCACCAGAAGAATCTGTTTACTCCTACTATTACCTTGGGGTAATACTATTCTTAATTATATCATGTCTTTATATTTTTATTCGTATTAATATCCACGGTTTGTAACCTCCGTGTTGTTATTGGGCTTTATATTTTCTCTTATATTTTGGAGCTTTAACCTTCGTTTCTTCTTCTTGCGATTAAACACCGCTTGTAATGGTTCAGAATTCACAGATATAAACTTTGGAATGAACATTGTTAATGTTCTAAGAAGGAAATCGTAATGGTACAATTTTGATTTGTTAAATTACCAGAATACCCTGGAAAAGACCGAATCATCAAGAAATATTTTCTTGATATTTTAGAGGTTTAAATAGAATACAAGAGTCGTGTAACATGGCACATGATGACGTTATGATCTGTGAATCATCACATTCCATTTAGAAACTCAGCATGACTTACTGTAATATAATCACGTTGATCAAGTGTCATTATATTATACTAACTCATGCATCAGTTCCCAACATTACTTCAATAACATTCATATTTTAAACTCGAAAGTTTACAGAATATAGAAACTAACAGTTTCTATATGATGTAACACTGATAGCATGAAGAGATTAATGATTTCAGATAAGAATAGTTATGAAAAATATCTTCAAAAATATGGAGGATATTTATAATGAAAGGTACGATGATATCCTGGAATTTCTAATATCGAAGGATGATGAAGAAAATTTGTCTGCAAGAGTTTAAAGTCAGAAGCAAGGTATTCGTTAATGACTTCAGCAGGTACTGAATCATTTAGATTCTTTGAAGTCAAACTTATTCTTTGTGATTTGTTCACGGCTTCCTTCATAGTTTGCTCATTCAGTTTTTCAGTTTCAAACTTTTTCTGAGCTTTGTCAACATATAATTCTTTATCATCAACTTCTGACGATTAAGGTCGTTTACGGTTGCCTACAGTTTCTGCTGCTTCATTCAGCTTTTTCAAAGTTCAATGTATTGATTTGTAGACTGAGTGCTGTTCAGAATTTCAGAATTGAAGATCAAAATTTCCAGGAATTACACGTTATATGTATATATAACTGTTGAAGTGAAAATGCTTGCGAGATTCGAGATTAATGATTTGATGATTCTCTATTGTTGGTATGGAAATTATTGTTACAAGATGTAGATGGATATATGATAGGGTTTCGATAGTTATAATGATTTTTGGAAAGTCAAAGATCAATGAAGCTGTTGGTAAGTTTAATGCTAATTAGATGAGATATAAATGGTTCTTTGGTAACGATGACGAAAAGACAACGTATATATCAAGGTTATAATAAGGTTGTTTCGAACGAAAAGTCGAAGTTGACTTGTTGAAGCTGTGACAAAATTGGCTAATTTGAAAAAGGATTGCAATATTATTTTCAGTGATAACAATGCCAACGGAGTTAGCACAGATAAGTGTTAAATGTTTACCTAATTTTCGAGAGTTTTCAGGTGCACAACTATACGCATCAATCTTTTCTTCCGTAGATGAAGTGTGGTTGGTTCATCCTATGGATTGAGGTGTTTTTAAGAATCATGAAAGGTTTGAACGCAGATCGTAATCGTCAAGATACAAATGAGGTTTAATGATGAAATCAAGTGGCAAACTTGAAGAAATGTTTAGTTTCATATATTATAATCAATATTTTAATTCATTTTAATTGTCCAATGTCGGCAGTCCACAGTTGATAGTCCACAATTAATAGTCCGATAATTCATATATAGCTTAATATATAATATCCGAGTTAATTAATACGTATCGTGACCCGTATAAGTCTCAGACTCGATCACAACTCAAAGTACATATATTATTATAGAATCAACCTCAACCCTGTATAGAGAACTCGATCATTACTGCATATAGAGTGTCTATGGTTATTCCAAATAATATATATACATGCGTCGATATGATATGTCAAAACCTTGTATACGTGTCCCGATATTTAAAGTGCGTAAAAATAAATGACAGAAATTAAATGACGATAAATAAAATTGCGAGAATATAATTTGCGATAATTAAATTGCGATAAATAAAATGTAATCAGTTAGCTAGGAATAATTAGCTAGGAACAGTTAGCGTGGATTCTTAACAAAATTCCATATTATTAATTAGTCTGTTTCTAATCAATTTTTATTGTGTCCATTATTTCTTCATTATGCCACTTGTTGGATTCTGGTAAGTAAAAATCCAAATATGAAATTGAATTTGAATGAAAATGGTTATTCTGTGGTGAACGGATTCGTATATCGATAGATGTAGGTAGGATGGTAATTGACCGTTGAATCAGATTCGAAGACTGTACAATGTAACTTATTAATGTGAAATCTTAAATATTTCTGGGGTATTACCTACCCGTTAAAATATATTTACCATTAACAGTTTGTACGAAGGAATTTTTTTAATCACAATCTTTATGAAAATATATTTACATATATATTTTCTTCAGATGTAATTATGGATTTAATGAGTCAATGTGATATTAAACTAATCAGATTTACGATTAGAACTATGATACATAATCTCTAAAACATTAGAGTTTACATAATCGTCATGTCGAACGAAGATAAATGATGTAGAATGATTTGTGGAACGATAATTATACTCGAGGTACAGAATGAGATGTTGAGGCATGGATTGTTGAAACTTGGGTTGTTGGTGGTACTGGTGCCATTGGTGCTAAGGCTGGTGATGTTACTGGTGTTGGTGATACTGTTGATGATTGCAAATTGTATACCGTGCTCTCTAAAGTTAATACTCGAGCTCGGAGTTCTCTTACTTCTTCTACTAACCCGAGTTGTTTATCAATGTGAGGTAGAGGTCGGATATCTTCTCTAGTTCCATTAATGGTAGTTTCAAGACGAAAAATTCTTGCAAATAGGGTATAAACGGTATTGCGAACGGGTTCTCCGGTGAGCGGGTCAAGTACTCCAAGGTTAGGTGGTAGATTTGATTCATGATATGGAGTACCTTCTTCCTTTCTCCATAGGGTGAGTATGTCACGAACCCATCCCCATTTTCTCCAGTAATCACGGTAGTTGATTGGTTGGTGTGCTCCTGTCACGCTGTCTTCGGAGTCAGAGGAACTTGATCGATTCGTAGAGGCCATCTTAAACAATCTCAGGAAAGATTTTTGGTATGAAGAGTTTAGTGGCATCAATTGATAGTTAGATGGTATTCTCAATGCATAATTTGCATAGATATATATAGTACCAGGATCCCTTAAATTAAGGAGAAATTTACGAGAGATATCAGGCAAAGTCTACAGTAACAGATACACTAAGATATGAATTGTCAGATACGCTAAGATATGAATTTTGTGTATACACTATTCATGCAGTCAATGCAGTAAAATGTGTCTAGACTAAGAATAATGAGTAGGTAATTTTCTAAGGATGATAAGCAGATGTTTTCCGATAAAAATGATAAGCAAAACTTTTGACATGCAGACACGGTCGAAGTCCAGACTCACTAATGCATCCTAACGACTATCAGTTAGGCACGCTAATGCAAGACCTGGTTCACTAAGACCACCGCTCTGATACCAACTGTAGAGACCCATCCTAATCCATCCGGACGAAGTCCATATCGATTACAAACGATTCACAACAGTTGATTACATCGCGAGGTAATTAACCTCTATATGATAAATTTTACAAACATTGCATTCGTTTTTAAAAGACAAACTTTCGTTACATCGACAGTTGACAGGCATGTAAAGCATTTCATAATATATCCAAATATAATTGACTTAATAATAATCTTGATGAACTCAACGACTCGAATGCAACCTCTTTTGAAATATGTCATGAATGACTCCAAGTAATATCTCTAATATGAGCAAATGCACAGCGGAAGATTTCTTTCGTACCTGAGAATAAACATGCTTTAAAGTGTCAACCAAAAGGTTGGTGAGTTCATTAGTTTATCATAAAGAATCATTTCATAATTTTAATAGACCACAAGATTTCACACTTCCATTTCTCATAATCATACGTCCCATGCATAGAGACAAAAATATCATTCATATGGATTGAACACCTGGTAACCGACATTCACAATATACATATAAGAATATCCCCATCATTCCGGGATCCTCCTTCGGACATGATATAAATTTCGAAGTACTAAAGCATCTGGTACTTTGGATGGGGCTTGTTGGGCCCGATAGATCTATCTTTAGAGTTCGCGTCAATTAGGGTGTCTGTTCCCTAATTCTTAGATTACCAGACTTAATAAAAAAGGGCATATTCAGTTTCGATCATTCAACCATAGAACGTAATTTCGATTACTTGTGTCTATTTCGTAAAACAGTTATAAAAGTTGCGCATGTATTCTCAGCCCAAAAATATAAAGGGTAAAAAGGTAAATGAAACTCACGCATATAAATATTGTAAAACAGTTAATAAAGCATTAGCATGTATTCTCAGCCTAAAAATGTAAAGAGTAAAAGGGATTCAAATGAACTCACCATAATGTATTTTGTAGTAAAAATACATATGACGACATTGAACAAAAGTAGGGTTGGCCTCGGATTCACGAACCTATATCATTTATATATATGTTAACACATATAACCGTAATCGAATCAAGTTATATACGTATTTTATTTCAATTGTTATATATTTATATATACTTTTTATATATGTTTTATATAAGTATTTATCTTGATAAAATAATATTAATAATGATAATAAATAAAGTATTGTATTCTTTTGAAATAATAATAATAATAATAATAATAATAATAATAATAATAATAATAATAATAATAATAATAATAATAGTAATAATAATAATAATAATAATAATAATAATAATAATAATAATAATAATAATAATAATAATAATAATAATAATAATAATTTTAGATTACAACCTTTGAAGAAACAAGCTCTAAAAAGAATACATCACTGCCCGGGCTCGAACCCGAGATCTCTTGCTAAGATGGAACACCCCTTAACCATATCACTCCATTCATGTTTTCATGATTTAATTTCCAAACTAAATCTATCTAACTCGTCTTTTACTATCATCCTCATAATACCATCAATCTTCATGTCAACTTCTCGGCCCAACAAGAAAATGTCTCGGTTCTCATAAAAAAATATCCAGCTCGTCACTAAAAAGAAAAAGGATTCGATTTCATAATTGATCTCATCAAAACTTTATTTCTTTAAACTAATCGTGACCCCTTAATTATTCTAATCCTTTCCATTACAAACTTGAGTCCACTAAAACAAACTTTCTGTTCCTTCTTCTTTTTAAACGAATAGAAAAAGGAAAAGGTAGACAACATTATCATCATCTTTATATCTCTATCATTACTATCTTAATGGTATACCACCATCATCATCATTAGACTACATTTATCATCATCATTATCATATATCCTAATCATCATGAATCATTATCATAACTAAGTCTTAATCATAACAACCTCATCATTCATTATCATCATCATCTTTCATCATTTTCCTTACCACCGCCATTGTTGCAGCTTCCTAAAACCATGTACGTGTAACAGAAGTAGCCCAATAGAAAATCTGAGTTGGGTCACGGCCCACTAAGTATTTTAAACAACGACCTGGCCCAAGTAAATATTCATAGGACGTTTGGCTTTCGCAGGAAGTTCGTCCGAGAAAAAAAATAACCATAAAACAGCGGCTAGTTAACATTAACTTTCCCTATCATCGTGTCACTGTTTATTGTCTTCATCATCGAGCATCACCACTTCCATTATCTTGATCATAATTGTCATCAACGTCTTACTGTAATATCACTTTCATTATCTTCATTGTACATCGTACTCACCAGAATTTTAAGAAACTTGCAGCTGTACAGAAGCTTTGATTAATGGTGTTCGATCGTTAGGTCTGGCTACATCAAGTTGCATTAAGGGTTGATGACGATGACGGTTTTGGGAGTGGTGATTCGATGGTTAAATGGGTGGTGATGGGTGGAGGTAAGAAACAGAAACTGAATAAATAGAAATAGAAAAGAGATAGTGATAGGGGTGCTCTGATGGTGGTAGTCGTTGATCAAGGTGGTTAGTGGTGGTTCCTGTGGTGGGTTGGTTCTTGATCAGAAACAGAAACAAAACAGTGGCGTTAGGAGGTGATGATATGGTGGCGGTTTAAGGTGATGATGGAGGATGGTTCGGTGGTGGTTGTTTGTAAGGATGATGATCAAAGTGTCTAAGGTGGTGTCTTCGTTGGGGATGAGGGTGATTAAATGGGTGGTGTTTGGATGGTATTGGGTTGTAGTTGTCGGGCATCAAAACAAGTGGGTTTAGGTGATAGTGTGTTCGATGATGGCGACTTCAACAGAAAGGAAACCGAAGGTGGTCGGGCTTGAAGATGTTTCGAGTAGCAGGTAATAGCGAGTAGGTAGCCGGAGTGCTTAGTTTTGGTTTGTTCGAGTAGACTCCAACAAGAACAAATACAATAACAAGTTGCAAGTGTTTTTGGTTATTTCGAAGGGTAGTAACTTGGTTCAACATATTAGTAGTAGCATCTTATGTGAAGGAAATTTGTAGTTGTACACTTGAATTGGATATATGAATTTTATCAGGTTACGTTATATATATATATATATATATATATATATATATATATATATATATATATATATATATATATATATATATATATATATATATATATATATATATATATATATATATATATATATACACACGCGATCTTATATATATATAATATATATAATTATTATATTATAAATATATAGTACATTCAAGTTGCATGAACATCAAAAGTAAAGCACCACAATAGAAAAGTTGACAAATTGAATATAGATGTAAATGTATATATCGTTATTGTTGAAAAGTTGGAACACATCTAGTACTCATAGTAGAAAGTCAAAAGATACACAATAGAAAACAACACCTGTGAATTTAGTTTGTCAAAAGGTTACAGTTTTATTAGGGTATTAATTCGTACCCGATGATAATTAGTGGCGGACAAAAGATCTCAGAAAAATTTTAAATTTTTTTTAGATTAACTATATTTATTTATTTTGGTCATTATGGTATAAAATTTGATCATAAATTATTAAATAAAATTTACATTAATTATTCACTCCTAACCCGAAGTAAAATATAAAGAGTTTTTAAATGTGACAAACAACTTCTAAATATATTATTAATAAGCCTAAAATTTATATTACTTATTTTCGGATCATCGTTTATTTTAAAATCACCTAAGTTTGAACTTAACCTTTTGAATGATAAACGAGTATTTTTATTGTTTCCTAAATGAATTCAAAACCATTTATTTTCGAATTACATAAATATATATATTAATTAACAAATTAATTATTAATTCAAATCATCAAATCATATAACAATTTATTTAATATTTATAATTAATATATATATATATATATACATATTTATTTACAAATAATTGTTCGTGAATCGTCGAGAGGAAAGTTGAAGGTCAACTGAATATATGAAACAGTTCAAACTTTTTGAGACTCAACCTTACAGACTTTGCTTATTATGTCGAAACCATATAAAGATTAAGTTTAAATTTGGTCGAAAATTGCCGGGTCGTCACATGTGTTCCATCCTTAAAGGAAATCAAGTATTTCGAACGACATTTCTTACTGACTTGAGTCAGAAGTTGCAGTCTAAACCAACATTAGAGTTGACAAAATTTTTTGAAAAGTCTTCTTTATCATCGACTGGAAATCCACCTGTCATCAGCATCAAAGAGGGACTTGTGTCCAGAATTTTCTTTATCATGAGGACGATTTGTCTCGCACAATGAGGGGGCACCATGACACTACTTAAGTAGATTTATCAAATCTCCATATGGATGATCTCCATAAAGATCATCTGCATCTATGTTTGAATGCGGTCAACATACATATGCCTTAACAAAATGAGTTGTGCAAACTCATGGCTCACCCGGGATATCTAGACGTGATGTAGTATCCTCATAACCTACATTATTTTCTATCTAACATCAATGTGATGTTAGGTTCTGTGGCAGGTAGAGTCTCATGAGACTAAAAACTATTAACCCAATTTCTCGGTGGGGGTAAATCCGGAGGTCTATCCAGGATAACAACTGGAGCATTATCGATAGCTTAGTTTTCGCAGTTTGAAACAATCATCTGACTTGTTGGATAATTCATGTACACATTTTCAGTTCCCGGTTAACCCCGAAAAACGTATCTAGTGTAATAGCTAGAACGATGGCGGTGAGGGTAAATCCGGAGGTCTATCCAGGATAACAACTGGAGCATTAACGATAGCTTAGTTTTCGCAGTTTGAAACAATCATCTGACTTATTGGATGATTCATGTACACATTTTCAGTTCCCAGTTAACCTCGAAAAACGTTCCTAGTGTAACAGCTAGAACGATGGCGGTAGCTTAGTATCCGTAGTATGAAACTTTTGTACCTTAGTTCTATTGTCATGGCGCACATTTGGTGTTTTTGCGAGTTGACAGTAATATACGTATTTGTATTTTCGGGATCTTGCTATATGAGATTACTTCAGAGAAGACTTGCATGTGGACAAGCAAGATTCCGTGTGGGGGAATTTGATATTACTCGGTTTATACATAATATTCTTCGCAATATCGGTTTCGTTCGTGTTAGTTTTGAGATCTATATCGGAGATTTATTGTTCATAATTATGAAGATTTACGCCTATTGGTTTAAGAGAGTTATATTGGATGTTCTTAGTGATTTATATGTGTTTCTGAGCTTAAAAGTAAGAAAAAATGTTTTTGGTCTAGTTGGGTTCGAGCTATACACCTGGAAGTTTTGTATGCCAAAAATAAGTTCTGAAGGCTTCACGTTGGCGACCCATATAGTGTATTTTGCCTCATCTTCGCAAGGTGTCAATCGAAGGTTTTTCACGTCGCGACAACGGAGCAAAATGAACGCAAAAAACAGAGCACAGGGGCCTCGCGATCGCGTACTCCTCCCATTTTTTATTTCTCGAACGCGAGATCTGGCCGGGTAAACCAGATGTTTAAATCCCGAATGTCGAGCAGTTTTAGGTTATTACGAATTTACTCCGTTCTTGGGTGTTTTTGATAATTCAAAAGCCATTCTTCACCAAAGCTAAGGAAGTTATCATCTAGGATTGAAGATTGATCATTAGAACATCATTGGTACTTTGATTTTTATTAATTTTTGTGACATCACTACGAATTTTATTGGTTCAATGTGTTTGATTGTTCTTCCTTTGAATATGAGTGGCTAAACCTTTAGTGTTTACTCAGATAATGTAAAACTTTTGATTGTGAATTTTCTTAATACTTATGATTATAATGTTTGATTATTGATTATTGTGTTCAATCAAAAGATCCACTATTGTGTTTATTGGTTACTTACTTTAATTACATGATTTGTTGACTAGTCTTTTTTAATTGATTAGTGATAAACAGGTTATGCTTCAACACTTTATAATCTAGATACTTACATTTGCGTGTAAGTGGTAATTAATTGGTATTTTGATAACATAGTCGTGTAATTGCATCGAGTGATCGTTGTAATTATGATCTTACGTGAGTTTAATCTAAGTTGAGTCTCAATAGCTTAATCGAATATAGTCCGTTCTTTGAATGAGATTAATGTGAGTTAATCGACTTCATTGATTGAATTAAACATTTGTCAGACTCTTAATCGGGTTTTACTGAAAAGAACAATCCGCATCAATTGTGAATTACCTGAGTGGACACCGCTCTCTTTATCTGTTATTCGTTTACTTTTTATTACGCATTTTAGTTTAATTAAAATTCAACTTTACAAACCCTTTCTTTAGAACAATCTTTAGTTAATTAAATCTTGAACACGTTGCTCTTTGTGGACGAATCTAGACTTACTTAAACTAGCTACATTCGATTGAGACCAGTTGCACATTCGTGTGGAGTAAATCATAGTTTGGTCTTATTTAATTAGGTGTGGTTTTCCCAAATCGATATAATCGGGTTCTATTTGATTTAGAATATTTAATTGGTGGAAATTCGATCGTGGTTGTAGCTTGGTTTGTGGGGTTGCACGTTCAAGATATGGATGTTAATGAAATCGCATGGAATTGTTAGACGATTCAATGAATCACTTTTATTAGTTTAGATGTTTGTTTTGTTCTATACAATGTGTTAGTGAAAGTGTCGTTTTTTATTTCTGGTGTATGTTAATTAGACTCTGAGACTTGTCAAACGAATATTGTATTTGTATCAATTGTGACATTTCAGATCTTGTTGATCTTTTTTAAGTTAAATTTCCGTTTTTCGCAAAAAACGAAAGAAAGAAGAATACACATTTAAAATTATATAGTACTCCGTAGTATGTTACAAATGCAAGTGTTAATTAACACTACGAATATCCATCCTAGTGCGGTGATCAAAGCCACCCTCCAAGGTGCCGATAAATAAATTTTGTTTTTTTCAAGCATGATACTTTTGAATAAGCGTTCATCAAGTTTACTTGTTTAAAATTTAGATATTTAAATATACAATATATGATGGACGTTGATTTTTTGCACTAATTACGTTATTGTTGGTGAATAATTGGAAGCTACTAAATTTGATCTTCTGACTTTTTTGTAATTTGACGAATCAAAAAGCCGAAATAGGAAAACCTTTTTATTGCTTTCAACTAAGACTTTATGTAAGGGTTGTTGATAAAAAAATGTAGTTAATTTAGGGTTTGTTTGATAAGAAGCTTTTATTTTTTATTTTTATTTTTTTTAAGCTGGTACTAACTTCCAATATATAGCTTTAATGAAAAAATTAATTTGACAAAAAACTTCGTTTAATTAAATTAGCTTAAGTTTTAGATGGAGTGGAAGGGTGTGTTTGGGTGACGAGCTTCTTGAAACTTATGGGAGCTTATAAGAGCTTGAGCTTATAATTTTAATAAGCTCCAAATCATAAGTTTCGTTTGGTAGACCAAAAAAGTAGAGCTTATGAAAATCACAAGCTCTGAAAAAAGAAGCTATTTTCAGTAGCTTATGAAAAAAAGTAGAGCTTATGAACTGAAAAATAAGCTCTAGCTAATTTACCAAACACTTATAAAAAATAATAAGCTCCAGCTACCAGCTTAAAAAATAAGCTCCAGCTCCAGCTCCAAGCTCCAGCTCCAGCTACTTTCATCCAAACACACCCGAAAAAGCAAGCAGCTAGCTTATAGAATTAGTGTTGAGAAGCTCACAGTTTTTGTTAATTTTTATAATTCATCCACCGTTTGATTAAGTGAGTTAACGGATATTCATTGAATTTTATTTTTTAAAGATATTCCTATTATAATAATTAACAAATATAAATATAACGCAATTTAACAAAAATTATATACAAAAACTTGTAACTGTTGTCGTGAATTAAACAACATATATTACGATTGTAAGTAATTATATACTCCGTATTTAACTAATATTACGTGTAATATCTAGGATTATTAATCAGTCACAATACTTTTAGCTACTTTTAGTTATTATTGTAATAATTTGTTAAGGCTAATGTATGTATTTTGATTTGGTAGATGTTGATAATAAAAATAAACAAAAACTCAGATAACATTAGATATTTAAATATATGAAAATAATATTAACATAGTTGTATTTTCACAATATATAGTTTTCGACAACGTTATAATAGTTTGTAGTGTATATGTATATGTATATTTATATGTATATGTATATGTAACGTAAATGCATAAATTTCTATAAATTTGTATGTATTTATATGTATTTTGGATGATAAATAGGTATACTCGTAAATGATAAATTGTAGTCCATATCCGATCCACTAATTTTACATCACTCATGTCCATATTCATATTCGTCATTTAAATCATCCATATATATTTTAATGAATCGGATCAAATGGAATTCCGATGTATCGAACATCCATTCCCTATCTCTATTTTAAAACGGTCATCGATACACTTCAGAAATATTTTATGTTTTAATTTAAACCGTTTAATGTCAATACCTAATCGACATAAAATCAATTCAAAATAAATTGAATTTGATTTTTTTTTAAATCTATTAAAATCAAAATCGAATTATGTTTGGCTTTCGATTTTGAATTTTGTTTACTTAGTTAAACCAATTCAAAATCTAATTCATATGTGTGATCTTTTTAATTTAGTTGAAGATAATTGAAGTGTTTAGTAGTTTGAAAACGTAAATAATATAGCTATGGTATAATTGTGGATATATATATATATATATATATATATATATATATATATATATATATATATATATATATATATATATATATATATATATATATATATATAGTGAAAGGATCTTGGAAGAACTTTGCATAGCAGAGAACCCAGCGAACCATCACTTGTGAACGATGAACATGAATTCGGCACATCAATCAAAGGCGTTTTAGATGATGATTCCAACATGAAAGTTGCTTAAAATGTTGCATCTAATGCTCTTCAATCGTCAATTTAAGCTGAAACATCATATACATTATGAATTTGAGCTATGAAGAAATTGTTGACTTTTTTTCCCCAAATTTTTGACTCACGAATTCGAGCTCAAATCTAGGAGTTAGAATCTGAAACTTTGCACATAGATTCACGTGATGAAACCTAATAAATCTGCGTTTTTAATTTTTGCTATAGGTTTGATTTTGAGAGATTCAATTTTTTTAGAAAGAACAGAGTGTGCCTGCACCCAAAACAAGCTCAATCTGCATGCAGATTGACTCAATCTGCATGCAGATTGACTCAATCTGCATGCAGATTGACTCAATCTGCATGCAGATTGACTCAATCTGCATGCAGATTGACTCAATCTGCACGTAGATTTACTCCACCTGCACCCAGCTTGATCGAGCTGCACGCAGATTGACTCAATCTGCACGCAAATTGAAGGTCGAGCTGCACATAGATGAAGGTCGAGCTGTTGGTTCTCTCGGTTCTCTACCACCTCTGGTTCTCTCTGGATCCTCACCCTATATATATATATATATATATATATATATATATATATATATATATATATATATATATATATATATATGTGTGTGTGTGTGTGTGTGTGTGTGTGTTATGTTTGGACTTTAAAAATCTCATACATTGAAGTTTTTTTGTTTGTTGAACTCTGATTTGGTTAACATTTAACACTTACCATATCATGTATCTTTGTATCATCTTTTTGGCGAAAACAAAACACAAATATAAATTAAGTAGATCCCGAGATTTTAAAAAATTACAACTGTTACAAATTCTAACAAACTGATTAAGGGCGAACACCGGATTCTGAAAGACGATAAACAAGGCTTCGTGTCGAGGAAACATTAACTCGTGACCCCGACGCATCCGAACCAGGCGGTGCTTTGATATCGGCCAAAAAGTCACATTTTTACCCCCCAATATTAAGCCTAGAACAATAAAGATTCAAACTTTCTTGGAAAAATTATTGCTTTTTCAGTTGATTTTGTAGATTAAGTAATTACGAAGGCGATGCAAAAAGAATCAAGTAAAATGGAGCTAAAACGAAGATTCTAGAGCGAAAACGGTGAATGACAAGAAATCAAGTTACGATCCAGGAAATTCAGCTAACCAGGCAAGCCAAACGGCCTGCCAAACGTCTTGCCTGGCTCAAAAATGGCCTGCCAAACGGCTTGCCTGGTTCAAAAACGGCCTGCCAAACGGCCTGCCTGGCTCAAAAACGGCCTGCCAAACGGGTCAGACAAACGGTCCCTGCAAACGGGCTGGCCTGGCCTGGCAAACAACCCCTGCAAACGGCCTGCCAAACGGCCTATGAGCCGTTTGCAGGCAAAATCTAAGTCTATTTAAAGGGTTTTCTCCATCCATTTCAACACACACTCAATTTGTAATTCATTTTATATTTTCAAGCTTTTAGTTAGTTTTTAGTAGTAGTTAGCTTAGCTTTTATTTTCTGGAGGATATCCCGACGAGTCCCTGCAATCTCGGACAGATTTCTTCAGCCTTATCAGGTTTTTATCCGAAACGCTTGTCTTTTGTATTAAACATGTGTTCTTACTTTTTATGTTTAATAATGCGTTCCGATATTACCATGATAGCTTAATTAATCTGTATGTTTCCATGATAGAAGTTTGAGTTAGCGTAATTATGTTAATTTAGTACAATTACTGTTGTGATACTGAACGAGGAAGTCTGATAGATTTGTATGCTAGCATCTTAAGGATTGACCAATCTAGGTTGTGATCAGGACTTGTCCACCTATATGAAATTAGCTACTTCATAGGATTAAGATCCCTGGTTATACTGTACCTGAAGATTCTATGAACTCGGTATGGCCGGAGTTCCCGAGAGGCAATTAATGCGCTTTTAGCAAACGGAACTTAGGAATTGAGACATGAATGACATAGTATGCCTATTGACTGTTCCGAAGAGACTTCTTAGAAGCTTTTAAGATCTAGTACCTTCACTGTGTGACCCAAGCCTATTGCATGTTCTTGTTTGATTGTTGCCTTAGGAATTAGTCATATCAACTGTTTAGGTATTTATTAGGTTTCTATCTGCTTCACTATAATTATATCAACTATAATGCTGTATAATGTTTGAATTGATATGATCTCATTAGTATGATGGAATGGTTGTTAGTTTTCACTTAAGGTTTTGCCAACTTAAACCACACTCCTTCCGTTTGTGATCAGTGTTCAATCAACACGGCACGTTGTTATTCAGTTAACCAAACTGATAACGAGGGTTAGGATTAGAGCTCAACTCACTAATAAACCTATTATTTTACTGAGGATAACCTCCAAGGTATAGCTACCTTTCAATTATACAATCAAGTGACATACTTCTCACTGCTCAAAGAGAACTCTGAGAGTTCAGAGACAAGTAGGTCTGTGTAATTGGCTCATCCAACCAGATCTACATCATTCCAAGCATAGTCTTAACATAAGCATAATTACATTTCTCTAACCCAACACTGATATCTTGGTCAACATTTCCCTGATCTGCATACTCCGGATATCCTTCCACTTATTTACTTTTCCGCTCTTAGAACTTTTAGCTTAAACCAACTACTATCCTTTATCTAGGTAATTTAACTAAAGACAATTATCCACTTGATCTTCAATTCGTTAATCCATAAAAAAACACGACACTAAGTTAACTTACACCTTCTACACCTTAGAAAGTAAAAGTAAATTTAGGCCCCGCACAATATAAATAAACAAAACAACTGTGTGCTACTTTGATCAACTGAACAGGACGTCCTGCAGCCTAACGACACCGCACGAATTAAACCGTCCGTTTCGGCCGTATCTTTGTAGTGACATCAGAAGTTTTCTGCGCCGCTGCCGGGTATTGAATATTTTGATTGAGAAAGATTTTAAACAGACAAAAGTATTGTTTGGTGGTGTCTAAGAAAGACAATTATACACGGACTTAGTTCTTGGATTTTCCGAACAGTCTCCAATTATATTGGAACCAAAAGGATCATGCCTCTCCGTAGTCGGCCTGGCCACCTAGATACAAGTAATCTGTAAGAAATCCTATCAGTTAAGATATCCGATTAGGTCCGAATTTCAAGAATAATTGTTTTTATTAAATTATTGATCCTTTTAGCAAATTAATATTTTCTAAAAGTTACTTTTAAGTCTTTTTAAACAGAAAATTTAAAAAATGGAACAACAAGATATCCTTGCTTCTATGCATAAGTCATGCTTAGAGGAAAGAGGAGGACCAATCACCTTAGAAACTGAAGGAATTCCTGAAATCAGTTCACACATGATTAAACTAGTCAGTATGATCTGTAAATTTCAAGGATTATCGACTGACGATCCAAACTTTCACTTAAACAAATTTATCAGTCTGGTTGACTCTTTTAAGAAGGAAGAAAAAGAGAAAAACATTTTGAAACTTCATCTTTTTCAATATTCACTTTCTGCACACGCTTTAGCATGGTTTGACGAACTTAACCCGAATTCAATACATTCATGGGAGGATCTAGCCACCAAATTTCTAAAAAATTTTTATCCACCCTCCCTACAAACCTGTTTAAGAAATGACATCACAAATTTTTCTCAAAAAGAAAATGAGTTATTGTGTCTAGCATGGAATAGAATAAAGATTATGCTTAAAAGATGTCCAAATCATTCGTTAAGTGAGGCAGACATAATCTGTATGCTTTACAATGGTTTGACCAAAGATGATAAGTCTCTCCTAGACATGGCCTCGCAAGGAAATTTCATGTCCCAAACATCAAACGAAGCATGGAATCTCTTGGATACAATAGCTGCATAGCAGGAAGATTGGAGCAATGAAGCTGTTGAGAAGGATGACGTCTTCGCTCATACGGTAAAAATGCTGGAAACCAGGTTACAAGATCTCACCCTCACTCTTCAAAGTTTACCAATTCCTAGAAACTCCGATGCTACTAGAACCAATCTAAGGTATCCCTACCCTAGATGGGTACATAAACAGCAAAATAGCTCGGATCATAATATAATCTTCCCGTTGCACAAACCTACTCGCCACTCTAAGGAAATTTTAGTTGAATTTATGAAAAAACAATACATGATAAACCTTCAAGTCATAGAATGTCAAAATAAGTTCGACACTTTGATAAAAACTTTTGAAGAATTAATCACCAATTTTCAGCTTACGCTTAAAAGTTTAACCACTAAAGTTGATATAGAGTGTAGTGAGTTTGATGCCCTAGTAATCACTAGAGGAGGGAAAGAAACAACTGTCAATATATCCATACAAGATTTTTCCGATAAGAAACCTGTGCCCATTGACCAAGTTGTCAATCCACTGGAACCTATCTCTCATAAGGCCCCAAAAATTATTCCGCGCGCCCGCATAGCTTTCCCATGTAGGCTTAGGAAGGAAAAACAAGAAGCGCAATTCACAAAGTATTAGGATATTATTAAGAATTTGCATTTGAATGTACGACTAGTAGATGCTTTAGTAGAAATGCCAAACTGCGCTAAATTTTTCAAAGAACTGCTTTCAAACAAAGAGAGATTAAGAGAGATAGTTAGCTTGCCCTTATGTGAAGAATGCTCGTTAGTGTTACAACATGGAATTTCCCCTAAGTTAGGAGATACAGGAAGATTTACGGTACCTTGCTACCTGCAAGATGTCCAAATTAGCAATGCATTAGCAGACTTGGGAGTCAGTGTAAACCTAATGCCCTATTCGTTATTCAAAAAGCTAGGGTTAAATGACTTAAGGCCTACCAGAATGACTATCCAACTCGCAGACAGATCAGTTAAGATTCCTTGAGGAATAGCTGAAGATGTCCTAGTTAGAGTGGATAAGTTCGCATTTCCCGTTGATTTTGTCATTATGGATATTGAGGAAGACACAAAGGTCCCACTCATTCTTGGCAGACCATTCCTAAATACTGCCAAGGCCGTAACTGATGTGCACAAGAAATCATTGAAACTAAGGGTTGGAGGAGAAGAAATCACATTCAATGTTGATCATCTCATGAACCATCCTCGCGAAGAAGATGTGAATCTCTCTGATTCTTTTCAAGAACTCGTCTACGAATACCTGGAAGAAACCATGGCTATATGTAGTCAAGATCAAATTTCTAAGGATCTGTTCTTTACACCTCCTAAAGGAAATCTCGACAACCATTCAACCATAAACCTTAGTCAACACAAATCTCCCCTCTCTGAAAATAATTTTCTTGGCAAAACTATCCAAATAGCACCACTAGGACAAGGCATTCCTCTACCCCTCTTAAGGAGAAGACCGAATGAAGAAACGTATTTCATTCCTGTATATCAGGAACTCCAGTCAAAGGAGGACTGCTAGGGGATTCCTGAACCTACCTTCGAGACTAAAGAAGACGTTTCTGAGGAGGAAGCATTAAGAAGGGCAATTTCCAAAAATAAAGAACAGATAGCATCAGTGACCGCTAATGAAGAATCAGAATTCCAGGAGAAGTATGACTCGTTAGATCGAAAGGAGATAGCTAGGATGAAGCCATCTATCGAGGAACCCCCAGAATTGGAATTAAAGAAGTTACCCGACAATCTAGAGTATGCATTCTTAGAAGGAGAATCGCAACTCCATGTAATCATCTCGAAAGACCTCATGCCACAAGAGAAGGCGAAATTGATTCAAGTTTTGAAATCACATAAGAAGGCAATTGCTTGGAAGATCTCCGACATAAAAGGAATCAGCTCCAAATATTGCACCCACAAGATCTTCATGGAAGATGAGTTCAAACCTTCAGTTCAAAGGCAAAGAAGGGCCAACCCTATGATTCAAGAAGTTGTCAGGAAAGAAGTAATAAAACTTCTGGATGTCGGTCTGATCTATCCCATTTCTGATTCGCCATGGGTTAGTCCTGTTCAAGTGGTACCCAAAAAGGGAGGGACAACCGTAATTCAAAATGCGAATAATGAGCTTATTCCAACACGGGAAGTCACCGGTTGGAGGGTTTGCATAGATTATTGTAAACTAAACGATGCAACCCGAAAAGATCATTTTTCATTACCCTTCATCGATTAAATGTTAGAACGTCTATCAGGAAATGAATACTATTGTTTCCTTGACGATTTTTCCGGCTACTTTCAGATTCCCCTCGATCCAAAGAACCAAGAAAAGACAACTTTTACATGTCCATATGGAACATTTGCTTATCGACGCATGCCCTTTGGGTTATGCAATGCACCAGCTACATTTCAGCGATGCATGGTAGCAATATTCCATGACATGATTGAACGTTGTATGGAAGTCTTCATGGACGACTTCTCAGTCTTTGGTAGTACCTTTGATTCGTGCCTGTCTAATCTTGACAAGATGCTTACCCGGTGTGAATATTCAAATTTAGTTCTGAATTGGGAAAAATGTTACTTCATGGTTAAGGAAGGGATAGTTTTAGGACATAAGATTTCAAAAGCAGGAATATAAGTTGATAAGGCTAAGATTAAGACCATAATTAAACTTTCAGAACCTACCATAGTAAAAGCGGTAAGGAGTTTCCTTGGACACGCCAGTTTTTACTGACGCTTCATTTAGGATATTTCAAAGGTCAAACGACCTCTCACTCATCTCCTAGGAAAGGAAGTTCCGTTTGTCTTCGACGAAGAATGTAGAAAAGCATTCAACTATCTGAAGGAACAGCTAACACATGCGCCCATCATGATAGCTCCTGATTGGAGTTTACCATTTGAAATCATGTGTGATGCAAGTGACTTCGCAGTTGGATCTGTACTCGGACAACGGACAGATAAGCACTTTCATCCAATCTATTACGCCAGTAAAACCTTAACCGGAGCTCAAGAGAATTACACTACCACGGAAAAGGAGCTGCTAGCTGTAGTATTCGCCTTCGATAAATTCCGTTCCTATCTCATCCTGTCCAAAACTATGGTTTATGTGACGACCCAGAAAATTTCGACTAATTTTAATCCAAACTCTCGATACGATTTAATAATTTTTACTCGATAATCAAAGTTTATAAGGTTAAAGTCTCAAAAATTTTGAACTATTTTCACATATGCATTTTACCTTTCGACCGCTTCCGATGATTCACGAACAATTGTTTGTAAATATATATATATATATATATATATATATATATATATATATATATATATATATATATATATATATATATATATATATATATATATATATATATATATATATATATATATATATATATATATATATATATATATATGTAATAAATTTAAATAATAAAATACAAAGTTAATTATTAGAACTACATAAGTAAAATAATATACGAAATAGTTAAATTGATATTAGAATGGATATATATATAATTTATATATATATATATATATATATATATATATATATATATATATATATATATATTATCATATTGTAATATATATAATGTGTAGATATTAAATATTTAATAAATGTTAATATATAATATATTATGTAATTATTAAATACTAGTACATAACTAATATTCTATCTAAAATTTTAAACCTTATTCCTCGTTCCGACTGATAATCATCCCGGAGTGATAGAAGAAGTCAACGAGCTTCGCGCTCGAGTAGTGGCTTTAGAAAAATATGGTGCAAAACTTACCAGCTTCAGCAACATCACTGGCATCAACAGTACCACCAACATCAACACCAGTACCATCAACAACCCAAGTTTCAACATCACACGCCTCAACATCTCATTCTGTACCTCGAGCATAATCATCGTTCTACGTATCATTCTATATACTTTATCTTCGTTCTACATCGATTATCTTCACTCTACATAACAATTATGTAATTTTTAAAGTTTTAGGGATTATATATTCTCGTTCTAACAATAAATCAGATGAGATTAATATCTTATTGACTCATTAAATCCATGATTACATCTGAAGAAAATATATATATAATTATATTTTCATAAAGATTGTAATTAAAATTTCTCTTGTACAAACTATTCATGATGAGAATATTTTAACGGGTAGGTAATACTCTAGAAATATTTATATCTCATATTAACATGTTACACTGTACGTTCTTCAAATCTGAGTCAACAGTCATTTACTATCCTACTTACAATCACAGATATACTTATCCGTTCATTCATGAATAACCATTTTCATTCAAATTCGATTTCCTATTCGGATTTTGATCGATCAGAATCCAAGTCAAGATTTGACAAGTGGCATAATGAAGAAAATAATGGAAAAAATAAAATTGATTAGTAACCAATTAATTAACTACGTAAAACTTCTTCATCATATTCTGATATTAAATAAAATTTAAATTTTAAGATTATATATTGGACTATTGGACTAGTGGACCATTGAACTGTTGGACTACTAACATTGGACAGTTAAAAAGTATTAAAAGAGTAGGAAATATTAATTATAACACATTTTGATTTAAAATATCGTTAATAAATTACATCTGCTACAGTTAAACATACCTTCAAGTTTGCCACTTGATTTCATCTTAAATATCATATGTATCTTGACGATTACAATCTACATTCAAACCCTTCGAAACTCTTGAAAACACCTCGAATTAATAACCAATGATTCAGTTATGATAACTTGGAACGCTGATGAAGTAGCAAAACTGTAGTCGGTCTTAATGGCCAAAAGTTTGATGATAAAGACTGGAATGTTGGGAACGCTCGATAAAAAATTTGGTACTGAAAAATGGATTGAGCTAACCAATGAAGGAGTCCAAGGACAAATACAAGGACCAAACCCTATATTCAAAGAATCCAGGTAATTCTGGAATCCGATGAAATCTTTAGAGAATATTTTGCTCTGAAGTCATGTTAAAATCTTGCGAAAAAATTTTCTTCATCAACTTTCGAACTTAGAAATTCCAAAATATCATCATAAATATCTTCGATATTTCTAAAGATATTTTCATAAATATCTTCATCCGAAATTATCTATCTCCTTGTGCTATCTATATTACATCATAAAAGAAACTGTTTTAGTTTCTATCTTTTTGTAAAAATTCGAGTTTGAATTATGAATGATTTCTGGAGTAGTGTGGGAATTGAAGCATGAGTTAGTATAATATAATGACGCCCGGCCAACGTGGTTATATTACAGTAAGTAATGCTAAATTTCTAATGGAATGTGATGATGGTTCACAGATCATACCCTCATCATGTGCCATATTACATAACTCTTTCATTCTATTTAATCTCTAAGCATATCACGAAAATATTTCCTTTGATATTTCCGTTCTTCCGTAATTCCAACAGTTGCTAATAAATTGTGCTATTACATTTTCTTTCTGATTAGAAGATTTCCTTGAATTCCGGAAATCCAGTGTGACTACGTCAAAAGTTAAATCTCTATCTCAATCTTTTGTGGCAGCTTCACTCGTACGCTTCACAAAATCGAATCGTTTTATCTATATTAGTCAATAATGATAAAAATCTATTTATCAACTCATATTCGTCATGAAAACATTCATATCGTTAGCCATAACAACCTCGATTAAATTTCGGGACGAAATTTCTTTAACGGGTAGGTACTGTGATGACCCAGAAAATTTCGACTAATTTTAATCCAAACTCTCGATACGATTTAATAATTTTTACTCGATAATCAAAGTTTATAAGGTTAAAGTCTCAAAAATTTTGAACTATTTTCACATATGCATTTTACCCTTCGACCGCTTTCGATGATTCACAAACAATTGTTTGTAAATAAATATATTTATATATATATATAAATATAGGTATATATATATATATATATATATAATAAATTGAAATAATAAAATACAAAGTTAATTATTAGAACTACATAAGTAAAATAATATACAAAATAGTTAAATTGATATTAGAATGGATATATATATAATTTATATATATATATATATATATATATATATATATATATATATATATATATATTATCATATTGTAATATATATAATGTGTAGATATTAAATATTTAATAAATGTTATTATATAATATATTATGTAATTATTAAATACTAGTACATAACTAATAATAAAAACTGCAAGTTAAAATATAAATGTTATAACAAATATTATTAGTACTACCTTTATTATTACTATAAATATTAATACCAATAGTATCATTAATATTAATTAGTATTATTATTAATATTATTAGTAATATTATTATTATTATCAATTATTAATTATTAAACCTATTGAAATTATCATTATTGTTATCAGTAATATCATTATATTATTATAATCAGTATTTTTAAATGTATTATTATTATCTTATAAATAATAACATGATTATTATTAATATGATTATTATTAATATTACTAAAATATTTATATTGTTTACAGAAAAGAAAAGAAAGATATGTTTCATATTACCATCAACTGTATGGATTTTTGTTTACTATCCTTGAATTAGTTACGAATAGAATTGAATCACAGATAAACAACAAAATCTGTTAGAATCAAAATCAGATATAATCATTCAGTAAGATACAAAGATTGTTAGATATTAATTAGATTGAGAATCAAATTTTGTTGTGTATCAACATCACTTTTCTTTTTATATTATTCTATCCGTCCTTCCTGTCTGCAATTTGTACCATCGAATTTTCACTTCAATAAGACAATCGAGTAACTACAAATTCAGTTGAAGGTCTTACTCAGCTTTTATTTCCTTCTGTTCCAGATTGATTCTTCTGGTCGACTACTTCCAATAAGACAATCGACTGCTTACTCAGCTTTTATTATTATTATTATTATTATTATTATTATTATTATTATTATTATTATTATTATTATTATTATTATTATTATTATTATTATTATTATTATTATTATTATTATCATTATCATTATTATTATTATTATTATTATTATTATTATTATTATTATTATTATTATTATTATTATTATTATTATTATTATTATTATTATTATTATTATTATTATTATAATTATTAGTATTATTATTACTAATGTAAGTATTATTTATCATTTATTATTATTATTATTATTATGATTATAGTTACAATATTGATTATTAGTATTATTATTATTAAGTATTATGGATATTATCGTTATTATTATTATTATCATAATTATTATTATTATTATTATTATTTATTATTATTATTATTAATTTTTTTATTAAAATTAACATTATTATTATTTTTATCATTATTATTATTAGTATTAACATTATTATTAATATTTTTATCATTTTTAATATTATTACTATCATTATTATTACTTTTACCATTATTATTATTATTACAACTATATTATTATTATTATTATTATTATTATTATTATTATTATTATTATTATTATTATTATTATTATCAATATTACTATAAATATTATTATTATTATTACAATAAAAGTAGTTATATAAAAATATACTTAATAAAACTATATTTTATAAATTATTTATTTAAAGTATATAAAATTAATATATTTGAGTTAATAATGAAACACATGAATTACTAAAATAACATTTATATTAATAATAATACATAAATTTATTCGACTTCATTTATATGTGTTAATATATATATAAATGATATAGGTTCGTGAATCTGAGACCAACCCTGCACTTGTTCAGTGCCGTCGTATGCATATTTTTACTACAAAATATCGTATTGTGAGTTCATTTGATTCCCTTTTACTCTTTATATTTTTGGGACTGAGAATAAATGCGCTGCTTTTTACAACTACTTTATTAAATGCTTTTGAAATATATTTTTGAACTACGAATACATGAAATGCTTTTATAAATGTTGGACGAGATAGACACAAGCAAAACACTCCTCGAATGAATTATTATGCAGACAGAAGTTCTGTGGATTATTATTGAATTATGTGGACATGATAATTGCCACCAATTGATGTGAATATTTTTCCCCTTATTATTATTGCTTGGTAACCTAAGAATTAGAAACGGGTATGGCCCTAATTCATGCGAATCCTAAAGGTAGCTACCGGGTTTAACACCCCCACCCAGAATGTTCACAAGACGAAAGAGCTAGTGGGCGTGGTGTTTAGTACTTCGAAGTATATATATTATACAGACGAGATATTCTGTTTTGGGGATATTATTGATGCGCATTATATGTTAAGGTCGGTTACCAAGCCAAGCAATGAATGCAAAGTGAATGTTATGTATCGAGAGATGTGATGACCCGGGAAATTCCGACCAAATTTAAACTTGAATCTTAATATAAATTCGACATGATAAGCGAAGTTTGTAATGTTGAGTCTCGAAAATTTTGGAACGGATTACATGAATGCATTTACCCTTTGACCATTCCGACGATTCACGAACAATTGTGTGTAAATAAATATGTAAATATACATATGAATTCTATACATGAGTAATATTATATAAAATGTAATTAAAAATTTAATATATTATAATTAAGTAAATATGACATAATTGATAAATTGTATTATACTAAATGTAATTACAAAGTCAAATATAATTGTTATATTATTATTAATATCATTACTGTCATTATAATTGTTAATATTAATATTAATATTTTTATTATTAATATTATTATTTCTAAAATAGATAATACATATAATATATATATATATATATATATATATATATATATATATATATATATATATATATATATATAATTTGATAGGTATAAGTTGTTATACTATTATCATTATTAATATTAATATTAATATTATCATTAATAATATTCATATTATTATAACTAATAAGATTATTATTATCATTATTAGTAATTAAATTTATTAATGTTATTATTATTGTTGGTACTAATTTGTTCCTGCCTTTTAATTCGTACCAATCAGTAGAAAGAATCCAAAAATTTGTTATGCCTCACCATCAAAACTATTGTTAATTTTGTTTTCTTTCTGATTTGTTACACGTCCACTTCAAGCAAACAAAAGGATCAAAGAATATCACATATCATAACAAAATCCTCACTATGCTTAATTGATCTAATTGCTTGAGATAACAGTACCAAATTCTTGCTTTCACTTTCATGTCCCTATCTATCTAATCTCTATTAGAAATATATAGATATACATATACATACATAATGAATCTATCTATATCTCTGTCCATTTCTGGTTAATAACCGAGAACACCACTGGCACCCTTGGCTCACTTCCTACACACCACCACCTCGTCCACCTTGCAAACCCAAAATCGAAACCACCTCGACCTTCCACCATCGTTGGATTATCACCACCACCGGAGCACTATCCCCCACATTCTCCAAATTGAAACCCACCATCTTAAAACCATCACCATCTATTTCATTTATGATTGCATTCGAACAAAACACGACCACAAACATCATCATCCTTTATATAATTGTTTCATATTAAGCTACCAACGCCTTCGTCACTTTACTGTTTTGATCAGTCGAAGAAAAGCTAACAAACCATCACTCTACAACCATAACCACCATGATCAAAACACCACTGTTACGAGTATTTTCTGCTTCTTGTTCGATCCATACAACCACAACAATCATCACCTTGATAATCATCATTCGCAACCCACCACTATAAATAATCATTATCAAACGCACACCTACTGCTACGCATATTTTCTTTTCTTCTTCTTCTGTTTCTGTTAACGGCAAAAGCTAAGAATCACCAACAACCCATTCGATTTCCACTGAATTACTGCGTTTACTCCTGCAGCTGCTGCAGTTATTACTGTGTAATATAACGCAATGTTTTAAAAGAAATATTTATATTTATATAGGTGATGAAACATGGTTATAGGGGAAATTATATGTAAACGCATATGTGTGTCGATTTCTAGATTATTGGCAGACATTCATTATGTTACAACCCCACCAATCCATTAGTGGGTTTAAATGGAAATCCTAGCTGTCCTTTGAATCCCATGTTGAACGTAATATTTTTTTTTTATACAATGAATCGAATGAAATTGTAAGTCATGACCAAAGTTCTATAAATTCTTCTTTTTATGGGCCGTGATCTATGATGAATTGATGGGCCGTAAACTTTGTCATGTGAGATCGCAATTTATGGTTTAGGTTGGGTCAATGAGAAAAAGTAACGAATAACAATAGCAGTGGAAATAATGAGGAAGGTGTACGCGTATAATGTACTATAATGTTGAGGTTTACGCATAGGAGATGATGAGTTGAAGATGGGACCAAGAAGAAGATACCTAATGCACATGGTGATGATAATGATACGGGGGTAGTAAGAAGGATGGTTACAAATGGTGATGATGGTTATGATTGAGAAGAGATGATTCTGAATAGAAGATGAGATAGATGAGATATAATTGGATAGACGAGTTAGTTTAGAAAAATGGTGATGATATGAGTTGATGAATTGGGTTTGAAATTTAGAAGATGAAGAAGAAACAAGACGAAACAGGTTATAAGATTTTAGGAGGTTATAAAAGCAGAAATGATATGGCAGAGGAACGGTTTGGAGTGTTAGCAGGTTAATGAGAGGTCTTGAGTTCGAAACTAGACTATGGCATATTTATTTTTTTAAGAAGAAGTAGAGCAGACAGAGATATAGGTTAAATGAAATTTAGTTAAGTGTTATAACAGAAAAGAAGATGCAGTGTATTGGTTAAGAAGTGTTTGTGGGTGAGCGGGAGGTCGCGAGTTCGAGCCCCAGTAGTGGCGTTTTATTTTAAAAGATCCTTTCTTCAAAGGTTGTACTCTTTTATGATTTATTATTATTATTATTATTATTATTATTATTATTATTAGTAGAGAAAAATTATCATTTATAATAACATTATTACTAAATTTATCATTTTTATCATTATTAATATTATTATTGTTATCATTATTGTAGCATTACTATAATTATTATTTTAACAAAGAAATAATATTTTTATAAAAATATAGTTAAAACATATAACCTAACTACATTGATATTTTATATTAAGTATTTATAAAATAAATATAGTTCATTAATCAATGAAACATATAATTTATTAAAATAACAAATATATCATTAATAATAATGGTATATAAATTTGTTCGATTACAATGTGTTAATATATATAACTAATATAGGTTCGTGAATCCGAGGCCAACCCTATACTTGTTCAATGTCGTTCTATGTATTTTTACTACAAAATACATTAGGTGAGTTCATTTGATTCCCTTTTACTCTTTACGTTTTGGGCTGAGAATACATGCAAATGCTTTATTAACTGTTTTACAATATTTATATGCGTGAGTTTCATTAATCCCTTTTTAAATGCTTTTGCAATATATATTTTTGGGACTGAGAATGCATGCGCTATCTTTTATAAATGTTTTACGATATAGACACAAGTAATCGAAACTACATTCTATGGTTGAATGATCGAAATCGAATATGCCCCTTTTTATTAAGTCTGGTAATCTAAGAATTAGGGAACAGACACCCTAATTGACGCGAACTCTAAAGATAGATCTATTGGGCCTAACAAACCCCATCCAAAGTACCGGATGCTTTAGTACTTCGAAATTTATATCATATCCGAAGGGTGTCCCGGAATGATGGGGATATTCTTATATATGCATCTTGTTAATGTCGGTTACCAGGTGTTCAATCCATATGAATGATATTTTTGTCTCTAGGTATGGGACGTATATTTATGAGAAATGGAAATATGAAATCTTGTGGTCTATTAAAATTATGAAATGATTATTTATGATAAACTAATGAACTCACCAACCTTTTGGTTGACACTTTAAAGCATGTTTATTCTCAGGTACGAAAGAAATCTTCCGCTGTGCATTTGCTCATTTTAGAGATATTACTTGAAGTCATTCATGACATATTTCAAAAGACGTTGCATTCGAGTCATTGAGTTCATCAAGATTATTATTAAGTCAATTATATTTGGTTATATTATGAAATGGTATGCATGTCTGTCAACTGTCGATGTAAATGAAAGATTGTCTTTTAAAAACGAATGCAATGTTTGTAAAATGTATCATATAGAGGTCAAGTACCTCGCGATGAAATCAACTGTTGGGAATCGTTTGTAATCGATATGGACTTCGTCTGGATGGACTAGGACGGGTCCTTTCAGTTGGTATCAGAGCGGTGGTCTTAGTGAACCAGGTCTTGCATTGGTATGTCTAACTGATAGTTGTTAGGATGCATTAGTGAGTCTGGACTTCGACCGTGTCTGCATGGCAAAAGTTTTACTTATCATTTTTGTCAAAAATTATCTGCTTATCATCCTTAGGAAATCACTTACTCATTACTCTTAGTCTAGACACATTTTACTGCATTGACTGCATGAATAGTGTACAGATAAAATTCATATCTTAGCGTATCTGTTACTGTAGACCTTGTCTGATATCTCTCGTAAATTTCTCCTCAATTTAAGGGATCCTGGTACTATATATATCTATGTAAATTATGCATTGAGAATACCATCCAACTATCAATTACTATCACTAAACTCTTCAGATCAAAAATCTTTCCTGAGATCGCGTAAGATGGCCTCTACGAATCGACCAAGTTCCTCCGACTCTGAAGACAGCGTGACAGGAGCACATCAATCAATCAACTATCGTGATTACTGGAGAAAATGGGGGTGGGTTCGTGACATACTCACCCTATGGAGAAGGGAAGAAGGTACTCCATATCATGAACCGAATCTACCACCTAACCTTGGAGTACTCGACCCGCTCACCGGCGAACCTGTTCGCAACACCGTTTATACCCTTTTTGCCAGAATTTTTCGTCTTGAGACTACCATTAATGGAACTAGAGAAGATATCCGATCTCTACCTCACACTGATAACCAACCAGGGTTAGTAGAAGAAGTTAAAGAACTTCGAGCTCGAGTGTTAACTTTAGAGAGCATGGTACACAATTTGCAAGCACCATCAGTATCACCCACACCAGTAACATCACCAACCTTAGCACCAACAGCATTAGTACCACCAACAACAACATCCGCACCACCAGCTTCGACATCTCATTCTATACCTCAAGTATAATCATCGTTCTACGTATCGTTCTATCTATTTTATTTTCGTTCGACATGGTGATTATGTAATCTCTAATGTTTTAGAAATTACATATTCTTGTTCTAATGATAAATCAAATGAGATCAATATCACATTAACTCATTAAATTCATGATTACATCTGAAGAAAATATATACGTATATATGTTTTCATAAAGATTGTAATTAAAAATTCTTTTGTACAAACTGTTAATGGTGAAAATATTTTAACGGGTAGGTAATACCCGAGGAGTATTTAGATTTCACATTAATAAGTTACACTGTACATTCTTCGGAATTGATTCAACGATCATTTACTATCCTATTTACAACCACCGATTTACTTATCCGTTCACCAAAGAATAACTATTTTCATTCAAATTCAATTTCATATTTGGATTTTGACCTATCAGAATCCAACAAGTGGCATAATGAAGAAATAATGGACACAATAAAGATTGATTAGAAATAGACTAATTAACAATATTAAATTTTATTAAGAAACCACGCTAACAAAATCCTAGTTAACTGTTCCTAGCTAACTGTTAATTCCGTATTACATTTTATTTATCGCAATTTATTTATCGCAATTTATTTTATCGCAACTTATATTCTCGCAATTTTATTTATTGTCATTTAATTTCTGTTATTTATTTTACGCACTTTAAATATCGGGACACGTATACAAGGTTTTGACATATCATATCGACACATCTATATATATTATTTGGAATCACCATAGACGCTCTATATGCAGTAATGATCGAGTTCTCTATACAGGGTTGAGGTTGATTCTATAATAATACATATACTTTGAGTTGTGATCGAGTCTGAGACATGTACACGGGTCACGATACGTATTAATTAATTCAAATATTATATATTAAACTATATATGAATGATTGCACTGTCAACTGTGGACTATCGACTGTGGACTAATAACATTGGACAATTAAAATGAATTAAAATATTGAATATAACATATGAAACTAAACAATTCTTCAAGTTTGCCACTTGATTTCATCTTAAACCTCATTTGTATCTTGACGATTATAATCAGTGTTCAAACATTTCATGATTCTTGAAAACACCTCGATCGATAGGATGAACCAACCGCACTTCATCTATAGAAGAAAAGATTTATGTATATAATATTTCACCTGAGAAACTCTCGACAACTGAGTAAAAGTTTAACACGTAGCCGCGTCAGATCCTTTGGCATTTATTAGCAAAAATAATTTTTGCATTCCCTTTCCAAATTAGCAAATTTTGTCACAGCTCCAGCAAGACAACTTTGACTTTTCGTATGAAACAACCTTATTATAACGTTGATATATACGCGTGCTCTTTTATTGTTACTAGGGAACCTTTCATATTCTACCATATTACCATCAGCGTTTAATCATCTAAAAACACAATTTTCCTGAAACCACCTCGGATTAATAACCAATGATTCAGATATCATAGCATTAAATGCAGAGGAAACAGAAGAATGGTAGATGGTCTAAACGACCAAAAGTTTGATGATAAAGAAAGGAGTGTTAGGAACGCTCGATAGAAAATTGAGTATTGAAAAACAGATTGAGCTACCCATGAAGGAGACCAAGAACAAATACAAGGACCGTACCCTATATTCAAAGAATCCAGGTAATTCTGGATCCGTTGAAACCTTTAGAGAATATCTTGCTCCGAAGTCATGTTAAAATCTTGCGGAAAATCTTTCTCCATCAAACATCGAACTTAGAAATTCCAAAATATCATCATCAATATCTTCGATATTTCTGAGGATATTTTCATAAATATTCTCGTTCGAAATTATATACCTCCTCGTGCTTCCTGTGTATCATTATATTGGAAACATTCAATAGAAAATTTAGCACCGAAAAGCAGATTATGCGAAACTATGAAGGAAGCCGTGGACAAATCACAAAGAATAAGTTTGACTTCAAAGAATCCAAATGATTCTGTTTCTGATGAAATCCTTAGCGAATACCTTGCTTCCGAATCTAAACCCTTACAGATAAATCTTCTTCATTATCTCTCAATATTAGAAATTCCAAGATATCAACGTATCTTTCATTATAAATATCCTCCATATTTCTGAAGATACTTTCATAACTATTCTTATCTGAAATCATTAATCTCTTCGTGCTATCAGTGTTACATCATATAGAAACTGTTAGTTTCTATAATCTGTAAACTTTCGAGCTTAAAATATGAATGTTATTGAAGTAATGTTGGGAACTGATGCATGAATTAGTATAATATAATGACACTTGATCAACGTGATTATATTACAGTAAGTCATGCTGAGTTTCTAAATGAAACATGATGATTCACAGATTATAACGTCATCATGTGACATGTTACATAACTCTTTCATTCTGATTAACTTCTGAACATATCAATAAAATATGTTCTTGATAGTTCTATTCTCAGTAACTCTGGTAATTTGATAAATCAAATCGTGTTATTACGTTCTTTCTTGTTTAGAACATTATATTCATTCGAAACTCCATACTTACGAATTCTGGACCATTACAAGAGGTGTCCAATCGTAAAAAGAAGAAACGAAGGGACAAAGCTCCAAAAGGAATAGAAATTGGAGTATAAATCGCAGCAAAGAGAAAGGAGTATTAACTGTGGATGACAATGATTATAGAAAACAGATATAGGGACATTGAAATATAAGGAAAGATATGAAGCCCGATAACAACACCTAAATTACAAACCGTGTATATCAATGTTTATCGCAACATAAAGACACGGGAGAATTATAAGTACTATAACCCAAAGGGCAAAGTAGAAATAAGCAGATTCCTCTGGTGGAAGTTGGAAAAGAAGAATAATTGTTGCGATAATAAGGATGAGGACAAGGATCAGAACTGGATTAAGCATTCTCAGAATCCTTTGGATATATGAAACAAGAAAGAAAGTATAGGAATGGTGAGAATAATGGAACGGAAGAGTTTAATTTATAATGGAAATATCAGACAGAGTAATCGAAGCAGATCACCGCATTTAATTCAAGAGATCTTAATTTCCTTTTTTCGCTGAAGAATCAGATCTTAAAGATCTTCAAGATTTTCTTTTAAATCCCTTGAATTCCGGAATTCAAACCTGACTACGTCAAAAGTTAAAAACAAATCCTTGTTTCTCATTTCATTCTTTTGTGAATAGCTTCATTCGTGCTCTTCCTGAAGAGACTCTAAATCGGCAGAAGAGTCTCTTCAGCATTTCCAACTAATGATGCCAAGGTCGTCACCAACTTCCTGAAGAGACTCTTCTGCCGATTTAGAGCTCCCCGCGCTATAATAAATGATAGAGGCACGCACTTATGCAATACTCAATTTATGAAGGTGATGCAACAATACCTAGTTACCCATAAAATTTCCACTGCCTATCATCCGCAGACTAACGGACAAGCAGAGGTCACGAACAGAGCACTCAAGAGAATCCTCGAACGCACTGTCGGCCATCATGGAAATAAATGGGCCGAGAAACTAGACGATGTTCTGTGGGCATTCCGGACTACTTACAAGAATCCTCTAGGGACTACACCCTACCACATGATCTATGGAAAAGCCTGTCACCTTCCGCTAGAACTCGAATATAAAGCTCTCTGGGCGCTGAAGACCTGCAACCTCGATCCCTCAATTACCGCCAAGCATCGGAAGATGCAGATGAACGAACTCACCTAATTAATAGACCAAGCATACGAAATGTCATACATCTACAAGGAACGAACAAAGCTTACACATGATGCAAAATTGACTCCTACAAAGTTTGCTCCTTAATATCGGGCAAAAAGTCACGTTTTTACCCCCTAAATTAAGCCCCAGAACAATAATGATTAAAAATTTGTCAGAAAAATTATCGCTTTTTTGGTTGATTTTGTAGATTAAGTAATTACAAAGGCGATGTAAAAAGAATCAAGTAAAATGGAGCTAAAACGAAGATTCTAGAGCGAAAACGGTGAAAGGCAAGAAATCAAGTTACGATCCAGTGAATCAAGGCTGACCAGTACCAAAAAAGGCCTGCCATACGGCTTGCCAGTATGGGGTACATCCTGCTAAATGGTCTAGCAAACAGCCCCTTAATACGACTTGCCATGCAAACGGCCTGCCAAATACGGCCTGCCATACGGCTTGCCAACCGTTTGCAGGCAAAAATGAGGTCTATTTAAAGGGCTCCCTCCATCCTTTCCAACACACACTCAACTTTCAATTCATTTTATATTTTCAATCTTTTAGTTAGTTTTAGTAGTAATTAGCTTAGCTTTTATTTTTCGGAAGATATCCCGGCGAGTCTCTGCGATCTCGGGCAGATTTGTTCGGCCTTTTCAGGTTTTTATCTGAAATGCTTGTCTTTTGTATTAAACATGTATTCTTACTTTTTATGTTTAATAATGCGTTTCGATATTGCCATGATAGCTTAATTAATCTGTATGTTGCCATGATAGAAGTTTGGGTTAGCGTAATTATGTTAATTTAGTACGATTACTGTTATAATACCGAACTAGAAAGTCTGATAGATTTGTATGCTAGAATCTTAAGGATTGACCAACCTAGGTTGTGATCAGGACTTTTCCACCTATATGAAATTAGCTACTTCATAGGATTAAGACCCCTGGTTATACTGTATCTGAAGATTCTATGAACTCGGTATGGTCGGAGTTCCCGAGAGGCATCTGATGCACTTTTAGGACACGGAACTTAGGAATTGAGACATGAATGACCTAGTATGCCTATTGACTATTCTGAAGAGACCTCTTAGGAGCTATTAAGATCTAGTTAGTGCCTTTACTGTATGACCCAAGCCTATTGCATGTTCCTGTTTGATTGTTGCCCTAGGTCTTAGTCATACCAACTGTTTAGGTATTCATTAGGTTTCTATCTGCTTTACTATCAGTATATTAACTGTGATGCTGTATAATGTTTGAATTGTTGTGATCTCATTAGTATGATGAAATGGTTGTTAGTTTTCACCTAAGGTTTTGCCAACTTAAACTGACGGACTCCTCCCGTTTGTGATCAGTGTTTAATCAACACGGCACATTGTTATTAAGTTACCTAAACTGATAACGAGGTTTAGGATTAGAGCTTAACTCACTAATAAACCTAGTACTCTACTGAGGATAACCTCTGAGGTATTGTTACACTTCAGTTATACGACCAAGTGACATACTTCTCACTGCTCAAAGAGAACTCCGAGAGTTCAGAGATAAGTAGGTCTGTGTAATTGGCTCATCCAACCAGATCTACATCATTTCAATCATAGTCTTAACATAGGCATAATTACCTTCCCTAACCCAATACTTATATCTTGGTCAACATTTTCCTGATCTGCATACTCCGGATATCCTTCCACTTTATTTACTTTTCTGTATTTAGGACCTTTAGCTAAAATCAACTACTATCTTTTATCCAGGTAATTTAACTCAAATACAATTATCCACTTGATCTTTAATTCGTTAATCAGCATAAAATACGACACTACGTTAACTTACACCTTCTACACCTTAGAAAGTAAAATTAAATTTAGGCCCCGCAAAATATAAACAAACGAAGACACTGTGTGCTACCGAATCGGACATCCTGCGACTTAACGACACCACACAAATAAAACCGTCTGTTAGTGGTATATCAGTTGCTTATTCTTCTTCTTGGCGCTGCTGCTGGGGATCGAATATTTTGATCGAGAAAGATTTTAAACAGACGAAGTATTATTTGGTGGTGTCTAAGAAAGACAATTATACACGGACTTGGTTGTTGGATTTTCCGAACAGTCTCCAATTATATTGGAACCAAAAGGATCCTACCTCTCCGTAGTCGGCCTGGACACCTCGATACAAGTAATCTGTGAGAAGTCCTATCAGTTAAGATATCCGATCTGGTTAGCAACCGAATTTCAAGAATAATTGTTTTATTAAATTATCGATCCTTTTAGTAAATAAATATTTTCTAAAAGTTAATTTGAAGTATTTTTAAAACAGAAAATCTAAAAAAATGGAACAACAAGATACCCTTGCTTCTATGCATAAGTCATGCTTAGAGGAATGAGGAGGACCAATCACCTTAGGAACCGAAGGAATTCCTGAAATCAATTCACACATGATTAAACTAGTCAGTATGATCTGTAAATTTCAAGGATTACCGACTGACGATCCGAACTTTCATATAAACAAATTTATCAGTCTGGTTGACTCTTTTAAGAAGGAATCAAACGAGAAAAACATTTTAAAACTTCATCTTTTTCAATATTTACTTTCTGCACACGCTTTAGCATGGTTTGGCGAACTTAACCCGAATTCAATCCATACATGGGAGGATTTAGCCACTAAATTTCTAAACAAATTTTATCCACCCTCCCTGCAAACCTATTTAAGAAATGACATCACAAACTTTTCTCAAAAAGAAAATGAGTCATTGTGTCTAGCATGGAATAGAGTAAAGATGATGCTTAAAAGATGTCCGAATCATTCGTTAAGTCGGGAAGACATAATCTGTACACTCTACAATGGTTTGACCAAAGATGATAAGTCTCTCCTAGACATGGCCTCGCAAGGAAATTTCATGTCCCGAACAGCAGATGAAGCATGGGATCTCTTGGACACAATAGCTGCACAACAGGAAGATTGGAACAATGAAGCTGCTGAGAAGGATGACGTCTTCGCTCATGCGGTAAAAATGCTGGAAACCAGGTTACAAGATCTCACCCTCACTATTCAAAGTTTACCAATTCCTAGAAACTCCGATGCTACTAGAACCAATCTAAGGTATCCTTACCCTAGATGGGCACACAAACAGGAAAATAGCTCAGATTATAATATAATATTCCCGTTGCACAAACCTACTCTCCACTCTAAGGAAATTTTAGTTGAATTTATGAAAAAGCAATACATGATAAACCTTCAAGTCATAGAATGCCAGAACAAGTTTGACACTTTAATAAAGACTTTTGAAGAATTAATCACTAATTTTCAGCTTACGCTTAAACGATTAACCACTAAAATTGATATAGAGTGTAGTGAGTTTGATTCCTGATGTGTGAAATCTAGTATATAATTTATCTCTGGAAAATGCCGGTTTAAAGATTACTACACACTAACGGGCAGTGTACCCGATCGTGCAATAGTATAAAGTTGGTAATTCCGAAATCGTTTCAAGGACAGTTTAACGTGAGAATTAAGATTGTAACTAATAAAAATAAACTAAGTTAATCTATGAAAATTGAAAGTACGAGATAATTTGTTTTGTGGCTATTTAACGATTAGCCAAATCAAAGATAGATTAAAAGTAAAAGACAATATTTTTGTGTTTTAAACTTTATAGAAAATAAATGCAGATTCAACGAAAAGTAAAGATATTTGAATTCAATAGATAAAAGAATGTTCGCCTAGATCTCCTATTCGCAGTGTCGGATGATTTGTTATTAAGCACTAGTTCAATTTATCAATACATGCAACTACAGAGTCGGTTTACCCAGAGTTCTCTTTTAGCAAACACGTCAAACTAGGATTTATTAGCTTAGGGTTCCTTTTCACCAAAGACCTCTTTCGTTTGTGACTTAGTAATTAACTAATTATAAGATTAAGATTCAATCAGTTACGCGTTCGCTCCACACAATTCACCCCTATTTTGTTCAATCTATGTTACCCGGTTTACCCCCTTGGTCCAGTAAGCACCCAATTGGTTAAGACAAAGCAATCGGAAACTAATGCACTAAATTGAAACATGGTTGCCTTTTGTTCAAACAAGTACACTAATCAACCTAGTAACAATAATCAACACCCACAAGAATGGTTCTTAATCAAAACTCATAATTTTCATGCATTAATCAAATTAAACATTAAAGTATCATCCAAACACATACGAATATTCAATCTAGACAAACATTAAAGTGCTTAGCCAACAATCATATCTAAAGCCAAAATCACAAATAAACAATTAAGAGTATTCGTTATGATGATAAGAATTAAACCTAATGAAAATTGTGTTCTTGAATGATAAACGGATCGAGACGCGTTTCCGGAATGATTGATGTGTAAGAATGATCTTGGGATTCCCCAAAAATCACCCTTTTTCGTCAAAAAGCTGCTGGAATTCGTCTGGATGCAAGAATGATTAATTAGGGTAAAAATTCGGGCTTTAAATACCAAAATCCTGAAGTCAGCTAGAGATGGAGCGGTGCTCCATATACTGAGCGGCGCTCCATATAACTAAAAATCGATATGTTAAATTGCAAAACCCTCAGACTAATTTTCCTGCCTACTGGAGCGGCGCTCCATGCTTTTGAGCAGCGCTCCAGGCCCCTTTTTGCTGATTCCGGACTGTAAAACTCAGTAAAACCACCCAAACTCGAATCGAACCAATCTCTTTCACTCGTTTCCATAGAAAATCACTAAAACCATCAAATAACTTCAAATTTCATCTTCTTGGTCTTAGAACTCGCACACTTATTGAATTAACAACAAATAGTATCCAAAAGGACCAAAATGTGCCCGATATCGCTAAGGAAAATGCGTATTAAATATGCGATATCAAACAACCCCACACTAGAGTTTTGCTTGTCCTCAAGCAATTAAACTCGAAAATAATCTTCTACCATATGATAACTTCTTCAAAAGTATATGTAGAACCAAACGAACAACCAACAAACCATCATCTAGCATGCACACGATTTAGAGTAATTACCAACCATACCTCCCACTTGCATTCCCCCGAAATTAACTTCCCAATCCTCAAGCAATCAAATATGAACTAAGTAGCTAAATATAGTCTTGAATAGCGTACCAAATAAAATGAGGCAAAGAATCTCGAACCATAATGTAAGTCTTCAAAGGAACCGGGAATCAAGTGGGAGCCAAACACCAAAGATATGACAATCGAACGCATGTTCCAAAAAGAACGCACGGGCTACCCCGCAATTGGTCAAGCCAATGCCTCCCACAGTACCTAACATCGTGAGTTGTCGGTAAGAAAATAATGTGCTTAGGAGGATGCACATTACGTCCAGATATCATCGATAATCATGAGGTAATCATCTAATCCATTAAGTCAACCATAAAGATTGAAGTTCATCAGGCTTAAAAGCTGTATCTTACCTTTCCGGAGGTTATCCAACTGGGAATCTGATCAATCACAGAATTGTGTATCATGGTGCGCTTCCCATTTGACGAGACAGATCTCCCTCATCGAGATAAGTCTGACTACCAGTTTCCCTGTATGATGTTGAGGCCTGGTAGATTTCCAGTCGATGTTAGCAATGACTTTTCAAGATTTTTCGTCACCCTACAACTGGTCTGGACTACAGCTTCTGAAATAAATCAGCAAGTGTGTCGATTTGGAGACTTTACTCCTCGGGTTATACAAAGTGGTCGGGTGCAACATTGTCTTTGTTAGGAGAAACAATGAGGATCGCCCTATTAAAGTTTTCGATCTAGCGCATGTCCCGTTTTTGACCACACGATACAATCACCGTTCATACGGTTGACACCCGCCTTGGTGCAAGTGACCTACGATTGAATTCTTAAAGAATTCGTAGGATTTCACATTCAATGGTAATGAACGTGGTTGGAATTAATTCCAAGTTGCCTACTTCCCACATGACAAGCTTTTCTGCTTGTTTTAAGAAAGGTAGGATACTACCCTTCCGATAAATCCCAAAAACCTTTGGGTGCCATAGCTTTTGGCTATGGGTTGTGTTGTCTAAGCAAACACAAGCACGTAGCTATTGTTCCTAAAAAGGAAAACACTGGTGAAGCTCAAGGCTCCTCTTCCCACATTATCACACCATTAGATGATGTAAATAATAAAATGGTATAGTTTCGGATGTCTGCTATAACAAGTAACCAAAAGTTTTTGATCTGGCACGTGATTCGGTCACAATCACGCTATGCAATCACCGCTCTCTCACGGTTTACACCCGTTTTGGTACAGGTGACCTACTATTGAGTTCCCCGAACTCGTAGGATTTCATGTCCAAGAAAATGAACATGTGGAACAATTAGGTTTTGACCGAATTTTCAATTGATTTTCTACTTTTTTTTTATATTTTTAAACTAACTTTTCTATTTTTATTTTTCCCCTAATTTTTCAAATTTTTTTTTACGACCAAAACCCGTGAAACGACAAGTCTTTTTAGATTAAAACTACTATGATGATGATTCCATTAACAAGCAACCCGAGAGATTTTACATCCCCCACCCCACACTTGAGATAAAGTAATGTCCCCATCACTTGAGATCAAAAATAGATTAAAATCGAAAGGGTTATGTGAGAAAGAAAATATAAAAACTTATCGAGCTTAACCACTGATCGCGGAATGCCAGTGACAGATGGCGCTGAACTGACTGCGAGCATAAGAACATCGTCCATTCCCGATCATCACACCAATATCATCAATCATGTAGTTTTGCTGAACTTAATGCCAGACTTGAAAAATCGTTTCACCAACAAACCTAAGAAAAGAAAACAAACGAACTACATAACAGGACAAGGTGGCACCACCCGATGCCTAAACGCCTTGCCCCCAAAATTAGTTTCAAAGTACATAAGCAGAAACATAATTATCCAAATACAGACCAACGAAAAGGAAATAGTTTTAAACAAATGACAACAAAAACATGCGCAACCAATCATTCTCTCGGCCATAAATCTCTGAAAGGGTCCCAATCTACACCATAGGTGTCCTGGCAAGCCTGGTACGGGTCATACGATGGATCCGGCCTCGGAGGAGTAACGGCTGTATAATCAGGAATGGTAGTCCGCGTCAGAATGTAAGCTTCCGGGTTCTGACGCATCTATCTCTGAATTTGCCTCTGATGCATATCCCACTGATTGTGAGCTCGAATCCCCCTCACATCATACTCAACCCTATCAACTCGCTCACCCAAACGACCAACCTCTATTCCAAACCGCTTAAGCGCTGTGTTAATCGATGCATAACTATTCTCATGCCAAACCCTTAAATCCTCATTATGTCATCGTTGCTCCTCCAGCATCCTCTGATTATGCTCGACCTGAGGATTATAAGCTGACCGACTATCCCGATACTCTATATGCATCCCATCTACACTGTTAACCAGAGAATCCAAACTTTCTCCACTCAGTGCCCACGTACCCGGTACGTTTGCACTCGAACTGCCTGCTTCATAAGTGGATCGACTTCCACCACGCCCGTAACCACGTCCAGCACCGCCACCTGGTTGTTGTTGTTCATCCTCCCACAAAACCCAACCTGTTGGACATCTTCTAATAAATTCAGCTTTAGAGAAAAATAGAATATTAGTGGGCATCGCCTCAACCCCCAACATATTACACCTATTAGTCGGGACTGAAAACGCCAGAGCAAACCTCGTCACCAAATGCCCACCTAATAACGGGTGTTCCGTTCACTTATCCATTCCAATCTCTTGTAACCACACTCCGAACATACAAGGGACATCAATTCGCTCTCTCAATTTAATCTGCTGTAGAATCTAAAGATCCCTTCGCTAAATCTTATTCGCATTTCCTCTAGCCATGAACATATGAGCAATCATCTTAAAAATCATTCGGTCCTTCGGAAGTCGAAGCATTGACTGAACATTTCTACTGGAACTAAAAGGACCCGCAGTTTCCTTCGCCACTGTTGGCCAATAATCACTCTCACTAAAAGCCTCCTGCCCAAACACTTTGCATTGAATCATAAACAACTTTAAGTCATTGTCATTCAACTCGGGATACAAATCTAACACCCGAGCTAACCTGATATTACTCATGCTACGCTCTAACCCACCTAACCAAAATGTCAAGAAATTCTCCTCGGTCGGAGAGGCTCGCGGTCGACAATGTCAATTGTTCAAAAATATCTTCACGAATTTCAAATAACCTTTCGTATGGTCTCAACTCTTGACCCGCATATGTTACCCACAAATACTCACGCAATGTTCTAACAATATTATTACCCAACGCTGTAAGTTGCGTCCAATCCAAATAATATGTTCGTTCGATCGGACGGGCTCTAACTATTGTAAATCGTTCTTCCAATTCCTCATCATTAGCGATTTGGGACAACCAAAGTTCCGGGTTATTTGGTGGTTGTCGTGGTTGTTCCGTGTTTCCTCTCGATCTCTACACACATGAAACAAATAAAGAAAACAAAACACTAAACTCAAGAGTTAGTGTTAGTCAGAATAATAAGCACCAAATTCCCATCACAACCAAAACATGTTGCATTTTAATCCACCTTAAAGACAATCACCAAGTTAACCAAGTAACACATGTAAACATGCCAAGACCTCAAATCTATGCATATTGCATTATCTCTTAAAACATAGCACATAACAACCATACTCTCATAACAACACAACCAAAACATGAAAAACATTATTACATATCACTCTTTTTAATTCCACAAATCTAATAAAATCCATCATGTTTGCTAACTTTTACCAATTCAAATTACCACTAACAAAATACTCATCACATCACAAAACACATGTTATGTTCCCTCTAGCATGGCATCATAAATAAATAAACCAAATATAGCACATGTCATTCAAATCAACATGACCCGCCCATATGAACACAACCCCATACTAGCTCAAAAACATATCAACAACTCAAGAACAAGAACAATTTCAAGCAAGCAACTATTCTATCACTTACAAATGCGTATTCTCAAACACACAAACCCTAGGTTCAAGTATAACTTCTAAACACACCAAATTAATCATGAAATCAAAGCATACAAGCATAATCTAACAAAACCCATTACTAATTAAAACACAAAACCCCACACTAATTCATCATGTAAATCAAAGATTAAGCAAGTAAATACACATAATTAGATTAAATTAGCAAGATAGAAAACAAATTCGGACCTTAGTGGGAGCCATTCTTGCAAGATTTGAAAGTAATTAGACAAGAAATTGAAGTTTAGGAATTTAGGGTTTTTAGATCTAAGGGTTTGTAGGTGTAGAAAGTCAGATACAATAGATGGAATAAGAAGGTTAGAGTGTAAAATAAAGCTGGAACCCGCCTCCTATTTTTGTGTGGTTGAAAAATTCATTTTTTTTATTAAAAGCAAAATAGCCTGCCCCACAGTGAAATGGAGCGGCGCTCCAGGTGGGGCGCGGCGCTCAGAATGGGTACGCGGCACTCCATTAGGCGTAAAATTCATGTCGAGGGGTTTCAACAATTAGGCACATCAGGTACGTACAATCTGAGCAGCGCTCAAAGGTTTGGAGCGGCGCTCCAAGTGCTGATAACCTAGTATTTCGCAATTTTAAGTCATTTTAACCCGATTTCTCAACCTAAAAACCAATAAACACCCCAAACAAAAATCCGAGCATGATCACATTGCACATATTATCAAACAAGCACAAAAACATACAAGCTCTACAACAGTGTGAAGTTTATTACCGAGTCAAAAAACTTCAAGTGACGTTAGGATCGGGTTCAACGTGAACCCCATCATCAATCTCCAACGGACCATCTAAATATTTCTTCACTCGATGTCCGTTAACTTTAAAGGTAGTACCACTCGCATTTTTCAACTCAATCGCACCGTATGGGTACACCTTAACAACCTCAAACGGTCCATTCCACCGGGACTTAAGTTTTCCCAATAAAAGCTTCAATCTAGAGTTAAATAAAAGCACTCGATCGCTCTCATTAAACTCTTTCAGACCCTTTAACCTTCTATCATGTCATTATTTGTTTTTCTCCTTATAAATCAATGAATTTTCATACGCATCAATGCGTAATTCACCAAGCTCATTCAATTGCCCCGCTCTTAGGCGTTCGGCTTCCTTCAAATCCAAATTGCACTTTTTAAGTGCCCACATTGCCTTATGCTCAATCTTTAACGGGAGATGGAACGCTTTTCCATAAACCAACCGATAAGGAGTGGTTCCAATCGGTGTTTTGTAGGCGGTTCGAAACACCCACAAAGCTTCATCGAGCTTATTCGCCCACTCCTTCGGATTCGACCCCACAGTTTTCTCAAGAATTCCTTTAAGAGCTCGATTGGTATTCTCAACTTGTCCGCTCGTTTGGGGATGGTATGAAGTAGAAACTTTATGGAGAACTCCATATCGCTTCAATACCTTCTCCATTTGGGCGTTACAAAAATGAGTACCCCTATCGTTAATTAATGCTTTAGGAGTTCCAAATTGAGAGAATAAACGCTGAAGGAAGGAAATCACAACTCGTGCATCGTTTGTGGCTAAAGCTTGTGCTTTGGCCCATTTAGACACGTAGTCAATGGCAACGAGTATGTAACTATAATTATGAGATTTCGGAAATGGCCCCATAAAGTCAATTCCCCAAACATCGAATACCTCGCACACTTGGATGCATTGTTGAGGCATCTCATCCCGTTTGATGACTTTACCGGCCCTTTGACAAGAATCGCACAATTTACAAATCAGGTGGGCATCTTTGAAGATTGTCGGCCAAAAGAAGCCGACATCATAGACCTTACGCCCCGTGATTTGGGGTCCAAAATGCCCATCGGTAGGCCCACTATGGCACTCAGTTAAAATTCACATACACTCCTCACTGGAAACACACCGGCAGATAACCCCATCGGGACAACAACGAAAAAGATAGGGATCCTCCCAGAAATAGTACTTAAGGTCACTGAAGAATTTCTTCCTCTTTTGATGTGACCACCCTTTTTCCAAGAATTTCCCAACGAGATAATTAGCAATGTCAACATACCATGGCTTGTCCACCTTTTCCATCTTCATGAGATATTCATCGGGAAAATCATCATGGATGCTCAACTCATGAAGGACTTAGAGATTTGGATTCTCGAGTCTAGACAAGTGGTTGGCCGCGAGGTTCTCGGCACCCTTCTTATCCCGGATCTCGATATCGAATTCTTGCAAAAGCAAGATCCATCTAAGTAGTCAGGTTTGGCATCCGGTTTGGCGAAAAGGTACTTTAGAGCAGAATGGTCCGTAAAGACTATAGTCTTAGATAAGACTAAGTAGGACCGGAACTTGTCGAACGAAAAGACCACCGCAAGGAGCTCCTTTTCAGTGGTAGTATAATTCAACTGTGCTCCCTTCAAGGTCTTGTTTGCATAATAAATGGGTCAGAAATGTTTCTCAACCCTTTAGCCCAAAACTGAGCCAACAGCAAAATCGGATACATCACACATAAGCTCGAACGGAAGAGACCAATTCGGAGCAATTATGATAGGTGCATTGATGAGTTTCTCCTTAAGAAGTTCGAATGCCTTTTGGCACTCTTCGGAGAAGTTCCAAGGTGTGTCCTTTTCGAGGAGTTTGTTCATCGGGTTAGCGATTTTGGAAAAATCCTTTATGAACCGCCGGTAAAAACTGGCGTGCCCGAGAAAACTCCGAACACCCTTAACATTGGTGGGAGGTGGAAGGTTCTTAATAGCCGTTACCTTTGCGGGATCCACCTCAATACCGTTCCTAGAAATCTTGTGCCCGAGGACGATGCCCCCTTGTACCATGAAATGGCACTTTTCCTAGTTGAGCACAAGATTAGATTTCTCACACCTTACCAATATCCGCTCTAAATTAAGAAGGCATGAATCGAAAGTATCACCGAAGATTGAAAAGTATCCATGAACACCTCCATGCAATCTTCTATCATATCATGGAATATGGCCATCATGCACCTTTGAAAAGTGGCCGGAGCGTTGCAAAGGCCAAAGGGCATGCGGCGGTATGAGAATGTGCCATACGGGCACGTGAAAGTGGTTTTCTCTTGGTCCTCGGGTGAGATAGGAATTTGAAAATAGCCCGAAAAACCATCAAGAAAACAATAAAATCTGTTTCCCGCCAACCTCTCTAGCATTTGATCCATGAAAGGTAACGGGAAATGGTCTTTGCGTGAGGCGTCGTTCAACTTACGATAGTCAATACAAACACGTCACCCCGTGACAGTCCGAGTGGAAATTTACTCATTTTTATCATTAGTGGTAATAGTCATACTGTAGTGACCCGAACTTTTCTATGTTTATATATATTAATTGAGATTGATATTTACATGATTAAATATTTCCAACATGTTAAGCAATCAAACTTGTTAAGACTTGATTAATTGAAATATGTTTCATATAGACAATTGACCACCCAAGTTGACCGGTGATTCACGAACGTTAAAACTTGTAAAAACTATACAATGACATATATATGGTTATATATATAGTTAACATGTTTTTATTATAAGTATGTATCTCATTAGGTATTTTAACAATGAGTTATATACATAAAAATGAGACTATTAATTTAAGAAACTCGAAAACGATATATATAACGATTATCGTTATAACAACGTCTTACTAGGTACATATGAATCATATTAAGATATTGATACACTTGGTTAATTATGTTAAATGATAAGTAAATATATTATTAAGTGTATTAACAATGAAATACATATGTAAAAATAAGACTACTAACTTAATGATTTCGAAACGAGACATATATGTAACGATTATCGTTGTAACGACATTTAACTGTATATACATCATACTAAGATATATTATATATCATAATATCATGATAATATAATAATTTAACATCTCATTTGTTATAATAAATAATGGGTTAACAACATTCAACAAGATCGTTAACCTAAAGGTTTCAAAACAACATTTACATGTAACGACTAACGATGACTTAACGACTCAGTTAAAATGTATATACATGTAGTGTTTTAATATGTATTTATACACTTTTGAAAGACTTCAATACACTTATCAAAATACTTCTACTTAACAAAAATGCTTACAATTACATCCTCGTTCAGTTTCATCAACAATTCTACTCGTATGCACCCGTATTCGTACTCGTACAATACACAACTTTTAGATGTATGTACTATTGGTATATACACTCCAATGATCAGCTCTTAGCAGCCCATGTGAGTCACCTAACACATGTGGGAACCATCATTTGGCAACTAGCATGAAATATCTCATAAAATTACAAAAATATGAGTAATCATTCATGACTTATTTACATGAAAACAAAATTACATATCCTTTATATCTAATCCATACACCAACGACCAAAAACACCTACAAACACTTTCATTCTTCAATTTTCTTCATCTAATTGATCTCTCTCAAGTTCTATCTTCAAGTTCTAAGTGTTCTTCATAAATTCCAAAAGTTCTAGTTTCATAAAATCAAGAATACTTTCAAGTTTGCTAGCTCACTTCCAATCTTGTAAGGTGATCATCCAACCTCAAGAAATCTTTGTTTCTTACAGTAGGTTATCATTCTAATACAAGGTAATAATCATATTCAAACTTTGGTTCAATTTCTATAACTATAACAATCTTATTTCAAGTGATGATCTTACTTGAACTTGTTTTCGTGTCATGATTCTGCTTCAAGAACTTCGAGCCATCCAAGGATCCATTGAAGCTAGATCTATTTTTCTCTATTCCAGTAGGGTTATCCAAGGAAATTAAGGTAGTAATGATGTTCATAACATCATTCGATTCATACATATAAAGCTATTTTATTCGAAGGTTTAAACTTTTAATCACTAGAACATAGTTTAGTTAATTCTAAACTTGTTCGCAAACAAAAGTTAATCCTTCTAACTTGACTTTTAAAATCAACTAAACACATGTTCTATATCTATATGATATGCTAACTTAATGATTTAAAACCTGGAAACACGAAAAACACCGTAAAACCGGATTTACGCCGTCGTAGTAACACCGCGGGCTGTTTTGGGTTAGTTAATTAAAAACTATGATAAACTTTGATTTAAAAGTTGTTATTCTGAGAAAATAATTTTTATTATGAACATGAAACTATATCCAAAAATTATGGTTAAACTCAAAGTGGAAGTACGTTTTCTAAAATGGTCATCTAGACGTCGTTCTTTCGACTAAAATGACTACCTTTACAAAAACGACTTGTAACTTATTTTTCCGACGATAAACCTATACTTTTTCTGTTTAGATTCATAAAATAGGGTTCAATATGAAACCATAGCAATTTGATTCACTCAAAACGGATTTAAAATGAAGAAGTTATGGGTAAAACAAGATTGGATAATTTTTCTCATTTTAGCTACGTGAAAATTGGTAACAAATCTATTCCAACCATAACTTAATCAACTTGTATTGTATATTATGTAATCTTGAGATACCATAGACACGTATACAATGGTTCGACCTATCATGTCGACACATCTATATATATTTCGGAACAACCATAGACACTCTATATGTGAATGTTGGAGTTAGCTATACAGGGTTGAGGTTGATTCCAAAATATATATAGTTTGAGTTGTGATCAATACTGAGATACGTATACACTGGGTCGTGGATTGATTCAAGATAATATTTATCGATTTATTTCTGTACATCTAACTGTGGACAACTAGTTGTAGGTTACTAACGAGGACAGCTGACTTAATAAACTTAAAACATCAAAATCTATTAAAAGTGTTGTAAATATATTTTGAACATACTTTGATATATATGTATATATTGTTATAGGTTCGTGAATCAACCAGTGGCCAAGTCTTACTTCCTGACGAAGTAAAAATCTGTGAAAGTGAGTTATAGTCCCACTTTTAAAATCTAATATTTTTGGGATGAGAATACATGCAGGTTTTATAAATGATTTACAAAATAGACACAAGTACGTGAAACTACATTCTATAGTTGAATTATCGAAATCGAATATGCCCCTTTTTATTAAGTCTGGTAATCTAAGAATTAGGGAACAGACACCCTAATTGACGCGAATCCTAAAGATAGATCTATTGGGCTTAACAAACCCCATCCAAAGTACCGGATGCTTTAGTACTTCGAAATTTATATCATATCCGAAGGGTGTCCCGGAATGATGGGGATATTCTTATATATGCATCTTGTTAATGTCGGTTACCAGGTGTTCACCATATGAATGATTTTTATCTCTATGTATGGGATGTGTATTGAAATATGAAATCTTGTGGTCTATTATTATGATTTGATATATATAGGTTAAACCTATAACTCACCAACATTTTTGTTGACGTTTTAAGCATGTTTATTCTCAGGTGATTATTAAGAGCTTCCGCTGTCGCATACTTAAATAAGGACGAGATTTGGAGTCCATGCTTGTATGATATTGTGTAAAAACTGCATTCAAGAAACTTATTTTGTTGTAACATATTTGTATTGTAAACCATTATGTAATGGTCGTGTGTAAACAGGATATTTTAGATTATCATTATTTGATAATCTACGTAAAGCTTTTTAAACCTTTATTGATGAAATAAAGGTTATGGTTTGTTTTAAAATGAATGCAGTCTTTGAAAAACGTCTCATATAGAGGTCAAAACCTCGCAACGAAATCAATTAATATGGAACGTTTTTAATCAATAAGAACGGGACATTTCACATACCACCTTTCGTAGGTACATAGTGTACCGGGCTAATCCAAGGACTGTCAGAAATCAGGTAAATCAGACCTGCATCAAGGAGCTTAATGATCTCTTTCTTCATGACATCTTGTATATGCGGGTTCAACCTCCTTTGACGTTGCACCACAGGTTTGGAGTTATCCTCCATTTGTGGGTGCAATAGGAGGGACTAATACCCTTGATGTCATGAATTTTCCACGCAATAGCCGGTTTATGGGCCTTTAGCATGGTCACAAGTTCAGTTTTCTGACCTGTAGTAAGAGAAGAAGAAATAATTACCGGGAGGTTAGATTCCTCCTGCAAATAAGCGTATTCCAAATGATCTGGAAGTGGCTTCAATTCTAACTCGGGAGGTTCTTCAATTGAAGACTTGCTCCGGTAATCCACATCACGTTCGAGTTCTTTGAACTCCTCCTCAGTCAGCTCATAGCCGTTTTTCATCAAGGCGGTTAAAATATCCACCTCCTCAACCTGCAACTCCTCATCAATTTCAACCAAAGAGCATTCTCCTGAACCCTGTAACTCTGGAAATTCCTGCAAAAACTCAGACTGGACATCCACAGTGTTAAGAAAATAACATGTATCATCAGTATAGGTAGGGTACTTTAAAGCATGGTTGATTGAGAATGTTGCACTCAAGTCATCTATCCTAAGGGTCAAATTTTGGCCATAAACATCGATGATACACCTAGCAGTATTCAAAAATGGCCAACCCAAAATAAGTGGAATCCTTTCATCCACTTCCATATCCAAAACCACGAAATCAGTCGGAAAAACCAACGACCCGGTCTTAACTAGCATATTCTCTATAATTCCACGAGAGAATTTAATAGAGCGGTCAGCTAGCTGAATAGCCATACGTGTGGGTTTTAACTCCCCGAGGTCTAGCTGTAAATAAATAGAATAAGGCATTAAATTTATGCTAGCCCCCAAATCCGGCAACGCCATCACACAGTCTAAATTACCAAGTAAACAAGGAATGGTAAAACTCCCTGGATCCTCCAGCTTCTCGGGAAGCTTGTTTGCAACTACTGCTGAGCATGCGGCATTCAACCTGACTGAAGAAACGTTCTCCAGCTTCTTCCTGTTAGTTAGCAAATCCTTCAGAAACCTTGCATACTTTGGCATACCTGCAATCACATCAATAAAAGGCATATTTATGTTAACTTTTTTAATCAAGTCCATGAACTTGGACTTTTCCGCCTCAAGCTTCTCTAATCTCTGCTTCCTCGGGAATGGAAGCAGTGGTTGATACTCTTTAACATCCGGTCTAGCAGCAACAGTTTCCGGTACCCTCACAACCTTCTCAATCACCTGTTCTGGCTCCTTTTCCCCCTCCGGTTCACTAACAACAACCGGTTCACTATCCTTAGCTAACGGCACTTGTCATACCCCCAAATAGGGTCGGGGAAATATGACTTCACAATATCATAACACAAGTATGTATAAACGAGAACGACTCTATATGAGACGTTTTTAGTATAAACTAATGTATTTAAAGCAGCGGGAAGCAATGTCATTACAATTGTACTTAAATGTTTTTATGCAATAATATGAATGTATAAATGCAGACTCCAAAAGCAGCAAAGTCCAATTAGCAATTAATCTTTAGCAATCTTCACCTGAGACAAAATATGCTTAAAGTGTCAACCAAAAATGGTTGAGTGAACAACATAGGTTTATCAATAATAACCAAGTTTTTAGACCACAAGATTTAATTATAAAGTTTAATCAGTTCGGTAGTAGTGCTGGTGTATATGATATCGATACTAACCATAAGTTACCCTAAACACATCACGTTCGTGTCGTGTATCATTATTATGTATCCATTGACCAACGATCATCCGGATAGAGACGTCACTCTCCATAGCGCTATTCACAATAACTAAGCTTGCCTTTATACGTAGCAACTAACGATATCATGGTAGGGATTTAGCATGAATCAAAGCATGTTAGCAACAGTTTGAACTAATCAAAATAAAGTTTGAGTACTCGTGTCTAAGCGTAAAACAGTTTAAAAGCAAGCATGTGTCTCACCCCAAGATTTATAAAATTCAATAAAATATGTAAAAGCGGGGCTATGAAGTTCACCTTAATAGCAGATAGATATTCCACGCAAGTATATGATCGGAGTGTTGAACATGGAGATCTCAACCTAGAGATATTATGTTTGATTAGTTAATGTCTAATAGACATAAAGTTTGTTTATTAATATAGCAAACTATATTAACAGTGACCGTTCTCGAGAAAAGTTGTTAATGTACTTATTTAGTTATATATATACTTAGTGTAATTAAGTGTTACTATATAATTAAGTGTATAAGTTATACTAATAATAGTATTATTAGTCTTTAATTATTCAAATGTTATGTAACTTATCATTATATGTTACATATATAATTATACCTATGTGATACATACATATATACTCTTTATTTATTATTATACATGTATGTTTTCATAAATATATGGTATATATATATATATATATATATATATATATATATATATATATATATATATATATTAGGTGTAGGTGTTACATATATATAAGTGTAAGATGATACATATATATATATATATATATATATATATATATATATATATATATATATATGTATATACACTTATTACTTTTTATTATTATGTTTACTAACTTATATAACTTACATGATACACATTCATACATACATACACACGTAAATATACATGCATATATACAAATACATATACATATATACCTACAGTGTATACATGCACATACGTACGTATGCATGCACGTATATTATTGTTATTATTATTTACTAATCCTTTTTCATATATTAACACTAATCCTTTCATGAACATAAAATCATAACCTATTTATCATAATCATGAATCATGTTAATTATTCTCATTCATACCCTTTAACTTATTTAACTAGTTCCAGCATGAATCTTAATCTTAATAACCTAACAACTTATCAATCATTAGCGATAATCTTTTATCCATTTACATCCATTTCCTTATCTAGTTTATATATCAAGATCATAATCTTTCATTATCCTTCTAAACCTTATTAACATACATAATTTTATTAACTAATCATATTCATAACTCTAATCCTTATTATCCATATGTATTATCCAAACCTATAACCTAATCTTCACTACATAAACAATTCCTTTTCATAATCTATATCATAATCATTATTATTTACTAATCAATTATTATTAACCCTAATCTCACATTATCAATATTCATTCATAAATTTTAATCTTTTAACCTAGCTTATAAACAACCATAACACTTTTTAACATTTATAATCTTATTATACATAACCTTAAACTAATAGCTTTAACATAAAATCATAAGTTTTTAACATAATAACTAGTAATCTTTTTAGCCATAATTCAATTCATAATCTTTATCTATTTTAATCTTCATAACACTTAATTATATTAACTAGTTCAACTTTTATCAATCATAACTAATTCATAATCCTTTTTACAACATCATTAACTTATTCATAATCCACTTTCATAATTTATTCATAATCTTTAATCATAATTCATACTTGATTTTATAACATAACAACATGATCTTAATAATCATGATCATACTTAATATAATACTTATATAATTATTCATACATGATATTCATTATCATACTTTTATCCTTTTCTCATTAATTCACAAACTAATCAAGATCATACATCATTATTCATACCTAAACTCAACATAAAATCATAAACTTTTATCTTAATACTTATAATTATTATCTAATAGGTTTAAGTAGGATTAAACTAGGATTTAGAACTACCTCAAGAAGAATGAAATCAAGGATTGGTGATGAGTATGGTACGAAACAGAAACAGAAGCCAAGCAGCAGCAATAACGACCCAGAAGGAGGGTCTGTTTAGGTCTTCCTTCGTTCGACAGGTACTACAGCAGGTACAGCAGCACTTTGCAGCAACTTAGGTGATTTATAGGGTTGTTGTGTGTCACGTATTCAGCAGGAAACAGCAGACTGAATGGTGATCGAATAAAGACTGAATAGAGGCTGTTTTGATGAGTTTTGTCGACTGTAGAAGACTACAGTTGAAAAGTTATTGATCGATGCAGGAGGGTTTGTTAGGGAAGGGTTTTTAGTCGAATAGATTTGGAGGGAAAACAGAAGATAGTAGTCGACTGAGTGCAGGTGGTTTAGGGGTTTTTAATCGATAGAAGCTGGATGAAACTATCGACTATTTTTGCAGGATTTGTGGTGATGATTATGGAAAACTTGAGGCCTTATATAGTTTTGTATGTTACCTAATTACCTTCAATATACTTGGAGATCAAGAACTCTAGTTGGTATTAAACTAGGATTAACAAAGCTTAGGGATTAAGTTAACCCCCTAATCAAACTGCCGATTATTTGATACATGTTGATTTATTTATTTATTTATTTTCCACGGTTTTACTTATTTATTTTGTATTTTATATTATTTTTTTATATATATTATTAATTATATTAAGGGTACACTAATTACATTTTTTTATTTATTTGTCCCTAAGTTTTATTAATTTTATTAGTTCCAATTAGTTTGTATTAATTTTTATAGTTTATACAATATCACTTCTAATAATACATATAGACTTATAAATATAATGACACAAATGCATAAACTTTATTTTAACAGAAAATATTGATCAAAAGTTAATATTTAATCAAAGTTTATTAAATAAAGTTTAATAGTACAAGTAATCCTATTAATGGAACAATTAAAACAGAAATGAAAAATTGAGGGTCGTCATAGTACCTCCCCGTTAATAAAAACTTCGTCCCGAAGTTTTAGGTGGACTTCTCGGATGCATCTGCGGTAGTGAAGAGATATGGATATTTTCGCTTCGTCTGGTCTTCACGCTCCCAGGTATACTCGGGGCCTCTACGCAAATTCCAACGAATTCCAACGAAATGTTTTGAGTAAACACATAAATGTTGTGAACGTTTAAGGTAACTCCTTTAGAGAGGATAACGAGGATCATAAGTTATATTTCTGATATGAAACCACACGAGAGGTGTGATTTCTTGATGGGAAAGACGTTCTTGCACGGATGGCGAGTCAATCTGTCAGTCTCTTATGAGTTTAAGTGCTAATGAGAATAAATATGAATCACTGGCTATATAGAATAGTTTACACCGGGTGAGAAAATTTCCCAAAATGATTGCATTTGCCACGAAACATTGAATTATAGAATTGATATTTACGAGGGGATTGTAGTTTAGCCATGAAATATTGGAAGTAAAAACTCCTCAACGGTCAACCTTAAAAGGGAAAAGGTTGATGAGAACAAAGGGTTTGGGACTTAATGATAAGTTTCGAAGAGCAAGAGGAATTGTGATTACTACGTGGTATAGAATAATACGAAAATTTTTATATAAACAAGCAATGAAAATTTATAGAAGTTCGAGTCGTTTAAGGTGACAATTTAAAAAGGAAACGAAGTTCTTAGTAAAACTAGAGTTATAAATGTAAATGAATTGATTTATAAATGCGAAAGTATAATTTAATATGTACTAGTTAAAATAAGTAAAGGTAAATTTTATTTTCTTTATGAACATATATGATTTATAAAAATTGTACAAATGGCAGTGGAATGTTTTTATATATAAAAAAAATCAAGAGGGTTTGTACAGGAAGATGGTGTGTAAAAATTTTGATAAAGATTATTCATTTTACAGAGCTTAGTTGGAAAAATCGAGTGAATGAACTTAAAATTTTTGGGTGACATTTGAGCAATAAATGTTTCGAGGTAATGAAAACTATTGGGTTTTTAAATGTGGTTATTGACTATTATCATGCTAAAAGTTTTTGAACCAAAATGTCCGTATATGAAGCTATTGCTAACGAGTGAGGTATGAATGGTAGAGTGAAGTTAATCCCTTATTGACTTTGAAGTGCCAACATGTCATGACTAGTATTGGAGTCTGAAGGCTGGCAGTAAGTGCCCTTATTAAATACTCATGGATTTATTGATTCCGTCATTCACAAAGATTTCTTAATAACTAGAGCATGAATAATCCGATATTCACATAGAAAAGTATGAAGACACGCTAATGCAGTGGCTTTCGACTATGTGGTGATCATTGAAAATCAATTTACCAAGCTCTCGCTAAATATGTGATTATTTCCGGAGTGGTATGAATTTCCCAATGAGTAAGGGCGATGTAAGGACATGGTGTCACTTGCCTATTGTTAGGACCATTAATATAGGATCATTTAATGATGCATCTAACATGATTTTAACACCGATGCGAAATCATAAGATTTTCAGGAAAATGGTTAACGATTCAAAGGTCGCGACTTTTTGTTTAGGTACAACAAATCACACGATGTTTAACCTTAGGTAACATAATGATAATTATATCAATACTACCTTTGATCATGTGGAGCGTGAGGGATCACATGCTTTTCAATATAGTGAAGGAAATATATGTATACTTCAACCCTAACTGGCCAGAAATGTGAATACTATCCACTAGAGTATGATGGGGTTCTTTTAATTGCTATGGTATTTTTCTGATGTGATTAGGGTGAGTTTAGCTCAAACCACGACCCGCGAGAAAATGGAAAAGCTTCAGGGGGTGTATTTAACCCTAGATTTTGTATTACAGTGATCGATTATTGCATGGTTCAAAGTAATAAATGCAAGAGCACGAAAAGTTTTCCTTGGTTATGGTAATCAAAAGGTACTTGTTGGAAGGTCCTATCCTTCATGAGATTATGCCTGTGAGATATTGACCATCTCGGCACAGAGAACGTGATAGTGAATGTGGTGTTTATAATATCTTCATTTGAATATTCAAATGAAAATATTGCGAGTGGTTGTCGCTTATCTTCGATGGGTTTCCTAATGGGTTTATGAAAATCTACACTAGGAGCGTAATTGCAGATAACAGGAGGCATGTTTCGAATACGTTTCGGGGGTGTCACCTCAGGTCACTTAAGAACAGGCATCCTTCCTTCCATCGGGGATGTGATAATTAAGCGTCAAAGTTAAAGAGATAAGTTGTTTAAGAAAAAAAGAATGCAAAGCTTTGCAACGTTTATGGCATAGGAGAATTTGTTAATCTACTTATGGGTATGAGATAGATAGTTTGGTTGAAACGGGCTATTCTACAAATCAGATGTTGATTAACCTTCATGTAATAACATGAATGGCTTGGAAATTTCTCTTTGATTCACTTTCTATTCCATACGTCATGATATTGGAATTTCTATATGAATTACCGTAATATAATCACGTCGGCCAAGCGTCATTATATTTCACTAATTCATACTTCCACTTCAATATCACCTCATAAGGTCAGGACATGTGATCAAACTTAGATAGTTGGCGTTGGAATGTTGAGTCATGAGTGACATCCCTTGGTTTCACTAACCGAGATGGTCTTATAACTCGCATGAGTCAAAGAATACTTTAAATCACAAATGGCGAAGTCAGGTCATAAGATATGTATGGATATGATAAAAATTACATACTAACCGATCCTTTAGAGTCGGGATCAGGCAAGATGATAAGGCTTTGGCTTGATATCCTTAGGAAAGGATACTGAATGTCAGCAGAGATAAAAGCAGGAAGTAAGATGAAATAGCAGCATAAAGATCAAAGGAAAAGCGCTTAAAACTAAGGCAGGAAAGGTTATAGTCCTAAAGATTACTAAGGCACCCTAGCTATCACATAAGGCACACATAAAATGCAATCCTGGTTCTCTATAACAACCTGGCTCTGATGAAACAACCCAACCCGTATTCCATACGATAATTTTTTTTTTAAAATAATACACATTTACGCGCCAATTAAACGTGTAAACCAATCCATAAAGTTCATTTAAACGTATAACAATTTAAATGTTTACAAAAGGCACGAAGGCCATTAATTAAGTTCAATACAAGTTTGACCCACTACAAATGATAGTTTATAATCCAAACGACACTTGAGCATGGTTTGGGACTAAACTACCCAAAACGTTAGGCCAACTTCCAATCTTCAACAAAACATCATCAAGGGCCACCTAATGCCCGATAACCCCTTTGCCCTTATCCGCACCTGCGACTAAAAAGATAAACAACGAGAGGGGTAAGCTAACGCTTAGTGAATGCAATAATTATACATGTTCATATATAACCTACTTACTTGCATCACTTACACAACACCGTACACAAGCTAGCAATTCGACAACTATGCAAACATTACGCATAAACCAAGATCCGCAATTCACAAGAAACTAGCGTCAATATTAGCATATAGTTCGCAATGTAATATGCTAAATACACATTCACACAACCATGGTTATCCAATCATACAAGGGAACGGTACATGAAAGCCCGTTAGAGTTCATAACATCCATTAGTGTTACTTAAACATCGCGTATTCACTAATTCCCTGGGTGATGTCTTGAACACCGCGACTAACTCACCCTCATGACAATGTGGCATCTTAAACACCGCGACGAATCTACACGTCAATCAAAACAATGAGTGGTGTCTTGAACACCGCGACTATTCCACTCTCATGACAATGTGGCGTCTTAAACACCGCGACAATACCACATGTCAATCAACAATGAGTAGTGTCTTAAACACCGCGACAATACTACTCGCTACTAGAATGTGGTGTCGTGAACACCGCGACAATTCCACATTCATACCACACAAATAAATACATTATATACATACACGCATAATTATTCCACTCACCTTGACACAAGGATGATGACTATACACTTTCGAACTTCAAAGCAATGTACCTAATACATTAAGTACAATTTCAATACACAAACTAGTGGAATTAACCACATTACACATACTTGAGCATTTAATGACCCAATTCGCATTAAATGACTCGACCAGACCAATACCGCCCTTAAATGGCCATGACCTGACTTTAATCACTAAAGCTAGTGCATTAAAGTCTACTAACTTCAATTAACACAAACTTAGGGTAATTCATACCCATTTCACCCAAACTAGGTCAATTAGTACATTTTGACCCATTTTAAATTACTTAGCCTCACAATCAAGCCAAACTTACCCATTAACACTTCTTTCATAATCTAAAAGTGTATTAGTGACTAGCAACACCATTTGACACTTACAACCCCAAATCACAAGACCAAAACCCTAGTTTGTGGCTATTAGGGTTTCATTATAACAACATAACCCAAATTCACCCATTTTACCCTCAAATGGGTCATACAAGTCTCTAGTAACCAAAACCTTAGCCATTAACCAATTAAAACTTAAGACATAAAGTTAGAACTTACCGAAACTATCAACGTGTAGCTAGAGACACAAGGAACAACTTTAAATCTTGCTCCAAGGTTTGATTCACAATTCTCCAACTCCAAATCTTAAATTTAATCTAAATGGGTTTTGTGTTTTGGGAGAGAAAATGGAAAGAAAAGAGAAAAAGAAATGAATTAAATGAACAAGTGGTGGAGATTTAATGCTCCCATCAGATCTACACGTTAAATTACCAATTTACCCCTTAAATTTATTTAATTTGAGCTAAAATCGGAGTCTGTCCAGCAGTATTGCCGCGGCGCGGCTTAATTCGTCGCGTCACGACGTACAACGGAAAAATTGACCTTTCTTAACACCCTTTCTGATCCAGGTTTGCTTGATATGCCGCGACGCGGACCTATTTGTCACGGCGCGGCTTAAGGCTGCATCTGAACAGCTCGACCACCTTAAACAATTTTCGATTTTATTTAATTTGTACATTTCAAACCCGCTTCCTATTTTCACCTAGCCTTCAACAATAGTCTCACAAGACTTAACGCTAACAAAACCCATGTTTAAACTTATATATGCACACATTATCAAGTATACATATATGTATATATATATCTACACATATATTCATACATTTACGCATAAGCTAACGAGTTATAAACGTACAAATGATTAAGTATGTACCTTTCGATACGTACGGGAAAATGGGATGTTACAACTCTCCCCCACTTGAATCGGAGCGCGTCCTCATGATCCAAGCCGCATGATAAGAAGGAAGATAAACCAACACAAACTCTTTGGGCTCCCAAGTAAACTCGGAATCCTTACTACGACGCCATTGAACCTTAAAAGTCCTAATCTCTTTATGTCTCAACCTTTTGACCTTCTCATCAAGTATGGCAATCGGCTCTTCAATATACTCTAACTTATTGTTTAGCTCGATCTCATCTAATGGCACCCAAGATGAATCATCCGCAAGACACTTACGAAGATGGGAAACATGAAATGTATTATGGATCCCCGCAAGCTCTTCGGGTAATTCCAAACGATACGTGACTTCACCAACACGAGCTAAAACCTTAAATGGTCCAATAAACCGAGGAGCTAACTTTCCCCGTTTTTGAAATCGAATAATACCTTTCCATGGCGAAACCTTAAGCATCACCATGTCACCTTCTTGGAATTCGATCGTTCGTCTACGTTTGTCGGCATACGACTTTTGCCTATCTTGAGCCTTTTTTAAATGCTCTCGAATCGTATCAATCTTGCTATTCGTCTCTAAAACCAAATCGGTACTCCCGATTTCCTTTTGTTCCACTTCACCCCAACAAATCGGGGTTCGACATCTACGCCCATAAAGCATCTCATATGGCGGCATCCCGATACTAGTATGATAACTATTATTGTACGAGAATTCCACCAAAGTCAAATGCTCATCCCAACTACCACCGAAATCAATAATGCACGCTCGTAACATATCTTCCAAAGTTTGATTCGTACGTTCAGTTTGACCGTCTGTTTGAGGATGGTATACCGTGCTCAACTTCAATTGTGTACCCATATCTTCGTGAAACTTTTCCCAAAATCGAGATGTAAAACGGGTATCTCGATCCGAAATAATAGATATAGGAACACCGTGTCGAGAGATGACTTCCTTGATAAATAACTTAGCCAAGGTGTCTGACGATATCGCTTCCTTAATGGGAAGAAACAAAGCACTCTTCGTCAGTCGATCAACTATAACCCAAATCGAATCAAACTGGGTTCTCGTCGTTTTATGTAACTTTGTGATGAAATCCATGGTAATGTGCTCCCATTTTCATTTCGGGATTTCTAACGGTTGTAACTTACCATACGGCTTTTGGTGCTTGGCCTTAACTTGCAAACACGTGACGCATTGCTCAACATACTTCACAACATCACGTTTCATGCCCGACCACCAATAATCTTTCCTTAAATCAAGATACATTCTCGTCGCGCCCGGATGAATGGAATACTTTGACTTATGTGCTTCATCGAGTAACACTTATCGGTAATCACCCATCTTAGGCACCCACACTCTTCCTTGAAAAGACAACAAAGCACGCGAGCCCATAGTAATGAACTCCGATTGTCCCACAATTCGCTCCGCATGTTTGTTGTGAACGTAAGCCTCTATTTGAATCACACCGAGTTTTTCAAGAAAATCGTTAGTAATAATCATACGTAACAATCCCAATCGTAACGCCGGGTGATGACTCTTTCGACTTAACGCATCCGCGACCACATTCGCCTTGCCCGGATGATAAAGTATTTCACAATCATAATCTTTCACCACATCCATCCACCTACGTTGACGATAATTCAAATCTCGTTGATTAATGAGATGTTTCAAACTCTTATGATCCTAATAAATCGTACTCTTGACAACATACAAGTAGTGGCGCCAAATTTTCAACGCATGTACCACCGCCGCCAACTCAAGATCATGAGTCGGATATCTCGTTTCGTGTTCCTTTAATTATCGAGAGGCATAAGCGATGACTTTACCTCTTTACATTAGAACACACCCGAGCCCATTTAACGAAGCATCACAATAGACCGTCATGTCTTCTACCCCTTCCGGCAATACCAACACTGGAGCTTGACACAACTTCTCTTTTAACAATTGAAAAGCAATTTCTTGCTCGTTCTCCCAATTGAACCTTACGTTCTTCCTCGTCAACTTTGTCAAAGGAGAAGCAATCTTAGAAAAGTCTTGGATAAACTGACGATAATAACCGGCCAGTCTGAGAAAACTTCGGATTTCCGTAGGCGTAGTCGGTCGTCCCCAACTCTTCACCGTTTCTATCTTCCCCGGATCTACTTGAATACCTTCTTGATTCACAATATGGCCAAGGAATTGAAATTTCCTTAGCCAAAATTCACATTCGGAGAACTTAGCATACAATTTCTCCTTTTGCAACGTCTTCAACACTTTACGCAAATGGTGTTCATGTTCCTTCATACTCTTAGAATAAACAAGTATGTCGTCAATGAACACAATTACCGACTTGTCCAACATAGGTTGGCACACTCGGTTCATAAGATCCATGAATGCCGCCGATGCATTCGTAAGACCAAAAGTCATAACTACAAACTCAAAATGCCCATAACGCGTTCGAAAATCCGTTATCTCAATGTCTTCCTCACGAACCCGCACTTGATGATAGCCGGACCGTAAGTCAATCTTAGAAAAATAAGTCGCACCTTGGAGTTGGTCAAATAAATCATCAATCCGAGGCAATGGATAACGATTCTTGATCGTCACTTTATTCAACTCCCTATAATCGATGCACATCCGCATACTTCCATCTTTCTTTTTCACAAACAAAATCGGAGCACCCCATGGCGAGGAACTCGGTCGAATGAAACCCTTTTCAAGCAACTCTTGGGTTTGATTTAACAACTCTTGCATTTTCGTTGGTGCTAAACGATAAGGAGTTTTAGCAATGGGAGTAGCTCTCGGAACCAACTCAATGAGAAATTCTACTTGTCTTTCCTCCGGAACCCCCGGTAACTCATCCGGAAAAACATCTTCGAACTCACTAACCACCAGAATTTCACGTATAGGTGGTGGCTCGTCACGAGTATCAACAACATGGGCAAGAAAAGCCATGCCACCACTAACAAGAGAACAACGTGCCCGTGCAAAAGTGCATATCGGCACAAGTCTCCTACGCTTATCACCGTGAATAATTAACTCCTTCCCACTTAGGGTCTTCACTCGAATAGATTTTTCATGGCATGCGATATCGGCTCTATTTTGATCGAGCCAATCCATACCAACAACGATATCAAAATCGCCCAAAGTCATAGGGATGAGATCAATTTTAAAGTTTTCGGAACCAAATACAACATCACAATTTTTACACACATCAACCACTAGCACCGTCTTGCCGTCCGCTATTTCGACTTCTACCGGACGACTTAATTTAGCTAGCGGTTTGTTAAGCTTAGATACAAATTGAGGCGACACAAAAGACAAATTAGCACCGCTATCAAATAATATCCTTGCCGGATTAGAGTTAACCATGAAAGTACCTGAGACAACTTCATTGGAATGCTTGGCCTCATCATTGGTCATCAAATAATTTCACCCACGGGCCGTACCCGCCGCCTTCTCTAACCTCTTAATATTATCATTAATCAAATCGGGACATTCCGGCTTCTTGTGCCCTTCCTTACCACAATTATAACAAGTGAGTTTGGTTGTGGAAGATGGTTTGGTGCAATCACGGGTCATATGCCCCCTTCGCCCACAATTGTGACAAGAATAAGGAAAATCCCCCGAAGCACCTTTCTTCACGCTACCAACACCCTCGGAGCCCTTCTTATGCTTCTTGTTAGAAAAATTCGATTGACTAGTAGCTGCAAACTTCTTTTTGCCCAAGGTAAAGCCAATTTTTCTCAACACAAGTGCCTCAAAACCTTTGGCCATGTTAAACAACTCATCAAAGCTTTTTACTACATTCACACTTATCTTCTCTTGATAACTATCATTCAAGACCCGATAGAAATCTTCTTTCAACATCTTATCATTCCCGACATACTCCGGGCAAAATTAGGTCTTGGACAAAAACACGGATTTGAGAGTGTTCAAATCCATCGACCCTTGCCTCAAGGAACGTAACTCGTCCTTAAGCCTAGTAAGATCAGCCGAAGTTCGGTACTCAGCGAAAAACTCCACCTTGAATTCATCCCAAGTAAAATCCATGCATTGTTCTTCACCATAAGCTTGGATTTTCGCATCCCACTATAGCTTAGCATCACCTCTTAACATGCTACAACCATACCTTGTCTTCTTATCAAGAGGACATTCACAAGTACAGAAAGCCCCCTCCATATCAGAGATCCACCGGGCACTCTTCAACGGGTCTCTTTCGCCCTCAAAAGTAGGTGGTTGAGCATCTTTGAAATTTTTAAAGAAAAAGTCGCGTCTTCCCACATTATCTTCATGTAGGACGGCCTTAACTTGTTCCCTTACTAAATTGATTAATTGTTCGTCAATTGAATCTAGGAACATCTTCTTGATATCTACGAGATACTCCACCTTTTGAGCTTTAAGGATGGCCTCAATCTTGGCCGTCAACTCAGCGTCCTCACTCGTACCTCCATTATCGGTGTCGTGTCCGTTTCTCATCTTCATTCTATAAAACGGAAAAGATCAAACAACGAAACGAAAGACATGACACATATATATACACATACACTCCATACCACCCCATCTTGCTCAACAATCGTCGTACATCGCTTGTTTGACGCGATTTACACTCGTAGCAATGGTAGCTAGTCATTGCTACGCGAGCACGTCGCATCAACTCATTAGTACAACGTCTATCTCGCTTGATGATTTCAACTTCAACACAAAACAATTAGTGCATGGTTAGATCACATAAACCTAAGCACTAACAATTCCCATTTCGACCCGAAGTCCTACAAGTCCTGCATAAAAGCGCATACACAATAAAGTCTAAGTCTAGGCACCTATCTCAAGTGGCCTAAATCCCTTAGACCATGCTCTGATACCACTTGAAACAACCCAACCCGTATTCCATACGATAATTTTTTTTTTAAAATAATACACATTTACGCGCCAATTAAACGTGTAAACCAATTCACAGAGTTCATTTAAACGTATAACAATTTAAATGTTTACAAAAGGCACGAAGGCCATTAATTAAGTTCAATACAAGTTTGACTCACTACAAATGATAGTTTATAATCCAAACGACACTTGAGCATGGTTTGGGACTAAACTACCCAAAACGTTAGGCCAACTTCCAAGCTTCAACAAAACATCATCAAGGGCCACCTAATGCCCGATAACCCCTTTGCCCTTATTCGCACCTGCGACTAAAAAGATAAACAACGAGAGGGGTAAGCTAACGCTTAGTGAATGCAATAATTATACATGTTCATATATAACCAACTTACTTGCATCACTTACACAATACCGTACACAAGCTAGCAATTCGACAACTATGCAAACATTACGCATAAACCAAGATCCGCAATTCACAAGAAGCTAGCATCAATAGTAGCATATAGTTCGCAATGTAATTTGCTAAATACACATTCACACAACCATGGTTATCCAATCATACAAGGGAACGGTACATGAAAGCCCGTTGGAGTTCATAACATCCATTAGTGTTACTTAAACACCGCGTATTCACTAATCCCCCCGGTGATGTCTTGAACACAGCGACTAACTCACCCTCATGACAATGTGGCATCTTAAACACCGCGACGAATCCACACGTCAATCAAAACAATGAGTGGTGTCTTGAACACCGCGACTATTCCACTCTCATGACAATGTGGCGTCTTAAACATCGCGACAATACCACATGTCAATCAACAATGAGTAGTGTCTTAAATACCGCGACAATACTACTCGTTACTAGAATCTGGTGTCGTGAACACCGCGACAATTCCACATTCATACCACACAAATAAATACATTATATACGTACACGCATAATTATTCCACTCACCTTGACACAAGGATGATGACTATGCACTTCCAAACTTCAAAGCAATGTACCTAATACATTAAGTACAATTTCAATACACAAACTAGTGGAATTAACCACATTACACATACTTGAGCATTTAATAACCCAATTCGCATTAAATGACTCGACCACACCAATACCGCCCTTAAATGGCCAAGACCCAACTTTAGTCACTAAAGCTAGTGCATTAAAGTCTACTAACTTCAATTAACACAAACTTAGGGTAATTCATACCCATTTCACCCAAACTAGGTCAACTAGTATATTTTGACCCATTTTAAATTACTTAGCCTCACAATCAAGCCAAACTTACCCATTAACACTTCTTTCATAATCTAAAAGTGTATTAGTGACTAGCAACACCATTTGACACTTACAACCCCAAATCACAAGACCAAAACCCTAGTTTGTGGCTATTAGGGTTTCATTATAACAACATAACCCAAATTCACTCATTTTACCCTCAAATGGGTCATACAAGTCTCTAGTCACCAAAACCTTAGCCATTAACCAATTAAAACTTAAAACATAAAGTTAGAACTTACTGAGACTATCAACATGTAGCTAGAGACACAAGGAACAACTTTAAATCTTGCTCCAAGGTTTGATTCACAATTCTCCAACTCCAAATCTTAAATTTAATCTAAATGGATTTTGTATTTTGGGAGAGAAAATGGAAAGAAAAGAGAAAAAGAAATGAATTAAATGAACAAGTGGTGGAGATTTAATGCTCCCATCAGATCTATACATTAAATTACCAATTTGCCCCTTAAATTTATTTAATTTGAGCTAAAATCGGAGTCTGTCCCGCAGTATTGCCGCGGCGCGGCTTAATTCGTCGCGGCGCGACGTACAACGGAAAAATAGACCTTTCTTAACACCCTTTCTGATCCAGGTTTGCTTGATATGCCACGGCTCGGACCCATTTGTCACGGCGCGGCTTAAGGCTGCATCTAAACAGCTCGACCACCTTAAACAATTTTCGATTTTATTTAATTTGTACATTCCAAACCCGCTTCCTATTTTCACCTAGCCTTCATCAATAGTCTCACAAGACTTAACGCTAACAAAACCCATGTTTAAACTTATATATGCACACATTATCAAGTATACATATATGTATATATATATCTACACATATATTCATACATTTACGCATAAGCTAACGAGTTATAAACGTACAAACGATTAAGTATGTACCTTTCGATACGTACGGGAAAGCGGGATGTTACATCTGATACCAATCTGTCATACCCCCAAATAGGGCCGGGGAAATATGACTTCACAATATCATAACACAAGTATGTATAAACGAGAACGACTCTATATGAGACGTTTTTAGTATAAACTAATGTATTTAAAGCAGCGGGAAGTAATGTCATTACAATTGTACTTAAATGTTTTTATGCAATAATATGAATGTATAAATGCGGACTCCAAAAGCAGCAAAGTCCAATTAGCAATTAATCTTTAGCAATCTTCACCTGAGACAAAACTTGCTTAAAGTGTCAACCAAAAATGGTTGAGTGAACAACATAGGTTTATCAATAATAACCAAGTTTTTAGACCACAAGATTTAATTATAAAGTTTAATCAGTTCGGTAGTAGTGCTGGTGTATATGATATCGATACTAACCATAAGTTACCCTAAACACATCACGTTCGTGTCATGTATCATTATTATGTATCCATTGACCAACGGTCATCCGGATAGAGACGTCACTCTCCGTAGCGCTATTCACAATAACTAAGCTTGCCTTTATACGTAGCAACTAATGATATCATGGTAGGGATTTAGCATGAATCAAAGCATGTTAGCAACAGTTTGAACTAATCAAAAAAAGGTTTGAGTACTCGTGTCTAAGCGTAAAACAGTATAAAAGCAAGCATGTATCTCACCCCAAGATTTATAAAATTCAATAAAATATGTAAAAGCGGGGCTATGAAGTTCACCTTAATAGCAGATAGATATTCCACGCAAGTTATATGATCGGAGTTTTGAACACGGAGATCTCAACCTAGAGATATTATGTTTGATTAGTTAATGTCTTATAGACATAAAGTTTGTTTATTAATATAGCAAACTATATTAACAGTGACCGTTCTCGAGAAAAGTGGTTAATGTACTTATTTAATTATATACATACTTAGTGTAATTAAGTGTTACTATATAATTAAGTGTATAAGTTATACTAATAATAGTATTATTAGTCTTTAATTATTCAAATGTTATGTAACTTATCATTATATGTTACATATATAATTATACCTATGTGATACATACATATATACTCTTTATTTATTATTATATTCATAACTATATGGTATATATATATATATATATATATATATATATATATATATATATATTAGGTGTAGGTGTTACATATATATAAGTGTAAGATGATACATACATATATATATATATATATATATATATATATATATATATATATATATATATATATATATATATATATATATATATATATATATATACACTTATTACTTTTTATTATTATGTTTACTAACTTATATAACTTACATGATACACATTCATACATACATACACACGTACATATACATGCATATATACATATACATATACACATATACCTACAGTGTATACATGCACATACGTACGTATGCATGCATGGATGCACGTATATTATTATTATTATTATTTACTAATCCTTTTTCATATATTAACACTAATCCTTTCATGAACATAAAATCATAACCTATTTATCATAATCATGAATCATGTTGATTATTCTCATTCGTACCCTTTAACTTATTTAACTAGTTCCAGCATGAATCTTAATCTTAATAACCTAACAACTTATCAATCATTAACGATAATCTTTTATCCATTTACATCCATTTACTTATCTAGTTTATATATCAAGATCATAATCTTTCATTATCCTTTTAAACCTTATTAACATACTTAATTTTATTAACTAATCGTATTCATAACTCTAATCCTTATTATCCATATGTATTATCCAAACCTATAACCCTAATCTTTACTACATAAACAATTCCTTTTCATAATCTATATCATAATCATTATTATTTACTAATCAATTATTATTAACCATAATCTCACTTTATCAATATTCATTCATAAATTTTAATCTTTTAACCTAGCTTATAAACAACCATAACACTTTTTAACTTTTACATTCTTATTATACATAACCTTAAACTAATAGCTTTAACATAAAATCATAAGTTTTTAACATAATAACTAGTAATCGTTTTAGCCACAATTCAATTCATAATCTTTATCTATTTTAATCTTCATAACACTTAATTATATTAACTAGTTTAACTTTTATCAACCATAACTAATTCATAATCCTTTTTACAACATCATTAACTTATTCATAATCCACTTTCATAATTTATTCATAATCTTTAATCATAATTCATACTTGATTTTATAACATAACAACATGATCTTATTAATCATGATCATACTTAATATAATACTTATATAATTATTCATACATGATATTCATTGATATTGCTCTAAACATACATATTATTCGACGCAATATCACTTATATTTCATAGGTTTTTATCATCTACAAAGACATTCAATTCGCATTTGACAAGAAAAACGACAAAAGTGGATAAGAGCTTGCTATTTGAAGATTCGACGATAAAACGATAGTTGTAACCAAATTTATATCAAGAAACGTTTATCCGAATTAAAGTACAAGATAAAAGAAGAAAAGAGTTCAAATAAGAAGTGCCAAATCAGTACACGTCAATACGGGATCAACAAAGAACAACTGAAAAAGAAAAATGAAGAAAATTGCTGATTACTCTTACACGAATCGTGTATAGCTACACGAATTGTGTAGATTATTGTTCTTACACGAATCATGTATCCCTACACGATTCGTGTAATGTTAGGCCAAACAGTTTCCAGAAACGTGCAAATGGGGCGGCCACTTTATGATTTTTAAAACAATTCTTTTCTTAAAATGAGCTACAGCAAAGAATCAACATGTTCACCTACTACTACTTGGATCAGTTTAAATACGGAGTACTATCAAGAGTTGAAAAAACACATATTTTCATACAATTATTATACGCAAGTTATTATTCTGTAATTTTTATTACTCTATTAGTTCAAGGTTAAAAATAGTTGTAATATTAAGGGTGTATTGTTCGTGATAAAGGGTGTTATTGTACGCGTGAAAGGGGTGTTATTATTGTAATTTTTCTACCATTTGAAGTTAATGCAAGTGAAGATATTTTAGTAAGTTTACTCTGTTAAAATTAGCGTTGTTATTATGTTTGCATATCTATATTTTTATGTCTACCTTAGTGTAATGGATAGCTAAATTTCCCTAGTGTTTGCTTAAATGTAGAGCCCCTAGTGAAATGGATTGTTACCATTAGTAAAGTTAAAATGTAACTTTAGTATTTTTAATATTGAGCCTAGTTAAAAGAACCATTTTTATGTAATTAGGTATTTAACCCTTGCCGCTTAATTTAGTAAATTTAAATAACGAAAGTTATATTTATTTACCTAAATTAAGCTTCAACATTAAAAATGATCTAGACGAATTTATGGATAAGTTATTGACACCAATTTAGAAATAAACTTCGGTGGTTTGGGTGATATCAATAAATTATATGAAGGTGAAATTATAAAAAGGGAAACCGTTATAATTTGGGTATTGGCGAAGGTCAAAACTAGGCTAGGTCTCAATTTAAATACTTAGAGAATAGTAGCTTTCTAAAAAGAATCCAATGAAAATTAGATTTTATTTAGTTAAGTTGTAACCTTATATTTTTTCGAGAGAAAAATGTAAAGTTTGATACTAGAACATTTTAATAGGGCGTAAAACTTAAAACAATCCATGGACCTAGGGGTGACACAATTAAGTAAACACTCCCATTTATCTTATTTATACTTCTTATAAAAAGTATTATTGTTATTATTCACGAATTATAAGTTTAAAATATAAAAAGAAACCATAAAAATATTTATTTTTCGAAACAGTTGTTTGTCACATATTTTTAGCCTTACACGAATCGTGTAGCATCACACGAATCGTGTAGGAATAAAACGCGGCTACAGTACACCGTAGGTTAAAATTAGGGTTTTAATTAATTAATTATATATATTTAGGTTATTAGTTATTTTTATTATATAATTAGTATTAATTAGTATAAAATACTAAAATACATGTTTTAATCTTAAAAATTAGTATTTATTATAGGTTTATAAATTGTAACTAGTTTATAGTTAGTAAATTAATTAATTTTCCTTTTAATTTGTATTAGTTTTATTAAAAATGTCATTTAGTTAATTTAATTAAGTTATATAATAATTGCTTAAAACAAAAATCTAAATATATAGTTCTATTAAAAATTACTATTTTACTAATTACCATTTAGTAACATAATTAATGCATCATAATTAGTATAATTTCATTTAGTATTATTTTAAGATAATTCTTGTCATATTGTAATTTTATTTTATTTAGTAAATTAGTTAAGTTATTTTCTTTTACTGTTACTATAAATTGCCTAATCCAAAACCCTCTTTAATTAAGTTTGACATCAAAGACTATTAAAAAAAACCATTAAACACTCCATCTCCCTGTGGAACGAATCGGATTTACCAACAAACTAAACTACACGGATAGGACTAGTTGCCTATATATATGTGTGAAATCAACCTAAAATCTATAAAATACCACATATACAATAAATCAATTCGTGTAACAAAACAACTCAAATCCGTTCATAAATAAAGGTTACGTTTCTGCACATCAACTTTTTGGCGCCGCTGCCGGGGAGTTGGCAGTAAATAAATAGATAATTTTTCTGGTTCGTAGTAATAGTTGGATTTGTACGTGGAACGGGTTGTTGGATCACCAATTTTATTGGTCTTTGAAGGATCCTGCCCTCTGCTGCATCTTTTGGCTATTCGAAACGTGGGCAAAAATCAGAAGGATAATCTGTTTGTTTAAAGGTTTTTATCATTGTTTTTATGTTATTCGATCCTCTCGAGGAAATTCATTTCCAAGAAAGTTCAAAGTTTTTGAATAAATCCTTTAATTCTTTGTACAATTTCCCAAATTGTATGATCCGTTCAATCCTAAACTCGTTAAACTTAATCCGAAACCTCAAAGAATTAATAAAGGACAAAAACAACAAAAAGAAATAGGAAATACTAGTAATTTTAAAACACCGAAAAAAAAAAAAAAAAAAAGAAACAAGTAGGTAACCCTAGATAAACCTTTAGTGAAGTGATCTCATAATAGAAATTAATGTATGAACTTACGTTCCTCCAACGCTGAATTAACTCCCTCACATCCGGAACCCGAAAGAAAATTCCACGAACGCTTAAGAACTCAAGAAGTAGAATCTCTTGCTAAAAATTTAGAGTCACTTTTCTTAGAATCCGACTCTGAACCAATAATTCAACCAATCATAGAGCCGATTATTAAAGAAGAAGAAGAAATGGCTGATACAAATCAAACGATGGAAGCATTAATGAAGGCCACGAGAAAAGGTCAAGGCCACGCAATCATCCACCCCACGATGAGTGATGGCTTTGAAATAAAAGGTCAATTTTTACACATGGTAACTAATACATGTCAATTCGGTGGAGCCCCAAATGAGGATGCTAACGAGCATCTTCGTAAGTTTGTAAGCATTTGCAAGCTTTTCAAAATCAAAGATGTCACCGATGAAGTTGCATGTTTAAAAATCTTTCCATGGTCATTAAAAGATGATGCAAGAGATTGGCTAGACTCATTACCAGAAGGTTATATTGAAAACTGGAATGATATGATGGATAAATTTTTGTCAGAATTCTTTCCTGCTTCAAAAGCAGCAAAATTACAAAGTGACATAAATCACTTTAAACAAAAGCCTAATGAAACTCTTTATGAAGCTTGGACCAGATTCAATAAAATGCTTCGAATATGTCCTCAACACGGGTTGAGTACATTCCAAAAAGTCTGTATATTTTATAAAGGAGTCAATGTGGCAACTAGAAAAGATATAGATGTTGCAGCCGGAGGTTCGATCATGAAGAAAACACCTAAAGACGCTCACACAATCATTGCTGATTTAGCTTCCCATTCTCATAATTGGCATCAAGAAATAGAATATTCTAGATCATCAAATGTTGCTAGTATTGAAAGCAATGATGAAATTGCTTCTTTAAAAGTTCAAATAGCAAATCAAGCAAGGCAAATCGAGAAAGTAACCAAGGAAATGCATGCTATCAGAGTAGGATGTGAACTGTGCCAAGGTCCCCATCTTACTAGAGATTGTGATCAAAGTACAATGGAAGAACAAGCAAATTTCTTAGGATACTTACGAAAAGGTGAAATGAACTTCAGTGATTTTCCAGCTATAGAAGCAAACAACCGAAAATATCCTCCTATAAACAGCTATCAAGTAGGAGGACCTTCAGGATCAAATAATAATAACTATCAAAATAATAATAACTATCAAGGAGGAAATCCAGGTTACCAAAATAACCGGAATTTCCCAAATCAAAATCAAAGAAATCCGCCACCAGGTTATAATAACCGAAATCAACCTCAACGAAATTATCAAAATAATTTCCAACACACACAACCACTAGCATTCAATCAACCACAACCATTAGCAATTATGCAACCTCAACCTGAGAGGAAATCTGGTTTAGAAGATCTCTTAAGAGATTTTATGGTTAAGCACGAGCAAAATGCAGAGCTCCAAACTCAGCAAATCCGAAATCAACAAGCTACAATACAAAACTTAGAAAGAGATGTTGGAAGGATCTCACAGTTACTATCAGAGAGACCACCAGGTACTCTCCCCTCAAATACTCAAGTAAATCCCAACAACCCCCAAACAAGGAACGAGCATGTAAATGCTATAACTACTAGAAGTGGTTTAACTACTAAACCGGAGACTACAAAATCCCCGGAAGTTCCTTTATCTCCTTCTATTTTACAAATACCGGTTGATAAAAATGAGCAAGTTGATAAAGAACAAGAGAAAGATGATCCACCTGAGGTCATGCCAAAGAAAAGTGAAGAACCACCAGTAAAGGCGCATAAGGAACCTATTCCTTACCCGAAAGCATTAAAGAAAGACAGACTCGCAAGGCGGTATGAGAAATTTGCGGACATGATTAAGCAAATTAGCATTAACATGCCACTCGCGGAGGTTCTTAGGGATATGCCCAATTACGGGAAGTTTTTAAAGGATCTCATATCCTCGAAGGGTAAATACCACGACGTTTCTGCCACATTCCTCCATGAGGAATGTTCGGCCATCTTAAAGAAACAAAATGTACCTCCAAAATTAGGAGACCCTGGTAGTTTTATCATACCATGTATGATGGGTGATTCGGTAGTGTACGATGCACTAGCCGACCTAGGTGCAAGTGTTAACTTAATGCCTTACTCGTTATATTTAAAACTTGACTTAGGAGACTTAAAACCAACCCGAATGGGTATTCGATTAGCAAACCAATCATTTGATACTCCAATAGGTATAGCCGAGGATATACTTGTAAAAGTTGGCTCACTCATCTTTCCCGTCGACTTTGTTATTCTAGAAATGCAAGAGGACACAAAAGTTCCTATCATTTTAGGACGTCCTTTGCTAAATACTGCAGATGCTATCATCAATGTCCAAAAAGAACAATTAAGTCTAGGTGTGGGAAACGAGAGAATAATTTGTCACATTGACAAAGCCATGAAAAGACCCACTTCTACCGATGACTCTTGTTTTCAAATTGATGTTATAGATCTTTGTGTCGAGAATGAATTGAAGGAGCTACTTGAAATTGATATCCCGGGGTTAGCCCCGGTAAGTGAGAATGAATACTTCAATATTGATAAAGATTTTGATGAGTTGATGAAGGTGGTCACGGATGACGAGACCATAATAGAAGAAATTCCCATGGAAGAGGAATCGTTTGAGGAAATCAAAAATGAAGATAGATTTCGTATAAAAAATTCCTTAGAAGAACCACCCGTACTAGAGCTTAAAGAGCTACCCAAACACTTGGAGTATGCTTATCTCGAAGGTACATCTAAATTATCAGTAATTATTACTTCACATCTTTCAGATAATGAGAAGGATAAGCTAATTTCTGTATTAAAAACCCATAAAAAGGCTATAGCCTGGAAAACAACCGACATTCCGGGAATAAACCCGTCTTATTGTACACACAAAATTCTCCTTGAGAATGACTACAAACCCGTAGTACAAAGACAACGCAGGCTAAATGCCAACATGAAAGAGGTTGTTAAAAAGGAGGTCGTCAAGCTTCTTGACGCCGGGTTAATCTACCCCATCTCCGATAGTCCATGGGTTAGTCCAGTACAAGTAGTACCCAAAAAGGGAGGTACAACCGTTATATTAAATGAAAAGGACGAACTCGTCCCAACTAGAACAGTTACCGGCTGGAGAGTCTGTATTGATTACAGACGTCTAAATGATGCCACTAGAAAGGATCATTTCCCGTTACCTTTTATTGATCAAATGCTTGAACGATTAGCGGGAAAAGAATATTATTGCTTTTTAGACGGTTTCTCCGGTTACTTCCAAATTCCAATTGATCCCAACGACCAAGAAAAGACCACATTCACTTGTCCTTTCGGTACCTTTGCCTATCGCCGCATGCCGTTTGGTTTATGCAATGCACCCGGAACCTTTCAAAGGTGCATGATGGCAATCTTTGATGATATGGTAGAGGATTGTATGGAAGTCTTCATGGATGACTTTTCCGTGTTTGGAGACTCCTTTGAAACGTGTCTTTTCAATCTAGAACGTATGCTTATCCGATGTGAGAAAGCAAACTTGGTCCTAAATTGGGAAAAATGCCACTTCATGGTGAAGGAGGGCATTGTACTTGGTCACAAAATATCTCGTGCGGGAATAGAGGTAGATAAAGCTAAAATTGAAGTTATCTCTAAGCTACCTAAACCATCAAATGTTAAAGCAATTAGAAGCTTTCTTGGTCACGCAGGATTCTATAGGCGATTTATCAAAGATTTTTCTAAAATCGCCCGCCCATTGACCAAGCTTCTTGAAAAGGATGCTCCATTTGACTTTGACACTAATTGCGAGAATGCATTCTCGATTCTAAAGTCAAAACTCACACAAGCTCCCATTATGGTATCTCCAGATTGGAGTATGCCATTTGAGCTAATGTGTGACGCAAGCGACTATGCTTTAGGTGCTGTTTTAGGACAACGTCCCGATAATCATTTTCTTCCGATTTATTATGCAAGTAAAACTCTAACGGGAGCCCAAATTAATTATACCACCACGGAAAAAGAACTCCTAGCGGTTGTTTATGCATTTGATAAATTTCGGTCATATTTGGTGTTGTCCAAGACCATTGTTTACACGGACCATTCGGCACTTAGGTATTTATTCTCGAAACTAGATGCAAAACATCGTCTCATACGTTGGGTTCTTTTACTTCAAGAATTTGACATTGAGATACGTGACAAGAAAGGAGCTGAGAATCTAGCTGCCGATCATTTATCCCGACTTGAAAACCCCGAATTAGATAAACTTGATGATACAATCATCAAAGATACATTTCCTGACGAATCTCTAATGAGGGTTGAAAAAGAATCTGAAATCCCATGGTTTGCCCATTTTGCAAACTATCTTGCTTCAGGCATACTACAAAAAGGACTTACTTATCAGCAAAAGAAGAAATTTTTTACGGATTTAAAATCTTATTTCTGGGAATACCCAGACCTATTTCGTGTTGGTGCGGATCAAATAATTCGCCGTTGTGTGTACGGACAAGAAGCTCAACAAATTCTTGAGCATTGCCATCAAGGGCCAACCGGCGGTCATTTCGGACCAAACCACACTGCAAGAAAAATCCTTGAATCGGGCTTTTATTGGCCCACGATATTTAAAGATGCCCATGATTTCGTTCGGACTTGTAACGCATGCCAACGAACGGGTAACATCACGAAAAAGGATGAGATGCCTCAAACCGGCATCCAAGTTTGTGAAATCTTTGACATTTGGGGAATCGATTTCATGGGACCCTTTCCAAGTTCACATAAGTGCAAGTACATACTAGTAGCCGTTGACTATGTATCCAAGTGGGCTGAAGCAAAAGCTTTGCCTACAAATGATGCTAGGGTGGTGGTAAACTTCTTGAAAAATCTCTTCTCACGCTTTGGAATCCCAAAAGCACTCATATCCGACCGAGGAACACATTTTACCAACAACCTTCTTGAAAAGGTGTTGAAGAAGTATGGCGTAACTCATCGTTTCTCTACTCCGTACCACCCGCAAACAAGTGGTCAAGTGGAGAACATGAATCGTGCCTTAAAACGCATACTTGAGAAGACGGTTAATAACAACCCTAAAATCTGGCAACGCAAGTTAGATGACGCGTTGTGGGCTTTTAGGACTGCGTATAAAACACCAATAGGTACCACACCATTTAGACTTGTATACGGTAAAGCGTGTCATCTACCTGTTGAAGTTGAACACAAGGCGTACTGGGCTATGAGAGAATGTAATACCGACCTTGTACAAGCCGAAGAAAATAGGTTATCACAACTTAACGAACTAGATGAATTAAGATTACAAGCCTACGAAAATTCTAAAACATATAAAGAAAAAACTAAAGTATGGCACGATGCACGATTAAAAAAGAAAGAATTTGAGCAAGGGGATAAAGTATTGGTATTCCAATCACGTTTCAAGTTTTCACATGGTAAACTTAGATCCCGATGGAATGGGCCATATATAATAAAACAGGTTTTTCCATCTGGATATGCAGAGTTGTATGGTAAAGACGGCGGAACTTTCAAAGTGAACGGACACAGACTCAAGTTATACTTTGAAGAAATCAATACTACGGAAAGAGACGAAACCACCTTCTACCCTAAGGACAAATAAATTCAGGGTAACTCTAAGGTTTTAAACTCCATTCTCGATTTTTATTCTTATCTTTAAGAGTGGGGTTAGATTGGTCTTTCCCTAGCAGACCCTAAAGAACTAGTCTTCTCCCTCCATTCTACCTTTTTAATTTCTTTTGGTTTGTTTTTATTGTTTATTTTCAAGATGCGAGGTCAATATATCTACAACCACTTCATTTTAATATGCGATAAGATTTTACCAAGAGATGTGGTGTTAGATATTAAGAAAAGATGCGATGCGACGAGAAAAGGAGAAAGACAAGATTATAATGAGAAAAATTATGGAAAAGGCAAATCAAAATGCGCTAAAAGGCGTCGGGCACGTCAATTGGGTAAATGTGAAAAATGTGGAAAACCAGCTCACTCAGGAGATTGCCCAAAGAACCAAACGGACTCTAATTTCGAGTACGTAACTTTATGCCGAGAAGGGCCTTTCAAATGTTTAGAAGAAAACCTCTTAAACCCACGAGGTTACGCCTACGAGGCAATGGGAAGCGAAATTTCGCGACTCGACTACGAAGCGAGTCAACGTGGGTTCACTATCTAATTCTTTTTCTCGTCGATTGTATGTATGTGCATATTTTATTTTTATTTTTTTTATTTTGTGTGTATTTTGGTTTATAATTGTTTGCAGTGAGTTTTATAAAAAGGTCTACTATTTAAAATTGATTAAACTTGAATTTAACCTGTTTTCATTGAAAACAATAATGTTAAAGTGTTAAAACTGAATTATTGTTGTTCAAATTGCACGCAATTAATTGTTAAATTTTTAAGATATCATTTAAATAGTAAACCACGAAAAACAAAATAAAAATAAAAAAATCCTTTCTACTAAATTGAGGTGAAACGCCTTGAGTTTAACTTGTTTCTTTGAAAATAAAAATGTTAGGTGTCACAACTGAATTTTTATTTTTCAAAAATTGTACAGAATATTTGTTAAATTCTAAAAGTCTATAGTAGATTGCAAAAATATACTCTTTTATCAATAACCGTAAAAATATATAACTTGTAAATCTTTGTCGTGGATAATGATAGGTTTGACAACCGAAATTAATCTCTACCTAGACGATAGGAAACAAAGTTTTAAGTTTGAAAATTAGTTGATTTAAGGGTATATAACAAAAATAGAGTGAATTTTTATTTATTTAATTTTTATTTTTCATGTACTTGTTTTTATTTTATTTATTTTCGATAAAATTATAAAAACTTTAAACTTTTAATTAATTGAATTTTATAAATTGAAATTAAAAATTTATAAACGGATTAAGATCAGGTGTAAAAACCGAATTTCCGTTACAAATATAAATTTATAAGAGATATTTTGAATTCAATTGATTTTAAGTTAAATAAAAATAGAGTGTATTTTACATTATGTAATTTTAATTTTTTATGAACTTGTTCTAAAATTAAAAATGTTAATATTTTTAACACAAAAATAGAGTGTTTTTATTTTATTTTTGAATTTGTTTTCAGAAAAACTATAAAAACTTTAACTATTAATGAATTGAATTTTATAAATTTATTTTTAAGATTTATAAACGGATAAAGAACAGGTGTAAAAACCGAATTTCCGTTACAAATATAAATCTATAAAAGAGATTTTAAATTTAATTAATTATAAGTTATATAAAAAATAAAAAAAAGCAGCTGCACATATCAGACGGGGCAGGGGCTGGGTTACACACTCTTTCCCTTCCAATTTTTTTTCCTGCGACGAGACCAAACACCCAAAACACCCAAATTCGCACCAAATACATAAATTAACACCTCCAATCTCCTCTAATTCTTCAATCTTTCATCATGCCAAGAGTGGTAAGGATTTTTAACCCATTTTAATTAGTGTTCTTCAAGTTTTTCATTATTTTTCTTTATAGTTATAATCCGAATTTTGTGCATGTTTTTGTTGATTTTAGCTTAATTATTGCTATATGTATGTTGTTTGTAGCATAATAAACCCGATTAGCATAAGAAATTGATGTTTAATTGGTGATTGAAAATTAGGGTTTATACAAAATTGGGGAAAATTGAGCAATTGAAACTGAGGTGTGTTAATTTGGTTGTAATTAGTTGTTTTTGAGTGTTTTATTAGTAAATAGAACTTGTGAACATGATTTTGATTGCTTGATTGTGTGATTTTTAATTTTAGCCTAAATTTGTTAACTTTTGATACTTTCATGAATCAAGTATGCGTTTTAAGGATGTTAAGGATGATTTAGAAGCTGAGATACGCGCAATGTGATTGAATTGAAGTAGATATGCTTAGAAAAATTGCGTGTTTTAACTTGTGAATTAGACTTTTTATATGAAACTTGATTTTTGATTTGTGATTTTTGGTTTGTTTTCGTTTGGTTTTGAATTATAGAACTAAATCTTCCAAGTTTGTTGAATTAAATTGATTAAGGTGGTGTTGAAAACAAGTTGTTTGTTGAAGTTAAAATCTTTGCTAACATTTACACATCCTATTGGGATGATTTCCTTGTTTTTAAAATGTTATGCAGGGACCAATTAGAATGAGGGCATTTAACCAACAAGAGGAAGTTACGCCCGAAATGGAACAACAACTCTTGCAACTACACCCGATTCTACATTTCCCTATAGAATTAAGCCAAAGGGTACAAAAAGTTAAGGATTTACTTACTCTGGTAAATCGAACAATCAATCAAGTTTGCATTGTTGATTGGACTCCCCTAGGTCCCCCAGTTAATTTAGATACACAGATAAGGGATATTTTAACCCAAAGCTACACGGATGAATTTGGGGTAATTAGGTATTTTAATGACTGGGAGAGATTATTTCGTTTGACTGCTCCTGTATATAGGGAATTGTGTTTAGAATTTTACTCTACTGTTAGGATGAATACCCGCCCCGCAACTGTCCAAGATACTAGTTTCCTACAATTCCGACTGGGTGGGGTTGATAGAGTAATGTCCCTAGGCGACATAACTATGGCCTTAGGGATTTATGAGGGTGATGATATGATTGCTCCAGGTTTTTGGGAATTTATATTTACAGGAGCTAGGTATTCAGGAGATTATGATTCTGTCAGCGTCTGGCGATCTTTTTCCGGAAGAAATTCATATACAGCAGGCCGAGAATCATACCTTAAGATCCAAGATATTCGCTATCGATTAATTCATAAATTTATAGCGAACACGATTAACCAAAGGGCATTCCTTACTACAGATAGGATTAATTATGTCGACCTTTGGTATTTGGATGTTATTAGAGATAGGGAAACTAATATTAGTATACCCTATGGAGTGGCCTACTTTTTGGCCAATGTAGGTAAGGGTGCTCGAGGAGACAGTGACATGTCGGGGGGGTCACTATATCACGTGTTTGGCATCCTGGTTCGATATCAACCCGAACGACTTCACACCTCCAATCCAACCGATAAATCAACAGGTTCGCACCTTAGGATTGGATGTGTATAGGACAGCTAAGGCCATACGTGTGAGGGCTGGGGTGATTAGTTTAAGGCCACAGGAAGTTGCGCCTCAGGAACCCATGGAAGAGGATGACGAACCCGAGAGGGAAGCCAGGAGGAGATGACGAGAGACAGATCAGGCTAGCTCATCTCATACAGGTACTTCTGATTTCGATATGCTCCAAAACTCGTTTAACGCATTGAGTTTAGATGTACGTAATTCATATCAAAACTGGGGAGCAAGATCAGAAGATCAGTACACTGCTTTATCTCGGCAATTAGGGGACATTAGGCATACCCAGCTAGATCAATATAATATGCTGTCCAACATCCGATATGATCAGAGGGGAATGGGAAATCAATTAGAGTGGGCGCACCAACAGACATATCTATACGCGTCTAACCCGCATGTAGTGACCCGAACTTTTCCATGTTTATATATATTAATTGAGATTGATATTTACATGATTAAACGTTTCCAACATGTTAAGCAATCAAACTTGTTAAGACTTGATTAATTGAAATAGGTTTCATATAGACAATTGACTACCCAAGTTGACCGGTGATTCACGAACGTTAAAACTTGTAAAAACTATATGATGACATATATATGGTTATATATATAGTTAACATGATATTATGATAAGTAAACATATCATTAAGTATATTAACAATGAACTACATATGTAAAAACAAGACTACTAACTTAATGATTTTTAAACGAGACATATATGTAACGATTATCGTTGTAACGACATTTAAATGTATATATATCATATTAAGATATATTAATATATCATAATATCATGATAATATAATAATTTAACATCTCATTAGATATAATAAACAATGGGTTAACAACATTAATTGAGATCGTTAACTTAAAGGTTTCAAAACAACACTTACATGTAACGACTAACGATGACTTAACGACTCCGTTAAAATGTATATACATGTAGTGTATTTAGATGTATTAAAATACTTTTGGAAGACTTCAAGACATATATCGAAACACTCATACTTAACGAAAATGGTTACAGTTACTTTCCCATTCTTTTCTTTCATCAAGAATTCTAGTCGTATTCTTACCCGTATTATACACAGCTTCAAAACGTACTTACTATGGGTATATACCAATAGGAACTAGCATGGGATTCCACTCTTGATTATGTCATGTATGACTAATCAATTTTAACTTCTACCATGAGCTAGTCAACTAACTAGAACTCCTTTTAACCCCACTCACCACTCACCAATTAACACTCATCATTCACTCCATTTCACTTCCAAATCTCTTTCTAATTCTCTCTCAACACACCCACACTATTATGAACGTATTTTTCCAGTAGTTAATCATCATCTTCATCAAAAATCACTTCAAGAATCAAGCTATAATCATCATAGGAAGAACACTTCAAGAATACTTCAAAAATCCCTTCAAGTTTACTAATTTACTTCCAAGCTTTCTAATCCATTCCAAGTAATCATCTAAGATCAAGAAACCTTTGTTATATACAGTAGGTTATCTTTCTTATTCAAGGTAATATTCATATTCAAACTTTGATTCAATTTCTATAACTATAAACTATCTTAATTCGAGCAAAAATCTTACTTGAACTTGTTTTTGTGTCATGATCCTACTTCAAGAACTTTCAAGCCATCCAAGATCCTTTGAAGCTAGATCATTTCTTGTCACTTCCAGTAGGTTTACCTACTAAACTTGAGGTAGTAATGATGTTCATAACATCATTCGATTCATATATATAAAACTATCTTATTCGAAGGTTTAAACTCGTAATCACTAGAACATAGTTTAGTTAATTCTAAACTTGTTCGCAAACAAAAGTTAATCCTTCTAACTTGACTTTTAAAATTAACTAAACACATGTTCTATATCTATATGATATGCTAACTTAATGATTTAAAACCTGGAAACACGAAAAACACCGTAAAACCGGATTTACACCGTCGTAGTAACACCGCGGGCTGTTTTGGGTTAGTTAATTAAAAACTATGATAAACTTTGATTTAAAAGTTGTTATTCTGAGAAAATGATTTTTATTATGAACATGAAACTATATCCAAAAATTATGGTTAAACTCAAAGTGGAAGTATGTTTTCTAAAATGGTCATCTAGACGTCGTTCTTTCGACTGAAATGACTACCTTTACAAAAACGACTTGTAACTTATTTTTCCGACTATAAACCTATACTTTTCTGTGTAGATTCATAAAATACAGTTCAATATGAAACCATAGCAATTTGATTCATTCAAAACGGATTTAAAATGAAGAAGTTATGGGTAAAACAAGATTGGATAATTTTTATCATTTTAGCTACGTGAAAATTGGTAACAAATCTATTCCAACCATAACTTAATCAACTTGTATTGTATATTATGTAATCTTGAGATACCATAGACACGTATACAATGTTTCGACCTATCATGTCGACACATCTATATATATTTCGGAACAACCATAGACACTCTATATGTGAATGTTGGAGTTAGCTATACAGGGTTGAGGTTGATTCCAAAATATATATAGTTTGAGTTGTGATCAATACTGAGATACGTATACACTGGGTCGTGGATTGATTCAAGATAATATTTATTGATTTATTTCTGTACATCTAACTGTGGACAACTAGTTGTAGGTTACTGTAACATCCCGCGTTTTTCCGTTAAATTTAATTTTAACACCGTCTTTTTTTTTTAACATAATCTTTCGTATTTAAATTAATAGTTTCCGTGAGTAACGTTCATTATATTTCCGCTATTTAATTTTGACATCACCCGTTTACTCGAGCGTTTTAAAAATATTCGATCGGTTAAATCCCGCACCCGCTTTGAAACTCGAGGGACCGGAGTTGCCAAATGGGCAAACTAGTTGACTAGGTCAACTAGTCAACCCATTTCTCCACCATTTCCATCATCTCCCTCTCTCTCTCTTTCTCTCTAGCAAGAACACACACAAACCCCAACTTCATAGAATCATCATCTAAATTCGGATCGGGAAGCAAACTTCAAAACAAATTACATATTCGTGATCCTCTCATCATCCTCTTCGATTTGGTACCAATTTCATCCATTTTGGGTAACATTTCTAAAACTCTAGATTTCTCAAATTCGTGTTTTTGACTTGATATGTTGTTAGTTAGTGTCTATGGCTCGTGTATAACATGAATATATGATTTGTATGCTCGATCTTGATGTTTAGGTGTAACTAGCTTGATAATGAAAAGTGTATGCTTAATCTTTGATTTTGGATGATGAAATGTGTTTAGATGTTAATGTTTGTGTGTTCAAAGTGTTAGTTACTTCAATAGCTTCGTTTTGGTGTGTTGATTGACATGAAAACCTTACATTAACATGATTAGTGATTTTGAGGTTTGGTTAGGGTTTGACAACTCTTAAAACGAACTTTTGATGCGTTGAAAGCTTGTTAATGTTATTGATAAGTGTTTAGTTGTATTACACATTTCATTACCTTCAAAACGGCATATCATATGTATAAATTGGATTCCCGAAACTTGAATTTCAATTGATGAACTTGAAACCTTGTTTTGGAACATTTAACGAACTTTCGACGAGATTTTTGTTGTCTAAAATGATAAATTTGATTTAGTAAATGTATCTAGTTGTGTTCCTTGTCGAAAGAGCTTTCCGGTGATATAAAATACATGTCTTGAATGTTTGCGGGTTGTAATTTGTGTTGGTTTATGTTTGGACTCGTGCACTTAGGAGTTTCAGCAACCAGGGTCTGGAAACAAGCCAAGACGCCGTCCCAATACCCAGGACGACGTCCTGACTTTCAAACCTAGACGCCGTCTAGGGGTCCAAGACGCCGTCTTGCCCTTCAAAGTGGGACGCCGTCTAGGCCTTTTGGGACGCCGTCCCATAAGCCTAAAGTGGGCTGTTTTGGTTGTCATTTAACGAAAAATGTTTGGGACGTTCTAGACCTCCGTTTCACATGAGACTTGTTCCAACATGCTTATATATGATTAAAAACTTCAAAAAAAAAAATTCGTTCGAGGCCCGACCCGAACGTGTTGACTTTTTCGTTGACTTTGACCCGACCAAGTTTGACTTTTAATCAAACTTGACCAATTACTTATGTAATCTTTCTAACTTGTTTCTATACGTGTACCTTGCATGAAACTTGACTATTTGCTTCACATGCTTCGTAATCGAGTCGTATTGAGCCATAGGACTAACTGAACAACTTTGACCCCTCGTGACTTTCGTTATTGATACAACCTATTTGTTTAGGTCAAGACTAGCATTGTTACTGCACGTTTACTTGTCGAAGTACTTTTTGGTTCGTGCATACAAGGTGAGATCATAGTCCCACTTTTACTCTTTTTGAACTTATATTGGGATGAGAAAACATAAACGATTCTTTTGAACTAAGTGAACACAAGAACGGGAAAACAAACATTCTACATACGAGTTTAGAACAAAAATCCTCAATTCGATTATCATTAGTTACACTTGCCGGGTGTAAGCGAGAACTTATGTTATATGGCCATATGGGTTTGACAGCCCTCATCCTTGACGGTTCGCTACCGTCTACGGATGAAATATATTTTCGAGAATCAGTGCTTGTTCTAGTACTAAGTGATGGGGTATACAATGGAAGGAATGTTAAGCTTTGATAATTGGGTGCTCGTGAAACAAACTTTTGGAATGTATTACTATTATTTCATTGATACAAATCTTGTGGTTCACTTGTACTTACTTACTTAAACCTATGATTTCACCAACGTTTTCGTTGACAGATTTCTATGTTTTTCTCAGGTCATGCACGATATGTGAAACATGCTTCCGCTTACTATTTGATACTTGCATCCGATGTCGAGTATACATGCATTTCATGGAGCGTCTTTTGACTTTACTTTAAACCGTGTCGCTAGATTTCAATCGTACTTATAACGTTGTAACTTAACTTTTGGTTGAACAATTCTTGTAAACTTTGAAACAATCTTTATTTTGAAATGAAGGCGACATATTTTGGTCAAACGTTATCTTAAAGACTTATAATCAGGTAATGGGACCCACGTAGCCGACGCCGTCACTTGACGATTTATCGGGGTCGCTACAGTTGGTATCAGAGCCTTGGTTGTAGGGATTTAGAGTTCATTTGTGTCCACCCCGAGTCATAGGGTACATAGGTGAATCTAGACTACAACCGGCATATAGACTGAAGTAGGAATTATTTGACTAATTGTGCATTTATACTCGAACTCTTCTATCATATCTAACTCGTATTCGATCTTGATCTTACGTTGATAAATTTTGTTGATGCGCCACCTTGACTTTATGAAGTAATGTTAAATGCACATGAGAATCAGGGTAATATAATTTCCGGGATTATATTACGGTGATTCACATGGACGTTCCGACATTATGACGTAAAGAATTTAAGGCGGGTCAAGGAAAATTTTCTCTCTATCCTTATTCCATACTGTGGTTAGTATTGTTGAAAATACTAACCAACGATATTCTTGTGTCATGAAGGAACAATGGCTCACCAAGGTCAACACAACACTCCTCTCGAAACTCTTGAACAAGCTCTTCAACGAATGATAACCACCGCCGTGGGTACGGCCGTGGCCGATCACTTTTCTAACAACAACAATCATGGAGCCGGTAATTCAAGCGAAGGTTGCTCCTACAAGAACTTCATGAAGTACAACCCTCCCACTTTCGATGGAACCGGAGGACCGGTTACTCTCACCCGATGGTTTGAACAAATAGAGACCGTTTTTAACACAAGCGGCTGTCGAGACCAAGATAAGGTCAAGTTTTCCACCCTCACTTTCACCGGCATTGCTCTCTCGTGGTGGAACAAGTACGTACAATCAGTGGGTATCGATGAAGCCCTTACACTCTCTTGGGCCGAATTAAGAGAAAGAATGATCACCGAATACTTCCCGCGCGATGAGTCTCGAAGGCTCGAGCAAGGGCTAAGGAATTTGAAAACGGTCGGGAATGACCTCGGAGCTTATAATCAACGGTTTACCGAACTAGTTTCAATGTGTCCGAATCTCATGGCTCCCGAATCACTAAGAGTCGAACTTTACATGGATGGCCTCCCTAAGAGCATTCAACACGGGGTAATGGCATCCCAACCCACTAACCTACAAGAGGCTTTAGCAAAGGCCCACCAAACTTTAGAAACGGTAACTGAAATGGAAGCACCGGCACCAATGATCGAGAACCAATCGAGCGGCAATAAAAGAACATGGGAAGCCTCTCAATCAAGCAACCACAACAATAACAACAACCCCGCCAAGAAGCCTTTCGCCTCCAACGACAAGAAAGGCTATACCGGAAAACTACCTTTTTGTAACGAATGCCACAAGCATCACTTTGAAGGATGTGGCAGGTTTCGCCACCGGCGCCAAGGACCTGTCGCTCGAAAGATGCCCAACGCACACAGAACGGGTGCTTGCTTCGAATGTGGCCAACCGGGTCATTTTAGGAATGTGTGCCCAAATAAGAAAATCAACCCCAACGCACGCCATTGAACTTTCAACATCGACACCTAGGATGCCCGAGACGACGATGGACTAGTCACGGGTACGTTCCTTCACAACAAACCATATATTTCATACTTATTCGATTCGGTTACCGCTAGACGTATTACAACCGAGGCTTTGACTTGTACTCTTTACATTCCACCTTTTTCCCCTAGATACTACTTAGGCAATTTAAGCGACCAATGGATAAATATTGTGAGCCTATAAATTTTATTGGAGGATATACGTTAAGAATTATGACTTGACACCTATAGAACTAGGGAGCTCGAAACCTATTTGTTAAGGAGAAATTATTCCCCTACAATTATGTATAGAATATTGTGAACTAAGTAATTTTCGGTTGGAAACCGATACCCTCTTCCTCGTACCCACAATTGGGGGTTAAGGGAGACGAGTTTTCCGAACTCGCAACGTTAGTTGTAAATCTCTCTTAGTACCATTCGATTTATTTAGGACTCTGTCCGTATTCATGAACCTCCTAAACCACGTATGCAAACTTATCTAGACAAATCTGTTATCGTATTTATAGATGACATCTTAACTCATTCAAGTAAAGAAGGAAAACGAACAACATCACCATCTTAGTCTCGAACTTTTGAGAAAAGAGCAACTCTATACCAAATTCTTCGAGTGAGAATTTCTGTTAAACGAAGTCAAATTTTCTAGACCATGATGTTAATGGTCAAGGCATTACAATCAATCTCGAAATCAAGCCACACGTAATCATGAAACTCTCTCAACTCAGACTTGTATTCGTAAAATCCTAGATCTCGTCTATTTTTACCGAAGATTCATTCCTGACTTTTCTCGTGTTACACGACTTTTAAACTCGTTAACTCACTAAGGAAAACTTTAAACCTCTTCATGTCTGAGCCTTGAATGTGATTCTTCACACCAACAATTCTAGCTAAATTCGTACAACACCAGATGGGACTCAAATATGGAAATATTTCTACTTGGACGCCGAAAGGCATACTCCCTCGACTCGAAATCAACGGGACGGAAATTCGTTATTTTGCACGAAGAAGTCGAATACTAAATTGTGGATCCGATCAATATTCTTGTCATCACGTACCACACTACATACCTCTGTTATTTCACCGTTACCGTCTGATATTACTGGAAATTAAGATAACACACAATCCAACGATACTTCACTCTTCTTTGACGTAACGCCCTTGTGTTTCTGATAATCGGTCAACTAGTATTCAACCCCGAACTATACAACTACGTGTACTACCTCGTTTCTCTTTCAGACTTCAACTTTTGACAACTAGAGGCACGTTATGGCAACCTCGAGATGTAAACTCATCCTATTCTAAGTCCTCATTTCACTACTATCTTTACCGTTCGCATTTCCGTTTAAAGAAACTCCTTGTAACATTTCTCCATGGATAGAGAAACTCCTCATATTACATAAGTATTCGCCACGAGGGTGAATAGTCCTAACGAACATTTTTTTTCGAACCCTAACTGACTCGTTCAACATATCTTAAGAGATTCTATTCCAACACGGTGTATCTTTGTTAATTATCCCGTATCGAAATACTCGTTTCACTTCTAGTTTTACAAGAAGCCTCGGGACCGCGTTTAGACATGAGTACCGCGTAGCATCCACAACCCGACGGACCGAACAAACATGTGATTTAAACCTTGGAAACCATAATACAAGTTTGTATTACCAACTTCAAATTTACTTGAGAAAAGTATTTTTCTTTAACCGAATCCTCGTACTACAATGATTTTCATTCAAGTTTTAACGTCACTCCTTTTGAAACCACATGTGACCGGAAACGTCATTCTCCCTTGTCGAACCAAGTAAACGATGATCAATTCACCGGGGCCGAGGTTGTTCATGAGCAACCGAGAAAATTTATTCATATTCAGGTAAAACCCTACGCGACTCGTAATCACCAAGAGCTACGCCGATGTTAGACGTAAACATTTCAAATTCCACGTGGGAAACCGCGTCACGTTAAGAGTCGCACCTTGGAAAGGTGCAATCCGTTTCGGGAAACGTAGGAAGCCAAATCCGCGATATTTTGAATCCTTTAAATTCTTGGGGTGTTTTGGACCCGTCGCTAACCGTTTAGACTTTTCCGACTCATTTTGGGTCTCCGTTTATCCTACATTCGATGTATCAACTCAAAGACGTGTTTTGCGAAACGAGAACTTGTTATCTCCTTTGATGAACTCACTATCGACGATAACCCTCACTTCCTAGGAGGACCGGTTGAAACCATAAATCGTGAAGCCAAACCTTAAAACATCGTATGATCCCGACCGTCAAAATTCGTTGAAATACCCTAGAACGTACTTCTCCCTCACTCGTAGAATTGGCAACGCAAGATCTCGAGGAAGAAACAACGACTACTACTTCCAACTAAATTTCGGGACGAAATTTCTTTTGAGTTGTGGATAATGTAACATCCCGCGTTTTTCCGTTAAATTTAATTTTAACACCGTCTTTTTTTTTTAACATAATCTTTCGTATTTAAATTAATAGTTTCCGTGAGTAACGTTCATTATATTTCCGCTATTTAATTTTGACATCACCCGTTTACTCGAGCGTTTTAAAAATATTCGATCGGTTAAATCCCGCACCCGCTTTGAAACTCGAGGGACCGGAGTTGCCAAATGGGCAAACTAGTTGACTAGGTCAACTAGTCAACCCATTTCTCCACCATTTCCATCATCTCCCTCTCTCTCTCTTTCTCTCTAGCAAGAACACACACAAACCCCAACTTCATAGAATCATCATCTAAATTCGGATCGGGAAGCAAACTTCAAAACAAATTACATATTCGTGATCCTCTCATCATCCTCTTCGATTTGGTACCAATTTCATCCATTTTGGGTAACATTTCTAAAACTCTAGATTTCTCAAATTCGTGTTTTTGACTTGATATGTTGTTAGTTAGTGTCTATGGCTCGTGTATAACATGAATATATGATTTGTATGCTCGATCTTGATGTTTAGGTGTAACTAGCTTGATAATGAAAAGTGTATGCTTAATCTTTGATTTTGGATGATGAAATGTGTTTAGATGTTAATGTTTGTGTGTTCAAAGTGTTAGTTACTTCAATAGCTTCGTTTTGGTGTGTTGATTGACATGAAAACCTTACATTAACATGATTAGTGATTTTGAGGTTTGGTTAGGGTTTGACAACTCTTAAAACGAACTTTTGATGCGTTGAAAGCTTGTTAATGTTATTGATAAGTGTTTAGTTGTATTACACATTTCATTACCTTCAAAACGGCATATCATATGTATAAATTGGATTCCCGAAACTTGAATTTCAATTGATGAACTTGAAACCTTGTTTTGGAACATTTAACGAACTTTCGACGAGATTTTTGTTGTCTAAAATGATAAATTTGATTTAGGAAATGTATCTAGTTGTGTTCCTTGTCGAAAGAGCTTTCCGGTGATATAAAATACATGTCTTGAATGTTTGCGGGTTGTAATTTGTGTTGGTTTATGTTTGGACTCGTGCACTTAGGAGTTTCAGCAACCAGGGTCTGGAAACAAGCCAAGACGCCGTCCCAATACCCAGGACGACGTCCTGACTTTCAAACCTAGACGCCGTCTAGGGGTCCAAGACGCCGTCTTGCCCTTCAAAGTGGGACGCCGTCTAGGCCTTTTGGGACGCCGTCCCATAAGCCTAAAGTGGGCTGTTTTGGTTGTCATTTAACGAAAAATGTTTGGGACGTTCTAGACCTCCGTTTCACATGAGACTTGTTCCAACATGCTTATATATGATTAAAAACTTCAAAAAAAAAAATTCGTTCGAGGCCCGACCCGAACGTGTTGACTTTTTCGTTGACTTTGACCCGACCAAGTTTGACTTTTAATCAAACTTGACCAATTACTTATGTAATCTTTCTAACTTGTTTCTATACGTGTACCTTGCATGAAACTTGACTATTTGCTTCACATGCTTCGTAATCGAGTCGTATTGAGCCATAGGACTAACTGAACAACTTTGACCCCTCGTGACTTTCGTTATTGATACAACCTATTTGTTTAGGTCAAGACTAGCATTGTTACTGCACGTTTACTTGTCGAAGTACTTTTTGGTTCGTGCATACAAGGTGAGATCATAGTCCCACTTTTACTCTTTTTGAACTTATATTGGGATGAGAAAACATAAACGATTCTTTTGAACTAAGTGAACACAAGAACGGGAAAACAAACATTCTACATACGAGTTTAGAACAAAAATCCTCAATTCGATTATCATTAGTTACACTTGCCGGGTGTAAGCGAGAACTTATGTTATATGGCCATATGGGTTTGACAGCCCTCATCCTTGACGGTTCGCTACCGTCTACGGATGAAATATATTTTCGAGAATCAGTGCTTGTTCTAGTACTAAGTGATGGGGTATACAATGGAAGGAATGTTAAGCTTTGATAATTGGGTGCTCGTGAAACAAACTTTTGGAATGTATTACTATTATTTCATTGATACAAATCTTGTGGTTCACTTGTACTTACTTACTTAAACCTATGATTTCACCAACGTTTTCGTTGACAGATTTCTATGTTTTTCTCAGGTCATGCACGATATGTGAAACATGCTTCCGCTTACTATTTGATACTTGCATCCGATGTCGAGTATACATGCATTTCATGGAGCGTCTTTTGACTTTACTTTAAACCGTGTCGCTAGATTTCAATCGTACTTATAACGTTGTAACTTAACTTTTGGTTGAACAATTCTTGTAAACTTTGAAACAATCTTTATTTTGAAATGAAGGCGACATATTTTGGTCAAACGTTATCTTAAAGACTTATAATCAGGTAATGGGACCCACGTAGCCGACGCCGTCACTTGACGATTTGTCGGGGTCGCTACAGTTACTAACGAGGACAGCTGACTTAATAAACTTAAAACATCAAAATATATTAAAAGTGTTGTAAATATATTTTGAACATACTTTAATATATATGTATATATTGTTGTAGGTTCGTGAATCAACAGTGGCCAAGTCTTACTTCTCGACGAAGTAAAAATCTGTGAAAGTGAGTTATAGTCCCACTTTTAAAATCTAATATTTTTGGGATGAGAATACATGCAGGTTTTATAAATGATTTACAAAATAGACACAAGTACGTGAAACTACATTCTATGGTTGAATTATCGAAATCGAATATGCCCCTTTTTATTAAGTCTGGTAATCTAAGAATTAGGGAACAGACACCCTAATTGACGCGAATCCTAAAGATAGATCTATTGGGCCTAACAAACCCCATCCAAAGTACCGGATGCTTTAGTACTTCGAAATTATATCATATCCGAAGGGTGTCCCGGAATGATGGGGATATTCTTATATATGCATCTTGTTATTGTCGGTTACCAGGTGTTCACCATATGAATGATTTTTATCTCTATGTATGGGATGTGTATTGAAATATGAAATCTTGTGGTCTATTATTATGATTTGATATATATAGGTTAAACCTATAACTCACCAACATTTTTGTTGATGTTTTAAGCATGTTTATTCTCAGGTGATTATTAAGAGCTTCCGCTGTCGCATACTTAAATAAGGACGAGGTTTGGAGTCCATGCTTGTATGATATTGTGTAAAAACTGCATTCAAGAAACTTATTTTGTTGTAACATATTTGTATTGTAAATCATTATGTAATGGTCGTGTGTAAACAGGATATTTTAGATTATCATTATTTGATAATCTACGTAAAGCTTTTTAAACCTTTATTGATGAAATAAAGGTTATGGTTTGTTTTAAAATGAATGCAGTCTTTGAAAAACGTCTCATATAGAGGTCAAAACCTCGCAACGAAATCAATTAATATGGAACGTTTTTAATCAATAAGAACGGGACATTTCAGTTGGTATCCGAGCGTTGGTCTTAGAGAACCAGAAAATTTGCATTAGTGTGTCTTATCGAGTTTGTTAGGATGCATTAGTGATTCTGGACTTCGACCGTGTTTTCTTTAAAAATGATTGCTTAACATTTTTGTTGGAAACTATATATATTTTTAACATATGAATATTATGTGATATATTAATCTCTTAACGTGTTTGATATTATGTGATAGATGTCTACCTCTAGAACAAGTCCCATTGACTCACCTAATAATAATGAAGAGTCAAATGTAAATTGGAATGATTCGTGGACTGATTCACAAGTTCCCGAAGAGGAACCGGAAGAAGAGTCGGAACCGGAAGAAGAATCAGAACCGGAAGAAGAATCGGAACCGGTGGGGGAAATAATAAAACGGTTAAGTAAAAGAGAATCCTCAACCAACAGACCAAGGTTAATTATGGTCAATGGTGTTTCCGCCAAGGAAGCAAAATATTGGGAGGATTACCAATTCTCCGATGAATCGGATTCCGACGAGAATTCCGATGATGTTATAGAAATTACCCCAACTGAATTTAAAAAGGCAAAAGAAAATAATAAGGGAAAGGGCATAAAAATAGAGAAATCTAATTCCAACCCCGATGAACTTTATATGTATCGTCAACCCCCGAAGTCCTTAAGTTGTAACAATGACCCGGGAACCTCTAAACCACCAGGTTTTTCTAAACCAATGTGGAAAATTACGGCTCGTATTAGGGGAACATCATATATCCCTAGAAACTTGGCAAAACGAACCAAAACCGAAGAAGAAGAAACGAGCGAGTCGGAATAAGATAGTTGTATTCGTGTGGTGTAATATATGTAATATAGTGTTCTTATGCTTTATGATATATGTAAAAATTGCTTGTATTAATAAGTATTTTTTTATGAATCTAACTCTTGTCTATTTTACAGTTTAAAAACACAAAATGGATAGACAACCCAATATTTTAAGAGACCTACCCGGAGACATGATTGATGAAATCTTGTCTAGAGTCGGCCAGAATTCCTCGGCACAACTATTTAAGGCGAGATCAGTTTGTAAGACATTCGAAGAACGTTCCAAGAATGTCTTGGTTTATAAGAGACTTTCGTTTGAAAGATGGGGGATATCACATTGGGAAACCCATAAGTTACGATGTGTTTACTTTGACGCATATATTGCGGGGAACCCAAATGCTATTTTACGCAACGGGTTAAGAAATTATTTTGACTCAATATATCCGAATATTGGACTTCGTGATTTAGAAAAAGCGGCTAACATGCAACATAAAGAAGCATGTTATGCTTACGGATTAGTAATGTTCGCTTCTCACCAAAGTGAGAACAAGAACATCGGGCTACAACTATTAAACAAAACGTTTCCACAAGTGACGGAGTCGGTAATTGGGGTAAGAAATGAGGTTTTTAGATTATTACGGGACTGTTGGACATTACGTAACCCTCGTCCCTTTGATGACGTTACAACACGCTGTCTTATCAACGGCCATAACGGTTATGTTGCACAAGACCAAGGATGGGAAGTAGTCCTAGTAAAACCAAAATGCATGACTTGTTTCTGGACGTATGAATTACGTGTCTTTATTGCCTTTGCTGAACGACTTGTGTACTAGCTAGAATTATCTTCACAACTATCTTGTATCAAAGTTATTGTGTGCTATATTTCATGCTTTATGTAAAATAAGCGGTATTGTAAGTTTGTAAAATATTGTATAAAAGTTTGAACGCGAAATATTATTATAATCAGTTTTTCATATAGAATTGTAGTAGTTGAATTGTATATTAGCTACTAAGTATGAACTTAACGGGTAGGTACTACCCGAATTTAAACTTATAAAACGCTAATATGAAGAAAAAGCTTTTATAAATGAGTTCATATTATGCTACGAAATACTATTAACTACTCTTAATATTCTGTATGATTAACTTGTTCCATTTAACTATTTTGAAGGAAATGGCACCGACTACTCGACACACCGTGAATATGAATGAAGAGGAATTCCGTACTTTTCTAGCTTCAAACATAGCCGCAGTACAGGCTGCGCTACATACCAACAATAACCTTGGATCTAGCAGTACAGGAAATCGTGTTGGATGCACCTACAAAGAATTCACTGCCTGCAAACCTTTGGAATTTGATGGAACCGAAGGACCGATCGGATTGAAACGGTGGACCGAGAAGGTTGAATCGGTGTTTGCCATAAGTAAGTGTACTGAAGAGGACAAAGTGAAGTACGCTACGCATACCTTCACAGGTTCTGCGTTAACATGGTGGAATACCTATCTAGAGCAAGTGGGACAAGATGATGCGTACGCACTACCGTGGTCAGCATTCAAGCACTTGATGAACGAGAAGTACCGTCCCAGAACCGAGGTCAATAAGCTCAAGACAGAACTTAGAGGGTTACGAACCCAAGGATTTGATATTACCACGTACGAAAGACGATTCACAGAATTGTGCCTATTGTGTCCGGGAGCATTCGAAGATGAGGAAGAGAAGATCGACGCGTTTGTGAAAGGATTACCGGAAAGAATCCAAGAAGATATAAGTTCACACGAGCCCGCCTCCATACAACAGGCATGTAGAATGGCTCACAAACTCGTGAACCAAATTGAAGAAAGAATTAAAGAACAGACTGCTGAAGAGGCCAATGTGAAGCAAGTCAAAAGAAAGTGGGAGGAAAACGGTGATAAGAATCACCAATACAACAACAACAGCAATTACAACAATAATTGCAACAATTATCCCAACAATCGCAACATCAGTCGCAACTACAACAAACGGCCCAACAACAACAACAACAACAACAACAACAGCAACTACAACAATCATCCCAACAACAATAATAACCGCAACAACAACAACAATCAGAAGCAGCTATGCCAAAGGTGTGAAAAGAATCACTCGGGGTTCTGCACCAAATTTTGCAACAAGTGTAAAAGAAATGGTCATAGCGCGGCGAAGTGTGAGGTCTACGGACCAGGGGTTAATAGAACGAAAGGAACAAATGGTGTCGGAACGAGTAATGGCGGAGCAAGTAGTGTCGGAGCAAGTTATGCCAATGTAGTTTGTTATAAATGTGGAAAACCAGGCCACATTATTAGAAATTGCCCGAACCAGGAGAACACGAATGGACAAGGCCGTGGAAGAGTTTTCAATATTAATGCGGTAGAGGCACAGGAAGACCCGGAGCTTGTTACGGGTACGTTTCTTATTGACAATAAATCTGCTTACGTTTTATTTGATTCGGGTGCGGATAGAAGCTATATGAGTAGAGATTTTTGTGCTAAATTAAGTTGTCCATTGACGCCTTTGGATAGTAAATTTTTACTCGAATTAGCAAATGGTAAATTAATTTCAGCAGATAATATATGTCAGAATCGAGAAATTAAACTGGTTAGCGAAACATTTAAGATTGATTTGATACCAGTAGAGTTAGGGAGTTTTGATGTGATAATCGGTATGGACTGGTTGAAAGAAGTGAAAGCGGAGATCGTTTGTTATAAAAATGCAATTCGCATTATACGAGAAAAAGGAAAACCCTTAATGGTGTACGGAGAAAAGGGCAACACGAAGCTACATCTTATTAGTAATTTGAAGGCACAAAAACTAATAAGAAAAGGTTGCTATGCTGTTCTAGCACACGTCGAGAAAGTACAAACTGAAGAAAAGAGCATCAATGATGTTCCCATTGCAAAAGAATTTCCCGATGTATTTCCGAAAGAATTACCGGGATTACCCCCACATCGATCCGTTGAATTTCAAATAGATCTTGTACCAGGAGCTGCACCAATAGCTCGTGCTCCTTACAGACTTGCACCCAGCGAGATGAAAGAACTGCAAAGCCAATTACAAGAACTTTTAGAGCGTGGTTTCATTCGACCAAGCACATCACCGTGGGGAGCTCCTGTTTTGTTTGTCAAGAAGAAAGATGGTACATTCAGGTTGTGTATCGACTACCGAGAGTTGAACAAACTTACCATCAAGAACCGCTACCCACTACCAAGAATCGACGACTTATTTGATCAACTACAAGGCTCGACTGTTTATTCAAAGATTGACTTATGTTCCGGGTATCATCAAATGCGGGTGAAAGAAGATGATATTCCAAAGACTGCTTTCAGAACACGTTACGGTCATTACGAGTTTATGGTCATGCCGTTTGGTTTAACTAATGCACCAGCTGTGTTCATGGACCTTATGAACCGAGTGTGTGGACCATACCTTGACAAGTTTGTCATCGTTTTCATTGATGACATACTTATTTACTCAAAGAATGACCAAGAACACGGTGAACATTTGAGAAAGGTGTTAGAAGTATTGAGGAAGGAAGAATTGTATGCTAAGTTTTCAAAGTGTGCATTTTGGTTGGAAGAAGTTCAATTCCTCGGTCACATAGTGAACAAAGAAGGTATTAAGGTGGATCCAGCAAAGATAGAAACTGTTGAAAAGTGGGAAACACCGAAAACTCCGAAACACGTACGCCAGTTTTTAGGACTAGCTGGTTACTACAGAAGGTTCATCCAAGACTTTTCCAGAATAGCAAAACCCTTGACTGCATTAACGCATAAAGGGAAGAAATTTGAATGGAATGATGAACAAGAGAAAGCGTTTCAGTTATTGAAGAAAAAGCTAACTACGGCACCTATATTGTCATTGCCTGAAGGGAATGATGATTTTGTGATTTATTGTGACGCATCAAAGCAAGGTCTCGGTTGTGTATTAATGCAACGAACGAAGGTGATTGCTTATGCGTCTAGACAATTGAAGATTCACGAACAAAATTATACGACGCATGATTTGGAATTAGGTGCGGTTGTTTTTGCATTAAAGACTTGGAGGCACTACTTATATGGGGTCAAAAGTATTATATATACCGACCACAAAAGTCTTCAACACATATTTAATCAGAAACAACTGAATATGAGGCAGCGTAGGTGGATTGAATTATTGAATGATTACGACTTTGAGATTCGTTACCACCCGGGAAAGGCAAATGTGGTAGCCGATGCCTTGAGCAGGAAGGACAGAGAACCCATTCGAGTAAAATCTATGAATATAATGATTCATAATAACCTTACTACTCAAATAAAGGAGGCGCAACAAGGAGTTTTAAAAGAAGGAAATTTAAAGGATGAAATACCCAAAGGATCGGAGAAGCATCTTAATATTCGGGAAGACGGAACCCGGTATAGGGCTGAAAGGATTTGGGTACCAAAATTTGGAGATATGAGAGAAATGGTACTTAGAGAAGCTCATAAAACCAGATACTCAATACATCCTGGAACGGGGAAGATGTACAAGGATCTCAAGAAACATTTTTGGTGGCCGGGTATGAAAGCCGATGTTGCTAAATATGTAGGAGAATGTTTGACGTGTTCTAAGGTCAAAGCTGAGCATCAGAAACCATCAGGTCTACTTCAACAACCCGAAATCCCGGAATGGAAATGGGAAAACATTACCATGGATTTCATCACTAAATTGCCAAGGACTGCAAGTGGTTTTGATACTATTTGGGTAATAGTTGATCGTCTCACCAAATCAGCACACTTCCTGCCAATAAGAGAAGATGACAAGATGGAGAAGTTAGCACGACTGTATTTGAAGGAAGTCGTCTCCAGACATGGAATACCAATCTCTATTATCTCTGATAGGGATGGCAGATTTATTTCAAGATTCTGGCAGACATTACAGCAAGCATTAGGAACTCGTCTAGACATGAGTACTGCCTATCATCCACAAACCGATGGGCAGAGCGAAAGGACGATACAAACGCTTGAAGACATGCTACGAGCATGTGTTATTGATTTCGGAAACAGTTGGGATCGACATCTACCGTTAGCAGAATTTTCCTACAACAACAGCTACCATTCAAGCATTGAGATGGCGCCGTTTGAAGCACTTTATGGTAGAAAGTGCAGGTCTCCGATTTGTTGGAGTGAAGTGGGGGATAGACAGATTACGGGTCCGGAGATTATACAAGAAACTACCGAGAAGATCATCCAAATTCAACAACGGTTGAAAACTGCCCAAAGTCGACAAAAGAGCTACGCTGACATTAAAAGAAAAGATATAGAATTTGAAATTGGAGAGATGGTCATGCTTAAAGTTGCACCTTGGAAAGGAGTTGTTCGATTTGGTAAACGAGGGAAATTAAATCCAAGGTATATTGGACCATTCAAGATTATTGATCGTGTCGGACCAGTAGCTTACCGACTAGAGTTACCTCAACAACTCGCGGCTGTACATAACACTTTCCACGTCTCGAATTTGAAGAAATGTTTTGCTAAAGAAGATCTCACTATTCCGTTAGATGAAATCCAAATCAACGAAAAACTTCAATTCATCGAAGAACCCGTCGAAATAATGGATCGTGAGGTTAAAAGACTTAAGCAAAACAAGATACCAATTGTTAAGGTTCGATGGAATGCTCGTAGAGGACCCGAGTTCACCTGGGAGCGTGAAGATCAGATGAAGAAGAAATACCCGCATCTATTTCCAGAAGATTCGTCAACACCTTCAACAGCTTAAAATTTCGGGACGAAATTTATTTAACGGGTAGGTACTGTAGTGACCCGAACTTTTCCATGTTTATATATATTAATTGAGATTGATATTTACATGATTAAACGTTTCCAACATGTTAAGCAATCAAACTTGTTAAGACTTGATTAATTGAAATAGGTTTCATATAGACAATTGACTACCCAAGTTGACCGGTGATTCACGAACGTTAAAACTTGTAAAAACTATATGATGACATATATATGGTTATATATATAGTTAACATGATATTATGATAAGTAAACATATCATTAAGTATATTAACAATGAACTACATATGTAAAAACAAGACTACTAACTTAATGATTTTTAAACGAGACATATATGTAACGATTATCGTTGTAACGACATTTAAATGTATATATATCATATTAAGATATATTAATATATCATAATATCATGATAATATAATAATTTAACATCTCATTAGATATAATAAACAATGGGTTAACAACATTAATTGAGATCGTTAACTTAAAGGTTTCAAAACAACACTTACATGTAACGACTAACGATGACTTAACGACTCCGTTAAAATGTATATACATGTAGTGTATTTAGATGTATTAAAATACTTTTGGAAGACTTCAAGACATATATCGAAACACTCATACTTAACGAAAATGGTTACAGTTACTTTCCCATTCTTTTCTTTCATCAAGAATTCTAGTCGTATTCTTACCCGTATTATACACAGCTTCAAAACGTACTTACTATGGGTATATACCAATAGGAACTAGCATGGGATTCCACTCTTGATTATGTCATGTATGACTAATCAATTTTAACTTCTACCATGAGCTAGTCAACTAACTAGAACTCCTTTTAACCCCACTCACCACTCACCAATTAACACTCATCATTCACTCCATTTCACTTCCAAATCTCTTTCTAATTCTCTCTCAACACACCCACACTATTATGAACGTATTTTTCCAGTAGTTAATCATCATCTTCATCAAAAATCACTTCAAGAATCAAGCTATAATCATCATAGGAAGAACACTTCAAGAATACTTCAAAAATCCCTTCAAGTTTACTAATTTACTTCCAAGCTTTCTAATCCATTCCAAGTAATCATCTAAGATCAAGAAACCTTTGTTATATACAGTAGGTTATCTTTCTTATTCAAGGTAATATTCATATTCAAACTTTGATTCAATTTCTATAACTATAAACTATCTTAATTCGAGCAAAAATCTTACTTGAACTTGTTTTTGTGTCATGATCCTACTTCAAGAACTTTCAAGCCATCCAAGATCCTTTGAAGCTAGATCATTTCTTGTCACTTCCAGTAGGTTTACCTACTAAACTTGAGGTAGTAATGATGTTCATAACATCATTCGATTCATATATATAAAACTATCTTATTCGAAGGTTTAAACTCGTAATCACTAGAACATAGTTTAGTTAATTCTAAACTTGTTCGCAAACAAAAGTTAATCCTTCTAACTTGACTTTTAAAATTAACTAAACACATGTTCTATATCTATATGATATGCTAACTTAATGATTTAAAACCTGGAAACACGAAAAACACCGTAAAACCGGATTTACGCCGTCGTAGTAACACCGCGGGCTGTTTTGGGTTAGTTAATTAAAAACTATGATAAACTTTGATTTAAAAGTTGTTATTCTGAGAAAATGATTTTTATTATGAACATGAAACTATATCCAAAAATTATGGTTAAACTCAAAGTGGAAGTATGTTTTCTAAAATGGTCATCTAGACGTCGTTCTTTCGACTGAAATGACTACCTTTACAAAAACGACTTGTAACTTATTTTTCCGACTATAAACCTATACTTTTCTGTGTAGATTCATAAAATACAGTTCAATATGAAACCATAGCAATTTGATTCATTCAAAACGGATTTAAAATGAAGAAGTTATGGGTAAAACAAGATTGGATAATTTTTATCATTTTAGCTACGTGAAAATTGGTAACAAATCTATTCCAACCATAACTTAATCAACTTGTATTGTATATTATGTAATCTTGAGATACCATAGACACGTATACAATGTTTCGACCTATCATGTCGACACATCTATATATATTTCGGAACAACCATAGACACTCTATATGTGAATGTTGGAGTTAGCTATACAGGGTTGAGGTTGATTCCAAAATATATATAGTTTGAGTTGTGATCAATACTGAGATACGTATACACTGGGTCGTGGATTGATTCAAGATAATATTTATTGATTTATTTCTGTACATCTAACTGTGGACAACTAGTTGTAGGTTACTAACGAGGACAGCTGACTTAATAAACTTAAAACATCAAAATATATTAAAAGTGTTGTAAATATATTTTGAACATACTTTAATATATATGTATATATTGTTATAGGTTCGTGAATCAACAGTGGCCAAGTCTTACTTCTCGACGAAGTAAAAATCTGTGAAAGTGAGTTATAGTCCCACTTTTAAAATCTAATATTTTTGGGATGAGAATACATGCAGGTTTTATAAATGATTTACAAAATAGACACAAGTACGTGAAACTACATTCTATGGTTGAATTATCGAAATCGAATATGCCCCTTTTTATTAAGTCTGGTAATCTAAGAATTAGGGAACAGACACCCTAATTGACGCGAATCCTAAAGATAGATCTATTGGGCCTAACAAACCCCATCCAAAGTACCGGATGCTTTAGTACTTCGAAATTATATCATATCCGAAGGGTGTCCCGGAATGATGGGGATATTCTTATATATGCATCTTGTTATTGTCGGTTACCAGGTGTTCACCATATGAATGATTTTTATCTCTATGTATGGGATGTGTATTGAAATATGAAATCTTGTGGTCTATTATTATGATTTGATATATATAGGTTAAACCTATAACTCACCAACATTTTTGTTGACGTTTTAAGCATGTTTATTCTCAGGTGATTATTAAGAGCTTCCGCTGTCGCATACTTAAATAAGGACGAGGTTTGGAGTCCATGCTTGTATGATATTGTGTAAAAACTGCATTCAAGAAACTTATTTTGTTGTAACATATTTGTATTGTAAATCATTATGTAATGGTCGTGTGTAAACAGGATATTTTAGATTATCATTATTTGATAATTTACGTAAAGCTTTTTAAACCTTTATTGATGAAATAAAGGTTATGGTTTGTTTTAAAATGAATGCAGTCTTTGAAAAACGTCTCATATAGAGGTCAAAACCTCGCAACGAAATCAATTAATATGGAACGTTTTTAATCAATAAGAACGGGACATTTCACCGCAAGCTTACGCACCCTCAGACTTTCCAACATATCCCCCATGGCAATCACCCGATGACCCTCTACCTCCACCCTATGACCATAACGCCGCAATAGCCGCGATTCAGGATGCATATAGGCGTTTCTACGAGGAACAACGCCTAAACGAGCAACGGCAGCGACAGCAACAGGAGGAGGGCGAACGAGGAGGACCATTTTGGAGCCCATTTGACTAGTTCTATTGTTTTAATCTTTTTTATTTTTTAGTTTGTAATAACATAATTTTTTGGTGTGTATTGAAACTTATTATGTTTTTATTTTTTTATATTAGCAAGAAAATATAGTGTGGGGTAAAAAAATGTGTTGTACGATTGAATTAAAACCCCATATTTTGTGTGATTTTAACATGGTTTTGACAGGTATAGACGAAAATGCAATTAGACGAAATGAAACATCAAATTACATTGTGATACAAACATTGGATATGATCATAGGTAAAACAATTTGAAAATCCAAATCGGTTAACAAAGGAAGTTCCAAATACTTCACACTAATTGTCCTCTCAAATTTATGCATTATTATCTGATTTTTATGTAATGAGGGCGTTACATAATCTTAAGTGTGGGGTGGGAATATATAAATTCTCGAGAACTTATAATTTGGTGATTTTTATCAAGATTTATAAAAATTTTAAACAAATATATCAAATGAATTTTTAAGGTAACTACGAGCGATTAAAGCATAGGTGTCAAAAACCGAAATTATCGTCTCAATACATTAAAAACGCATAAGTTATTTGTTTAAAACCTATAAAAGGAAACCAAGTATAACAAGAATTTATAAAACCTTATGTTGAGAACCATATATCACATGTTTCTATGAAGTTATTGCAGATATCATTGCTTTGGAACATATAAACCTGAATATTCCACTATTACGAGTAATAGAGGATGAATCAAGTCCATCCCGTAAGGAAGTAAAGTCTTCCAAATTGACACACTTGCTAACTTATGTTAGAAAATGTAGTCCAGAACAGCTGTAGGTTGACGAAAAATCTTGTAAAGTCATCCCTAAAATCGGCTGGAAATCCACCTAACCTCAGCATCAAACAGGGTTTTTTGTGGTCAGACTTATCCTAACCATGAGAAGGATATGTCCCGTACAATGGGGGGCACAATGCAAATTAGCTTTTAAGACTAATGAATCTAATCCCCAGATGGATGATCTCCGTAAAGATCAACTGCATCTATGTTTGACCGCGGTCAACATACATATGCCATAACAAATTGAGGTGTGCAAACTCATGGTTCACCGATGATATTTGGACACGATATAATTTTGTTCTAAAATTTATGCTATTTTATGAATTATATTTGTGTAAAACCATTTTTTGGACATTCGGCTTCAAGTTCCATGATACTACAATCATGGGGGCGAATAGCTTGCTAATCGCCGACTGAGACTTCGGTTTTCAGTTACCCTCAACCGGAATTTGAGGTTAAAACCGGAAAACGTGTATAGTGTAAAAACTAGCCTGACATTTTATAAAATCATAAAACGTTTTCACAAGGTCCAATTTTCCCTAAGGATCCAAATTTTTAAACCCTAATCACGAGTTTCATGTTTGTTTCTGTTGTCAGAATTTCGTTTCGTGTGCGTGTGATCCAATAAATACTGTGTTGTGTAATATATTTCATATAGTGTGTGTTTCATTTCGTGTAGTGTGTGTTGTGTGATCTAAATGTTCGATAAGAAAGATATATAATGTTCTAACTCTGTTAAAAGATGTAATTGCTTGAGGACAAGCAACGTTCTAGTGTGGGGTATTTTGATATTGCTCTAAACATACATATTATTCGACGCAATATCACTTATATTTCATAGGTTTTTATCATCTACAAAGACATTCAATTCGCATTTCACAAGAAAAACGACAAAAGTGGATAAGAGCTTGCTATTTGAAGATTCGACGATAAAACGATAGTTGTAACCAAATTTATATCAAGAAACGTTTATTCGAATTAAAGTACAAGATAAAAGAAGAAAAGAGTTCAAATAAGAAGTGCCAAATCAGTACACGTCAATACGGGATCAACAAAGAACAACTGAAAAAGAAAAATGAAGAAAATTGCTGATTACTCTTACACGAATCGTGTATAGCTACACGAATCGTGTAGATTATTGTTCTTACACGAATCATGTATCCCTACACGATTCGTGTAATGTTAGGCCAAACAGTTTCCAGAAACGTGCAAATGGGGCGGCCACTTTATGATTTTTAAAACAATTCTTTTCTTAAAATGAGCTACAGCAAAGAATCAACATGTTCACCTACTACTACTTGGATCAGTTTAAATACGGAGTACTATCAAGAGTTGAAAAAACACATATTTTCATACAATTATTATACGCAAGTTATTATTCTGTAATTTTTATTACTCTATTAGTTCAAGGTTAAAAATAGTTGTAATATTAAGGGTGTATTGTTCGTGATAAAGGGTGTTATTGTACGCATGAAAGGGGTGTTATTATTGTAATTTTTCTACCATTTGAAGTTAATGCAAGTGAAGATATTTTAGTAAGTTTACTCTGTTAAAATTAGCGTTGTTATTATGTTTGCATATCTATATTTTTATGTCTACCTTAGTGTAATGGATAGCTAAATTTCCTTAGTGTTTGCTTAAATGTAGAGCCCCTAGTGAAATGGATTGTTACCATTAGTAAAGTTAAAATGTAACTTTAGTATTTTTAATATTGAGCCTAGTTAAAAGAACCATTTTTATGTAATTAGGTATTTAACCCTTGCCGCTTAATTTAGTAAATTTAAATAACGAAAGTTATATTTATTTACCTAAATTAAGCTTCAACATTAAAAATGATCTAGACGAATTTATGGATAAGTTATTGACACCAATTTAGAAATAAACTTCGGTGGTTTGGGTGATATCAATAAATTATATGAAGGTGAAATTATAAAAAGGGAAACCGTTATAATTTGGGTATTGGCGAAGGTCAAAACTAGGCTAGGTCTCAATTTAAATACTTAGGGAATAGTAGCTTTCTAAAAAGAATCCAATGAAAATTAGATTTTATTTAGTTAAGTTGTAACCTTATATTTTTTCGAGAGAAAAATGTAAAGTTTGATACTAGAACATTTTAATAGGGCGTAAAACTTAAAACAATCCATGGACCTAGGGGTGACACAATTAAGTAAACACTCCCATTTATCTTATTTATACTTCTTATAAAAAGTATTATTGTTATTATTCACGAATTATAAGTTTAAAATATAAAAAGAAACCATAAAAATATTTATTTTTCGAAACAGTTGTTTGTCACATATTTTTAGCCTTACACGAATCGTGTAGCATCACACAAATCGTGTAGGAATAAAACACGGCTACAGTACACCGTAGGTTAAAATTAGGGTTTTAATTAATTAATTATATATATTTAGGTTATTAGTTATTTTTATTATATAATTAGTATTAATTAGTATAAAATACTAAAATACATGTTTTAATCTTAAAAATTAGTATTTATTATAGGTTTATAAATTGTAACTAGTTTATAGTTAGTAAATTAATTAATTTTCCTTTTAATTTGTATTAGTTTTATTAAAAATGTCATTTAGTTAATTTAATTAAGTTATATAATAATTGCTTAAAACAAAAATCTAAATATATAGTTCTATTAAAAATTACTATTTTACTAATTACCATTTAGTAACATAATTAATGCATCATAATTAGTATAATTTCATTTAGTATTATTTTAAGATAATTCTTGTCATATTGTAATTTTATTTTATTTAGTAAATTAGTTAAGTTATTTTCTTTTACTGTTACTATAAATTGCCTAATCCAAAACCCTCTTTAATTAAGTTTGACATCAAAGACTATTAAAAAAAACCATTAAACACTCCATCTCCCTGTGGAACGAATCGGATTTACCAACAAACTAAACTACACGGATAGGACTAGTTGCCTATATATATGTGTGAAATCAACCTAAAATCTATAAAATACCACATATACAATAAATCAATTCGTGTAACAAAACAACTCAAATCCATTCATAAATAAAGGTTACGTTTCTGCACATCATTCATAATCATACTTTTATCCTTTTCTCATTAATTCACAAACTAATCAAGATCATACATCATTATTCACACCTAAACTCAACATAAAATCATAAACTTTTATCTTAATACTTATAATTATTATCTAATAGGTTTAAGTAGGATTAAACTAGGATTTAAAACTACCTCAAGAAGAATGAAATCAAGGATTGGTGATGAGTATGGTACGAAACAGAAACAGAAGCCAAGCAGCAGCAATAACGACCCAGAAGGAGGGTCTGTTTGGGTCTTCATTCGTTCGACAGGTACTGTAGCAGGTACAACAGCACTTTGCAGCAACTTAGGTGATTTATAGGGTTGTTGTGTGTCACGTATTCAGCAGGAAATAGCAGACTGAATGGTGATCGAATGAAGACTGAATAGAGGCTGTTTTGATGAGTTTTGTCGACTGCAGAAGACTGCAGGTGAAAAGTTATTGATCGATGCAGGAAGGTTTGTTAGGGAAGGGTTTTTAGTCGACTATATTTGGAGGGAAAACAGAAGATAGTAGTCGACTGAGTGCAGGTGGTTTAGGGATTTTTAATCGACAGAAACTGGAGGAAACTATCGACTATTTTTGCAGGATTTGTGGTGATGATTATGGAAAACTTGAGGCCTTATATAGTTTTGTAGGTTGCCTAATTACCTTCAATATACTTGGAGATCAAGAACTCTAGTTGGTATTAAACTAGGATTAACAAAGCTTAGGGATTAAGTTAACCCCCAAATCAAACTGCCGATTATTTGATACATGTTGATTTATTTATTTATTTTTTTTCCACAATTTTACTTATTTATTTTGTATTTTATATTATTTTTTTATATATTATTATTAATTATATTAAGGGTACACTAATTATATTTTATTTATTTATTTGTCCCTAAGTTTTATTAATTTTATTAGTTCCAATTAGTTTGTATTAATTTTTATAGTTTATACAATATCACTTCTAATAATACATATAGACTTATAAATATAATGACACAAATGCATAAACTTTATTTTAACAGAAAATATTGATCAAAAGTTAATATTTAATCAAAGTTTATTAAATAAAGTTCATGAGTACAAGTAATCCTATTAATGGAACAATTAAAACAAAAATAAAAAATTGAGGGTCGTCATAGCACTCGCAAATCATACTCATCGGGCTTCCGCGGTGAATCATATGCTAAACCACTTCGGGTGGTGATAGCATTAACGTGCCCATTCTTCGGGTTAGTATCTATTTTGCTCGATAATTCCCCCAGTTTCCTCTCATTACTCTGATTAGAAAGCTGACCAATTTGTTTCTCCAGATTCTGAATAGCCGCTTGTTGATTTCGAAACATTTGATCTTTTTTCTCATTGTTTTGAGTCACAGTAGTAACAAGCTGAGTTTGAGACATCACAAGCTTTTCGATCATTGCTTCAAGGTTGGACTTTTTCTCTTCGGCTTGGGGCTTTTGAAAATACCAGGGAGCTTGCTGTTGATATCCTCCACTAGATCCTGGCTGGAACCTCGAACCTTGATTACCTTGAGGATTATAGAGATTGTTGAAATTCCTATTAAACTGAGCACGTCCCTGAAACTGATTGTTGTTCTGTTGACTAATATAATTGATCTCTTCTTTCTGGTTCATAGTCAAACCTGCATCACAGTCTTTCCCTAAATGTAATCCCCCGCAAAACTCACAACCAACCTTAATACCATGCATGGCCTTTTCCAACTTCTCCAAGTGTCTACCAAATTTGTCTAACTTAGCATTAATAGACCCATAATCATCATACGCACCAGTGGTTTTGGTTCTCTTAACTGACACTGAACGGGTTGACTCATGATCTTGATGCCATTCGTGAGTGTAGGCAGCTTGCTTTTCAATTATCTCTAAAGCCTCTTCTTCGGTCTTATCCATTAAAGTTCCACCTGCTGCTTGATCAATACTCTGGCGAGTAGGTATGTCACACCCCTTATAGAAAATCTGTACCTTTTGTAAATCATTCAACCCGTGTTGCGGACACGAGCGTAACATATTAGAATAACGGTCCCAAGCATCAAATAATGTCTCACTGCTCTTTTGCCAGAATTGCAAAATATCTGCTTGAAGTCTAGCAGCTCGAGACGCAGGGAAAAACTTTGCTAAAAACTTATCTACCAAAACTTCCCAAGAGGTAATCGCTCCCTCTGGCTGCTTATCTAACCATCTCTTAGCTTCTCGCTTAAGAGTCCAGGGAAAAAGCCTTGTCTTGATCGAAGTATCGACAACCTCATGCAGCTTGAAAAGGTTACAAACATCATTGAAAATACGAAGATGCTCGTTAGCATCCTCACTATCCTTGCCATGAAATTGGCAATCAGAAGAATTCAAACTCAGAATTGGCCCTGTGATTTGGAAAGGCTGAGTGATGTTTGGTTGAGTAATCGAATTGCCTTAGCCAGCTCGGGTGGCCTTCAGCTTTTCTGCCATAGTCTGAGGATGAGGTGGTTGATCGGCCATCTCTTCAGTCTCGAAAATATCTAATGAAACGTAAGAGTCTTCTTCTTCGTGAATTTCAGGTGGTGTATCGGGCACCACAGTCTCAGCACTACTACCCAAATTAATTATATTATCACTTGAAGAAGCTGATGAATCCACTGTAGATTGTTGCTCTTGACTTAACGCGCTAAATAACTCTCTTTCGGGTTCGTCAAATGGTTGAAGAATAGGAGAATTAGAAGAACGCGTATGTGGCATGCACTTCTGTTATTTGCGAAATCACAACTAACAACTGATTAAACATACCGATTCAACTGAAAATAAACGAAAAGTAATAATAAACTATAATTAAAACTAAACTAAGAACAATTAGATAACAATCTTAATTTTTGACACAACTGTCCCCGGTAGCGGTGCCAAAAACTTGATGTGTGAAATCTAGTATATAATTTATCTCTGGAAAATGCCGGTTTAAAGATTACTACACACTAACGGGTAGTGTACCCGATCGTGCAATAGTATAAAGTTGGTAATTTCGAAATCGTTTAAAGGACAGTTTAACGTGAGAATTAAGATTGCAACTAATGAAAATAAACTAAGTTAATCTATGAAAATTGAAAGTACGAGATAATTTGTTTTGTGGCTATTTAACAATTAGCCAAATCAAAGATAGATTAAAAGTAAAAGACAATATTTTTGTGTTTTAAACTTTATAGAAAATAAATGCAGATTCAATGAAAAGTAAAGATATTTGAATTCAATAGATAAAAGAATGTTCGCCTAGATCTCCTATTCGCAGTGTTGGATGATTTGTTATTAAGCACTAGTTCAATTTATCAATACATACAACTACAGAGTCGGTTCCCCAGAGTTCTCTTTTAGCAAACACGTCAAACTAGGATTTATTGGCTTAGGGTTCCCTTTCACCAAAGACCTCTTTCGTTTGTGACTTAGTAATTAACTAATTATAAGATTAAGATTCAATTGGTTTCGCGTTCGCTCCACACAATTCACTCCTATTTTGTTCAATCTATGTTACCCGGTTTACCCCCTTGGTCCAGTAAGCACCCAATTGGTTAAGACAAAGCAATTGGAAACTAATGCACTAAATTGAAACAGGGTTCCCTTTTGTTCAAACAAGTACACTAATCAACCTAGTAACAATAATCAACACCCACAAGAATGATTCTTAATCAAAACTCATAATTATCATGCGTTAATCAAATTAAACATTAAAGTATCATCCAAACACATACGAATATTCAATCTAGACAAACAATAAAGTGCTTAGCCAACAATCATAGCTAAAGCCAAAATCACAAATAAACAATTAAGAGTATTCATTATGATGATAAGAATTAAACCTAATGAAAATTGTGTTCTTGAATGATAAACGGATCGAGACGCGTTTCCAGAATGATTGATGTGTTAGAATGATCTTGGGATTCCCCAAAAATCACCCTTTTTCGTCAAAAAGCTGCTGGAATTCGTCTGGATGCAAGAATGATTAATTAGGGTAAAAATTCGGGCTTTAAATACCAAAATCCTGAAGTCGGCTGGAGATGGAGCGGCGCTCCATATACTGAGCGGCTCTCCGTATAACTAAAAATTGATCTGTTAAATTCCAAAACCCCTCGAACTAATTTTCCTGCCTACTGGAGCGGCGCTCCATGCTTTTGAGCGGCGCTCCAAGCCCCTTTTTGCTGATTCCGGACTGTAAAACTCAGTAAAACCACCCAAACTCGAATCGAACCAATCTCTTTCACTAGTTTCCATAGAAAATCACTAAAACCATCAAATAACTTCAAATTTCATCTTCTTGGTCTTAGAACTCGCACACTTATCGAAATAACTCCAAATCGTATCCAAAAGAACCAAAATGTGCCCGATATCGCTAAGGAAAACGCGTATTAAATATGCGATATCAATGCCCAAGTAATTACTAGAGGAGGGAAGGAGACAACTATTAATATACCCATACAAGATTTTTCCGATAAGGAACCTGTGCCAATTGACCCAGTCGTCAATCCACCGGAACCTATCTCTCCCAAGTCCCCGGAAATTATTCTGCGCGCCCGCATACCTTTCCCAGGTAGGCTTAGGAAGGAAAAACAAGAAGCGCAATTCGCTATGTATTGGGATATTATTAAGAATTAGCATTTGAAGGTACGTCTAGTAGATGCTTTAGTAGAAATGCCAAACTGCGCTAAATTTTTCAAAGAACTGCTTTCAAATAAAGAGAGATTAAGGGAGATAGTTAGCTTGCCCTTAAGTGAAGAATGCTCGTTAGTGTTACAACATGGAATTCTCCCTAAGTTAGGAGATACAGGAAGATTTACGGTACCTTGCTACCTGCAAGATGTCCAAATTAGCAATGCGTTAGTAGACTTAGGAGCCATTGTAAACCTAATGCCATATTCATTATCCAAAAAGCTAGGATTAAATGACTTAAGGCCAACCACAATGACTATCCAACTCGAGGACAGATCAGTTAAAATTCCTCGGGGAATAGCTGAGGATGTCCTAGTTAGAGTGGATAAGTTCGCGTTCCCCGTTGATTTCGTCATTATGGATATTGAGGAAGACACGAAGGTCCCACTCATTCTTGGCAGACCATTCCTGAATACTGCCAAGGCCGTAATTGATGTTCATGAGAAATCATTAAAGTTAAGGGTTGGAGGAGAAGAAATCACATTCAATGTTGATCGCCTCATGAACCATCCTAAGGAAGAAGAAGTGAATCTCTCTGATTCTTTTTAAGAACTCGTCAACGAATACCTGGAAGAGACTATGGCTATATGTAGTCAAGATCAAATTTCTAAGGATCTGTTCTTTACACCTCCTGAAGGAAATCTTGACAACCATTCCGCCATAGACCTTAGTCAACACATATCCCCCCTCTCTGAAAGTAACTTTCCTGGCAATACTATTCAAATAGCACCACTAGGACAAGGCATTCCTTTACCTCTATTAAGGAGAAGACCGAATGAAGAAACAGATTTCATTCGGGTATATCAGGAACCCCAGTCAAGGGAAGACTGTGAGGAGTTTCCCGAACCTACCTTCGAAACTAAAGAAGACGTTTCTGAAGAGGAATCATTAAGAAGGACAATTTCCAGAAATGAAGAACAGATAGCATCAGTGACCGCTACTAAAGAATCAGAATTCTAGGAGAAGTATGACTCGTTAGACCGAAGGAGATAGCTAGGATGAAGCCATCTATCGAGGAGCCTCCGGAATTAGAGTTAAAGAATTTACTCGACAATCTAGAGTATGCATTCTTAGAAGGAGAATCGTAACTCCATGTGATCATATCGAAAGACCTCATGCCACAAGAGAAGGCGAAATTGATTCAAGTTTTGAAATCACATAAGAAGGCAATTGCTTGGAAGATCTCCGACATCAAAGGGATCAGCCCCAACTATTGCACCCACAAGATCTTCATGGAAGACGATTTCAAGCCTTCAGTTCAGAGGTAAAGAAGGGTCAACCCTATGATTCAATAAGTCGTCAAGAAAGAAGTAATCAAACTTCTAGACGCCGATCTGATCTATCCCATCTCTGATTCACCATGGGTTAGTCCTGTTCAAGTGGTACCCAAAAAGGGAGGGACGACCGTAATTCAAAATGAGAATAATGAGCTTATTCCAACTCGGGAAGTCACCGGTTAGAGGGTTTGCATAGATTATCGTAAACTAAACGATGCAACCGGAAGGATCATTTTCCATTACCTTTCATCGATCAAATGTTGGAACGTCTATCAGGAAATGAATACTCCTGTTTCCTTGATGGTTTTTCTGGCTACTTTCAAATTCCCCTCGATCCAAAGGACCAAGAGAAAACAACCTTTACTGTCCTTATGGAACATTTGCGTATCGACGCATGCCCTTTGCGTTATGCAATGCACCAGCTACATTCCAGCGATGCATGGTAGCAATATTCCACGACATGATTGAGCGTTGTATGGAAGTCTTCATGGACGACTTCTCAGTCTTTGGTAGTACCTTTGATTCGTGCCTTTCAAACCTTGACAAGATGCTCACCCGGTGTGAAGAGTCAAATTTAGTTCTGAATTGGGAAAAATGTCACTTCATGGTAAAAGAATGGATATTATTATCTCTATGAAGAACGAGATGCCTCGGACTAATATCCAAGCTTGTGAGATCTTCGATATATGGGGATTAGACTTCATGGACCCATTCCCAAAGTCTAACGGGAAAGAATACGTCCTCGTAGAAGTAGATTACGTCTCCAGATAGGTCGAAGCTCAATCATTTCCAACTAATGATGCCAAAGTCATCACAAATTTCCTGAAGAAACTCTTCTGAAGATTTGGAGTTCCCCGTGCGATAATAAGTGATAGAAGCACACACTTCTGTAATACTCAGTTTATGAAGGTGATGCAACAATACGGAGTTACCCACAAAATGTCCACTGCCTATCATCCGCAGACCAACGGACAAGCAGAGGTCACGAACAAAGTACTCAAATGAATCTTAGAATGAACTGTCGGCCATCATAGAAATAAATGGGCCGAGAGACTAGATGATGCTCTGTGGGCATTTCGGACTGCCTACAAGAATCCTCTAGGAACTACACCCAACCGCATGATCTATGGAAAAGCTTGTCACCTTCCGCTGAAACTTGAATATAAAACTCTCTGGGCGCTGAAGACCTGCAACCTCGATCCCTCAGTTACCGGAAGACATAGGAAAATGCAAATGAACGAACTCGCCGATTTGAGAGACCAAGCATATGAAACATCATACATATATAAGGAACGAACAAAGCTTATGCATGATGCAAAATTGATCCCTACAAAGTTCACCCCTGGAGATAAAGTTCTTCTATTCAATTCTCGGTTCAAGAAGTTCGTAGAAAAATTTAGATCAAGATGGAGTGGCCCATACAAAGTTTTACACGCTTTTCCACACAGAGCCGTGGAATTGGAAGGACCAACTAGTAATTTCAAGGTCAATGGCCACCGGTTGAAAGCCTATCTAGAAGACCACAATAAGGAGGAGCACCTCTTCTCCTTTGATCCATTCTGAAGATCTGACAAGGAAAAGTCGAGCTGTAACGACTTGATAAACAAAGCGCTCTTGGGAGGCACCCCTTACTTATCCTTTTTATTACTTATTTATTTTTATTTCAATTATTTTTAGTCTTAATATATTATTTGTGTACTAACAACTAAGCGACATACTTGCGCTTAGTACTTACAAGTTTGTTGAATGTGTTCAGGCGAAATGCCAAGTTCAGGAGCTTCAGCTTACATTCCAGTTCGCAGGAGGAGGACTCCTAGAGTTTACTCTTACGAAAGCAGTGCTGATCAGAACAGGCCATCAACAGGGCAATTAGGCCCAAGGCAATTGATATTAGAGAGCGTTGAGGAGGATATCAGCACAGCACCACCAGCTCCTCCCGTTCGACGATCTAGACGTTTAGCCAGGAAACCAGTCGAGCACACACAGTTGCCAGATACGCATGAGCCAAAGATAGTGATACATTACAGAGCCACTTTGAGTGACACTGATGTTGCATGGGCACTACTCAGAGATCAGCAGAGACTCTACAGAGCTCTGAGAGCATACCTCCAGCGTGAGGGGATGTCACGCAGTACTCTGGGCCCGTCTTCATTTAGGCTAGCGCGCCGTGTTCAGCCGACACGACAAGCTACGCCCAGGCGTTCCACACCGTCCTCAGTTCACTCAGTTGCCTCAGCTGCTATGCCTACACATGCTACTCCTATTCCCATCACACCGCCTGCTCCAGTCACCGAGCCAGTTCCAGTCACTGAGTTACCAGAGGGTTGTCACCTAGTCACTATTCCCATTTCAGTGGAGCCATCAACGGCCCAGGCATTTGAGATCACTGGGAGCATGCCTGACGAGGAGCCTTTCCCAGACTTATCCCACCTGGAGATGCCGTCAGACTTATGTTTGGATTTATTACTAGGCCCTGAGTTGGATATAGGGCAGCCTCTCGAGTACTTGCCAAACCTAGAGGATGATGAGATCTTCAGATACTTCACAGAGCCGACTCAGTGCATTGACCAGGATAGTATCCCATAGACTACTTTATCTTTATTTTATCTTTTATCTTTTTTAAGAATTGTACTGAAAAATATATATAGTGGAAATACTGCCTTTCTCTTTTTGCTCTTCATGCAGAAATATTATCAAAAGAGACTGGTCCGTAGGAGATTGACCGTAGGAAGGCCCAGCACTAGGAAAGTAACACGACCGTAGGGAAGTAATCCTTCCTCAAACCTATTTCGATTATAATGCACTAAAATCTCTAAGTGTGGGGTAGCCCCCGCAACTGACTTAGAATTTTAGAAGTCAATGTCCTTAATTTATATAGTATTAAAATATTCTTTCTAAGAGAACATTATGGACAATGTTCTTCTAAGTGTGGGGTAATGGGTAAGGTTTTTAAAGTTCAAAGTAGTCAAGTAACCATAAATTGCCATGTTTTGAAAAACTTCTTTTGTCCAAAAGTAATTAAGCAATGGATATTGGGTAATTTTGAAAAATTCTTACTTTGTTTTTGCCCAAAAGATCTAATAAAATTGCTAGAAATCGGTCTTTCGGAACATTTATTAGAACGGAACGATTAAGCTGAAACTTATGTTTTATGTCAAAAGATTTCTTTTAAGAAATATGTAAAAGGATACGCATGATCAAGCACGACCCCTACTCCTAAAAAGTGAAGAATCTTGGACCCAAAGTATCTGTATGACCCATCAAACCTACAGTACTTTATTATTTCAATTGATGAGCGTGCCGGTGTATGATTCAAGTTTGAACTTGGTTCAGACATACATTTCAAGACCAATGGTTAGTAAGCGCCATACGTGGTGCAGGTGCGATACTCCTTCCGAAATCATTCCGAGAAGACAAAAAAAACCTCCGTTTTCGTTTCCACTCCACGCAATTTAAACCGACCAACTCACATAAAGAGTTGATGAACCAGAAATATTCACCCCAAATTCACTCCCAAAATACACCATTTACCATTCACTCCCCTTTCCATTCACCAAAAGATCCAGAGATTAATAAACAGATAGATCGATCAAATTCGCTTCAAAAGCACTTGTTGAAAGATTCCGAACCCCTGATTGTTTTTGATAGGTCAAAGACCTATTTTCAGTGGATTATCACTTCCTCTCTGGGCACCAGGAACGAAAAACAAAAGTTATGAAGAAAGGGTATGCCGAAAAAAAAAATTGATTAATCTGAAAGAGCAAAGTCTCTAAATAAGGCAAAAGAAACCCGAGGAGATGCCCTGTAGAAGAATGCTGGAAGAGCAAAAGAAAAATTCTAGACAAAGTCTTAGCAAAATCCGCCTCTTCTGAAGAAAACCTTTACAGAATTCTAAGCCATTCTCTATCCAAAATGAATACTCTGAAGAATCAAAGTCTATCAATTCTCTCAAAAATCAAAAGATCTGGATACCTTTCACCGAATCATAAATTTCCAACCAAACCCTATAACCCGTCTTCCTCTTGAAAGAATGCTTAGAAAGAAGATCAGTGTCGTCCTTACTTAACCGGTGGAGATATCGATGCTTTACCAAGCCTATGATGAGAACTGTTACACGACTGGCTTCTGAGCAACAATACAATTAGAATAGGACACCCTACACACTTGAGTGATATGAGTGATCCGTCAGTGAAGAGCCTGATCATGTATACTCTACATCTGAGAGTTGGAAAGTACGCCTTTTCCACTATGGACGCAATTGAAATCTAGCGACCAAATCATCGAAGCTCGAAACTTTTTCTAATACTTTCGAAAGATGTGCCGGCTTCTGATGAAGTCATAATAAAAAGATCTACAGGTAGGGCAAGGGAGAATCTATTAGAAAGATCCTTATATTCCCTCTTTTTGCTTGAGGACAATCAAAGCTAAGTGTGGGGTATTTGATATCGGGAAAAAAGTCACGTTTTTACCCCCTAAATTATGCCCTAGAACAATAAAGATTAAAACTTTGTCGGCAAAATTATCGCTTTTTCAGTTGATTTTGTAGATTAAGTAATTACAAAGGCGATGCAAAAAGAATCAAGTAAAACGGAGCTAAAACGAAGATTCTAGAGCGAAAACGCTGAAAGGCAAGGAATTAAGTTACGATCCAATGAATCAAGGCTGACCAGCACCAAAAATGGCCTGCTATACGGCCTGCCAGTATGGGGTATGGCCTGCCAAACGGTCCAGCAAATGGCCCCTTAATACGGCTTGCCATGCAAACGGCCTGCCAAATACGGCCTGCCAAACGGCCTGCCATACGGCTTGCCAGCAATTTGCAGGCAAAAATGAGGTCTATTTAAAGGGCTCCCTCCATTCATTCCAACACACACTCAACGTGCAATTCATTTTATATTTTCAATCTTTTAGTTAGTTTTAGTAGTAGTTAGCTTAGCTTTTATTTTCCGAAAGATATCCCGGCGAGTCCCTGCGATCTCGGGCAGACTTGTTCGGCCTTTTCAGATTTTTATCCGAAACGCTTGTCTTTTGTATTAAACATGTATTCTTACTTTTTATGTTTAATAATGCGTTCTGATATTGCCATGATAGCTTAATTAATCTATTTGTTGCCATGATAGAAGTTTGGGTTAGCGTAATTATGTTAATTTAGTACGATTACTGTTATAATACTGAACTAGGAAGTCTGATAGATTTGTATGCTACCATTTTAAGGATTGAACAACCTAGGTTGTGATCAGGACTTGTCCACCTATATGAAATTAGCTACTTCATAGGATTAAGACCCCTGGTTATACTGTATCTGAAGATTCTATGAACTCGGTATGGTTTGAGTTCCCGAGAGGCATCTGATGCCCTTTTAGGACACGAAACTTAGGAATTGAGACATGAATGACCTAGTATGCGTATTGATTGTTCTGAAGAGACCTCTTAGGAACTGTTAAGATCTAGTTACTGCCTTTACTGTATGACCCAAACCTATTGCATGTTCTTGTTTGATTGTTGCCCTAGGTCTTAGTCATACAAACTGTTTAGGTATTCATTAGGTTTCTATCTGCTTTACTATCAGTATATTAACTGTGATACTGTATAATGTTTGAATTGTTGTGATCTCATTAGTATGATGAAATGGTTGTTAGTTTTCACCTAAGGTTTTGCCAACTTAAACCGACGGACTCCTCCCGTTTGTGATCAGTGTTCAATCAACACGGCACGTTGCTATTCAGTTACCTAAACTGATAACGAGGTTTAGGATTAGAGCTTAACTCACTAATAAACCTAGTACTCTACTGAGGATAAGCTCCGAGGTATTGTTACACTTCAGTTATACAACCAAGTGACATACTTCTCACTGCTCAAAGAGAACTCCGAGAGTTCAGAGATAAGTAGGTCTGTGTAATTGGCTCATCCAACCAGATCTACATCATTTCAAGCATAGTCTTAACATAAGTATAATTACCTTCCCTAACCCAATAATGATATCTTGGTCAACTTTAACGCCCTAAAACGATGACATTTTTTTTTATAGATCCTACTATGGGATCCCATCATCCCACTATGGGATTAGGTTCTGATCAGATTTCTTGAAAGTCACCTTTGATCCCATTCCGGGATCTTTTAATCCCATTGCTGGATCAGGCCCTGACATGGTAGTTTTTAACCAAATTAACACTTGTGACCCGTTTGGCTATCAACGCATAACAACTCTGTTCCAACCTGTTTTAATCGTCATAACACATAAACAAACTTAAACATCTTTTAACTTAATACACTTTTGACCCTTGGCGTTAATAAGCGATTATCATAAAGCTAGATTCAAATAAGAGACTGGCATACCACTTGCTAAGTGCTGAATGCTCCTCTAAAACCTTGTCGTCTCATACCTTCTCGATGGATAAGAACCTAACAAACATTAACAACATAACGGGATAAGCAATACGCTTAGTGAGTTAATGATAAATAAATATCTTAAACTTAAAACGTAAACAAAATCATAACGTAACCATAACCTTCTAACCCGAAGGTTGATTTCGTGTTTCGGACTTGATCATCTCACGTCCTAGGCATACGTCTAATCTTAGCACATGACATGTACATAGTTCAAGCTTAAAACATTATCATAGATGTGTGTTCAAGATTACACATAACATGGACATCGTCCAAGCTTACACTTAACATGGATATAAATCCAAGCTTACTCTTAACATGGACCCCGTCGAAGCTTACACTTAACATGGATATAAATCCAAGCTTATCACGTGATATGGACATAGATATAAAGTCTAAGCTTTACACCTTGACATAGACACAAAGTCTAAGCTTTTCGCCTTATAATTGACATGAAGTCTAAGCTTTGCACTTTGACATAGACGAAAAGTCTAAGCTTTACCTAGTGAACTTAATCATCACCCTCTTGCACGGATGCAATCCGGGAGCATTAAGTCACCCATATCATCCTATCTCGTATTCAAAAGAACCACAAGTACACTTCTATAAGTAAACTCAAAAACATAGAATAATCATAAACATCTCTTTTACATAACTTATGATCATGGATTCCATGATCACCCTTGACCCGCCCATATTACCCCCATTTAACTCACCTTTGCCACTTGTCGATTTGCATCCAAGTTTGCTTCCTTTCCTTGATTAGCACCTAATACACAAAATGCTAATCTTGTCATTTCGCATTAATCATACTTTTCCTTTAATCTTGTCATAACTAGATTAATCTTAACTAATTAACCTCATTTCATGCGCAACATAACTTACTAGTCTTTAACCTTCTTAATCTCCTTTTTACCATTAATAACTACTACATTATTTCATTACTCATCATAAACTCCTTATCCATAACATTTCTTGTTAAATTACAATTTTCACTTTCATTGAAGCATTTTATCAAACACCTTATGTGCACAAAACTATATTTACCTATTTCATTACACATATAATCATCTTCTTCCCCATGCACAATCTTTTAACTAGTATTATGCATATTCATGTATCATAATACTATAAAACTAATATTTATACATAAACATAACATAAACCCATCATAATCTACTCTTATACTTTCATTTCATTAACAAAACCCATTTAGACATACACCATAGCACTTAAATCCGAAATTCACTAACTCAACTCATAAAACATCCATTACATCATGATCTAAGCATAAACTAAACATAAACTTCAATAATTTCAAGTGTACTAGTTTTACCTAAACTTCTTCTTAAGAATTCAAACTTGAAAAACATGAAGAAAAGGATGTTGATGATGATCTTCTTACTTCTTTGTGCTACTAGCATCCTTGATTGTAGACTTACTTGATTGTTATAGGTTTAGATCACTAATTGAAAACCCTAATTTCTCTCATCTCTTTCTCTCCCGTTCTTTCTTTCTTTCTTTCTTGGACTTTCTCCCCAAAATGAACTAGAAGCTTCATGACTAGTTTAATACTTATAAACTTTCACTAGTTGGCAACTTAGGTCCCTCCCCACCAAAACAAAGTTTAGGTGGTCCTTAACACTAACTAACCATCTCATTTCATACTTTGCATGATTAGTCCTTGCCAATAGTTAACTAACAAATTCTTGAATTGTCTATTTTATTTTGCTAGTTAAATACTTAAACATAACGAATCACTAATAAATTCTCATAAAATATTATCTTAAAATTTTGGGATGTTATAACTCTCCCCCCGTTAGGTTGTTCGTGTCCTCACGAACATTCCTTTATATTTCTTGGTGAATTCAAAAACCTTATCAACCACATTTGAACCTTCACCAGCCCTTGCACATACTTCACAACTCGTTGGGACCAATTCCCCTTTTTACTGTATATAGTTTCAAATAATCATAAGTCTTCCTGAATCTATTAAGGCTTTACATCTAATTAGTTATCATTTATACCTTTGTCCTCATAATTTCGAAACTTTGTTCATTAACCTCTTTCAAATTCGTTAACCAAAGTACTTAGCTTTTACTTAATCTCCTCTTAATGTTAGTAATTTCTTGTAGAATTTTGTGCATGTTGCTCCATCAATCACACACTAAGTGTTCTTTAGGCATACATTCGTCATTTTTTGTCACCCTATCTATTAAATTTCATACCTTAAGTACTCTTTCTTCATGTATCTTTCATTAGATATTTCAATTTATCCGCTTTCTATCTCCTTTCCCGTATTATTAGGCCTCTATATCACAATCTTTACCAATAAAAATCCTCATATCCGAGAACTAGTCCTTAATACCAGACAAATCATTATTTCTTTTCCAGAAAATTTCTCGTTATACCATATTCTCGCATCTTAATTTTCTTCTTTCAAAGTATTAAAACATGTTATCACTCTAAATTCTTCACTAGCTTCTCTTAATTTTCGCCAATTTACATAGATTTTACTTCCTTACATACTTTTCGTGTCGACAACTCATACCATCAACATTGATTATTCGCATCATCATCTTAAATCGTGTTTAGTATTAAACAAATAAAAAGACTTTATCCCCTTTATGCTCGCCATTATTTCTATGTCGTAAGCTTTCCGTATAATTATACAGTACATTTCATAAGTACCTTTCTCTTCTTAATTAAATTACACCCTTCACCAATTTTACACTTGTAAAATTCATCTTTCAAGTCTCTTCATCAAATCACACATTATATGACTCATTTGCTTAAATATTTAAAATCTTCTATAATCTCTTAGTCTCTATTCACGAATCTATACAAGAGCCTGCATTTGCTTCCCACATATCACTTGTATATAAACTTACATACCTTTGAATCTTCCATAGGTTCTTTCTTGGTAAAATATTTCTACTAAAGTCTATAGAGGTACCATTATTTTAACCTTCATCTATCTCCATAAAGTTAACGATCATATTATCACCATGATAAATCTTCCATTACTATGCTCCCTTCAACCATGTATTTTCACTTAAACCCCCCCCCCCCCCCACCTTTTTTTTCCTCTTAACCACATTAACTAGAAACGGGGAATCTGACATACCTCATGCAAAACCCATTAAATTCTTTTTGCTTATAAAATTCTCCTAATTACTTGAACAAGCCTTCAATATTATCTAATATAATTATAGATCAAACGTACGCTATTTTCATTTTCATCTTCAATTTCTACATCATATTCTCTGGCTAATGAATAGCGGAACCTGCTCCTTTTTCAATACACAACCAGAACGTGTAGCAAGACTCATTGCTACTACGCAAATGTAGCCCTAAATACATATCTCATCATCTTTACGGGTAGGGAACCTTACTCATTAATTTTTCCCACTCCGTAGTCAAAACTAACTTTACAATTTTAAGTTCGTAGCAAACATCTGTGTCTTGTTCTCTGACTAATGACACTCATAACTCCTCTTATCATCATCCCATATCACTGTTGCTTATAGGTGATAACTTATTATCGATTATTTATCATTTCTACTCATAACATGTTCCTTAACATGCTTCTCCACTTCTGATTACGCCCAACATTTTAAATATGGACTCGTATGTACCTTCATTGTGATAATCAACTATTCATATATGTACCTATAAGGTACAATCTATGATTTAGAGCTCATTTCAATGCCTATTTTCATGAATTCTCTTCAGACTATTCTCATGCGAATTTTCAGAGACGCCTCCTTCCATTCTCTAAATTCATTACCATAACATAAAAATCTTCTCATCTCTCACATTAGATACCGATAATACACATTCGTATATACACTTAGTCTTTATTTTAAACATTGTACATCATGCACATCTTACTACTTAGTCGCAACCAGTTCTTAAGTATCATGATAGTTGGATTGCTCATTCTCATGCAAAATTTTACTCCCCATGCTTAATTAGTTTTCTTAACTGTCTACTAAGTCTTACATCATACTACAATCATTTAATGTACCATATCTCTTCCTTTTTAATATAAGAAGAACTACTCTTTTTCAGGCTTTTTACATTCAATCTTGTTCTTCTTACATTTGTGTAGTCTTAAAGCTATGAAGATCCAAATATTTATAGGTACTTAGAATCGGTTCAATCTAATCTATCATATCTTTCTCTCCTTCTAGGACCAAATAGATCTCTTGCTCATGACATTTCTACCTTAAAAGTAAGTAATTTGGTCCTCTTAACATTCTTACATTTGCTTAAGGGAAACTCTTTCTTTTCATTCAGTCCCTTCACTTGAAGGTTCATTGCCATACATTTCCGTTGCAACATACTAACCCCACTCCAAGGGAACAAAATAATCATTTACTCACTATAGTCACAACTATATAGTTTCGTTACCTCTCCAATTAAAGGTTAAGGCCTATACACATTCATGTAGGAAGTTACACAAAACATGTGCAGGTGTAAAGGAAGATACCTACCACACATCTCGTGACTCCTTTACCCTTATTCTATTCTAGATCGGGTTCGGGTCTCAGTCCAACCCGGACTGAGTTCACATTCCCTTCATACTTCCTTTTCTTTTCATGACTTCTTAATATTCTAAACGATCAGGGATGCTAAGCTCCGTCCCTAAATTTCATTCTTTTCACGCTTCAGTATTACTTGAACCACTTTCACGCTTTTCTCATTTCCGTTACATCATCTTTAATCATCTTAACTTAAGGGTACATTTATTATACTTTTGACAACTACTTTACATAACCATTTCTATTCATGTGTTTGTTCATCTTAAACTTGCAACTTACATCATCCTATATAGAACTCGTGGTCACGAAAACCCAAGAGTACTCTTAGCATTAGCATAATCATAACCAAAACATAACCTGTTAACCCGCAAGTTTCTTTCTTGTATCGGATCCGGTCATACCACATCATAGACACAACTTACTAGGGATGACCTAAGATTGTGCCTAAGCAAAACACAAATCCATAGACATAAGGTCTAAACTCATCAAGATTAACATGGACGTAAGTTCAGGCTCACTAACATTACCATGGACGCAAGTCCAAGCTCATTAACTCTACCATGGACGCAAGTCCAAGCTCATTAACTTTACCATGGATCCAAGCTTACCATTATCGACATGGACACAAGTCCAAGCTTATCATCATCAACATGGACGCAAGTCCAAGCTAATCCTCATTGACATGGACAAAAGTCCAAGCTCATCATCATTGACATGGACATAAGTCCAAGCTCATCATCATTTTCATGGACACAAGTCCAAGCTCATCATCATTGACATGGACACAAGTCCAAGCTCATCATCATTTTCATGGACACAAGTCCAAGCTCATCATCATTGACATGGACACAAGTTCAAGCTCATTATCATTTTCATGGACACAAGTCCAAGCTCATCATCATTGACATGGATCCAAGCTTCATTACTTAGTGGGTTTGATCATCACCCTCTTGCACGGATGCAATCCGGGTGTACCAAACCACTCTCGTACAGCACATCACAAGTGCATAGTTTTCTCGAAAATACTAACAAACTCATGCATAATACACATTCATTCTTCCCATTCCTTTCTCCTAGTTTCTAGCATCATATACAATCTTAAGGAACATGACATAATACTTTAAACATTATCTATCATGCAAGTCATAAACCGCTTATTAAAACTTAGAGTTGGTTTAAGCCTAGATAATCCCTATAATGGATTATCCAAGTCCCTTAAACCAAAGCTCTGATACCAACTTTTAACGCCCTAAAATGATGACATTTTTTTTAGATCCCACTATGGGATCCCATCATCCCACTATGGGATCAGGTTCTGATCAGATTTCTTGAAAATCACCTTTGATCCCATTCCGGGATCTTTTAATCCCATTTCGGGATCAGGCCCTGACATGGTAGTTTTTAACCAAATTAACACTTGTGACCCGTTTGACTATCAACGCATAACTTCTCCGTTCCAACCTGTTTTAATTGTCATAACACATAAACAAACTTAAACATCTTTTATCTTAATACACTTTTGACCCTTGGCGTTAATAAGCGGTTATCATAAAGCTAGATTCAAATAAGAGACTTGTATACCACTTGCTAAGTGCCGAATGCTCCTCTAAAACCTTGTCGTCCCATACCTTCTCGATGCATAAGAACCTAACAAACATTAACAACATAACGGGATAAGCAATACGCTTAGTGAGTTAATGGTAAATAAATATCTTAAACTTAAAACATAAACACAATAATAACGTACCATAACCTTCCAACCTGAAGGTTTATTTCGTGTTTCGAACTTGATCATCTCGCATCCTAGGCATACGTCTAATCTTAGCACATGACATGTACATAGTTCAAGCTTAAAACATTATCATAGATGTGTGTTCAAGATTACACATAACATGGACATCGTCCAAGCTTACACTTAACATGGATATAAATTCAAGCTTACTCTTAACATGGACCCCATCCAAGCTTACACTTAACATGGATATAAATCCAAGATTATCACGTGATATGGACATAGACATAAAGTCTAAGCTTTACACCTTGACATAGACACAAAGTCTAAGCTTTTCGCCTTATAATAGACATGAAGTCAAAGCTTTGCACTTTGACATAGACGAAAAGTCTAAGCTTTACCTAGTGAACTTAATCGTCACCCTCTTGCACGGATGCAATCCGGGAGCATTAAGTCACCCATATCATCCTATCTCGTATTCAAAACAACCACAAGTACACTTCTATAATTAAACTCAAAAACATAGAATAATCATAAACATCTCTTTTACATAACTTATGATCATGGATTCCATGATCACCCTTGACCCCCCATATTACCCCCCATTTAACTCACCTTTGCCACTTGTCGATTTGAATCCAAGTTTGCTTCCTTTCCTTGATTAGCATCTAATACACAAAATGCTAATCTTGTCATTTCGCATTAATCATACTTTTCCTTTAATCTTTATAATCATAACTAGATTAATCTTAACTAATTAACCTCATTTCATGCGCAACATAACTTACTAGTCTTTAACCTTCTTAATCTCCTTTTTACCATTAATAACTACTATATTATTTCATTACTCATCATAAACTCCTTATCCATAACATTTCTTGTTAAATTACAATTTTCACTTTCATTGAAGCATTTTATCAAACACCTTTTGTGCACAAAACCATATTTACCTATTTCATTACACATATCTTCTTCCCCATGCACAATCTTTTAACTAGTATTATGCATATTCATGTATCATAATACTATAAAACTAATATTTATACATAAACATAACATAAACCCATCATAATCTACTCTTATACTTTCATTTCATTAACAAAACCCATTTAGACATACACCATAGCACTTAAATCCGAAATTCACTAACTCAACTCATAAAACATCCATTACATCATGATCTAAGCATAAACTAAACATAAACTAAATATAAACTTCAATAATTTCAAGTGTACTAGTTTTACCTAAACTTCTTCTTAAGAATTCAAACTTGAAAAACATGAAGAAAAGGATGTTGATGATGATCTTCTTACTTCTTTGTGCTACTAGCATCCTTGATTGTAGACTTACTTGATTGTTATAGGGTTGGATCACTAATTGAAAACCCTAATTTCTCTCATCTCTTTCTCTCCCGTTCTTTCTTTCTTTCTTTCTTGGACTTTCTCCCCAAAATGAACTAGAAGCTTCATGACTAGTTTAATACTTATAAACTTTCACTATTTGGCAACTTAGGTCCCTCCCCACCAAAACATAGTTTAGGTGGTCCGTAACACTAACTAACCATCTCATTTCATACTTTGCATGATTAGTCCTTGCCAATATTTAACTAACAAATTCTTGAATTGTCTATTTTATTTTGCTAGTTAAATACTTAAACATAACGAATCACTAATAAATTCTCATAAAATATTATCTTAAAATTTTGGGATGTTACATCAACATTTCCCTGATCTGCATACTCCAGATATCCTTTCACTTTATTTACTTTTCTGCATTTAGGACCTTTAGCTAAAATCAACTACTATCTTTTATCCAGGTAATTTAACTAAAAGACAATTATCCACTTGATCTTCAATTCGTTAATCAGCATAAAATACGATACTAGGTTAATTTACACCTTCTACTCCTTAGAAAGTAAAAGTAAATTTAGGCCCCGCAAAATATAAATAAACGAAGACACTGTGTGCTACCAAATCGGACATCCTGCGACTTAACGACACCGCACAAATAAAACCGTCCGTTAGTGGCATATCACTCCTAGAGATAAAGTTCTGCTTTTTAATTCTCGGTTCAAGAAGTTCGCTGGAAAATTTAGATCAAGATGGAGTGGCCCATACAAAGTTGTACATGCTTTTCCACACGGAGCTGTGGAATTGGAAGGACCTACTGGAAACTTCAAAGTCAACGGCCACCGACTAAAAGCTTATAGGAGGAACACCTCTTCTCCTTTGATCCATTATGAAGATCTGACAAAGAAAAGTCGAGCTGTAATGACTTGATAAACAAAGCGCTCATGGGAGGCACCCCTTGCTTATCCTTTTTATTTATTTTTATTTCAATTATTTTCAGTCTATAAAAATATTATCTCTGTGTACTAACAACTAAGCGCCATACTTGCGCTTAGTACTTACAAGTTTGTTGAATGTGTTCAGGAAAAAAAAAATGCCAAGTTCAGGAGCTTCAGTTTACATCCCAGTTTGTAGGAGGAGGACTCCTAGAGTTTACTCATCTGGAAGCAGTGCTGATCAGAACAGGCCATCAACAGGGCAATTAGGCCCAAGGCGATTGATACTAGAGAGTGTTGAGGAGGATATTGGTACAACACCGCCAGCTCCTCCTATTCGACGATCAAGACGTTTAGCTAGGAGACCTGCTGAGTATACACAGCCACTAGAGACACATGAGCCAGAGACGGTGATACACTATGGAGCCACCTTGAATGACCCTGATGTTACATGGGCATTACCCAGAGATCAGCAGAGGTTCTATCGAGCTCTTAGAGCATACCTTCAGCGCGAAGGGATGCCGCGCAGTACTCTGGGCCCATTGTCATTTAGGCTAGCGCGCCATGTTCAGTCGACACGGCAAGCTACCCCCAGGCGTTCCACACCGGCCTCAGTTCACTCAGTCGCTTCAGCTGCCATCTCAGCAGATGCTACTCCTATTCCCATCGTGCCACCTGCTCCAGTCACCGAGCCAGTCACTGAGCTGCCTGAGGGTTGTCACCTAGTCACGATTCCCATTTCAGTGGAGACACCCACGACCCAGGCATTTGAGATTACTGGGAACAAACCTGACGAGGAGCCTTTCCCGAGCCTATCACACCTGGAGTTGCCGTCAGACCTTTGTTTGGATTCACTACTAGGCCCTGAGTTGGATATAGGGTAACCACTTGAGTACTTGCCGAGACTAGAGGATGATGATGATCTATTTGGATACTTCGCAGCGCCGACTCAGCACATTGACCAGGATAGTATTCCATAGACTACTTTACTTTATTTTACTTTTAGTTTTATCTTTTTGAAGCATTGTACTAAAAAGTTATATATATAGTGGAAATGCTGCCTTTCTCTTTTTATTCTTCATGTAGAAATCTTATCAAAAGAGACTGGTCCTTTTTAGCAATTAGGAGACTGACCGTAGGAAGGCCCAGCACTAGGAAAGTAACACGACCATAGGGAAGTAATCCCTCCTCAAACCTATTTCGATTATTACGCACTAAAATCTCTAAGTGTGGGGTAACCCCCACAACTAACTTGGAAATTTTAGAAGACAATGTCGTTAATTAATAAAGTATTAAAATATTCTTCTTCAGAGAACATTAGGGACAATGTTCTTCTAAGTGTGGGGTAATGGGTAAAGGTTTAAAAGACAAGTAACCGTAAAACGCCAAGTTTTGAAAAATTCTTTTGTCTAAAAAGTAATTAAGCAATGGATATTGGGTGATTTCGAAAAAAATTCTTACCTTGTTTTTGCCCAAAAGATCCAATAAAATTGCTAGAAATCGGTTTTCGAAACATTCATTAGAACGGAACGATTAAGCTGAAACTTATGTTTTGTGTCAAAAGATTTCTTTTAAGAAAATATGTAAAAGGCTACGCATGATCAAGCACGACCCCTACTTCCAAATGGTAAGGAATCTTGGACCCGAAGTATCTGTATGACCTATCAAATCTATAGTACTTTGTCATTTCAATTGATGAGCGTGCCAGTATACGGTTCAAGTTAGAACTTGGTTCTGACATACGTTTCAAGACCAATGGTTAGTAAGCGCCATACGTGTTGCAGGTGCGATACTTCCTCCGAAATTATTCTGAATAGAGAAGACAAAAAGCCATCCGTTTCCGTTTCCACTCCACGCAATTTAAACCGACCAACTCACAAAGAGTTGATGAATCAGAAATATTCACCCCAAATTCACTCCTAAAATACACCATTCACCTTCATTCCCCTTTCCATTGATCAAAGGATCCAGAGATTAATAAAGAGATAGATCGATCAAATTCGCTTCAAAAGCACTTGTTGAAAGATTCCGAACCCCTAATTGTTTTTGATACGTCAAAGACCTATTTTCGGTGGACTATCACTTCCTCTCTGGGAACCAGGAACAAAAGACAAAAGTTATGAAGAAAGGGTATGCCAAAAAAAAAAAATGTTTGAAAGAGCAAAGTCTCTACGAATAAAGGCAAAGAAAAACCCGAGAAGTTGCCCTAAAAGAAGGATATCGGAGGAGCCAAAGAAAATTCTAGACAAATTCTTAGCAAAATCCGCCTCTTTCGAAGAAAACTTTTACGGATTCCAAGCCACTCTCTATCCAAAAATGGATACTTTGAAGAATCAAAGTCTATCAATTCTCTCAAAAATCAAAAGATCTGGATACCTTTCACCAAACCATTAAAATTTCCAACCAAACCCTATAACCCGTCTTCCTCTTGAAAGAATGCCTAGGAAGAAGATCAGTGCCGTCCATGCTTAACCGGTGGAGATATCGATGCTTTACCAAGCCTATGATGAGAGCTGTTACACGACTGGCTTCTGACCGATAGTACAATTAGAATAGGACACCCTAAATACTTGAGTGATATGAGTGATCCGCTAGTAAGGAGTCTGATCATGTATACTCTACATCTGAGAGTTGAAAAGTACGCCTTTTTCACTATGGACGCAATTGAAATCTAGCGACCAAATCATTGAAGCTCGAAACTTTTTCTAATACTTTCGAAAGATGTGACGACTTCTGATGAAGGCATAATAAAAAGATCCACAGGTGGGGCAAGGGAGAATCTATTAGAAAGAACCTTATATTCTCTCTTTTTGCATGTGGACAAGCAAAGTCAAGTTTGAGGTATTTGATATCGGCCAAAAAGTTACATTTTTACCCCCAATATTAAGCCCTAGAACAATAAATATTCAAACTTTCTCGGCAAAATTATCGCTTTTCGGTTAATTTTGTAGATTAAGTAATTATGAAGGCAATGCTAAAAGAATCAAGTAAAACGGAGCTAAAACGAAGATTCTAGAGCAAAAATGGTGAAAGACACGGTCCAGGAAATTCAGCTGACCAGGCAAGCCAAACGGCCTGCCAAACGGCTTGCCTGGCTCAAAAACGGTCTGCCAAATGGCTTGCCTGGCTCAAAAACGACCTGCCAAACGGGTCAGACAAACGGCCCCTGCAAACGCCCTGCCAAACGACTTGCCAAACGGCCTGCCAGCTGCCAAACGGCCTGCCAGCCGTTTGCAGGCAAAATCCAAGTCTACTTAAAGGGATTTCTCTATCCATTTCAACACACACTCAATTTGTAATTCATTTTATATTTTCAAGCTTTTAGTTAGTTTTTAGTAGTAGTTAGCTTAGCTTTTATTTTTCGGAGGATATCCCGGCGAGTCCCTGCGATCTCGGGCAGATTTCTTCAGCCTTTTCAAGTTTTTATCTGAAACGCTTATCTTTTGTATTAAACACGTGTTCTTACTTTTTATGTTTAATAATGCGTTCTGATATTACCATGATAGCTTAATTAATCTGTATGTTGCCATGATAGAAGTTTGGGTTAGCGTAATTATGTTAATTTAGTACGATTACTGTTGTAATACTGAACTAGGAAGTCTGATAGATTTGTATGCTAGCATCTTAAGGATTGACCAACCTAGATTGTGATCAGAACTTGTCCACCTATATGAAATTAGCTACTTCATAGGATTAAGACCCCTGGTTATACTGTATCTGAAGATTCTATGAACTCGGTATGGTCGGAGTTCTCGAGAGGCAATTAATGCGCTTTTAGGACACAGAACTTAGGAATTGAGACATGAATGACCTAGTATGCCTATTGACTGTTCTGAAGAGACTTCTTAGGAGCTGTTAAGATCTAATTAGTACCTTTATTGTGTGACCCAATCCTATTGCATGTTCTTGTTTGATTGTTGCCTTAGGACTTAGTCATATCATATGTTTAGGTATTTATTAGGTTTCTATCTGTTTCACTATCATTATATCAACTATAATGCTGTATAAAGTTTGAATTGATATGATCTCATTAGTATGATGGAATGGTTGTTAGTTTTCACTTAAGGTTTTGCCAACTTAAACCGACGGACTCCGTCCGCTTGTGATCAGTGTTCAATCAACACGGCACGTTGTTATTCAGTTAACCAAACTGATAACGAAGGTTAGGATTAGAGCTCAACTCACTAATAAACCTAGTACTTTAATGAGGATAACCTTCAAGGTATAGCTACCTTTCAGTTATACAATCAAGTGACATACTTCTCACTGCTCAAAGAGAACTCCGAGAGTTCAGAGACAAGTACGTCTGTGTAATTGGCTCATCCAACCAGATCTACATCATTCCAAGCATAGTCTTAACATAAGCATAATTACCTTTCCCTAACCCAACACTGATATCTTGGTCAACATTTCCCTGATCTGCATACTCCGGATATCCTTCCACTTATTTACTTTTTCGCACTTAGAACTTTTAGCTTAAACCAACTACTATCCTTTATCTAGGTAATTTAACTAAAAGACAATTATCCACTTGATCTTCAATTCGTTAATCCATAAAAAACACGACACTAGGTTAACTTACACCTTCTACACCTTAGAAAGCAAAAGTAAATTTAGGCCCCACACAATATAAATAAACAAAACCATTGTGTGCTACTTTGATCAACTGAACAGGACGTCCTGCGGCCTAACGACACCGCACGAATTAAATCGTCCGTTTCAGCCGTATCTTTGTAGTGACATCATGCTTCAACAAGATGTGGAACGGACACCGAAGAAATGATATGCCGAGCAGGGGAGATACCCAATGACGAGACTGAAATGAAAAACTCGGGGGAAGTAACCGCGTGAAATAAACAAAACAACCAATATGCAATGATCAACTAACCAAACCATTATCTGAAAAACCGATTGAAGTCACTCAATCATTTAAAACAAATACCTAAAAAATTCGTCACCAACTACCATCGTGTGCCCTAAATCAAACCATACAAAGTAGAACCCAACAATAACACAATCAGCAAATCGACAGACTAATGTAGTCTTGTATCTTGATGTGTGTTTTTGATGATACACAAAGGGAGCCAATATCTACTTTGGGCATCGTTGACGTGTATCAGTTGGGCCAAGTGGAAACATGAATATTGGGTACTATATGCAGAGGTATGTCCGTGTTGCTCTGTTAAGCACTTATGGTCCAATATTCTTGTGCCTCATGTTTTTTTTAACGACAAGTTTTTTGACATTAGCAGATTATTTATTTCAACGACCCTCATTATTTGTACGTATTTATTAGGTCACATATAGAAATGTTAAAATCAATTAAAAACAGCATAAACGTACAAGAAAGAGAAAAATAAATTTTGGTTCCTTGTCACTTTTGAGAATATGTAGAAGACAAGCATCTCACTATCCAAAATTTAAGTGCCGAGAACAGGGTGAAAAAAAGCTCTTAAATTGTAACGAATAATATAAGCTATTAAAAAAAAATACTCTTATGTCATAACGAGTAATATAAACATTTAAAAAGGCCCTTTGGACTTTGCAAGAATGCTAGTAAACTTTGATTTCTTCTTTTTGTGGGGCATTTGATTGTTGTTTTTGGGCTTATTGCGCTCGCCTTAACTGTTTCAGTTGTGTTTCTCTAGTTCTCATGTTTCTCAAATCTCCGATTATATATCTATATATATAAAAAAATTGGGCTCCTGAGAACCTTGTGCTCCGAGCGGTCGATCACATTGTTCTGCTACGGGCCTCCCCAAAAAACAAGCCTAAAAATGTTGATCGAATTGATGTGGAAACAATAGAGGATAAATGTACGTGTACGTACACCCAAAATGTTAACATGCATCAGTTTGTCAACACTGGTTTTATGTTCGAATGAGACCAAAAAGCAAGACCGTTCCGTTAATTTTATAGTCTGTTCAATAAATAAAAGTATATCTTTTTTATAAAAAGATTTTTCATATAAAATTTTGGTTTTCATTCAACAGTTATATTAAGTAAATTATTTTTTAAATTTTAACAAATAAACTGATATATATATATATATATATATATATATATATATATATATATATATATATATATATATATATATATATATATATATATATATATATATATATATATATATATATATATATATATATATATATATATATATATATATGGTAGGATCAAGAGGGAAGTAACCAATCGGGGAGAAACGGGGGGAAGCAAAAACTTTTTTTTTTCTTTTTTTGAAAAAACTTTGTTCACGAACATTATAGATGGGATGAAAATATGAACATTTAGTGGAGACACTTTGTGATAAATGTTTTTATTTTGGCGGGAAAACGCTCGAAGAAGTAATATATAACAATTATCGTGTTTTTCGAGCGGATGTTGAGGTTTTAGCTATTGGGGTTTAGATATTAGGGTTTATAGGGTTTAGATATTAGGGTTTAGAAATTTAGGGTTTAGGGTTTAGATTTAGGGTTTAGATTTAAGGTTTAGATTTAGTTTTTAACACGAACGGTTTAGAGTTTAGGGTTTAGGGTTTGGTGTTTTGGGTTTATGGAATAAACCCAAAACACCAAACCCTAAACTCTAAATAGGGCTAAATTTTACTTCACAAAACATGAAGAAAAAAACGTTCATATTCTTCACGAACAATATTATCTTGAATGTTATTTTTGTCGATCGTTTTCCCGCCTAAATAATAACATTCATCACGAAGTGTCTCTTCTAAATGTTCATATTTTCGTGTGATATTGATGTCAGAAAAAAAATTCCAAAAAAAACAAAAAAAAAAAAAATTTGCTTCCCCCCGCTTCCTCCCGATTGGTTACTTCCCCATTGATCCTGCTCACATATATATATATATATATATATATATATATATATATATATATATATATATATATATATATATATATATATATATATAAAGTGTTTTAATCAAGATGAAATCACCTTTTTGGGAGGAAGTAATTTTTTCTATTTTTTTAAAACATTTGTTTTTCAAACATTAAGATCACATGAAAATATGAACATTTAAAAAAGACACTTTGTGATAAATCATATTATTTTAGCGAAAAACGCTCGAAGAAATAAATGATAACATGCATCATATGTATTATTTTAATTAAAGTTTGTTTTTGAAGGGGTTAAAAATTAGGGTTTAGTAATTAGGGTCTATAAATTAGGGTTTTAAATCAGGGTTTAAAAATTAAGAGTTTAGGGTTTAGAAATTAGAGTTTAGATTGATCAATTTTCAACACGAACAGTTTAGAGTTTTGAGTTTTGGGTTTAGGGACTAAACCCAAAACACCAAATCCTAAACCCTAAACTCTAAATCAGACTAAATTTTGAAAAACAAACTTCATATAAGATGAAAAAAACGATGAATAAAAACTCTAACTAAAACATTTACTTGTTATCATTTATTTATTCGAGCGCTTTTCCGCCAAAATAATAACATTTATCACAAAGTGTATTTTTTAAATGTTTATATTTTCATGTGATTTTAATGTGTGAAAAAAAAAATTCAAAAAAAATTCCCCACTTTCCTTCCATAAAGTGCTTTTCTCTTAATGATGACCTTATAAATATGTTTGACAATATTTTTTGAGCCCTTTTGAATATTGAGTCTCATACAATTTGCACACTTGTACGACCCAATATCCGGCTCCCGCCTAAATAAAAAGAGATCCAAAATCAGTAGTAAAATTAAGCCTAAGAATACATTGGTTTATGCTAATATTATTCTCACAGAAATATTATGATAGCATCTAATTGTCATTATCACTTGATTCAACAAGTATTAGATGCTTAATCATTTTGCGCAGCAATGGTAGTAAGATACGCACGTATACGCTGGTACTTGATAATCAGCTTCTCTCGATTTGGGCAGCTTTCTTTGATTATTGGGACATCGCAAAAGTTGTCCTTCCATGCCGAAATAAGAGGAAACCTCTCCTTATCTAACAGTTTCATACCACTTGTTTCTTCGATTATTTCAAGATAATTCGCGATCCATCCAAACGCGATATCTAAGAATCCAATTGATTCGCCACTGAAGAATTTCTTTCCAACGAGCTGTTTTTCAGCGACATCTAGGTTCGCTAAGGCTGAACTTTTTGCTTTCTCTTGCTTCACCCCTTGATTCACAAAAGCATCGAATACTGATGGAAAAAGCTACATATATTTGGTAAAAATTGTGTGTTATACATATTCAGTGTAAAATGACTGTTTACTTTTTCCTAAATTTGTATCTGTTTGTATTTGCCTGTTAAAGGGAAGAGGTGTCTGATTCTATATCTCCTAAAAAAACACCAAATTTCAGATTAAGTGACAAAGAAACAACAATTTTACTTAATAAATTATGAGCTGTACATAAACAAATTATTTTTTTAAAAATTAGTAGCCATTAAAACTTTTTACGTCATACTTTTTCACACTTAGAATTTTTTACATCGTATTTTTTCATGGTTTCAACTTACATGTCACAATTATAAGCGTCAAAAGGTTATTAAAAGTGTCAAATAAAACTAAGTTGTAGTGTCAAAATTCTTATTTGTGCCAAGTTATTCCTGACTTTTAGTAGCCATATATCCAAAGATTAGTGCTAACTAAGCGTCAAAAGATTATTAAAAGTGTCAAATAAAACAAATAAAACTAAGTTGTAGTGTCAAAATTTTTATTTGTGCCAAGTTATTCTTCATCTTTAGTAGTCAACATATACCCTAAAATTAGTGCTAATTAAATTACCTGCTCGTCGTTATACTTTGCCCAAAAGCGTACGTTAGCTCGGACAAGCGGATCCTCAGGTAATAAACGAGCAATTTTGTTCCACGTCTCGTCAATATACTCAAGAATCACAAGTGATTCGCATATGGCTGTTCCATTATGCAACAACACGGGTACTTTTTTGTGAATAGGGTTATATTCAAGTAGCAAAGAACTCTTGTTGGCCAGATCTTCCTGAATTGTTTCATATTCTATGTCTTTCAGTTTAAGTGCCCAAACAATCCTCTGAGCAAATGGGCTTGAAAATGTCCAAAAAAGCTTTACTTCATTCATTTTGTACCTTATTTGGCCTAAAGGTGGCTTTCTTTTATAGATGATATATAATATATAATATAATATATAATATATAAATATATATGTATATATAAAAACTTAAAAGGTCAACTTTGGTTTTTGGGCAATGTGGTTCCCACTTTGTATTACAAATGAAATCAACGAGGTTAGGAGTTCGTCTCGCGTTGTTACAAACCTTTTTTTCGTTTGTGATAAGGCATTTTTACGAAATGTTTAATATATACTTTTGGCTCAACCAAAAATATTTTTGGAAGTAAAGTGCATAAATCATCTTAAAAAACGTAAACAATTTAAATAAATATTAAAATGTAAAATATATGTAAAATGTAAATAAACAGCGAGGTCAACTGCGAGTTTCGGTGGCCACTCCTCTAAATATATATATATATATATATATATATATATATATATATATATATATATATATATATATATATATATATATATATATATATATATATATATATATATATAAAACTTTTTACAGTACATAAATATATATTTTATATACTAAATTTTTAACGTTAATGAGCTTAATATAACCTAAAAGATAGATAATTTATTACAACATATCATTTTTTCCTTCCGATTTTATACTAACTATTTATATCTACGATTAATGTAGGCAAAAAAATTAAAAAAAAATGTTAATAAATAATTCAAAAACAAGGTTGAAAAGTTGTTACAACGTTTTTTTAAAGAATATATTGTAAAAAATTGGAAAAAGAAGTTGTTTAGAAAAGGTTTTAAAAAGTTGCTAAAAAAGGTTGAAAAGTTGTTAAAATTTTATAAAAAAATAGAAACAGAAAATGTTAAAAAAGTTGCTAAAAAGAGAGTTGGGAAATATAGTGAGCTAAAATCAGTCAAAATATAACGGAAGGTTGAAACTAAAAAATTGACGAGGACTTAAATCGGGGAAAGAAAGTAGGAGGGGGTAAAATGTAATTATCGATTTTTATTTAAAAAATTAATGTGATGTTTGAAATAGTAAAACCAAACCTTGTCGGTGAACCCAGACTCGAGCCTTGACTCATGCCTTCTACATTTGATGATATATAAGTAAATAGATAGCTGTGCATTGCTACGGACGTCGAAATATCAAGTCGTTGGTATGTGTGTTATTAAGAAATAAAATTTAAAGTTGAAGATATAATTGATATATCAAAAAGTGAAAGGGGTCAAAGTGAAATTAAAAAATTAGGAAAAATATAATAAAAACAAAACTATAAGGGTTAAATTAAAAAACTAAAAAATAAAAGGGTTAAAAAAATTAAAAATTAAATAAAAATAATAAAGTAAAACGGTGTGTATTTTACTGAGAAATAAAATTTAAAAGTTGAGGGTACATTTAAAACATCAAAGAGTGAAAGGGGTCAAAGTGAAATTAAAAAGTTGGGAAAAAAATATAAAAATAAAAAGGGTTAAGTTAAAAATTAAAAACTAAAAGACTTAAAAATACTAAAAATAAATAATAAGGTAAAAGAGTAGTTATGGATTGAACCTTTACAAACTTTTAATCATACATCCACGTTAACCACAAATTCAATATAGACATTTATTATGTTAATTTCTTATTACTATTTACTTTTATAACTAGAAAAAGAGGCTAATTTTATTTTGTATTAGTGATGTTAAAAAAAAAATTATTTTGTATTAGTGATTAGATGATGATACCTTGATGACGTTATGATGCCATAGTTATTTTTCTTTTTTTTTTCCTTACAATTTACATTAGTTTTATTAAAATTTAAAATACGAGTATATGTTTTAGCATAAATCTATATTCTATATACTTATATAAAATATAAAAGAGAGTTTAAAATAGGTGACATGTCATTGTGTGCTTAATTATAGGATATTACGCCAAGTGTTAATTCCACATGTTCATACCACAATTATTATGAATATTAATTAACTTTTAATAATTTGATATTAGTAACTAATGATTAATGAAATTAATTAAATCAAGGGCCGTAAATCTGTCCCTAAACTTGGAACAGTCAACAAAGATTGGTAAAGTCATACGTATTTTTAGGTAAAGAAAATATAAATATGAAAATTTTACAATTATCAATCCGAACCCATATGAAAAAGTAAGTGAAGCTAACCCTTTTAGAAGAAAGAATAGACAAATTTAGTTTATGGTATTGCATATCTCAACATCGTATAGAATGGTGAAGTATTTATTTAGATCCATTTATCAAATATACTTGCTTAAAGTTCTCAGATTGTTATACCTGCATAATATAATTCATGTTATAATTATAATGTACAATTTAATAGAACTAATTTGAAACGATTTTTGAGCAGTCGTGCAACGCACGGGCTCAAAACCTAGTTTATTTATAAAAATAAAAAAATTTTGTACCAATTATATATATTTTGTTATAATTCAGTAGGCTTATAACTACCTTTAATGGTTATAAGAACAAAGAGAGAAAAAGAGAGAAGAAGGAGAGAAGAAATATTGATATTGATATTTCAAGAGAAAATGGTGCACCTTAAATGGTTACCATACATGTCTATTTATAGTATAAAATATTACTATGCAAGAAATATAATAATAATAAAATTAACATCCAATCTAGATATTTTATAACACAATCTAGATATTTTATAACACTCCCCCTTGAATGACAATTTTATTAGAGAATAACTAGTACTGCCTCGTTAAAAACCTTGCTAAAGAAAACCCATTGGGATAAAAATTTAGCTAAGGGAAAAAGAGTGCAGCATAGAGTTGACTCCCCCTCAAGTAGGTAACGCCTGAGTTGTTACATCTTCTGAACATGCCTCATGCCAATATTATGAACGTGTGTTCTGAAAATAGCAGTTGGTAGTGCTTTGGTATAAAGATCATCAGAGTTTGTTGATTGAACGTATCTTATTTTAATCTGGTTGTCTTTTACGAGATCTTGAGTATATGAGAAGAATCTGAGGTTTTCATCTGAAACTGTATCATCTAAATCTTTTATGTACAAGTTTAGCCCCTGTGATTTGTCTACATTCTCCTTCATGGTTTGCTCAAACCCTTGTTTCAATTCCTATTCCCTTGTAGTCTTTTCTGAGCCTTACCAACATACCATTCTTTTCCATCAAACTTATGACCGTCCTCATCAACATTTATATTTTGTTCTGTCACTTTTGATACTCTTCTTTCATTTGTATTATGCAAGCTGCATTATCTTCATATATAGTTATTGGTGAAGATAGTTGTTAGTCTTTTATAGCGTTCTAGTCCACAAGAATCAATAATGATTTGTGTCATTGATCTCAACCAAACACATTTTCGAGTAGTTTCATATAATGCAATCACTTCGTCATGATTTGATAATGTTGCAACAAGTGTTTGTTTTAAGAACGCCATGATTTTGTGGTACCTCCATTTAGGAATACATATCGAGTTTGAGATTTATTTTTATGAGGATTTGATGAATGACCTGCATATACATAATCAACTAAATCTTGTTTTGAAGCGTTAGAATAAAATAATTTTAAATAAGCAGTTTCTCAAGGGTATCAAAATATGCGTTTGATCCCGCCCCATTGTCATTTGAGCTGAATCTTGCCAACAAATTAACTGCAAGAGAAATGTCAGGTCTTGTACAATCTATAAGATACATAAGAACCTCAATTATACTAAAATATGGAACTTCCGATCTGTTAAGATTTTCATGATCTTCGCAGGGATGAAATAGATCAGTGTCAATATTGAGTGATCTAACAATAATGAGTTTGTCTTTTAAAAAAATGTTTTAAAATCTTTTCGGTATAAGTTGTTTGATGTACAAGTAAACCATTAGGCATATGCTCAATTTGCAATCCAAGGTAATACTTGGTTTTTTCAAGATCTTTCATTTCAAAATAATTCTTTAGAAGTTGAATGATTTCATAGATCTTTTTATTTGTTCATATGATGTTAAGAACAATGACATAAACAACTACGATCACATATCCGAACATTGTTTTTATAAAACATACATGCAAAATAAGTTTATATGTATACCCTTTTTTTTTATCAAGTAGTCATTTAATCGGTTATACCACATACGTCCCGTTTGTATAAACCCACTTAGAAATCTTTGTGATTTAATGGAATATATTCCCTTGGGTTTTACATTAGATGCTTATGATACCTTAACCCTTTAGGTATATTCATATATATCACTATTAAGTGATCCATACAGATAAGTAGTAACAACATTCATGAGATGCATTTAAATAACTACCAGGTTGATTAAGTATCTAATAAGTAATTGTATCCATTACAGGAGGTTAATTTTTCCTCCTAATTCATTTCTGGTCTTTGTGGAAAATATTGAGTTACAAGTCTAGTTTTGCCTTGTAACTTCATTTGCACATTTCTTTTCGGATAAAAATTCATTTGTATCCCATACGTTTCACATCTTTAAAAGTGATAACGATTGATCCGAAAACTTTTCTTTTATCGAGCGATTCTAATTCAGCTCTTATTGCTCCTTTCCATTGAGCTCAATCATGTCCATTTTGTATATTCAATGACAGATTTTAGTTCCAGATCATCATCTTTATTCATGATGTCATTGTAACATTATATGAAAATATCTCATAGAGATTTTAGTTTCATTTCGGTTCCATAATATTGCATAATTTATCGCAATTTTAGTATTTACATTTATCAATATCCTCTGCAGAAGGAATATTGATTTGTGGTTCTTCTTGAACACTTTCTCTTACCTCATTATCAGCTGATTTTCTTTTTCGAGGATTTTTATCTTCGGAACCAATTGATCTTCCACGTTTGATGCGTGGCAAAGACTCAACAGTGACATTATTGCCAGCTTTTGGAATTTCAATTCGAGCTGGAGCATTTATCGCTGGTATATATGATTTAGTCACTTTTTTATATCTGTAAATGCATAAAGTAATTAATTTGCAAGTTCTTGCATATGCATTATTTTT